>NC_133386.1:106594296-107235252 GCF_047511655.1 Castor canadensis
TGAATGGCTTTCCTATATAAGGACTAATATGTGGTTGTTCATGATTCTTCTTGTTGCTAACATTTGTTGCTGGTGCTCAGGTAGGAAATTAGTGACCCCTTACAATTTGGAGTGACTGTGAGCTTAAACATTTTAAATGATGGAGAAAATTCACATTGATCCTGTTGTTACTGGTGCATGGATGTGTCTTCGATCATTGTCATTTTTGTTAACCTTGAGCCTTCTTGCCTGCATAGGATATTCTGCTAGCACTGTATGTCCAGACCATATAGTTCAACTGGAATTAATCTAGCTATAGTTAATGGTTTCATCATCAATGGTGGTGTTCAAGATAATAATGTAAAGGTTTCCTGCTAAAGAAACTTGTATCCTGCAACATGTCTGAAGGATTCCTCACAGGTTCTGTGAATGAGCATAGAGTATTTCTGGAAAGATTGTTGACAGAGCATTACCAGTAATAAGGTTAATGAAAAGTTGGTCTATGTGCAGAACATACCATCTGATATTCAATATCCCTGAGTTTGAGCAGGGTGTGCATTTGGTTATTGGTGTGTCTCTGCATGAATCCTGTGTATGTTTTGTCTAATGTACAAGGATCAGAAGGTGCCATGTTCACTTATGAAAAGTCTTGCCTACCTATATTCCCCCCTTTTTGAGCCATATATGTGGTGAAAACATGAATACTTGACACACATTCTTAGAGTAAAATCAAGAGTAAGATTTTCTGGTATCTTTAGACTTTTTCTTTAATGTAATAGGTCTCTGAAAGTCTCTGTTCATGGATAAATGGTGTCAAGATAAGCAACATTGGACCTCTGTGCTGATATAATCAATCTGAAATTATTCCAAGTATCCAGATAAAGCTCATGTATACTTTGACAATCATTTTGTAGACATCTTAAAGCAGATGTCCTTGAAAAGCAAATGTTCTTCCTATTTGTACCCGGCGCCATGCTGTACTTGCTTTTTCAGGTTTCTTATATGACCACTCAAAAACACAGAAAAGATTCTTGATAGAAGCTTCTGAATATCCATGGAGTAATAAACTGGTAATACTGAAATTCAGATCATGTCACCTTCAATATGCAAGTAGGTGAGAAGACTATGACTAACTTTGTGTCACCATGTATTTTTGAAAGTTACCTGTTCAGTCATTAGATAGATACCTTCCTATTTTCACATATAATTAATGAATCATTAGGAGATTTTTCTATTTCCCCAACCTTTTTACCATACACTCCCTCATCCCCTAATAGAACCCTAGTATTTCTAGGGAGCATTGCAAACTATTGTACGTATGGTTAGAAAAATTTGTAACAATTTGGTTTGGCATGATGTCTTTCTCATAGGCAGGTAAAAGCTACAAATTTAATCTCAGAGGTCAGCAAAAGTCAAATGACTCACAAATAGTTAAGTACTGATATGATCCTAAATCACAGTGCAGGAGGACTAACCTTTCATTTACAAAGCTAAGGAATGTGTGTGTCCCTACCTTTTTTAACATGCTTTTGATGCATGTGCTTTGATATAAATCTTTGTAACCCTAGCAATTTTTATGAATATGTGGTATTAATTTTGCTCTGGCCAGAAAATTTATGTTGACCCCTTAAATGCTGAGAGACTTGAAATATTCTCATTCATTGTCATTGTTGACCTTCACACAAAGGAGGGGGCTTAAGCTATTTCATGTGTCCAGTCTAGAAATGATGGACATTTCTTCTTCTTTTTTTTCTAGTAATTATTCATTATCTTCCCAACATGGCCTTCAGTATTTTTTTCAGTATATTTTTATAACTCCCCAGTCCAGTCTGAAAATAATCTTGTCTGACACATTTCCATATGAATTCATGGCCTGCTATCTGACAGTACCCTAGAGTTACCTTGGTTGACTGTAACTTTATTAACTACTGAAGAAAGAATTTTATCAAAGTGGTTCAGGTGGTTAGAGTGCCTACCTAGCAAGCATTAAGTACACAGGTGAAGCTCCAATACTGCAAAAACAAACAAACAAACAAAAACCCAGCAATTTATTAACATAACTCTTCTTAAGCACACCAACATAACATGACTCTTTCCAACTTTTTAAACATTTTAACTCTTAAGATAACTTATGTTTGGCATTGCATTGCATTTGAATAGAAAACAGAAATGTGGTGAGTCTTCTTTCTTTATATTGTCAAAGTTTTAGAGGTAAAGTGGCACAACTGGGTACAAATAAGCTGACTTTTATGAAACAAACTAGACAAAACCCAACAACTATTAAGATTGCTAAAATTTTATTCCATCAATCCTTCCTATCATTTTTATTTAATTATTTATTTTACTTATATTTTCTTTTCTGAGACAGGGTCTTGGTATGTAGACAAGGCTGGCCTGAAACTTATGATCCTCCTGCCTCATCCTCCTGAGAGCTGGATTATAGGTAAGCACTATTACACCCAATTTCTCCTATCTTTAAATAGGCAAGTATATACAATGAATGTATCTGAGTTAAAACACTTCCAAAATAAGCAGAGAGATGCTATGAACTGGGCACTGTGACTCTGTAAGAGCTTGGGATAGAGAAGTATAAGGTGAGCAGAGGACATCAAACAGTGTTGGCCACCTGCACATACTACCAAGGACTTCCTGGGTTCAGAGATTGACCTGGGCTTTCAGGGTCATTTTTACTTCACTGTATTCTTTATTTGCTGTCACTCTATGTTTAATCATTTTTATTAGTGCATAATATATAGGATATATAGGGCATTTCATTCTGACATTTCCCTATACACATATATTGCATCCCAGTTTGGTTCATCACCACCATGGTATTTCTTCCTCCTCTACTCCCTTTCTTAAAATGATTTCAACAGTTTTCAATGTTCCATATTCATACATACATAAAATATACATTTCTGATATCTTTTAAGTCTAAAATAATCCATGAGTCAAGGTATGATTTAAGTGACACTTCATTATGCTCGTGTGCAAGGGAAGAGGAAGGTGTCCTGGTAGAGCAAACTGTACCCTGAAACACAGATTTGTTTTTTTAATTTCCATCCTAGTTATGAGAACTCAGTGAACACTAGAAGAATGATGAAGAAACATTGGTTATATGTAAGTACATGGAAAACTGAACACATGATGGTGGAGGATATCTGCTCTTAAATATCCTGATAGGTAAGTAGGTGATGCCTTGTGTAGTATTGCTCTACTCCTTCTCATTTCCAATGGAGAGCATGTGGTTCTTGGTGTTCAGCCCATGAGAATCTGGCCTTCATAAGTTGCAAACTTTTGATCCAAAATCCCTTTTTAGCCCCTTCTTTCCTATGCTTCAAGAAACAACCTCAGGAATACATCAATTCCTGGTGTCCTTATAATAGGGTCATTCAGCTCCCCACAGGTTGGAGACAATCTAAGGCACATGACACAAAGTCTTCCAAATATATGAAAAAAATCCTCAAACAGCAAGTTTAGAGTATCCAGAGTTAGATAACTCCCATGGCAGAAAATGATCCTTAACATTCCTTTTCTTCAATCCATCATTGACAGAAAGAAGCTAAATAATAGTAAAGCCTCTTTACCTATGCCCCTATCCCCTTACATATATTTTTGCAATCACTCCACCTAACAGCAAGTTGACATGCTGTGACTCCAGCCACTAATGCCTTTTTTCATTTTGCTATGCATGAGGAGTCTGGAGTTTACCTTCGTTTTCTTTTTAGAGCTTACTATTTAAAAAAATTTTTAATTGACTAGGCAATTTTATTTATGGATTTATTAGGTAATTTAGGTCATATTTTTGCCATAGATTTGCTTAACTTAGGAAAAAACTTTTTATCAGTGCCCAGAAGATCTCACCCCACGCTCTTCTTGCAATTAATGTTGCTGTTGAGAAGTCTGCTGTGATTTTGATGGGTTTACCTTTTTATGTTACTTGTTTTTTCTCTCTTACAGCCTTCAATATTCTTTCCCTAGTTTCTGAACTTGTTGTTTTAATGATGATATGCCATGGGATAGTTCTATTTTGATCTGGTCTGTTTGGTGTCCTGGAGGCCTCTTGCATCTGTATGGGAATATCTTTCTCTAGAGTTTGGAAATTTTCCGTTATTATTTTGTTGAATATATTACGCACTCCCTTCGTTTGCAACTCTTCTCCTTCTTCGATGCCCATAATTCTCAAGTTTGGTCTTTTGATGGAGTTGGTGAGTTCTTGAATTTTCTTTTCACAGTTCTTGAGTTGTTTAATTACTAGTTCCTCGGTTTTTCCTTTAATTACCATTTCATCTTCAAGTTCTGAGATTCTGTCTTCTCTTTGTTCTGTTCTGCTGCATTGGCCTTCCGTTTTGTTTTGCAGATCTGTTTCATTCTTTTTTCTGAGGTTTTCCATATCCTGGGTGGTTTCCTCTTTAATGTTGTCTATTTTTGTCCTGAGTTCATTTATCTGTTTATTCATCGTGTTCTCTGTTTCACTTTGGTGTTTATACAGTGCTTCTATGGTTTCCTTTATTTCTTCTTTTGCTTTTTCAAATTCTCTATTTTTGTTGTCTTGGAATTTCTTGAGTGTCTCCTGTACATTTTGGTTGACCATATCCAGTATCATCTCTATAAAATTCTCATTGAGTACCTGTAGTATGTCTTCTTTTAAATTATTCTTGTGGGCTTCATTGGGTTCTTTGGCATAGTTTATCTTCATTTTGTTGGAGTCTGGATCTGAGTATCTGTTTTCTTCATTCCCCTCTGGTTCCTGTACTAATTTTTTTGCTGTGGGGAAACTGGTTTCCCTTTTTGTTTTCTGTCTTCCCGTCATTGTCCTTGGTGTTGTTACTGTCCCTGTACTGTGTGCAATTAAGTATTTTCTAGCATGTAATAATAACAATGGTAATATTTAGAATGGAAGGGTGAGAGGAGATGGAAAGCAAGAAGTTAAAGAAAAGCGAAAAACAAACAGACAAGTAGGAAAAAACAAAACAAGGAATCAAATAAGAAAGTTTCAAAGGTATAAACAGGGAGTGTTAGTGTACTAATCGACAGTAAGCTGAACAGGCCTTAGAGAGACAGAAAGAGAATTGAAAATAAAAAATAAAAAGAATAAAGATAAGAATAAAAATTAAAAATAAGTAAATGAAAATAATATATATATAAATAAAATAAAACAAAATGAAAAATAGAAAATAAAAAATTAAAAAAATAAAAAAAACCCTGCAAGTTCAAATGCAATGAAGTTTCAGTCTTAATAATTTTGGTGTCCATCTCATTCTCCAATCCTGGAGATGGTTCCTCAGATGTTGTCTTGTAGTTGTCTCATCAAAGGGGACGCATAAAGTAGAACAAATCTGCACACACAAAAAAAACAAAAACAAAAAACAAGAAAACCCCACAAAGGGTCCCAAGTTCAAATACAATACAATTTCAGTAAGTTTTTCAGCATGCAGGTGTAGCTTGGTTGTTTTCTCATCAAAGGTAGGGAGAAAGAAAAAAAAAATAGTCTGGAGACAGTTCTGTGAATGGTATCTGTGGCTGTGGGCTGTGTCTTGCCTGCCTGCTGCTGTCAGCCTGCTATTGCTGGAGGCATTATTTATGCAGATCTCAGGGGTGAGCTTAGCACTCACCTGTCCCTGCAGGCCTTGTTTACTCAGAGTTCTGTGTGTGAGCCTCTGCTACAAGCTTTCCCCTTTCAAAGCACACTGGGGGAGGTGAAACTGCACCATGCTTTCTCAGGCCTGTGTGTTTGTTTACAGCTCACATGGGAAGTGGGTCTTCTCCCCCCTCCTGTGGAGTTTTCCTCCCATCACCACTTTTACAAGCTTTCTCACTCCTGATTACTGGGCAGTGCTGCTGCTCCTGCCTGCCGCATGTGGGAAGTGGGTCTTCCCCCATCTCCTGTGGAGTTTTCCTCCCTCCACCACTCTCACAAGTTTTCCCTCTCCTGGTTGCTGGGCATGCACCTCTGCTCCCGCCAGAGTCTCTCTGGCCCACCCGGCTTGTTTATTTACAGTTCCGGGAAGGATTCCCTTCCCCCAACTTCAGCACTCAGTGCGCCCCAACCTCTTTCCTGTGTGTCTTTATTGTTCTTATTGCTTATTACTCAGTTTCTCTTTTTTCCCCGGTGGAGGTCGGTCTGTCCAGGGGGCTATGCTGCTCTGGCCTGGGGCTGTCTGTGGGAGTACCGCGATAACGCTAAGCTCACCTTGTCCACATCTTCCCAAGCTGTCTGGGTGGGGGCGACTGGCAGCCCGGGGGCCCTCCTGGTTTCTCTGTTTAACGTGAAGTGGAGATGCTCTGTGCTGGCTGGAGGTGTGGCGGGGTCAAAGTTTTGCCTGTTTTCGGTGGTTTTGCCTGCAGGGTGTGTCTCCAGTGTCTCTCCAAGATTTCACTATAGGAGGCATGCTTTCTGCATCCTCCCTCTCAACGCCATCTTCCAATTCTCCTGATGTCCTCCTAAGTAAACTTTGATTCCAGGCTCAACTTTTTCAACTCACTTTCCAACTTATTTCCAGAAGATTTTAATTAAACCTGCTCATGGCACTTTCCTGTTTAAATTACACAAAGGTTCCTTTTTTTTGTAGAGAAAAAAGTCAAAACTACTTCAAGTAGCACAAAGACTCTTTAGGATCAGGATCTCATCCATTCTGTTTTCCTTGTCTAGGAAAAAACTTTTAAATACTTGCCTTTTGTGTCATAAAGTACAATTACAAGGTTGATATATAAAGGTGGTTAGACCTTGGTAAATTCCCTGCCCCTTCTTCCTTTCTTGCACTGAAATAGTTATGCTGTTACACATAAATTAATGTTTTGTTATCTTAGCCAGCCTTAGGTAAAATATCTCTTAAACTCTTATTAAACAAAAAATTACATAAAAATTCTTTACAAAATTCAAATTATATTTACCAAACACATAGGATCCCATGGTGTGGGAGCCCTTTCTTTGGCCATTTTTTGATAAGATGACAAAGATTCTCTACAAAGGAGGGTGATACATATACATGGTAACCATGACTTTAATTATACATCTTTTTTTATAAATACAATAACAATTCACAAAAGCTAAGTACTCTTAAACTTTTGTTACCAAATGTCAAATATTGTGAATAAAACCCTGATGTCCTTAAAAATTAACCTTTCTAAGGTTATACTTTTATTCAGTTCTCTCCACCATAACCAATATCTGTCTACCAATAATTTCAACAAAAAAATATTTACCGTCATAAGAAACAGACTTTCCTATGTCCTTTCCTTTCCCTGGAGAAGGAGATGCAATGCCAATTCTGCACCAAGAGACCCAGTTCCCTAAAATGGAGTCTAAAGTATTTGTTTAATTTAAAATATTATTGTAATCCTAGGTAGATTAGTGGACATGAAATACCCTCTAAAATGAATTCTTAATAATTTGTTTTAATATCTAAAATTGTCAAAAATTTCAGTTCTTACTCCATGTTTACCATAGTAGCCCACGGTATTTGCCTTATCATGCCTATATTGCAGTCTGTAAAGAGGCATTCTAAATGACCTCAAAAATAAGCCGTTGGTGTCTAACATCTGGAAGGGAAGAATGCCTCCTCCTTGGACTGACACAATTAACTACCCTCATTCTGTAATATTAAGAATTTGCCCTGGCTGAGCACAGTGGTGGGTTGGGTGTATGTATATCTCTTAAGTAGGCAAGCACCTGCCTAGGAAACAGGAAGCACTGAATTTAAACAAATGTACTGCCTAAACGTAACAAGAACAGCAAAACCCCATGAACAAAATGACCTTGCCCACTTAATTAACAAGTAGTTCTAAAAAAAATTCTTCTAGCTGGGCACCAGTGGCTCATGCCCGTAATCCTAGCTTCTGAGCATCATAACAGCCCTGGCAAATAGTTTTTGAGACCCTATCTCCAAGAAAAACCCATCATACAAAATGGGATAGCAGAATAGCTCATGGTGTAGGCCCTGAGTTCAAACTTCAGTACTATACAAAAAAGAATCTATTTCTTTTCTTTTCTTCCTTCTTTATTGTAAAACACACACATGAAAAAGTAAACAAGATGTGTTGACTCATTAAAATTCCATAAAATTTTTCATAACATGTGTCAAGAAATTAAAATATAAAATCTTTTACCAAATATATCTGCTACAATACACATGCCCCTGGTAATAAATTAAAAAATAAAAGTGCCTGGCCTATAAATAAAAACCTAAAATGTAATACATTGCTATTTATACCTATTTTATAAAAATAATAATGCACTTTTTTATTTATTTTTATTATTTATAAAAATAATATGCACTTTTTTAGACATTATACCAAAACCCTAAAAAATAAAAAAAAATTAAATGTATTTAATATTCACATTTTAAAGTCCAATAAAATTTGACTTTTTGAGAACCCTTAGAAAGCCTGTCCTAATTTGGCACAGCTGTTTTCCCAACAAGTAGAGACTAGAGAACCGCTAAGTTGAGGCTTAAAGAGGCAAGATAGTGAGAGACTAAGTCAAAAACAAAATAAGAATAAAGAATGGTTGGTGACAAATTGTAGAGTGCTTTCCTAGATGTGAAAGGTCTTGAGATCAATCCCAGTACTGGAAAAAAAAGGGCCTTGAAAAGACTTCCTTTACCAGAGATACCCCCAAAACATCAAAAATAACAATAACAAAATCCCTAAAACACCAACTTTTTCCACAATTTCAACCACCCATTACTCATGGATTTCTGACCCCATCATCCAACCATGGCCATAGGACTCATCCCCTCCATCTCCCATATCATCCAAACTATCACTTCCACCTTTTCAGCCACAGTTTCATTACCTATTTTAAATAAAACTATACCATACTAAAACAACCTACAGGAAAGCTTCATACCATGTAAAAACAAATAAAATATGTAGTCTAAAAAACAACACTTGTAAATTTAAGAAACAAATTGCATGCTAATTCTGCTGTAACAGATGTATCTCAGCAAAAATCTAGATTCAATGATACTCCATAGACTCTCAAAAATTAGTAACAAATTTAAACACATAACTACTACTATTAATTTTTAAAAAGACAGATTACAAATCACATTTTCAGTTGACTGTACTTCTAGAAAGAAACTCAAAATTTGGAGAGTGATACAGCCCTATACTGGCCATATATAGGTAAAAGAGCCAGACAAATCAGTAAAAGTTATGAAACTCAAGATTGACCCAGATGAACTGATCAATTTAAAACTACTCATTTCAACTTAAAAAGTTACATAATAACCTGTCCAATTTAAACATAAAGCCATTAATATATCAGAACAATAATTACAAAATATTCTAAAATGTTGCACACTTAAAAACTTAAAATATTACTCTGATCCTGGACCAACTGGAAAAAATCTTTAAAAATGAAATAATATCAACCTAACTCAAAATGACAAACATCTTTAAAAATATCCTTCATTAGTCAGTCAACAACAAATATTGATTGGAATTTGCAAAAGTGGCAATGATGCCTGAAACTACAATTCAAAATTAATAATTGATCCTTTTGGGTTTTGAACAATGAAAATATAATTTAAAAACTAGAAAAGGTTAAAACAGAAAAATGACAACAAAAAAGAAGCCCCAATATCCAAAAATAATCATTCCCAAGTTTAAGTATAGATAAAAAATTAACTTTCCACAAAACTGGCCATGCACACACAGAAGAATGACACCAGTTCCTTAGCTCCCACCCTTGACAAACATGAATTCAAATTAGATGAAAGATCTCTATGTAAGTTCCAAAAGGTTGAAACTACTTCAGGGGATGGATGGGCTCACTATTAAGGCTGAACACAGGGCCTCAGGCATGCTAGACAAGCACTCTTAACTCTTGAATGACCCTGTCAGCCCTGAAACAAGGAAAAAGTGGAAGATGTAGGTATAGGCAATATTTTCTGGAAAAATTCAGAGTCAAGAGACAACCTGCTGACTGGGAAAAAGAAAACCTTAGCAGCTATTCAATGCATAAGGGATTATTCAGCATATACAAAGAATTCAACAAATGAAAACCAAAAAGATGAACAAGCCAATAAATATATGGGCAAATGAACTGAACAAAAAGTTATCAGAAATACCAATAAATATATGAAAAAATTCAACATACTTAGCCATAAAGAAAATGCATACCAATACACACTGAGATGTCATCTCATAAAGAAAATGTGTGTCAATATACACTGAGATTTCATCTCACCCAAGTCAGAATGGAAACCATGAGGAAAATGAAGTACAACAAATGCTTGCATGGATGTTGGGAAAAGGAACCATTCTGTACTGATTTGGGAATGGGATACCACTGCTATGGAAATTAATATTGAGATTCACCAATAGACTGAAAGCTAAAAATAGCTCTACATATGGACCCTGCTATACCACTCTTGTGTGTAGATCCAAAGGAATTTAAGTCAATATACAAGAGCAGCACCTGCACATCCATGTTTAATGCAACATTATTCACAATAGCCAAGCTTTGGTATCAGCATAGGTGGCCAATAACCAATGAAGGATGAAGAAAGTGTGTATGTATGTAATGGAGTATTACCCATAATGAAGAATAAAATTGTTATTTGCATAAAAATGGATGGAATTGGAGATTATTGTATTGAGGGAGATAAGCAAAGCTCAAAACCCAAATACTGCATGTTTTTGGCCATACCTGGAATCTGCACTTAAAACAATGAAGATGATACTAATAACGATTCATGAGTGTAAAAGTAAGTCTGTCATGGGGTATCAGTAGGAGGATGAAGGGGGAAAGGAGAGGTGGTAGGTGAAGTGTCTTGAATTGCTGATACGTACACATTAAAATAGACATACCAAATAGTGTGTGGAAAAAGGTGAGGAAGAGAAAATGAGGATTTAAGAGGAAGTGAATATGTTGTAAGTACAGTGAATGCAAATATGGAATTGTCCCAATGAAACCCACTTATAATATTAATATAGGCCTATAAAAATCCACAATTTGTATCCAAGTGATTATCAAAATAAGTATTTCAATAAAATATAACTCCAGAATGGGTAAGCTCTGTCCACAAATGATACCAAAAACCTCTAAAAGTAAGTTGCTCCCCCCCAAATATTCAAAAATTGTAAATGTAAAAACAATAAGACACTAAACATCTGCTTGCCTCACTAGAATCACATACCTGAGGGTATACACTCTCTGTAATGAAAAAGACCCATCAAAAATTTTTCCCTTTATTCGGGGTGATGGTGGGTCATCTTCCTCTGGAATGGCATATGTTAAAGGCTAAATATGGCCAAGGCTTCCCTCCATCGAGCTTGGAAAATTCATCTGTCAATGCCACATTTGTCATTGAGATCTTCAGAGATGTGAATTAAATCAATAGGACACACATATTTCCTAATGTTTTTGCATGCATTCTTTTAAGCTATAATTGCAAACTAATATTAATGTAAGAGACCAAATTTATTGTATTATTACTGACAAATAATGTGACATTAAAACTGCAGCAGTAGAGAAAATGTAACTTGCAAATGGACATTTGATGACTTGTATACTCCTGTATTTTCACCTGTTTGTCATGTATGTGGTGGAAACATGTATATCTTCCTCACATTTTAATTGAGTTTGATTTACTATGTTCCTTGTATGCAAACAATGTGAATTTATTTCTCTCAGGGATAGAGGAAAAAACAGACATCCAGGTAATATTCATTGTGTCCATCACTTTGATATTGACTGTGGAATTCTTACAGGTTTCCTCTCAAACTAGTAAGAAGTGTCTTACAAGGTGGTGTACATGATTCCTGGAGTGATAAAAAGACTTCATGAGTTTTCATATGCATAGATTCAAAGAGACAAATAGCAAATGTGTTTTCCAAAAAGTAGTCCTCAGTGTCAGGTCAAGATGTACAGGGAGTCACAGTGTTCATCAAGAGTAAAGGTTCTCCTATGTAAATTCTCATATAACCTAAATCACAGCACAATGCATTTTACCTTCAGCTACAATTAAGGTATGATGGTGTTCCTGAAACTTCTTTTCTTTTGGTGCAGGTACTTTGATAAGAAACCAGGGAGCCCTCAACAATTTTAATGAATATGGCTTTATAGTTTTAATATGGAAGAAAATTTATATTTAACTTTGGGATTCAGAAAGATTCATAATATCCTGGTTTTTGTCATTTTTGTTGACAAGCCAACACAGGAAGAAAATAAAGAAGTTTTCATGGTTCCAATCTACATTTGATGGATGATCCTAATGTTCTGCAAACTCTGAAGCAATCCCTGAATCTAGGTGGAGCTTGCATGGCACATAATAATGGTTGAGGTCAAGGGAAGGGCAGAGCGTGTTCTGGTAGAGGAAGCTGTTTCCTGAAACTTGAATTGTATGTTTTTTTTATACTATTCCCTTCATGATGTCACAACAACTATTACAAGATTACAGTTGGAACACTGGTAATTGCTACGACTTGACAATCTGCTCTTGTGTCAGTGAAAACTCTCTAATCTTAAATGTACATGTAGGTAAAGAGGTTGTCCCTCACATGGTGTTGCCATATTTTTCATGCTTTTTTTAAGGTATCTGTAGGTACAGAAGTTCAAGATAATGGCACATTATATCTTTGAGAATTCTTATTCTTAGATGCATACCTTAAGAATATTTTGGGCAATTAATTTGCCCATTCTTATACATGAGGTGGTAAAGGAAAATAAAAAACCTTGTATGTCCAAAATAGTACTACTAGGCCTTGCATAATTGCATCTTTATTAACAATCAATGCATATTTTACACTGACTACTTTTAGAATCATAAATATTCATCTAGGTCCTTTGTACAGCTTCTATCATGGAGATAGGTGTTGGGGAAATATTAGCAGGTATACTCTTAGTAGAAGATGGGGTGTCTTATGAGTATTTTCCTTTAATATCTGAAAGTTTCCGAGAAACATACCTGGATTCTGTAATGATACAATGACCTTCAGAATCATGTGTGGCCCCAAACTTTTCTCTGATGTCTTTGTCTCAGACAGGTCAAGATATCTCAGATGAAAACGCCATTAACTGGAGAGTGCTGGTATCTAAGTTAGTGGTACTATGGATCAAAATTATACCATAAGATGTCTGGCCTTCCTGTGTGTAGATTAGTATGAGGTTGTTCTTAAACCTTCTTGTCACTAACAAGTACTCAGGTAAGAAATGACTGATGCGTCATTTAACTTCTGGCTTTTCAGCATAAGTTCCTTTACCCTGCCTTGACAAAAATAGGCTCTTCTAAAACAACCTATAAAACCTCCATAGCATTAAAACTAAATACACTATGTCCCCTAAGCACATCAAAAATAAATTTTAAACAGTTCAAATATATGTTTCCTTTCAATTTAAAGATGAGGAGAGGGGTGGTTCTCTGAACAGAGCATTTTGGGATTTAAGACAAGCCCTGGTAAAAAGCTGTAAACAAACAAAGTTTGAACAATGATGCTAATGATATTTGTTATTCAAAACAAGTAATAAAGACAATTCTAGATTCTAATAATGACCCCAATTAAATTTATCAAATTAAAAGCACCAATTTAAACGTCAAAAGTTATATGATCTCTGTGGAAATAAAATATTTAAAACTGTTTCAAAAAACAGGGAGAAGCATATAAGAAAGAGTAACGGGGTAAATTTGATCAAAGTACTTCATGTGCATTAAATGTGTGTATGGAATTTTCACAAGAAAATTAATTTGTAATTAATATATGCTCCTAAATAAAATGTGGTGATTAAAGTGATATGATCCCTCTCAAATTTAACACTCGGAACAATCAATTCATAGGACTGTTAATTTCTAAAAAAATCTAAAATATGTACACATAAAAATACTACTGTGTTTATAGGCCAAATGACAATGTAAAAAACTATATAAATATTAGCATGATAAAAAACACTTTCATAAATGTAATACAGTTGTCAGTGTACAAAAGTTACAAAAAGTGACCATAGGCCCCCAAACTCCACTTCAAACATTAATAATTTGAACTTCAGTGTTTTGAATAACCAAAATATAATACTAAACCAGAAATGACTTAAAAAGTTAGGTTGCATACAACAGAACAAGCCCTACTATGTCCAAATAAATAAGCCCATGTTTTAAATGTAGAGAAAAAACATAACTTTCCACAAAGGGTAATTCCCCTAAAAGAAAAAAAGACACAAAATAAACTCCACCATAGAATTTTACCAAAACCCTCCAACCAACAGTAAAGATTCATACTATCCAAAACCAAAACTTGTCCCTAAAACATAGCATACATAAGCAAATAACACTAAAATTACATGTTCTTCTATAATAAATGTAGTTCAAAGTAAAACTGGACTCAAATGATATTCCAAAGAAACTAAAATATTACAAATACATTCAAAGCTGTGATTATTACTTAAAATCAGTACTAGACAGATTACAAATCTGTAAAAAATAAAAAATGTTAGCAATGACTAAGGCCTATGCTGATAATTCTTGGGTTGAAGAGCCAAACACACCAGTAAAAACAGTAATGGACACCATGAAGGAACCAAATTAAAATTATCATTTTAAAAGTAGTAATTTCAACTTAAAAGTTATATACCTGTCTAATTAAAAACATAAAACCTGTCTAATTACCTGTCTAGTTAAAAACATAAAACAATTAATACATAAGTACATTAATTTAAAATTTTAAATATTGCACACTTAAAAATAAAAATCTTACTCTGATCCTGGACCAACTGGCAAAGACCTTAAAAAATATACTAATGTCCATCCTAATTCAACTAAAGTACAAGCACATTCAGAAACACACTTCACTAGTCTACAACACCAAATATCATTCACAATAAAAAAGCAATGAAAACTTAAACTCTACTTAAAAATTAATAAGTTGTCCTTCTGGGTTTTGAGCAACCAGAATACAATTTTAAAAACAAGAAAAAGTTAAAACAAGAAAATTACATTAAAAATACAGACAAAAATGACTTCCTGCAAAACTGATTATATACACATAAAAGAATGAAAATAGTCCCTTAATTCTCACCTTCTATAAAAATGATTTCAAAATTGAGCAAATTTTGAAAGTGCTTCCATGTTTTTTTTGTTTGGCAGTATTGAGTGTAGAACTCAGGGCCTCAGGCTTTTGAGGCACACACCCTAACTTGAGCCACTCTACCAACCCTTAAAATACAATAGGAAGACAATGGGAAAACACTGGAAGATATAGGTAGAGGGAATTATTTTTTTTTAAATTACTAATTTCCCAAGCAATAAGAAGAAAAATTGGCCAAGGGGATTGCATCAAATAAAAAAGATTCTGAAAATCAAAGGTAACAATTACCAGAGTCAAGAGACAGCCCACAGAATAAAAGAAACTTTTGGCAGGTATTCAAAGGATGAAGAATTAAAATCTAGAATGTACAAACAATTCAGACAACTAAACACCAAAGGAACAAAGAAATCCAATTAACAAATGTGCAAATGTATTGAGCAGAGTTCAGAAGATGTCATAAGAGCTAATAAATTCTTAAAAAGTTTTCAATCTTAGCCATAAAGAAAATGCATGTCATTACTACACTGAAATTCCATCACACTTCTATCAGAATGACAATGATCAAGAACCAAACAACAACAAATTCTTGTGAGGATGTAAGGTAAAAGGAACCCTCATACACTGTGATTGGGAATATAAACAAGTGCTAGTACTATGGAAATCAGTATGAAGGCTCATCAAAAAACAAAAGAAATTAAAAATAACCCCACCTAATGACCCTGTTACAAATCAACATACAAGAGCAACACCTGTACACCATATTTATCATAGCACTACTCACAATAACCAAGCTGTGGAATGGGCATATTTACAACCAATGAATGGATGAACACATGTGATATATGTATACAATGGGGGATTATTAACCTATAATGAAGAATGAAACTATGTTATTTACAAGAAAATGGATGGAATTGTTGACTGTCACTTTGACAGAGATAAGATCAGAAAGCCAAGTACCACGTTTTTGCTCTTATGTAGTAGAATCTATTCTTACCATGAGGATGATGATGATAATAACGGGAGACAAGTATAAAAGATAGACTGGGGATTAGTGGAAGGGTTGAGGGGAAATGAGAGTGGTGTACTGATGAGTGAAGAGACTCATAGAGTAGTTTACACATCCATGTGAAGATAGCATAATGAAACCCACAGAATAGTGTTTGACAAAGGAGGGAAAGAAGAGAGGGGGCTTTATGCATGGAATTGTCGCAATGAAACTCACTTATACTATTGATGTAGACTAATAAAAGAAATCCACAATTTGAAATCAAATGATTATCAAAATAAAAATTTCAGTAAAAGTAACTTGCCTCAAAGATTAAGTTCCCTCTACAGAAGATCCGAAAGAAACATGAATGTAAGTTGACTGATACCCCCAAAACATTGTAAATATAAAAAAGTTGGAATACTGAAAGTCCAATTGCACCAAAGAATCACATAAAAAATTAAAACATATTCTTATATATTCATTTAGATCCAAAGTCTCAAATTTTTGATTTCTTTAAAAAACATATAGCCACTTAAAAAAATGTTTTGCCTCAAAGGTATAAACATAGTCTACAATTATTTAAATATACAATGAATAAACTACAAATTATAACTCCTACACAAATACCAAACAGGATATGAAAATAAGTTGCTAATCTATAACCCTTAAATTTATTAATATGTCAATGAACATAATTAATCAAAATAAAGGTACTAAACTTTATAGAATGGCCTATTAACAACAATATCCAATATCGTAAACATAGAAAACCATTCATAGACACAACAGCTAGTAAACAGGATTCAAAACATGTGCATTCTCAAAAGAAAAAGACTTTAAAATTTACACAATCAGCAAACATAAAAATAAACAACCATCTACAGTTAACAAATAACAACTTCAAAATGAATATGATATATATATTTAATTAAAACTATAGTTCAATGAATTCAGAAAACCCCTTTAAGTTAAAAGTAACAAAACTAAGGCATACTAAATAGAAAATGCCACTAAATGAATGGGCTAAATCTCTCTACTAATTATAAAGTAATTTAATACTAATAACTACTAATTGGTATGCACCAATTAAATACAAAAAATTTACTTCAAAAACCTCACTGTAAAGCTCATAAGAAAAGGTGATAGTTATGTGAGGAAAAATTATAGCCTGGCCTAACCCTGGATTAGGCTGGATTGGAAGTGGACTATCACACTTCCCTAAATACACAAACAATAAAGACCTTACTAAACCTACTAACTTACCAAATATCTTATTGTATCCTCAGTCTTGAAAGATCACCAGAAGCACATCAGTGCTCTATGTAGTTGTACAGCCTTCATTAATGATCTTATAAATTCATAGTTTTCTGGGAACCTCTTGTTAAAACTACAATAATTGTTTTAATGATTATATCCTTACTGTGCTGCTAGTTCTTATATTGTTCTTATGATGTACTTTCCTCTGTGATACATCACATTACTTCTTTACCAATGTAGAAATACACCAAACTCCTGGTATCATCTTATCCTGACAGTTCAATGACTAACTTTTCCATGTTATCTCTTCACCAAATAAGGTGCAGTTCTCAATACCTTGTTAGGCAAAACTAATGCCTCTTTTCAACTGAAAAAAGCCATAAAGGACTCTTAAGAACCTTCCAGGACATCTTAAGACTAAGGGACCAAATTCCTTTAGGGAGAAAATGAAGAAGGCTAAAATAGGGACAGGTAGCATTGAAACAATGCAAGCCATATTGTGGATTTGGGAGTATAAAATGAAACATTGTACTAAGTAATCTTTGAAGATGGCATTGATTGCATTCTTTCCAGCATAACTCACATTAAGTTACAATATATACTAAGCAACAAGAACAAAAATATCAGTTCCTTTCAAGTTCTTCTGACCTTGACGCCGCCAAGTAATGTGTCCAGAAAATGAAGAATTCCTGGTTCAGCAATTCTTTGTTTTTTTATTAAGGTATCTGCTTTAGTTTCTCTGCATTGAGGACAACAAAAGCTGTCTAATTTTTTAGGTGTCTTACCTATCCTCATATCTCCCTTGTGTGCTCTTGCTTTTATCTTGTGATCAAAGTTCAATCCCCTTGTTGTGTTTGCCCTTGATCTTATGTCCGCATTCTTTTGAGCAAAAGTATGCCTTTAAAATTTACAAAGTGTAGGCACCTTGTCACAAGACCCTTTGTTGGAATGATCTCCCTAGACACAATGCCTTCATGCTTGGATAATAACATCAAAGCATTACAACATCAAAAAGATTAAAAGTTACTAGGGAACTAATATAAAAACACAATCCCCAGAATAAGTTGAAGCTAAATTATTTAACCTATATTTCAGCATGCAAAGAAACTTTGGGTAAGAACAAATACTTGTCCCTTAATGCTCCCAATCCACTTCAATTGGTATGCATTTACACGTTTCTCCATGCTTCCTTACCCAATATTACCCAATATTGTCTTTCCCACATTTGTTTCAAAACTACTCTTGAAATTATTTTGTCCAACACATTCAAGAATAAAAAAACCCAGTGGCAATAAGTTAAGGTTTTGTCTCTATTGAAAACCTTAATCCCTCTCGCTGAATATACCACCGTACAGTTCATCTAATGTTCAATATCCAGGTTGGTTTGAATGGTGCCTAAACTGGTATTGTCACATATTCATGTATCAACTGTGTTACGGACTTGGCAAGTATAAAGATACAAGGTGATACAACATTCAGTCCTTAGACATCTTCATAATTTCAGGGATTGTAATAAATCATTAGGAGACACACATTTTCCAACAGTTATTGCATGTGTGCTTTTCAAACCATAATAGCTACCCAATATTACTAAAAAAGGTCAGTTTACTTTTTTCATGATGACAATGTGACATTACAGCTTACAGTTTTAGAGATACAGGAGGAACCAATGTAATTTTAATTGTTCACAATTTGTAAATTCTCTGCGCACTCCCATATTCCCCCTATTTGTCATATGTGCTGAAAACAGGAGTACCTCCTTCACATATCTATGAAGCATTTGATTGTTTTGTTTGTCATTGTAGACAAATAATATGTATTTAATTCCCACAGGGATAGAAGCGTAATGGGACATCCAGGTCATATTGCTTCTGTCCATCACTTGGTCATTGACTATGGAATGCAGGTATCCTCTCAAGCTAGAAAGAGTTCTCCTAGAACATGGTGTACATGGATTCCTGCAAGTATGCAGAGAGTTTAGATGATTGCTAAAGTGATGCAAAGCCTTCAATAATTTTCATAGGCACAGATAGGACAGGGAAAATAGCAAATTCATTTTCCAGATGTGTTTCTCAGAGACACGTCAAGACCCATATTGAGCCCCCAGGCATCTTTAAGAGTAAAATTTCTCCTACATTTTTAAGTGCTCATATGATCCTAAATCACAGCACAGGGCATTATACTTTCATCTACAAATTAAGGAATGAAGTGTTCCTAACTCCTCTTTTCTTTTTGTGCATATGTTGAGCTAAGAAACCATGGAGCCCTTAACAGTTTTAATGAGTATAGCTTTGTAGATTTTCTGAGGCAAGATAATTTATGATTCACTTTGGCATTCAGAAGGATTTATAATGTTCTGGCTTGTTGTCATTTTTGTTTACATGGCAACACAGGAAAAAAGTTTCCATGAGTCTAGCCTAGATTTTATGAGTGATCTTGAAATTCTGTATACTCTGAAGCAATCCATTAATCTAGATAGAGTTTATGAGGCTCTTAATAATGGTTGAGAGCAAGGGAAGGGAGGAACGTGTCCTCTTAGAGCAGGCTGTTTCTTGAAGCACAGATTATGATTTATTTTTCACATTTTCTGCAGAAGGACATAGGGACACTAAGAGGATTGTTATTGGGGCATTGGTAATTGCTAAGAAGTGACACTCTTCCCAGGTTACAGTACAGACACTCAGATCATAAATGTCCAATTAGGTGAGGAGATTGTGCTTCACATGGTATTACCATTTTTTTCATGCTTTTAGTGAGTATCTGCTAGTAGAGAAGTTTTAGAGGATGGCACTTTCAGTCTTTGAGTTTTCTTATTCTCAAATGCATATTTGAGGATTTTTTCGGACAATGACAATTTTCTCCTTATTATACATGATATAGTTTAAAGAACACTCCTATGTTCATAGCAACAGTGTTAGCCCTACTATGATTTTATACTTGGTAACAAGCAATGCATATTTGACACTGACTACCTTTAAAAGCATAAATATTCATCCAAGTCATTTTTAATGGGTCCATCATAGAGAAAGTGGTTGGGAAAATATTACAAGCTATATTCTCAAGACAGGAAGGCACAAATCAAGAATGGATGAGGCAATGTCCAGATCATACAGTTTGCCTTGAAATAGCTAATTAGCAGACTTGTCCTGGTAGAGCTGAAGGGTATGTCAACAATGCTGGTTTTTAAGGTAAGAGATAGATGTGCTGGTAAAGCAACTTGTATTCTGACACACCTCTGTGCACGTTTTCTCATATTTTCTCTGAAAGGGAATAGGATGTTTTCTGAAAGATTTTTGACCCAGTGTGGCTAATAATCAGATAGGAAATAAGGTGGTGAAAGTGCAGAACAGACCATGTGATATTCAATATTCTAGAGGTTGAACTGGGTATGGGGGTCGTTTATTGCAGTGTTTTTTTTTTTTTTCAGGAATCCTGTGTCGGTTTTGCCTAATGTACAAGGATAAGAAGTTGCTATATTATTCATGAAAAGCCTCTTCATTTTCAGAAACACATTTGAAGAATGTTTTTGCATTCTTTTTGTTTCACCCTTTTTTGGGCCTATACATGGTGAAAACACAAATACATGCCTAACATTCCTAATCAAGAGTAAGACTTTCTTGTATCCTTGCACATTGATACTATACATTAAATGCTCTCAGAGTAGAGGTCAATCAGGGGTCCATGAAATATTCATAAATTACACTCTGCAATCTTCTCTGAGGATTGTCTTCAGGCATTTTTCTGAAGAGTAATCAGTTCTTAAAAGCCTCTGTTCATGGATACCTGGAATTATCTAGGTGGTGTTACTGGATCTTAAATGATACAGTAACCTAGCATATTATCAAGAGCACAGGTAGTGCTCTTGATATTTATTTAGCAAATTAGTTTCCAATAATGTCTTTTATAGAGAGGAGCCAAGTTTGACACTGAGCCACAAAGACCTCATGTGGAACATGACGAGTATTCAAGAGCATGGTGTTGTGGGCTTATGTGATATCACAGATGTGATATCAAAAACAAGGGTGAGTTATGACTGTGGCCCTAAACCTTCCTGTCATGCATTTTGGTGGTCCTGACTTGGGTCAAATTAGACAGTGTCATAACTAATATTAGTGACAAAGATAAAACATTTAAAGTGGCATTAAATATTATCATGAACCCTTGAATTTTGAGGGAGGGCTTCCAGTGGTCCTGTCAGCCCAGAAAGATGCACAAAAAGTTTTTTTTCAGTTGTCCATGCAAGAAACAGTGGTCCCTTATGCTGATAACCAACAATCTCAAGTTAATCCAAGCATGGGGGTAGCACTCCAGTATCCCTAACAATGATTTTGTGCACATCACAATGAAGGTCCTTGAACAGCAGTTATATTCTGAGACATGTTCATGTGTGTTTTTACAGGATTCCTATTAGACCACTCAAAAATGGAGAAAAGATTCTGGATAGAAGCTTCCTAATTTCTGGGGGGTGATAAAGTGGTTTTAGCACAGTGAAGATCATCTATCTTTAACATGCAGGTAGGTGAGGAGGCCCTGCTAAACCTGTGATGTCATGATTATTTGCATGTTGCCAGTTTCCATCTTGCATAGTGTGTAGGTATGAGGTGAAGTCACAGTCATTAGAAACCAGTGTATTTTCAGATATGTTTAAGAAACCATAATGAGACTCTTCTATTTCCCTTTCTTTTTTTATGCTTCATGCCTTCATCCCTTTGTAGCTCCCTAATATTTCTGGAGAGCATTACATATTATTTTATGATACATAAGGAGGCATAAGAAAGGTTCCATGTAATTTTATTTTATTTTTGATTAGGACTGGAGTTTGAACTCAGGGCTTTACACTGGCAAAGCCAGGTACTCTACCACTTGAGCCACACCTCCAGTCCATTTTTTTGCTCTAGTTATTTTGGTGATTGAATCTCGAAAACTATTTGCCTGGGTTAGTCTCACACTGTGATCCTTCTCATCTTAGCCTCTCAAGTAGCAGGATTACAGGTATGAGTCATCACCAACATCTGGCTGTCCATGTGAATTTTTTACTGTGTTCATCCATAAGATGTTGAGGGTGGAATTTATACAGGTTTTTTTGTTGTTGTTGACAGTAAGATATTTTTAGAAGGTGTGTGGGTAGTCCTCTGTAAGTATGTAGCAAGTGTAGATGGATCATGAATTGATATGATCTTGCAGAATTTTTGAATGTGTGTGTTCAATAACACATGTAACAACTTTTTTTTGCTTGATGTCTTTCTCAGAGGTAGGTTAAGTCTCCAAATTTACTTATAGAGATTGACAAGTGTAAAATATGTCCTAAATATTTAAGCACTGTTGTGATCCTAAATCACAGTACAGGACATCTTACCATCACCTACACACCTAAGGATAAAGAGGGTTCCTAACACTACTTTTAAGATGCAGTAGACACATAAGCTTTAATATGAATCCTTGCAGCCCCAACAATACCCAGTTTTAGTTTTTCTTTGGCCAAAAACTTTATGTTGACCCTATCAATGCTGAGGGAGTTATAGTATCCTGGTTCATTGTCATTATTGTTGACCTGCCCTCATATGAGGAAGCTTAGGATATTTTCCATATTTCCAGTCTAGAAATGATGGCCATTCCTGAATTTCTATGAACTCTGAAGTATTTCCTGAATCTAAGTATAGTTTAAGTGACACTTCATAATGGTCATAGGAAAGGGAATGGGAAGGTGTCTTGGTAGATAGAACTGTACCCTGAACACAGTTTTGTATGTTTTTTTCTTTTCTTTTTTTCCATTCGAGTCATGAGAATCCAGTGAACTTATAGGACTTTTGACTGGGAGGTCAAAAGTTTACTGGGAGTCATTGTTTACTGGGAGGTAAGTGGTAAACTGTACATATCACAGTATGTGCAATCTGATATTAAATGCCTTGATAGGCGAGGTTGTTGTGGCTCATATGGTGTTGCCATGACTGTTTTTATTCCCAATGAAGGCCTCGTGGCTCTTGGGGGATTGGCCATATGAAGTCAGCCTTCACACGCTTGATGCAAAACCCCTTTTAGGCAAGACCCTCATTCTTAGTTTGCCAGGAATATTCCTGGCTGTTCCAAAGGTGTACATAAAAGGTTGTTCTCACAGCTAGGCACTAAAGTCCACAAAAAGCAGAAACAATCCGAGATGCTTGAGACAAAAATCTTATGCATTCCTGAAAAGAAAAAAATTTCCAAACAGCAAGTTACATTCCCTAAACATCTCATTCCCATGGTAGAAATCTATCCTTAGTATCTCTCACTCTTCATTATTGGTAGCAAGAAGCTCAAATATTAGCTGGTTCTTTATCTATGCTTTCCTCTCCTTTATCTTTCCTTTTTTTTATTACCTAACACCAATCCTCTACTATAAGAAAACATAAGGAATATACTGGAAGATATAGGTATAGACAACTATTTTTCCACATATTCCTATTCCTGGGTATCAAAGAAGAGTCCCATCTCTTCTAGAAGGGGTACATAAAATATTTCACTTCTCATAGCAAGGCTACTCAACTGCTCACAGGGCACAGACAATCTGAGATACATAACACAAGATCTTACATATATCTGAAAGAAAACCCAAACAGCAGGTTTACTGTGGTGAACACATATAAGATTGTTCTTGTATTGAAGGATTGTTGTGGTGAACACATAAGATTGTTGTTGTATTGGAGGATTGTGTTGTGCTAAAGTAGGAAAAATTGTTGAAATAAGAAGTATTAGCTAGTGTGTGTTACTACTTAGAAGCCAGCCAGAGAGTGACAGGCTGACATGCTTGTACACCAACCCTAAGGTGACAGTGCAGATAACAGTAGTGGTGAGGTCACCACAAGGTATATAAACTCAGGCCAGAACCCAAAGCCTTGCTCGCCTCCTTGCCCATTGGAGACCACATTGTCAGAGTCTGCCTGAGACCCTGACGTGGAGGCAGCTGCCACTTGTGAGCGTGTCCCTTCTCCTGACATACACTGGATGTCGCTGGTGAACTGTGAAACTGGACCTGCAATGAAGGCAGCTGTGAGGATCACCTGGGGCGCAGATACATCCCCCCTCATTGGCTGAGGCATGGTAAGCAAGACTTGGGGGAAGGTTTGAGTAACTCCTGGCTGGCTAGGGTAGTAGAGACAGGCATTAGGATCCATAGGAAAGTGTCGTGTGGATTTGTTTGAATTAAAATCCTGTTCTCTGAAATAAGAGTCTCCTGAGTACTGTCTCTCTGTACTCAATTAAACCAAAAGTGCTCGTGACATTTACAAAACCCAGACATCTAAATCCCATAGCAGAAACCTACCCTTTTCTCCCTTTCACTCTCACCATTTTTGACAACAAAAATTGTAAATTATTAAGAGCTTTTTTATATTCCTTTATTCTTTCTGCCTATATTCTTGCAAACATCCGACTCACACCAATCCTCTAAGTCTGTCAAAACTCCACCCACTATTGTCTTTCTCATTTTACTACAGATGAGGCATCTTGAGTTTATTTTTTAGAGTTTGCTATTTAAAAAAATTATGAATTGTCCAACTAGGTCTTTCATTCGGAAGTTAAGGTCATATTTTTTGTTTTAGGTTTACTTAATTCAGAAAAAACTTTGAAGTGCATGCCTTTTGTATCATAAACTACAAATAGAGTGTAACATGTAAAGATTGTTGGCTCTTGGAGAATACTCTATCCTTAGAGCTTTCTTGCTTGTACTAAGATAGCTATGGTGTTCAAGGTCATTTTTTAGTTTTTGTTATCTTAGCCTGCCTCAGCTAAAATGTAACATTCTGTAGCTGTTAAGCTCATATGAAACTTAAAAAAATACATAAAAATTCTTTGCAAAATCCAAACTATGTTTAGCAAATATACAGGGTCTCTGAGTAGGACCCTTTCCCTGAACCCTCCTCTGATGAGATGACCAAGGTTTTCTCCAAATGAAGGCTATATATGGCAAACATGATTTTAATCAGACATCTCTTTTTTTATAAATACCATTAAAAAAATCACAAAGCTATCTTCTCTTAAGTTTTACTTAACAAATGTTAAATATTCTGAAAAACTACCTCACCCCTTAAAATTAGCCTTTCAAAGGTTATACATTTATTCAGCCCTCACTGAATAAATTGGTAGGCAGCCTAGACAGCGGTCTACCAATAATTTCAACAAAAACAAACACTTGGCATAATAAAAGAAAGTTCTCTCATGTCCTTTCCCTTATCTGGAGAAGGAGATGCAATGCGAACTCTGTACTCAAAGACTGGCTTCTCTAAATAAATTCTAAAAATGTTTATCTAATTAAAAATACTGCTATAACCTTAGGTAGACTATAACTAGAGATCAAACACTCTCTAAAAATGAATTCTTAAAAATTCATTTTAATACTTAAAAGTGCCACTTGTCATAAATTTCAAATCCTTTTCCCCATTTACCATCGTTGCCAACACTGTTTGTTTCATTCTCCATTAAAATATATATTAAGAAGTTAAATTCAAAGGATTTACAAAATAAGTATTCTGCTACAATACAAATGCCCCTAAATAAATAAAAAAATTAATAAAAATGCTTGGCCTTTGAATAAAAACCTAAAATTTAATGCTTTTTTCATTTATATCTATTGTATAAAATAATAAATTTTGGTCTAAATGTATGTATGTATGTACCTTTTTAGATATCATAACAATATGTCAATTCAAAAAAATTTAAAATAATTATTCCCTAACGTCTACATTTTAAAATCCAACAAAATTTGATTGTTTGAATGCCCTTAAAAAGCTTGGTCTGGTGGTTCACAGCTCTTAATCTCCACTAGTTAGAGACTAAAGTATCATGAATTTGAGGCTAACCCAGGGAAACATAGAGAGATACTAACTCAGAAATAAAATGAGAACCAAAAATGCTTGGTGACATGGCTGAAGTAGGAAATTGTTTGCCTACATGTGAAAGGCCCTTAGATCAATACCTGCTACTGAAAAATAAATGAGAGAGAGAGAAATGAAATGAAGGAAAGAAAGAAAGAATGAGAGAAAAAAAGAGAAAGAATATTAATCCTGGAAAAGACCTCCTATACCACAGATAGCCCCTAAAACTTCAGGCATAATAAAAACATTCCTAAAACACCAACTACTCCCACAATTTCTACCACTGTACTACTCGAGGGTCTCTGAACACTTCATCCAATCCTGGCCATAGGACTAGTCACCTCATTTCCTAGATCATCCAGTTTATCAGCCTCAGTTTCATAATCCTTCCTTATTAAAGTAATTCTCTACTAAAACAACCCAAAGTAAAGCTTCACATAATCCAGAACCAAATAAAATATATTACCTAAAAATAACACATATAAATAATAAAATTATATATTTACATGTTACTTCTGCTATAACAGATGTATCTCAGTATAAAGCCAGGCGCAAATGATATTCCATAGACCTTAAAAATATTAATATATTTAAAGCTAAAGCTACTACTATTAATTTGATTAGACAGATTAAAAATTGTATTTTCATTTGAATATATTCCTGAAAAGAAACACAAAAATTTGACAATGACACAGGCCTATGCTTAACACATTTGGGTCAAAATGCCAGAAAAATCAGTTGAAGTAGTTATGGATCTTAAAATTCACCCTAATTAAAATTATCAGTTTAAAAGTACTAAGCTCATCTTAAAAAGTTACTTAAATCATTTATCCAATTGAAAACAGGAAACAACTAATGGTATATAGTACTACTAACTATAAAGCCATTTTAAAATATTGCATATTTAAAAAATAAAAATGTTAATCTGATCCTAAGCCAAATGGATCCTAAGCCCTTGAAAAATATACTGTCATCAATCTTAATTCAACAAAAGGACAAACACCTTTAAAAACATCTTTCATTATTTAGTTGACACCAAATATTGACCCCTAATTATAAAAAGAGTCAATGAAATCTCAAATTACACTTAAAATTAGTAACTTGTCCTTTTGTGTTTTGAACAACAAAAATATAATTAAAAAATTAGAAAAGGGTACAATAAGAACATTATAACAAAAAGAAGCCCAAATACTTTCAAATAAACAGTTCCTATTTTAAATATAGATAAACAGTAATTCTTGCAAAACTGGTTAGATGCATAGAAGATTGAAATAAGTTCCTTAGCTCCTATACTCTATAAATATAAATTCAACATTTATAAAAATCTTAATGTAGATTATGAAAGGTTGAAAATAATTTAAGGGCTTCCTTTTTCTTTTATATTCTTTTGAGGGGGCAGTATTGGGGTTTGACAGAGGGCCTCAAGCTTGTTAGGCAGGCACAATAACATTTGTGCCACTGCACCAGCCCCGTAATGGCAATGGGAAAACATTGGAAAAAAAGATATGGGCAATTATTTTCTGAACAAGATTACAGTTGCTCAAGCTATGAAGACAAGAATTGACAAAGGGGATTACATCAAAATGAAAAAGCTTCTCTACATCAAAGGAAACAATTACCAGAGTCAAGCAAGAGACAACTCACAGATTGGAAGGAAATCTTTAGTAGCTATTTGATAGATAAAGAATTGATATTCAGAAAATATACGAGTTAACAATTAAATACCAAATGAACAAATAATCCAATTAATAAATGGGCAAATGAATTGAACAGACAGTACCCAGAAGAAATTTTGATGACTAATAAATAGTTGAAAAAATTTCAACATTATTTACCATAAAGGAATTGCATATCAGTATTATGCTGAGATTCCATCTTATCCCAGTCAGAATGGCAACCACCAAAAAACAAATAAAAAAATAGAACAACAAATGCTTACAAGGATGTGGGGAATAAGCAAAAGTCATACACTGGTATTGGGAATATAAACAAGTGAAGCAGCTATGGAAATCAGTATGAGTATGGAGTCTCATCAGAAAACAAACCAACAAAGATAAAACTAAAAATTGCTCTACAAAATGATCCTGTTCTACCACTCTTGAGATAGATTCGAAGGAGTGTATTCAACATACAGAGTGATACCTGCATATCACTATTTATCTCAGCACTATTTACTATAACCCAACTTTGGAATCAGCACTATTCACTATAGCCAAGCTTTGGAATCAGGAAAACTGATGAATGCGTAAAAATACAGTATGTGCACACAAAGGAGTGTCACACATAATGAAAATCAAATTATGTTAATTGCCAGAAAATGGATGAAATTGCCGATTATCACATTGGGAGATAACCCCAGCTCAAAGAGCCACAAACAACACATTTTTATTCATGTGTAAAATGTAGAATTACCATGAGGATGATGAGAACAATAGTGAGACAAGAGTGTAAAAGGGAGACTGCCTGGGTGAATCACTGGGAGGTCAGAGGCAGGAAGGAAAGAGTACTGTTGAGGGAAAAACCTCCAGGTAGGTTATACATAAACATGAAGATAGCAAAGCAAAGTACACTAATATTATTTGAGTAGTGAAGGAAGGGAGACAGAAGGTCAGGGGGACATAAGGTTATATCATAGAGGGGGAAACTTGTTCTAAGTATCCTGCATGAAACTATGGAATTGTCACAAAGAAACCCACTTACAACTATTAGTGTAGGCCCATAAAAAATACACAACTTGAATTCAGATGAGTATAAAAATAAAAATATTTAATAACAAAAACAACTCCCCACAAAGGTTAAGACCCCTCCAACAAAAGATATTAGGAAACTAAAAAAAAATTGACAGGTACCCCTAAAATACTATAAATATAAAAAAGCAGGGACACTGAGAGTCTATTACACAAAAGAATCACACACTTAGGGTATACTCCATCTGCCATGGAAAAGACACACCAAAAAAATATGTCCTCCTCTCTGGAGAGGTCAGCTACCTCTGAAATAGCAGATCTTAAAGGCTAAAGACGGCCAAGGCTTCCATCCATTTAGCACCAGTCAACTTTCAAAATCTTCTTGAGAACATGCATTTTTCAATGTAACACAAATTATGATACACATCATTTAAGTATTAGGGCTTAATATTCTGCATTAGCTAAATTCCTAGACCATTTCTACAAAAACAGTGTTATCAATAAAACCTCAAATATCAGAAGATTCACTAGTTTCACAACATATATTTATATAAATTTTAAATTCTCACAAATTAGTTTCTCTTTAAACAAAATGGCTAACTCCATTATTAGATGCAAATATTTTGACTATTTCCAGGGCTACAATGCATCTAAATAGCAATTTTCCTATGTCATTCCTAAATGGCTAATGAGCTCCCAATATAAAAAATATAATAATCCACAAAAAACCTTATCAAAAAATCCCCACCATTACTACCAAAAAAATATATAAATGAAACAATCCTCAGATCTAAAACATGAAAACACCCTGCAGTACAATAACAACATGTCCTATTGTTGCTCCTTCACAAAGCTTCTCATTCCCCTCATGAAAACAGATATTCAGTTAAAATCCAATGTCAATCAGACCCACAATCTTCAATTACTATGTTTAAAAATTAAATAACTGATGTTTTGACAATCCTCTTATAACTCACCTAATCTCCCAAATAGCAAATATAAACTTATACAATGCATAAAATTATATATTGTCTATTCTCCCCATAATCTCTACTCCTTGTAATATTTTGGCTCATTGAAATACTCACAGATGTTCTGTTTTACTGTTCTTATTTTTAAAAACATGTTCGTCAACACTCCTGTAGATCTGTTGTCTCAACTTTTGGTTATTTTAAATAAACTTGTATATCCATACTCTTTAAGAACAATGCAGTGTACTTAAGCTATTTTACGTTAGGGATATGAAATCTGCCTATATCTACTTAAATGTACTATAGATAAAAACTACAAGCTATAATGTTGCAGGATACTCAAGAACAGGGAAATGTGACACCAACGCAGTTCAGCAGGGAGCAATGTTTTATTGTTCTGGCTCAGACTCAGCAGACTCCTGTCCAAAGGCTGAGCCCTGAGAACAAAGGGGCCTTACCTTACATACCCTAGCAAGCAGGTTACAAAAGCAAGAAGTAAAGTTTAACCCATATATGGTTGTATGCAGTTCTGTTCTGTATTTTGTTCCCAGTGCTACTGTGAACTTCTTCAAGTTTAGACTCTTTAAGTTTTATCTCCCTGCTATGCCATCCCCTCTCCCCTGCTACATTATCAGAACACAAACTTGTTTACTTCTTTTCTGGCCTTCCTCCCTGCTACAATAACTCTTAGCCAACACACAATACAATATATAAATAATTTGCTAATATAGTCCCACAAAAGTTATAATAATTTATAATATCTGAACATACAAAACTTATGAAAGTTCAGCTAATCAAACCTTACAAAATGGTCTATTTGCAACAAGCTAAACACAAAAAGCCATTCAGTGTCTAAACAACCATTAATCAGGATTTAAAACATATGTGTTCTTAAATTACAAGTGCCTTAAAATCTCCAGAATCATCCAAAAGAAAAACAAACAACAAACACTTTAAAAATATCAACTTTAAATAACATTATAACTATTTAATTCATACCATAGTAATTCAGAAGATCCTTTTATATAAAAAAACTAAAACCACACATAAAATAAATCAAAATGCCCCAAATGACTGCACTAAATCACACTAATTTAATAACACATTTTAAAACTCAAAACTACAAAAATTAAACTTTAAAAATTTACAGGAAAAAAAACGCCACAAAGCTCATAACAAAATGTAATCGTTATGTGACAACAAACTATGGCCCTACCTCATTGTATATACTATCACACCTCCCTAGCTAAAACAAACAAGCAAACAAAACCCAGAGTTACTAGTATTTCATCATAAATAAGCAACATCTGTTTGCAACAGGTCTGATCAATAAGCCTCTATTTTCATCTCTTCCATAAAATTTAAAAATATATAAAATTCCTCACCAACTTTACGTGAAAGTCCTATGCAACACTATGTAAGACACACCTCTCATAAATTAAAAAATAAAAATAATAAGACCAAACCTCATTCAAAATAAAATGTTCCTAAACCTTCTTATTGCTGCCCAGGAAAGCACTAATACCCTCATAAAAACTTCCATGCTATGTTTAAATTCGTAGTATCCATGGCACCTTTCCACCATATAAGGTGTTATTTTCAGTCCATTGTTAGGCAGGATTGATGCACCTTTTCAACTGGAAAGAGCCATAAGTGATAGACCCTTCAGGTCTCCTTAACACTAAGAGACCAAAGTAGTTTAAGTTTATAGGGAAAATAAGACAGGCTAAAATAGGTGGCATTGAACCAATAAACCCAGAATTTGACATTGGGTGTATGAAATAAAGCATTGTACTAAAGAATGTTTAAATAAGACATTGATTGCATTCATTCCAGTATATCTTCCAGTGAGTTATAATATATACTGAACAACAACAACAACAAAATAATAACAATGACAAAAAACAGTTACTCTAAAATTCCTCTGAACTATTCTCTCTGGAATAACTTCCACCAGAATTCAAGAATGCAATGCGTAGCTATCCTTTTCAGCAAAAACATGCCTTAAAAAGTATAGGCAGTCATGTCACAACACCCTCTGATTGGTAAGATATCTCCAGGCACAATGCTTTCATGTTTGGGTAAAATGTCAAAACAATAACAAAAGTATTAAAAGTTACCAAGGATTTAATAGAAAAAATACAACCCCCAAGATAGACTGAAGCTAAATTCCTTCACCTACACTACAGCAAGTAAGGAAATTTGTGCAAGAACTTGTGCCTTACTATGCCCAATCCACTGCAATTGGTATGCGCTTCCTTCTTTCTTCATGCTTTACTCCCTGTCTCTCAGAATGTGTGCCATGCTTTTAACTCATAAATGCTATCAAAAGTCTTTTGTCTGAGACATTCAAGCATAAGAAAAACCATGGGCAGTACATTAAACTCTTATCCCTTTGAAAACTATCTTAATCCCACTCCACTGACAAGATTACAGTGTAGCTCATTTGATGTTCAATATCCAGGTAGGCGAAAGTGGTGCCTAAACTGGACTGCCAAATTTTCATGTAGCTGTTCTGTTAACCTACTTGACTAGCATGTAGTCAATGTTACATGATGTAACATTGACAATTTCAGAATACATAATAAATCGCTAAGAGATGCATACCTCCCAACATGGTCAGCATGCATGCTTTTCAAAGCACAATAGCTACCTAATATTACTGGTAAGTACTTATTTTTTGATTGCTGACAATTGTAATATTAAAGCTTGTAATAACAGAGGCATAAATAGAGATTCATGTAATGTTCATTTCCAATTAGATAAATGCCTTGTGAGCTGTATTTTCCACTATTTGGCATGTATGTGTGAAAAAAGGAGTACCCCCCTCACAATTCTGTCAAGAGTTGGACATCTGGTGTGTCTTTGCAGACAAACAACATGTATTTAATTCTCACAGGGATAAAAGCAAAATCTACCATCCAGGTAATATTCCTTATGTCCATCACTTTGATAATGACTGTGGAAGGCTTACAGGAATCCTCTCAAGCTAGTAAGAGTTCCCTCACAAGGCAGTGTGTGTGGACTTTCTGTAAGTATGCAAACAGTGTAGATGATTTCTGAAGTCGTCCAAAGACTTCAGTAGTTTTCATATGCACAGATAGGGTGAGACAAGTAGCAAATGTATTTTCCAGAAAGTATTTCTCATAGACAGGAACTAGAGAAAAGGTTAGATCAAAAAGAATTAGCCTAGAAGGCAACACACACGCACAGGAAATTAATGTGAGTCAACTCCCTGTATAGCTATCCTTATCTCAACCAGCAAAAACCCTTGTTCCTTCCTATTATTGCTTATACTCTCTCTACAACAAAATTAGAAATAAGGGCAAAATAGTTTCTGCTGGGTATTGAGGGGGTAGGGGGGAGAGGGAGGGACGGAGTGGTTGGTAAGGGAGGGGGTGGGGGCAGGGGGGAGATATGACCCAAGCCTTGTATGCACATATGAATAAAAACAAAAACAAAAACAAGAAAAAACAAAGTAACTTACAGAAAAAGATGGACATAATGACAAAAATAAGAAATGTTTTGAGAAAACAATAAAACTGCTTTTAAATAAACTAAAAATAAATAAATTAAAAAAAAGATGTACAGTGACTCTCAGGGATCATCAAGTGTTAAATTTCTCCTAGGTAGGTAAGTTATCATAGGATCCTAAATTATAGTTCAAGGACTCTTACCTTCATACACAAATTTGGGGTGATGTTGTTCTTAACCCTTCTTTTTTTTTTGGTGCATGTGTTGAGATAAGAAACCATGGGGCTCATAAAAGTTTTAATGAATGTAGCTTTGCAGTTTTTCTGTGTTAGAAAATGTATGTTTCACTTTGTAATTCAGAAGGATTCCTGATGTCCTAGTTTATTGTCACTTTTGTTGACAAGCCAATGCAGAAGGGAAATTAGAAATTTTTCATTGTTCCAGTGTACATTTGATAGACGATTTTAAAATTCTGTAAAATCTGAAGTGATCCATGATATAGGTAGAGCTTGTGGCCCATAATAATAGTTGAGGACAAGTGAACTGGAGAATGTGTCTGGAAGGGCAAGCTGCTTCTGACACTCAGATTTATGTTTCCTTTTTAGTATGTCCTTTGTAAGGAAAGAACAACCATTAGAAGATGGTTGCTAAGCATTTGTAATTGCTACAAAGTAACAATCTGCCCATGTGACAGTGCAAACACTCTTGTCTTAAATGTCTAGGTAGGTGAGGAGGTTTTACCTTACATGGTATTGCCATGTTTTTTTTTTTTCATGTTGTTTGTAAGGTATCTGTTAGTTTATAAGTTTGAAAGGAGGGTACATCTTTAAGACTTCTAATTCTCAATTGCATATCTGAGGACTGTTTCGTGCAAGTACATTATTTCCCCCTTCTTATACATGATGTGGAAAAAGAAAACCACATGTGTCTCAAACAATACTACAAGGCATATCTTTGTTAAGAAGCAATACATATTTTATGCAGACCACTTTTAGAAGCATACCTATTTATCCAGGTCCATTTTTTTACATATTGACACTTTTTAATTAGCATTTAATAGTTGTACAAGGGTATACATTATGATATTTATATATGCTCTTATAATATATCATGGAAATCAATATCTTATTAAGTCCAAATGTAAATCAGAACCACAAGCTTCATTTACTAAGTTTAAGAAATTTAGATTATTGATGCCTTTCAAGTCCCCATGTAAATTACCTATTCTTTCAAATAACAACTACAGACTTACAGAAATCTTAAAAAAAAAAAACACTATAGCACCTATTCATGCCATACTTCTAAATCCCTATGCTATTTTAGCTCAAATACTTACATATGGTCCCAGGTTTAATGTTCTTATTTAGAAAACTATATTTTCTACATTCTTCCAGATCTAAAGTCTCACTTTTTAGTTATTTTAAATAAATAAATCAAGATACATTAAAAACAACAGAATATACTTACAGTACTTTACCCCAAGGGTACAAAAAATTTCTGCATAAATTTATACTATGAAAAAACATAATATACAACTTCTAGACAAAAATCCATTAACATATGCAAACTGTTTGTGAATCTATGCTGCATGCAATCATTAAAATTAAAATAATAGTCTTTCAGCATATACAAGTAATAAAGATAAAACAAAAAAACATTATAAAACAATGCTAGCCAACATTCAAAACAAAAAATTTCAGAATCACAAGAACCTTTTACCTGGGTTCATGACTTATGTGCTCTCAAACAGAAGAGACAATCCACAATCAACTAAGATAATGAAAAAACATAAATGTTTAAAAGTATTATCAAGTATAAAATGACTATCGTATCTAATTAATTTACACTATAGTCCAACTAATTTAGAAGACCTTTTATCTCAAGAAACATAAAATGAAATTTAGAATTCCAGTAATTGACTAGATTAAATCTTTCCCACTAACGATAAAAACCTTTTTAGTCAAAACTACAAAGTAATATTCCAGTAATTAAGTGTATACAATATTTCAGATGCCTCACTGAAAAGCTCATAAAAAGATGGGATATTTATGTGACATGCTCGAGCCTAGTTCAGATAAGAAAATATACTGACACATTTGCCTAGATGTAAAAACGATAGATAAGATCTTACAGAATGTACTACAACATCCAGTATTTCTAACATGTATATAAGAACTATTTTCAACAGGTTTTGGTCAATTAGCCTCTATTTTAGTCCCTTAAATAACAAATATAACATATAAATAACTTACCAACTTTACTCAAAAGTCCCATGACACAGGTCAAAACATGTCTCTCCTAAATTCAAAAACAAAAATTAAATGAAATGTTATTCAAAATAAAATGTCCCTGAATCTTCTTATTGCTGCCCAAGTAGGGAATAATATCCTCAAAAAGCTTACATGCAGTGTTAGGCAGACAGTATAACCTTTTTTTGGTTTTACTTAAGGCCTTGTGCTTACTAGGCAGGAACTCTACCATTGAGCCACACCATCAGCCTTACATGCAGTGTTTAAATCACAAATATCTCAAGGTATCCTTTGTACTGAAGTATCTCCAGAACTAGCCAATGAATGTCAACTTGTACACCCAACATTAAAGATTTACTAAGCTAATGGTTTAATGGAAAGCACTGATTAAAAAACTATAGAAATTATTTTATTGTGTATAAACCTACTACTGTTATTATATTGTGTATTGTCCCCTTCTTTTCCAATACAAAACCACAAAATTATTCTGGTACTACCCTATCCTTATAGTCAAAGGTCTATGTTTTCCATGTCATCTCTCCATCAAATAGAGTGAAATTGTCAGTATAATCTTAGAGACTGATGCTCCTTTACAATTGACAAGACCCAACAAAGACAGATTATTGACTCTCCACAACTCCTTAAGATTAAGGAACTAAAGTGATTTAGAGGAAAATAAGGCAGACTAACATAGGGGCAGGTGACATTAAACTAATGTAATCCAAAACATGGATTTGGGATTATAGAAGAAAACATTGCACTAAAGAAGCTTTAAAGACAGCATTGGTTGTATTCTTTCCAGCACACCTCTAATTAAGTTACAATGTATACTAAATAATGACAACAACAAAAACCAGTTCAGCTAAAATTCCTCTGACCTGTACTATTGAGTAATGTGCCCTGAGCATAAAGAACAGGTGGCACAACAAAACTTTTGGACAAAAATTTGTCAATAAGTGTTACAATACATAGGCAGCCATGTCACCAGACCCTTTGATTTATAAGATCTCTTCAGACCTGTGCCTTCATCCTTGGATAATAATATCAAAGCAATAAAACAATAAAAGGATTAAAAGTTTCCATGGACCTAATACAAAAACACAACCCTCAAACTGGTTGAAGCTAAACACTTTAGTCTATGTTATGGCATATAGATTGCCTGTATGTAAGAAGTAATGCTTGTGCCTTAACACTGCAATCCAGTCTATTTGGTGTTCATTTACCTGTTTTCCTAGCTCTCTCACTGCTTTGGTTCCTTACCTACTAGAAACTTTGCCACACTTTTACCTAAAAAATATTCTTAAAATTCTTTTTTCTAACATAGTCAAGAATAACAAAACACATAAGCAATACGTTAAGTTTTTATTTCTTTGACGGCCTCCTTAACCCCACTCTACTGACAACTCATCTGATATTCAGTATCCAGGTCTGTGAGAGTGGTGCTTATTCTGATATTGTCAAGTTTTCATGCAAGTGTCTTCTTTTTGACTTGGCTAGTGTGGAATATGAGATGATGTCATATTCTATCATTAGATGTCTTCCTAATTTTAGAGATATGCAATAAATCATTAGGAAATATGTATTTTCCAACATTTTTTGAATGCAGTCTATTCAACTGTAAATATTACTGGCAAAGGCCAATTTTCATTCTATGCTTGCTGAGAATGTGATATTAAAGCTTGTAATGGTAGATGGGTAAGAAAAATCCAATGTAATTTTCACTGTTTTCAGTATGATGAATGCTTTGAGCACTCTTAAATTTCCTCCTACTTGTTATATATGTGGTGAACTCTTACATTTCTTTCAAGAATTTGGTTTTCTTCTGTGTCCTTACAGATAATTAATATATATTTGATTTTTGGAGTGGTAGAGTCATAGCAGACATACAGGTAATATTTCTTGTGCCCACCTCTGTAATATTGACTGTCAAATGTTTGCAGTTTACTTCTCAAGATAGTAAAGGTTTCTTTACAATGCTATGTGCTGTGCAGGGACCTCTGTAAGAATACAGACAGAGTAGATGATTCCTGAAATGATGTAGGAATTTTCACACACACAGATAGAATGAGAAAAGTATCAAATGCATTATCCAGAATGTGTTTCTTAGAGACAGGTCAAAACATACAGTGAGTAATAGAGTCATTCAAGAATAAAATTTCTTCTACATAGGTAAGTGCTCATAGCATCATAAATCACAACACAAGGCATATTACATTCATCTACAAATCAAGGTATGAAGGCAATTTCTTTTGGTGCCATGCTGAGATAAGAAACCATGGAGTCTTAAAAGTTTTAATAAATATGGCTTTGCAGTTTTCTACAGAAAGAAAATTTATATTCTACTTTGGATTCAGAAGGGCTTACAATATTCTGGTGTATTGTCATTTTTGTTGATATACAACACTTAAGGAAGGTGAAGAATTTTTTATGGTTCCAGCCTAGATTTGATGGGTGATCCTGAAGTTCTCTAAACTCTGAAGCAATCCTGTAACTATAGCTTACATGGTCCATAATAATGGTTGAGGGCAGGGGATGGAGGATATGTGGCTCGGGAGAGCAAATTCTTTCCTAAACAAAGATTTGTGTGTTTTCCTTTTCATATTTCCTTCACAAGGACACAGTAACTATTAAAGGATTGTTACCAGAACATTGGTGTTTGTAAGAAGTGACAATTTGCCCATACAGACATTCTGACCATAAATGTCTATGTAAGTGAGGAAGTTATTCCTCACATTTTATTGCCATATTTTTTCATGCTTTTAGTGAGGTATTTGTTAATATAGAAGTTTGAGAGGGTGGCACATTCAATCTTTGAACACTCTTATTCTCAAATTCACATCTGAGGACTGTTTTGAACAATTTTACATTTCCCACTTACTTATACATTATGTGCTTTCAAAAATGTTGTGTATACATAACACTACTGGTGTAATATGGCCATATTCTTGATAACAAGCTATACATATTTGACATGTACTACTATTAGAAGCATAGACATTTCAAGTTCTTTTAACAGGGGCCATTACAGAGACAGAGAGGTAGGTTTGTCTTATAAGTATTTTCTATATGCTGGTAGGTGATGTGGCTATGTCTACCTGGTGTCACCATGTGTTTTTATTTACTTTTTTTGCCTGTTCCTAATTTTTGCTAGTGTATAGTTTTGAGGGGAAGCCACACACAGGCATTAGGTATATTTCAGACTTTTAAGAAATCATTATGAGACCTGTCTGTTTCCCCAACATTTTTACCATACATGCCTTCATCTCTTAATACCTCTGTAGTATTTCTAGGAATCATCACATATTATTGTGGTTTTCTGAGAGAAAATGTGAATTTAATGCTATATAGGTAGGGTCACAAGAAAGGTTCCATATCATTTTGATTTTTGTCCATCCCTAGGATGTTTTGGGTACAATTTTACAGGTTTCCTTTCAAGAATTTAAGACTGTGTGGGTGGACCTCTGCAAGTATGTAATAAGTGTAGTTCAATAATGAATTGATATTATGACTTGCAAATTTTTGAATATGTGTGTTAAATGACATTTAACAATTTGGTTTGGCATGTTGTGTTTCTTAGAGGCAAATCAAGGCTTCAAATTTACTCACAGAGATTGTCAAGAGTAAAATGTCCCCTCAATAGTTAAGCACTGATATGAGCCTATATTACAGTGCAAGATTACCTTCATCTACCAAATATTATCGAAACATTCACAGTTAATCAAACTACAGCTAGTGAAACTTTACAAACTTGTTACCACCACCATATAACATTCTAAACATAAAAATTAACTTAGAATCAACAACTATTGACCAGGCTTCAAAATATGTGCTCTCAAAGAGAAAAGGCTTTAAAATCTCCATAATCACCTAAGATGAAAATTAAAAAACTTATAAATTTAAAAAATATTGCAAGTGTAGAATGAATACTATCTCTACTTAATTCACATTTTGGTTCAACTAACTAAAAGACACCTTTAATAAAATAAGACAACATGCATAATAAATAAAAAATGCCACTAATTAAATGGGTTAAGTCCTTACCATTAATTATAAAACCATTTTACTCCTCAAATTTCTAACCAGTATTCTTCCAATTAAATAGAAAAATTGCATCAAATTCTTCATTGAAGAAGCTCATAACAAAATATGATAGTTATGTGACAACAAGCCATGGCCCTGCCTAACCCTAGGTTGAATAGGAAAATGTACTTAATACATTCCCCTATATAGAAAAATGATAAAGATATACACTAGTATTGAATAATAAATGAGCAACAGGTATGATCAATTAGCCTCTATTTCATCCCTTCAAAATCATTAAAACTATAAAAAGCCAAATAAAAATCACTCAGCAAGTTACTCAACATTCTTTCCATGACACAGTTTCAGACATGTTTCTCTTAAATTAAAAAATGAAAATAACAAAATCAAACATTCTTCAAACTAAAATGCTTAAAAACTTCATGCTATCTATGGAGGCACTAATACAATACCCTCATAGAACTTAACTGCTGTGTTTATATTCCAAATATCTCAATGTTACCTGACTGCTGACAGAGCTTCACAACCAGAGTCAATGCTTTGGCTAATTGTACACCCATCTAAGCATTAATGACACATCTGGGCTCATGGCTTACAGGGGGTTCTTAGTTAGAAGAATCAGAATAATTGTTTCAATATTTATATACATAAAATTCTGTTATTCTTCATGATGTTTTTATGGTGTGTTGTCCTAACATATCACATAAATTTGCAGTACAAAAACAGGTCATATGCTGGTATCATCCTATTCTGAGAGTTCCCTGACTAACTTTTCCATGTCACTTCTGTACCAATTAAGGTGTGATTGTCAGTAACATGTCAAGCAAGACTAATGCCCCTTTTCAACTGAAAAGACCTTCTTGGATTCCTTAAGATTAAGAAATCAAAGTAATTCAAGGTGGAATAATAAATTAGTCTTAATAGGGCCAGGGAACATTGAACCAATGAAAGCCAGAATAAGAATTTGGAATTATAAAATAACACCTCATAGTAAGTTATCTTTAAACATGCCTTGGATGCATGCTTTTGCAGTACACATTTCCCATTATGTCATAATATATAATAAACAACAATAACAAAAACAGCAATAACAACAACAAAATTTTCCTGACCCTCACCCTGTTGAATAATGTGCCCTGAGAATTGATGCTTGGTGCAGCGATTCTTTTGAGCAAAAATGTGCACATAAAAGTTACAAAATGTACGTAGCCACGTCAAAACCCCTGATTAGCAAGATCTCCACAGACACATGCCTTCATGTTAAGTTAATAACATCAAAGCATTACAACAATAGTAGAATTTAAATGCTACCCGGAACAAATACAAAAATGCAACACCAAAAATAGGTTTAAGCTAAACCCTTTTATCTGTACTACAACATGTGAATAAGGTTTGTGTAAGGATTAATACTTGAACCTCATGCCCTCAGTCCACTTGGTATATGCTTACCTGTTTCCCTATGCCTCACGGCTTTGCCTCACTACCTAATAGAATCATTACCTTGCTTTTACCTCATAAAATTCTTTTCTTAGACATTCAAGAATAACAGAACACATGGGTAATGAGCTAAGGTTTTACCCCTTTAATAATCTTTTTAACTCCTCTCTGCTGACACTATTACAGTGCAGCTCATCTAATGTTCAGTGTCCAGGTAGGTGAGAGTGGTACTTAAACTTGAATTGTCAACTTTTCATGCATTTATCTTCTTACCAACTTGGCTAATGTGGAGATACAGGATGATACCACTTTCTATCATTAGAGGTCTTCATAATTTTGCAGTAACATATTTCCCAACATACTTTGCATGCATGCTTATCAAACCGTAGCTAACTACTGTTACTACAAAGAGCCAAATTTTATTCTATACTTCCAGACAGAGTGCTTATAGTTTGGAAGAATAAGGAGAAATCCATGTAATTTTTATATTTCCAACTTGATGAATGCTTTGTGCACTCCTATGATTCCACATATTTGGCATATATGTGGTGCAAAAATTGGTATCTCCCTCACATTTCTGGGTGTTCTTGCAGACACTTAATATGCATTTTTTGTTACAGGGAGAGAGGTACAAACAGATATCCAGGTAATATCATTGTGTCCATCACTTTAACATTGATTATGGATCCTTATAGGTATTCTCTCAAAATAGTAAGAATTCCCTTACAAGCCTATCTGCATGGAACTCTGCAAGTATCCAGGTAGCAAATGCATTTTCTAAGATGTGTTTTTCAGAGACAGGTCAAGACGCAGTGACTCTCAGTGTGATATTCAAGAGTAAAATTTCTACTACAAAGGTAAATGTTCATATGATCCTAAATCACAGCACAGTACGTAATATCTTCAACTACAAATTATGGGATGAACTTGTTCCTAACTCCTCTTTTCTTACACACGTTGATATAAGAAACCATGCGGTCCTTAACAGTTTTGATGAATATGTCCTTGTCATTTTGCTATGGCAAGAAAATTTATGTTTAAGTTTGGAATTCAGGAAAATTTATGATATTCTGGGATTTTTATCATTTTTGTTGACATGGTAACACAGGAGGAAGATTAAGAATTTTTCATGGTTGCAGTCTCAATTTTATGGATGTTTGTGGCGTACTTTAAACTCAGAAGCAATCCATTTATTTAGGTAGTGTTTATTTAGCCCATAAAATGAATGAGGCGGGGAAACTGGGGGTAATGTGTGCTGGTAGAGCAAGCTGTTTCCTGAAACAAAGATTTGAATGTTTCATTTTTCACATTCACTTCAGAAGGAAGCAGCAACTCCAAAAGTATTGTTGTGGGAACATTGCTAATTTCTAAGAAGTAACAAAGTGTCCATATGACACTCTAATCTTAAATGTCCAGATAGGTGAGGAGTTTGTGCTCATGTGGTATTGTCATGGTTTTGTTTTCAGTATTTTTGTAAAGTATCTGCTAATATAAAATTTTACAAGGGAGACAACATTCAAACATTTACAACTCTTACTCTACAAGGTGCATTTGAAGATGGCTTCTCTTAAAATTTTCTCTTATTTTACATAATGTGGTGAAAAAACCTCATATGTCCATAATAACATTTCTAAGCCAAACAGGATTGAATCCTTGACACAAAATACTTTTAGAAACACAAATATTCATGCATGCCCTTTTACAGGGTCCATGATGGATAATTGGTTAAAGAATATTAACAGACATATTTTCAAGTTAGGATGGATTGCCTTACAAATTTTTCCTTTGTTATCTTTCTGAAAGTTTCCAAGTAGAGTAGCTAGATCTTGTAATGACAAAAATGACCTTTTGAACCACGAGTAGCACAAATTTATCTCTAATGTCTCTGTCTATTCCAGGTTAAGACATCTTAGGGAGTTGAAAATGTCATCAAGTGAATAATGTCTGGTATCCAGGTTAGTGGTGTTGTGGGTCAAAATTTTACCACAGAATGTTGGACCCTCCTACACATAGATTAATATGAAGTTGTCCCTAATTGTTTTTTCACTAATGTTTTTTATAGGTGCTCAGATAAATGACCAAACTCTTATTATTATCAGTGACCATCAGATTACACTTTTACAATGGTGGAGAAAATTGACATCTGTCCTGAGGTCATTGGGGCATGATTGTGTCCTGGATTATTGTCATTGTTTTTACTTTGAGACCTCTAAGTATAAAATACTTTGTAGACATCAAGGAACAATGAACACAATATCCAGATCACACAGTTCAACTGGAATTAGTCCATGTGTCCAGGTAAAATTGAAGGGTAAGCCAAAAATGGTGGTGGTCAAAGTAATAAATACATAGGTGTTCCTGTAGAGCAATTTGTATCCTGAAACACATGTGTTCTCTGAAAGACAACAGACCATTGCATGAAAGAAGGTTGACCAAGCATTGGTAACAACCAGGTAGGTGGTAAAGTAGTCCAAGTGCAGAGCAGATCATCTGACGTTAAGCATAAGTGATGTATTTTTGCAGGAATCTGGTGTAGGTCTTGACTAATGTACAGATATCAGAAGGTATCACATTCACTCATGAAAGCCTCCTTATTTTCAGATATACATTTAAAGAAGGCTTTGCATTCTTATATTTCCCCTCATTCTGGCCATTTATGAGGTGCTCACATTCCTAATCAAGAGTATTATTTTCTTGCATCCTCACAGATTAATGCTGTGTACTTACTGTTCCCAGTCATAGAGGTATAAGTAGGGATCCAAGTAATGTTCATAAGATCCATCCCTACAATCTTGACTAAAGAATATCTTTAGGCCTTTATTTTAGAATGTATTATGACCCTTAAAAATCTGTTTGTGGAGGTCTAGAATTACTCAGGTGGTATAAAGGATTGTAAAGTGATAACAATGATCTGAAATATTATCAAAAGCACAGGTAGCATCAGATATTTAGTGAATTGATTTGCAATGCTGTCTCTTACAAAGAAAGGCCAAGCATGTCACTCAGCCAATAAAATCCTCATGTGGAACATGGATGGTATTCAGGTCCATGCTTCTGTGGATCTATATGGAAGTATGGAACATCTGTCCATCAAAAACATAGGTAAGTGATGATTGTGCCTCTAAATTTTCCTGTCGTATGTTTGATTATTCTGATTCAGATCAAACCTGACATTACTAATTGTAGTAACCAACAATTAAATATTTTAAATGACGTAAAATTTTATTTTGAACTCATTAATTCTGAGGGAATGGTTATATTAGGGTTCTTTGTCATTTCAGTGGTCAATCAGTCCAGAAAAAAAGCAGGTTTTTTTTTCTGCAGGTGCCCAGATAAGAAACTATGGCCCCTCCTACTGATGTCATCAATGTCAATTAATTGCTCAAGTGTCCTTTCAGAAAAATTTTGAGGACATCACAGTACAGCTGTCTTTAGGGAACAATTGTATCCTGAGCTATGCTCAGGTATGTTTCTTCAGGTTATCTACAAGACAACACAAATATGCAGAAAAGATGCTGGATAGAACATTGCTTCTATTCAAGAGAGTGATAAATTTTACAGACAGTGCAAATCCTCTCACCTTCAATATTCAGGTAAGCGAGGAGGCTGTGACTAGCCTGGTATCACCATGGATTTTTTTAGGTTACCTATTACAGTCTTAACTAGTGTGCAGGTATGAGATAAAGCCATGCTCAGTCATTAGATACCTTCTTATTTTCAGATATATTTAATAAATCATTATGAGATACTTGTATTTCCCAGACCTTTTTTTTTTATTTATATATGCCTTCATCTTCCAGTAGCTCCCTAATATTACTAGGAAACATCACATATTATTATGTGTTTGCTGAGAAAAATGTGAATTTAGTGCTCATACAGGTAGAGCCATAAAGGTTCCAATTTTGAATGTTTCTATCCCTGGGATGGGGAGAATGGAATTTTTATAGGTTTCCTCACAAATACAGTAAGAGTATTTTTAGCAGACTGTGTTTGTGGCTCTGGGAACACATAGAGTGTATAAATGAATCATGAATTAATACAATGTGATGGGGAATTTTTGAAAATGTGTGTTGAATGATACATGTAACAATTTGGTTTTTCATGATATCTTTCACAGAGGTATGTATAGGCTCCAAATTTACCCACCCAAATTGTCAAGCATAAAATGTCTCCTAAATAGTTAAGCACTGATATGAGGCTCAATCAAAGTTCAGGACATCTTACTTCCATCAGCAAATGTGAGGAGTGAGGGTATTCCTAAGCCCTGCTTTTGATTTGCCTGCTTTCAAAAGAATCCTTGGCACACTATCAATTAAAAGCGAGAGCACACAAGGAAGGTGGGAAGATAGGTAAGACACTTAAAAAATTAGCTAGCATTTGCTGCCCTTAACGTGGAGAAACTAAAGCTGATACCTTAAAAGCAACAGAGGACAATAGGAAAAGGGGACCAGGAACTAGAGAAAAGGTTATATCAAAAAGAATTAACCTAGAAGGTAACACACACACACAGGAAATTAATGTGAGTCAACTCCCTGTATAGCTATCCTTATCTCAACTAGCAAAAACCCTTGTTCCTTCCTATTATTGCTTATATTCTCTCTTCAACAAAATTAGAGATAAGGGCAAAATAGTTTCAGCTGGGTATAGAGGGGGTGGGAGGGGGAGGGAGGAGGTGGAGTGGGTGGTAAGGAAGTGGGTGGGGGCAGGAGGGAGAAATGACCCAAGCATTGTATGCACATATGAATAATAAAACAATAAAAAAGTAAAAAAATAGTAAATAAAAAAATTCTAATAAATATTCATTTTTAGTTTTTCTCTGGCCAGCAAATTTATGTTGAGTCTTGCAATGCTGAGAGAGTTATGGTATCCAGGTTTATTGTCATTGTTATTGACCTGCATACAAGAGGTAGCTTAAAATATATTCCATTATAATGGCCATCAAATGATGGGTGTTACTTAAATCCTGTTAACTCTGAAGTAATCCATGAATCTGCTAATAATGATCATGAGCAAGGTAGGGGGAATGTGTCCTGGAAGAGAAAACTGTACCCTGCAACATAGCATTGTATTTATTTTCCACTCTAGTCAGGAGAACACAGCAAACTTTAAAGGATTGTTGAAACAGCCATGGTTATTAGTACATAAGGGACAAACTACACATATAAGAGCAGATAGGTGAGGTGAGGTGGTTGTGGCTCACTTTGTGTTTTCATGCTCTTTTTGCATGGAGACCAAGCAGCTTTTGAGGTAATGCTCATGAGAAATCAGCCTTCATGAGCAATACATTTTTCATCCAAAACCCCTTGTTAGCACCTAGTCTTCAAAACATCTAAATCCCATGGTGGAAACCTCCCCTAATAATCCTTTTTGTTCTCACAGTTATTGACAGTAAGAAGTTAAATATTAAGAGTGTCTTTATCCTCTCCTCCCTCTCCTTATATTCTTACAATCACTTACATAATACCAAGACTTCAAGTCTGTCAAAATTCTAAACACTAATGTCTTTCCTCATTTTACTATACACGAGAAGTCACAAGTTTACTTTCAATTACACTGTTGAATTTACTAATTTTAAAAAAGTTATTGTCTGAGAAGTTTCTTTTGTTAGGCACTTCAGATAAAATGTTTCCTTAGATTTGCTTGACTAGGGAAACACTTTTAATCATAGCCCTTTGTATTATGAACCATACTTGCAGCGCTAGCGTCTAAAGTCACCAGCTCTTACTATACTCTCTGCCTTCTTTCTTGCTTGGACTGAAAATTTTATACACTTAGAGGTAATTTCAAAGTTTCATTACCTTACCATTCTATATCTCTTAAACTCATACAAAACCAAAAACATAAATATTCTTTGCAAAATCCAAACTGTGTTTAATGAGCACACAGGATCAAGGGGTTGGAGCCATTTCTATGGCCCTTTTTTAATGAGATGACCAAAATTGTCTATAAAGGAAGGAGGGACTTAGAATTATAAACCATAACTTTAATCAGACATCTCTTTTTGTATAAACATGATAAAAACATCTCAAAACTTACATTTTACTTAACAAATATTCGGATGTAACTCCTCACTATCTATGAATTAACCTTTCAAAGGTTGTATATTTACTTAGTCCTGTTCAGCAAAGACAAGACAGCCTGCTACCAATAGTTTCAACAAGACCAAATACTTGATATCTTTTATCTAGAAGAGATACAATGCAAACTCTGAATCCAAAGACCAAATTACTCAATTAATTCTAAAAAGGTTTATCTAATTCAAGATGTTGCTATAAGCCAAGGCAGACTATTATTAATGACTAAATACCTCTAAAAATGAATTCTTAATAATGTTTTAGTATCCAAAATGGCAACTTATCTTAAATTTCCAATCCTGCTCTCTGTTTCCCATCTTAGCCCCCTGTGTTTCTCCTACATGCCTTTTTGCTAGACTTCTGATTAAATAGGAATTCCAAATGACCTCCCTATAGGCCTGTAGTGTCACACATCTGGAAAGGAGGAATGCTTCCTCACAAGACTGTAGACAGTTTTCTACCTTACTCTAAAATGAAGGACCTGCCCTTGTCCATGCACAGTGATGGGCTGGTGCATGACTCTAATAGCAGTTTGCCTCAATACCAAGCAGGAAGCCCTGAGTTCAAACCTCAGCACCTCCAAAACCAAACCAAACAAACAAATAACAACACAATAGTCCTGGGTGCCTAATTAAAAAGGAATTCTAATATATAGTTTTCTATTTCTTTTCTTTCTTCCTGCTTCCTTTTATACCAAACAAAAAATAGCAAAAATAAACAAGTTTTGAGAACCCATTACTATTTCTCAAATTTCTCCATTAAAATATACTAAGAAATTAAAATATAAAACTTTAAAAAAATAAATCTGTTACAGTACAAATGAAAGAAGTCCATTAACTCCTACCTTCTACAACAAATGAATTTGAAGTGGGTCAAAGAGCTTAATGTAAGTTTACGAAAGGTTTAAACTACTTCAGGGCTTCTTCTTCTTCTTTTTCTTGTAGAAGTACCAGGGTTTAAATTCAGGTAGGCACTCTAACACTTGAGCCACTCCACCAGTCCTGAGACAACAATAGGAAAACACTGGAAGATGCACGTATAGGAAATTATTTTCTGAGCAGTACTCCAATTTCTAGGGAAATAAGAATAAGAACAGACAAAGGAGATTTCATCTAATGAAAAAGTTTCTGCACATCAAAGGAAACAATTACCAGAGTCAAGAGACTGGTAATTACCAGCTATCAAAGTAGAGGAAATCTTTCATAGCTATCAATGGATGAAACATTCATATTCAGAAAGTACAAGAGTTTAAAAAATCAATCACCAAAAGAACAAAGAATCTTATAAATAAGTAGGCAAATAAAGTGAACAGAGAATTCTCAGAAGTTCTAATGACTAATAAATAAACGAAAACCTTTTTCAGCACTCTCAGTCATAAAGTAAATACATATCACTACTACATCTTACTCCATTCAGAATGGCAATCATCTGCTTTGAGGAGTTTGGGGGAAAAGAACCCTCTTCTACTGTTTTTGGGAATATAAACAAGTGCTACAGATATGAAAATCAGTATGGAGGCTCATCAGAAAGCAAACAAATAACTGAAAACAGCCCTACCAAATCACCCTGCTATACGACTCTTGGGCATAGATTCAAAAAGTATAAATAGTATCCAAGAACAACACCTGCAGACACATGTTATGGCAGCCATATTTACAATACCAAAGCTGTGGAATCAGGCTTTGTTCAACAGCAAATGAGTGGATAAAGAAAATGTGGGATATATATACAATGGAATATGATTCACCTATAATGACAAATGGAATTAAATTATTTTCAGGGAAAATGGATGGAATTGGGGATTATCATGTTGAGTGAGATAAGCTAAGCTCAAAAAACCAAATATGACATGTTTTTCATCATGTGGAATCTAGGACCATGGTGGTGGTGGTAATAATAATGGAATATGAGTGAAAAGGTAAACTCTGTGAAGGAATCAGTGGGAGGGTGGAGAGGAAAGGAGACAGCATTGTTGGGTGAGGAGCCTTGAAGTAGTTTACACATACAGGTAAAGGTAGCACATTGAAACCAAATAAATATTGTTTGAGAAAGGGAGGAAAGAGAGAGGGAGTTTGAGTGTATATAATACACAGGGTAAACTTACTCAAAGTATACTACATGCAACTACGGAATTGCCAGATTGAAATCCACCTACGTTATTAATATATGCTAATAAAAATCCACAATTTGAACTCAACTGATTATGAAAATAAAAATTTCAGACAAAAAATAACTCCTCACAATGGTTTAAATCTCCACTCCAAAAGATCAAAAAAAATTGGGCACTGGTGGCTCACACCTATAATCCTAGCTACTCAGGAGGCAGAGATCAGGAGGATCACAGTTTGAAGCCAGCCCTGGGCAAATAACTCATGAGACCTGATCTCAAAAAACCCTATCACACACACACACAAAAAAAATTGGGCTAGCAGAGTGGCTCAAGGTAAAGGCCCTGAGTTCAAGCCCCAGTATGGCAAAAAAAAAGAAGACCCAAAAACTCCAATAAAAAATTAACTAATATCCCCCACACCATTATAAATATGAAAAAGCTGGGACCCTGAGAGTTTAATTATACCAACGAATCATAAAAACTGAGGGTATACTCCCTGTGCTGTTAAATCACACACCAAAAATAGTCCCTCCCTCTGGGGATATAGTGGGTTATGAACCCCTGAGATGACACATCTTAACAGCGTAACATGTCTAGTGTCAAAAAGACATCTTTAAATAGCATATTAAAAATTCAGGTTCTTCTCAATGTAGTAAAAATCATGATAAACTTATGTGTTAGTGCTTAATATCCTACCTTAACTAAATTCCTAGGCAACTTTCTGCAAAGATAGTGCATCAACAAAGCTTCAAAGATAAAAGATTCACTACTTACTTACATGGAAGTATTAAAATGATAACTTCTCACAAAGGCCAACTCATTATTATCTACAAATATTTTGACTACATCAGGTGCCATAGACAATTTAAATATTAACCATCTTATGTCATTCCTCAGAGTCTAATAAGCCCACTAAATATGTTCCCAAGTACACCACATAAAGGAAAAAAATCTTCACCAGAACCATAACAAAATAAATAGATGGAAAAAAATCCTCAGGTCTAAAACACCAAAACATCCTACAGAACAAAAACAACTGAGCCTATTGTCACTCACTAAAAAAGATCCTCTCATTCCCCAATACCTTATTAAGCCCAACTCTAAATCACAACCACAAACTTTACTAAGTTTAAGAAATCTAGATCCCCTTTTACCTCACCTATTCTCCCAATTAACAAATACAAAGTTAAACAAAACTTAAAAGAAAAAAATCTATAGCACCTATTTACACCATTGTTCCTAATTCCTATAATATTTTTACTCAAATACTTAGAGATAGTTGTTGGTTAGCATTGTAACTTGAAAAAATATATTCTTTTTTATTCCTTTACATCCAAAATCTCAACTTTTGGTTATTTTAAATAAACCTATCCATGTACTTTAAAAACATACCATTAAACTTAAACTGTTTTGCTCAAGGGTATAAAAAACAGTTCACATTGATTTATATATACTGTGATTAAAAACTACAAACTATAACTCTTAACCAAACCCCAATATAAAATGGAGGCAATTTGCAAATATGTAGCCAACCCAAATTAAAATTGCAATAATTAATCATATTTGAACAGACCCAACTAATCAAGACATAGGTGCTGGTGGCTCACATCTGTAATCCTGGCTATTCAGGAGGCAGAGATCAGGAGACCAGGAAAGCCAGCCCAGGCAAATAATTCTGTGAAACTCTATCTTGAAAAACCCTTCACAAAAATAGGGCTGGTGGAGTGGCTCAAGGTGAAGACCCTGAGTTCAAGCCCCAGTACCACAAAAAGATAAAAAGGCGTAAGCAATAAAACTTTACAAAAAAGACCTTTTAAAACCACAATCAAACATCCTGAACACAAAAAATCATTCAGAACCACAATATATATTAACCATGGTCAAAGCATACTTACTTTCTTAATAAAAATTTTAAAATACCTACAATTACTTGTGGTAATTTTCCTGCATCAACCTCTGGAGAAGGTGGGGTTGCAGGCATAATCACTGAGAAGAAGCATAACTTTGACCCCTCCACACCTCCAACCGGTGCAGAGAATCTCCACTTCACCTTCAACGAAGAAACCAGGAGGGCCCCCAGGCCACCAGTCGCTGGCGCACAGACGGCTTGGGAAGATGCGGACCAGATGAGAGAACAACCGAATTACACCTGCAAAAAACCAAAAACCTCCAAGTTCAAATGCAATGAAGTTTCAGTCTTAATAATTTGGGTGTCTGTCTCAGTCTCCAATCCTGGAGATGGTTCCTCCCAAGTTCAAATGCAATACAGTTTCAGTAAGTTTTTCAGCTTGCAGGTGTAATTGGACAATGTCTCAAGGCCAATGCTGATCATATTTAGATCCAAAAGACAGAAAAAACAGCAAAAAGAGTTATGGATCCCAAGAATGACTCAAATTAAAATTATCAATTTAAAAGTACCAATTTCAAGTTTAAAAGTTACATAATCATCTGTCCAAACAAAAACAGAAAACAATCAATATAAAAGAAAACTAAAAGATTTTTTTAAAAAATAAAAATCTTACTCTGATCCTAGACCAACTGCCAAAAGCTTAAAAAATACATTGACATTGACCATAACTCAACAAAAGTACAAAAACCTTTAAAAATATTCTTCAGTAGTTATTTAATAACAAATAAATAACAAATAACAAATAAATCAAAATTTATTTTAAAAAAAGGCAAGGAGACCTGAAACTCAAATTCAAAGTTATTAATTTGCCAATTTAGTTTTGAACAACCAAAATATAATTTACCAAAAAAAGCATGGTTAAAACAAGAAAATTACAAGAAAAAGAATCTCTAATATTAACGAATATATGGTCTCAACTTTAAATACAGATAAAAATAACCTCCCTCAAAACTGAGTTACATACACATAGAAGAATGAATCAAATCCGTTAACTCCTATCTCTACAAAAATGAATTCAAAGTGTGCCAAAGAAATTAATTTCAGTTTTAGAGGTTGAAACTGCTTCAGGATCCTTCCTTTCCCCTCCCCCCACCCCCAGAAGTAGAGGTTGAATTCAGGGCCACAGGTTTGTCAGGCAGACACTTTAACACGAGTCACTTGACCAACCCTGAGGCTATGATAGGAAAGCATAGGGAAAACACTCGAAGATACAGGTATAGCCAATTATTGTTTGAGCAAGATTCCAATTGGCCAGGCAATGAGAACAAGAATTGGCAAAGTGGATGGATTGCATCAAATGAAAAAGCTTTTACTCATCAAGGGAAACAATTACTGGAGTCCAGAAACAATGGGCAGATTGGGAGAAAATCAGCAGCTACTCCAAAGATAAGGGATTAATATTCAGAAGATATATAAACTCAAAAACTTAAATACCAAAAGAACAAACAATGCAATTAATGAATGCATGCATGAACAAAAGTTCTCAGAAAAATGAGTAATGGCTAATAAATATATGAAAAAATGTGTACAGTTTAGCCATAAAGAAGATGGATATCACTATTACACTGTGATTCTATCTTACCCAGTCAGAATGATTATCATCAGGAGAACAAACAAAACTGTATATATGAGGATGTGGTAAAAAAGGAAACCTTCAAACACTTTTATTGGAAATGTAAACAAGTGTCAGAGCTATGGAAATCATTATGAAGGTTCATCAATAACCAACCAGCCAGCAAAAATGCTAAAAATAGCTATATCACTCTTGGGTGTAGATGAAAAGGAATATAAATCAACACAAAAGAGGGACATCTGCACACTCATGTTTATCACAGCATTATTGACAATAGGCAAAGTGTAGAATTGGCCTAGGTGTCCAAGAGCCAATGAATGGATGAAGAAAATGTGGTATATTTTCTCAATGGAATATTATTCATATATAATGAGGACTGAAATTATGTTGTTTGCAGGAAATTGGATGGAATTGGGGATTATCAAGTTGAGTGAGATAAGCTAAGCTCAAAACGTCAAATCACATGTTTTTGCTAATAAATAGCATCTAGAATTCAATGAGAATTGTGATAATAATAGTAGCAATACTACTAATGATAAGACATGAGTGTAAAAGAGAGACTGTCAGGGGGCATCAGTGAGAGGGTAGAGGGTGAAAGGAGAAGGTAGTGGTGGATGAAGAGCCTTGAAGTAGGATAGCAAAGTGGAGTCCACCAAATAGTGTTTGGAAAAAGATGGGTAGGGGAGAGATAGGTTTAAGGGTATATAACAGAGGAGAAACCTTGTTCACAGCATACTGCAGGCAACCATGGAATTGCCATAATGAAACCCACTTGTACTAATAATGCAGACTAATTTTTAAAATCCACAATTTGAACTCATTATTAAAATAAAAGTTTCAACAAAAAATTACACCTTACAATGGTTAAATCGTGTCTACAAAAAACCCCCTCAAAACTCCATAAACTAGTTGACTCACAGCCCCCAATTGTTATAAATATAAAAAGCTGGAATAGTGATAGTATAATTTCAACAATGGAAACCAAGGCTATACAGCCATGCAAAAATTATCCCTCTCTCCATAGAGATGGTGGGTAATCCACGTCTAAAATGGCAGAATTTAAATGCTAAAAACACCCAAGTGTTTCCTCTATAGAGCACCAAATACTCCTCTATCAATATCTTATTAAAATCTTATTTATCAATGTAATAAAAATGATAATATACTTTATTTAAGTATTAACTACTAATATTCTTCATTAACTAAATTTACGTACCTCTTTATGTAAAAACAGTGTGTCCACAAAACCTCAATGATGAAAAGATTCACACCTTTCTGAACATGCAGCTATAAAAACTTAAATATCTCACTAAAAATTTCTCTTTTAACAAAGTGCAAATGCTGTGTACACATGTATGTTAATGGAAAAATGGTACCTGTTGAAACTACTCCAAGAATGTGGGAGGGGGAGAGAGTAAAGGACAGTAGTGTAGGAGGTGAATTCAAGTGTGATATACATGATACATTGTAAGAACTTTTGTAAATCCCACAAACTATCCCTTCCCAGCCCAACAATGAAGAGAACACAATGTGGCTAACTCCATTACTAGACACAAATGTTTTAACTATTTTTAGGGCAAATATCCATCTAAATAGCAATTATTCTATCATTGCTGAGGTTCTGATAAATTCCCAACATAAAAAATATCATGACATTCCCAAAGATATCTTATCAAAAAGCATCCTCACCAGTCCCATCCCCCAAAAGCCCCTTAGGCCTAAAATAAAAAACCTTTACCAGAACAATTACAGCTCAGATTCTTTACAAAAGTCGTTAGATGCTTTCTTGCCATCACACCTCCCATTCTTGTAATATATACTGAACAGCAATAAACACGACAACAAAAAAAGTTTCCTCTAAAATCCCTCATTCATTGTTACTGTTGAGTAATATGCCTCAAGAATGAAGAATGCCTGTGCAACAATTTTTTGAGCAAAAATATGCCAATAAATGTTTCAAAATATGGGAAGCCATGTCACAAAAGCATTTGGTTGTTAAGATGTCCCCAAACACAATACCTTAATACTTGGATAATAACTTTAAAAACTTCAAAGAGAAAATGATCAAAATTTACAAGTGACCTACTACAAAATGTAACCCTCAAAATCAGTTTATGCTAAACTCCTTAACTTGTGTTACTACATGTAATGAATGAATCTTTGTGCAAAAACTAATACCAGTGCCTTAATGCCCCAAATCCAATTCACTTGGTATGCATTTACCTGTTTTCCTACACCTTACTGCATATTTCATTACCTTCTAGAATCTTTGCCACACTTTCGTGTTATAAATTCTCTTAAAATTCTTTTGTCTGACACATTGAAGAAAATGAAAACCTTCTTAAATCTACCCCAATAACAGTGCTACAATGAATTTCACCTAATGTTATACCCAGGTGGGTGAGAGTGGTGTGTAAACTGGTATTCCCATGTCTTCAGGCAACTATTCTTTTAACAACTTGGCTAGTTTATAGAAATGAGACAATGCCACTTTCAGTCATTAGAGGTCTTCATAATTTCAGGCATATATATATATATAATAAATCATTAGGAGACAAATATTTGCTAATATTTTTGCGTATGTTCTTCTCAAACCATAATAGCTAATTCATATTACTAGATAAGACAAAATCCTATATATTCTTACTTTCAGTGATGGAGTCAATACTATCTTAAGATGTACAATTTATAATTATTTTGTGCATTCTTATATTTCCCCTTATTTAGTATGTACATGGAAAAAATGAGTATTTCTTGTACACTTTTATCAAGAGTTTGATTTTTGTTTCTATCTAGAGTCCCTGTAGACAAATAATATGCATTTACTTCTCACAGGGATAGAGGCATAAGGACATGTCTAGGTAATATTCATTGTTTATCACTTTGATACTGGATATGGATTTCTTACAGTTATCCTCTCAAGATACATAAGTGTTCCTGTACAGGGGTCTGCAAGTATCTAGATTGTCGAGACGAATCTCCATGTGATGCAATGACTTTAGAAATTTTCATATGTAAAGGTAGAAAAGACAAGTAGCCAAGATGTTTTCCAGGATCTGCTTCTCCAAGACAGGTCATGACCCTTGATGACTCATAGAGATGATCAAGAGTAAAATTTCTTCTACATAGGAAAGTGCACAAATGATCATAAATCACAATACAGGATGATGTCTTACATTGATTTACACACACAAATGATGAGGGTTTCCTAATCACTCTTTTTGGTGTAGTTTTTTCCCCAGGTACAAAGATAAGAAACCATGAAGTCCATAGATATTCTTATGCATGTATGTTTATAAGTGGCAAGAAAATTTATGTTAAACCCGTATACTCTGAGGGATTTATGGTATATTGATTCATGGTCATTGTTTTTGGGCTTCCAATATAGGTGGAAGATTAATAATTTTACACATTTCTACTATAGAAATTTTGGGCAGTTCTGAAATTCTATCAAGTTAGAATGTAATTCATAAAAGTAGGTAGAGTTGAAACATCCTATAATAATGGTCACAGGCAAGGAAGGGGGCAAGTGTCTTGGTAGAGAAGGATGTATCTTGAAACATATATTAATATGCTTTTTTATTTCACAACCTCTTCATGGAGCACAGCAAACTTTAAGGAACTGTTGACAGAGCCTTTCTGATTATTACATAAGTGAAGAACGACACATATGACTGTGCAGACCATCTGATATTAAATATTAAAGTAAGTGTACTCACTTACTTTGTGCCTCTGCCAGTGTTGCTATTTTTTGCATATTCTAAAAATGTTTTTATTATGTACAGGTCTGAGAGAATTCCAAAATCAATTATTAATACCTAATTTCCAGATATCCACCTGAGGAAAATTTTGGGATCTATCATATTTCCTACTCTTCTTCACATGATGTGGTAAATTCTACCCATCAAAAACACAGATAATTTTGATATGACCAATACTTCCCACACCATTTTTGATTGTAGTAATTCTGGTCAAAACTGACAGTTTCTTACTAATTGTAGTTTCCGAAGGTTTTAACATTTAAAGAGCTATAAAACTTATTTTGAATGCATGAATATTGAGGGAATGATTATATGGTGCTTCCTATCATTGCTATGGTTCTGTCAGCCCCAAAATAAGCACAGGGTTTTTCGTAGGTCTCCAAAATGACAATGTTACCCTCTCCTGTGAATAGCATCGGTCTCAAATTAATCCAAGGATCCAGATAGAGTTGAATTTTCCATTAGTAATGATTTTGTGGACCTCACTGGGCAAGTGTCCTAGAAGTGCAATTGTATCCTGAGACAAGTTACAAATTTTTTAGGTTTACTACAAGACCACTAAAACTGCAGAAAAGATTCTTGACAGAAACTTACTAATTTCCAAGTAAGTAATTATTCATTGACACCACAGTCAGATCCTCTTACCTTCAGTATACAGGTAGGTGAGGAGAGTTTATATGACCTTGTATCAACACATGTGTTTTTGGTACCATCTTGCCTAGCATACAGATACCAGGTGATGCCACATTCACTCATTGCAGGTCTTCTTAATTCTAGGCCATAAAAGATGGAATGGTCCTGAATGTTGTTAACTCAAGTAATTCACAAGTCCAGGTAAAGTAGAAATGTCTCATACTAGTGGTCACAGGGAAGGGAAGCAGGAGTTCAGTGTCCTTACACAGCAAGCTGTAATCTGAGAAACAGCTTTGTACTGTAAAGCTAAGAAATGGGCCTAATAAACTCTGTTCTGTAGCTAAACTTCAGCTTCTGTAGACTCCTACATAAACTTGCTTATCTTTTTCAGACCAGATCCAGATACAAAATTCTGTGTTCTATTCTGAGAAATGACAGCACCCAGAAGACATATCTCTGGTTTAACATCCTGCTGATACACACCCTGTCACCTGTCACAGGAACCAAGTATCTCCCATTCTGCTCTCCCACACACATACCTACAACCTCACTTCAAAGATAAATCCTTTCAAACCTCACATAAATTCTCCTACGTAGCAGATACCATCTATGGTATCTGGTCGTTTCCTCCTTTGGAAGCAAATTAAAACTTTTCTTTGACTTATCTCCAGTTTTTGTGAACTCTTTCACACTCAGTGCACTGGCTACACTATTGGGACCTAACATGTATGCTGTCTATATTAATATTCCTTTCACAAGGGCAGAGCAACCCTTTAAGGATTGACAGAGCTTTGGTCTTACTAGATGAGTGAAAAACTGCACATACAACAATGCAGACCACGTTGCTGAGGAGGTTGAGCCTACAGAATTGGCATGACTTTTTCATGCATATTGTTGTAAAGTTCCCCTTACAGATTTGTGAAATGCCAGAGAATCGCTCCTTCATTCAGACCTTCCTATTCTCAGATGAACATCTCAGGAATGTTTTGGGCACTATCACATTTTCCCCGTTTTTCACATGAGGTGGCAAAATTATAAACCACATTTGTCTATAGTGATCTATTGATTCTGATATTATTGTATCCTTGCTAACAAAATAAGTGAATGGAGACTCCTAATTTTAGAAACATAAAGGGCAGTGTGGCCTATATCATAGCATAGAACTTCTACCCATCAAAAACACAGGTATTTGATGATTGTTGACCAAACCTATCCTGTCAATACGTTTTGGTTTAGTGGCCTAGGTCAAAATTGACAGTTTTTAGAAATTGTAGTGAACTAGGATTTAAATATTTTTGTGGCAGAAAATTTTGTGTCAATATCACAAAAAAGTGTCTCAAAAATACATCCTCTACTACCGGAACCCTGTATAGCTACAGAAACAAACAAAAGATCTCCTATTCCAACTATGCTACCTATTCCAAGTTCTCCAAAGACAATAAATCCCAGGAAATTCTCCTTTCATCTCCCATCTCACTTCTGGTTTTTCAACATGAATTCCTTTACCCTCTGTCACAAAGGTAAGCCTTACTAAAACACCCTACAAAAACCTTCATATTATCAAAAGACAAATTGAATGTTTTCCTTAAGAAATAACAAAAATGAATAGAAAATAGTTCAAATATGTGTTCTTTCCTGTTTAACAGATATATCTCAATATAAAGATGGATTGAAATGGTTCTCTAAAGAGAGCCCTGTAAGGTAGCATGGTTCAAGGCTAGCCCTGCCAAAACTAAGAGACCTTAACTCCAGAAATAAGGCAAGCTTGGTGACTATGAGTATAATACCAGCTATTTGGGAGGCATTTGAAAGAGTATTTAGGTGTCAGGCTGGCACAAGCAAGAAGAAAGGCAATATGTGAAAAACAATGTATAAAAGTAAAAAGAGTTGGAGACATACTTCAAGAGATACAGTACTTGCCTAGGAAGTATCAGGCCTGGAGTACAAACCTCAGTTACCCCCATCCAAAAATAATTATCCAAATACACCAAAAATTAAAAATTAATTCAAAACACTATATCTACAGCTTTGAATCTAACCTAGATACATTTATGTATCATATTTTTAGTTGAGTATAATCTAAAAAAACAAACATAAAATTTGAACAATGACTCAGGCTTATATTGATGATATTGCTGTCAAGAGCCAAACCACCAACAAATACAAGGTTCCTAGTATTAACACCAATTAAAATTATCAAGTTAAAAGTGCTAAAATAAACTTCAAGAGTTATATAATATAAGAAAATAGAAAGTTGAAACCTTTTTAAATTGTTTTAAACAGCGCAGGGAGTATAAGAAAGAGTAATGGAGTGAATTTGACCAAAGTACATACTATGCACATATGGGAATATCACAATAAGACTCCTTTGTACCATTATTATATATTCTCATAAATAAAATGTGTTCTGAAATATGATCATCTGTCTAGTTAAAAACAAGAAACAATAAACTTAGGACCATTAATTTAAAAATTTGAAGTTGCACACACACAGACTAAAACATCCTACTGTGTTTTTAAGCCAAGTTAGAATGATTATAAAAAAAAAACTGATTCAAAAAACAACACTTTTGTAAGTATAATTCACTGGTTAGTCAACAACAAGTGTTAATCACAAAGTACAAAAAAGAGACAATGGGTCCTCAAACTCTACTTAAGGCATTAACAATTTAGCCTTTACTTTTTTAAACAACCAAAATATAGTATAAAACAAGAAATTATTTAAAAAGTTAGACATAGACAAAATACCAAGCCCTAATAACTTCAAATAAGCAAATTCAAGTTTTAAATATAGTGATAAAACACAATTTCCTACATAGGGTAATTTCCCTTAAGATAAGACCCAAAATAAACTCTACAAAGGAGTTTAACTGGCAACCTCCAAAATTCTAGAAATATGTAAGGTTGCACAGTAAAATTTAATTGCACCAGAGGGGCACAAAAACCAATTGATTATTCCTGGCATGAAATAAGACAATAAAAAATTTCCTTTCATCAGAGGCAGAAGTTTCTGCCTCTGAGATGGCAAAATGTAAGGATTGAAGTTTTCCAAGTTTTCCCTCCATTTGAGTCCCAAAAGTCAACTTTCAATAACTTATTAAAACAAAAAACCCAAGTATTGTTCAATGTAATAAAAATATGATAAATTCCATTTAATTATTGGGGCATATTATTCTGCCTAAACTAAGTTCTTTACTTACCTTTCTAAAAAGAACTATGCCAAAAATGTGTTTTAAGAAAACCTTAAACATAACATTTTAATGTCTCATGAAACAATGTTTTAATCAAAATGGCCATTTCCATTATCAAATAAACATATTTTGACTAGTTTAAAGAGCACAGTATCACAGTGGCTATGTCATTTATTAGACCCCAATAAAAAGTAGCATAACATTCCCAAAAAGATCATATCGAAATAAAACAAGAAAACAACTAACAGTAACAACTCAGCCTATTTTCATTCATTAAAAAACCTCCTCTCATTTCCTGTATGAAAAACAAAATCATATAAGGTCAAAGCTACAGAGGAATTACAATTACAATTACTAAATTTTAAAAATTTGTGTTATTGGTGCCATGGAAATCCCACTTAACTAATCTAAAAATGGCCTATATTCACATGTAACTGCTTTTTGGACATTATATATAGACCTTAAAATAAAAAAAATATATAAAATCCATTATACTATAACATCTATGTTTTGAAATCCATAAGAACTGAAGTTTTGCGAGCCATTTTAAAGCATGGCCTCGTGGTGCAGAGCTGGAATCCCAATTACTCAAGAGGTAGAGATAACAGAATCATGAATTTGAGGAACCCCCTAAAATGTTAGTGAGATTCAAACTCAAAAACAAAAAGAATACCAACATGGCCAAGTGGTAGAATAGTTGCCTACCATGTGCAAGGCCCTGAGTTCAATACCTGGCACAGCAGTAAATAAATAAATAAACAAATAAAAACAAAAGAATATGAACCCTGAAAAGTCCTCCTCTACCACTTATATCACCTACAACTATAACAAGAAACAAAACGAAAAGCTTATCCACCAACAATTCCAACCACCTGCATGACTCTAACATCTCTGACCACTTCATCAATCCTGGACACTAGACCCCTGCCTTCTAAGTTCCATACCATTCCCCTGTCTCACCTCCAGTTTATTAACCTCAGTTCAGTTATCTTTCCTTAATAAAGTTATTCCCTGCTAAAATAACCCACGGTATAGCTTCATACCATCCCAAACCAAATAAAATATGCCTCCTAAAAAAGCACATATAAATAACAATACAATTGCATACTATATCTTGCATAGCACGGGTATGTCAATATAAACTGTGCTCAAATGATTCTCCAAAGACACTAAAATTATGAATAGCTTAACGGTTGTAACTACTACTTTTAATCTAACCTAGACAGATTGAAAATCACTTTTTAAGTTGTTTATATGCCTAAGAAACAAACTTTGAACTATGACTCAGGCCAATGTTGATGATATTCAGGCCAATGAGCCAAACACCTAAAAAGTGTTATGGATCCCAAGACATTAAAACCATCAATTGAATAGTACTAATTTCAACTTAAAATGTCACATAATCACCTGCTCAGTTAAAAACATAAAACAATAAATACATAGACTATTATTTACAAAAATATTTTTAGAAATTTACAAACTATAAAAGTAAAATTCTTACCCTGATTCTAAGCCAACTGACAAAGCAGTTTAAAAATATACTGAAGTAAACCTAACTCCACAAAATGACAAACACCTTTAAAAATATCCTTCAATAGTCACTTAGCACTAAATATTGATCACAAAGTACAAAGAAGCAATGAGACCTCAAACTCCACTTAAAAACTAATAATTTGTCCCTTTTGGACTTGAACCACCATAATATAATTTTTTAAAAGTTTAAAACAGTAAAATTGCATCAAAACCCGCAGTATTTATAAATAGTCTTAATAGAGATAAAAGATGAGATAAGAAATAACTTCACATAAAACTGGTTTTATACACCCATCTTCTTAAATTGTAATATATACTTAAAAAACCCCAATAGATCCACTACAATTCCTCTAACATCATCCGTGATAAGTAATGTGCCCCCAGAAATGAGGTATGCCTGCTGCAGCAATCTTTTTGAGCAAAAATATGCTCATAAAAGTTACAAAATATAGCAGCCATATCATAAGACCATTTGATTAAGATCTCCCTAGACACAATGCCTTCATCCTTGGAAAGTAATGTCAAATTGTTACAACAACAAAATATTTTAAAATTACCAGGTGCCTAACACAAAACCACTCTCCCAAAATAGGTTTAGGCTAAACTTCCTAACCTACATTAGATCATGGAAAGAGCCTTGTTGGAAGAACTACTTGTGTCTGTAACATATTAAATTCACTCCACTGGAGTATGTTTTACTGTTTCTCTGTGCCTCACTGTTTTGCATCCTTACCTAATGGAATTGTTGCCACATATTTTGCTCATACTCTTAAAATTCTTTCATCTAATACATTCAATAACAACAAAACCCATGGGCAAAAGGTTAAGGCTTAACCCCTATTGAAAACCTTCTTAACCCCACTCCACTGACAATACTAAGTACAGCCCATCTGAAGTTCAATATCCAGGGAAGTGAGTCAGGTGTATAAATTGGTATTGTCAAGTTTTCATGCAGCTATCCTCTCACTGACTTGGCTAGTATAGATGCCAAATTCAGGCATTAGAAATCTTCATAATTTCAGATATATGTAATAAATCATTAGGAGTTACTTATTTTTCCCAACATTTGGTATACATACTTCTCCAACCATTTCAGTTACCTAATATTATTAGCAAGGATCAAATTTTATTGTTTGATTGGTGACAGTATGACATTAAAGCTCGCCATGATTGAGACATATGGAGAGATACGTGTAAGTTTCCATTAATTTTACATTGACAAGGAATTTTCAGATGCACATTTGATGAATCCTTTGTGCACTTCTATATGTCCTTCTATTTGGCATTTATGTGGGGAAAACATGAATATTTTCTTCATATATTTGCTCAGAGTTTGATTTTTTTCTGTGTCCATGCAGACAAATACTGTGTATTTATTCTCACATCAATAGAGGCATAAACAGATATTCAGGCAATATTTGCTGTGTCTATCACTTTGACAGTAACCTGAAATTCATGAGGTATCCTCTCAAGATAGTATGAATTCAGTTACAAGGCTATGTATTTCTCAGGCAGGTCATGAACCAGAGTGATTCACAGACATGTTCAAGAGTAAAATTTCCCCAATGTGAGTAAGTACTGGAATTAGCCTAAATCACAGTGTAGTGCATATTACCTTCATCTACATAGGTAAGTGACATGGCTGTTCCTAATTTCTCCTTTCAACAAGCTGTTGTTGCAGGTGTTGAGGTCAGTAACATGGAATCATTAGCGTTTCTAATGCATATGTTTTCTGTGGCAAGATCATTTATGCTGAACCTGTGTATACTGAGTGATTTGTGGTGTACTAATTCATCGTCATTGTTGTTGACCTACAAACACAGGAGGAAGATTAAGAATTTTCCATGTCTCTAGTCTAGAAAGGATGAACTCTACTGAAATTCTGTTAAGTCTGAAATAATTTATAAGTCAAGGTATGGTTGTAAGGTCCCATAATAATAATCCCAGACAATGAAGGAGGCATGTGCCTTTGTAGAGCAAGCTGTATTCTGAAATGTAGTTCGGTATATTTTCTCTTTTCAAATTCACTTCACAAGAACACAAGAATGTTTATAGGATTGTTGACAGACTCTTGATACTTTCTTAAGAGGCAAACTGAACATATCACAATGTTGACCATCTGATATTAAATATCTAGGTATATGAGGGAGTTGTGCCTCTTGAGGTGTTACCATGTTATTTTTTTTTTTGCATTGCTTCTAGTAAGGTCTCATGCAGTGCACAGGATTGAGAGGATGCAATCTTCAATCATTAAGACCTTCTTATTCTCAGATGTGCATCTGAGGAATGTTTTTGGAAGCATGAAAACTCCCTCTTTTGCTCATGATATGATTATAAAATGCCTATATTCATAGCAACACTACTAATGCTGATGTTATTATATCCTTGCTAAAAGGTAGTAAGTATGAGATACCTAATTTTAGAGATATAATAACTGGTGTGTGACTAAGTTACAGCACATCACATCTCCCTGTCAAAAGCACTTCTGGCCCTGATCCATGTTTTGGTTGTAGTGGCTATGACAAAACTGACAGTGTCCTTAGGAATTGTAGTCTTGAAGTATTTAGACTTTTCATTTGGTGACAAATTTTGTTGAACCCATGAGTGCTGAGGCAGTTATTATATTATGCTTCCTTTTCATTGTTGTGGTTTTGTCAGTACAGAGATACAAGCACAGGATTTTTGAAGGCTTTCATGCAAGAACAATAGCCTCTCTTGGTGATGCCATCAATATCAAATGAATTCAAGTATATAGGTAAAGCTCTACTGTTTCTGAATCACAAATTTGTGGACTTCATTATGCAGGTGTCCTTGAACAGCAATTGTATTTTATGATATATTTTTACTTGTGTTTTTTCTGGTTTTCTACAAGATAAATGGAAATCTAGAACACAGTCTTGACAGAAGCTAGCTAATAACCAGGTGAGTGATAAAACTCAAGGCATATACCTAACTTGGTGTAGCCATGATTTTTCATGTTGCCTGTCTTGGATAGTATATAGGTATGAAGTGATGTCACATTCACTCACAAGATACCTTCCTACTCAAATATATATAATAAACCATTAGATGTCCCTTCCATTCCCCAATTTTTACTATGCATGCTTTAATACACTACTTTCTCCCTAATATTTTTTAGGAAGCATCACATTTTATTGTATGATTTCTGAGAGACAATGTGAATTGAATGCTTCTATTCATAGAGACAGAAGACGGGTTCTGTTTGACTTTCTTCATGTCTATCACATTGATATTGGCAGTGAAATTTATACAGGTGTCCTCTCTAGAGAATAAGAGTTCTCCTACAATCTGTTTCCCTCTGCAAATATGCCAGTAGTGTAAATAAGTCCTGAAGTGACATAATGACTTCTACTAGTATAAAATGTACAGGTTAAATGTAAAATGTATCATGCTGATTTTGCTTGATGTGTTTCTCAAAGACAGGTGAAGTCCCAGATTGGTTACAAAGATTTCAAGAGTGATATTTCTCCAACATAGGTAAGTGCTGATATCATCCTAAATCACAGCATAGGACATCTTACCTTTACGTACAAATTGAGGGATGAGAGTGTTCTAAAACCCTGTTTTCTTTTGTTGCATATGCTGAAATAAGAAATTTTGGTTCTGTTAGCACTTATAGTGAATATGCCTTTATAGTATTTTTGTGGGAAGAAAATTAATGCTGAGCATGGGAATATTTAGTGATTTATCATATACTGCTTCATTGTCTTGTTGACTTTCCAATATGGAAGGAAGACTGATAGTTTTCCATGCTGTTAGTCTAGAGAGGATGGGTATTCCTTAAATTATAGTAGTGTGAAGTACTGTACAAATCTTGGTAGAGTTTACATGTCAGAGTGTAAGAGTTTACTCATCACAGACAACAGAAAAGGAAAAGTGTCCTGGAACATAGAGAACATATCTTGTAAGAGCCTACATGAAAGGATGGGCTTTCTGGACAACATAACTCACATTGAATTAATCGAAATATGTAGGTAAACTTGAGGGGTTCCTTAACATGAATAGCAGTGTATATCACCATTTTTGTTGACATTAAGCCTTCTAGTAAACATACAATATTTGGCAGGCACATAGCCAAGAGTGGATTGGAACTACAGCTACACAGTTCAACCTGAATTAATCCATGCATCCAAATAATGTAGAAGTATGTCAAAAATGGTGGTATTCATGGTACCAGGCAGTTAGCCTGGCAAAGCAAATTGTATCCTGAAACACACATATGCACGTGCAGGTATTCTGAAAAATAAACAGAGCTGTCCCTAAAAGCTTCTTCAATGAACTTTGCTAATGATCAGATAGATGATAATGTGATCTAAGTGAAGTGCAAGCCATCTGATATTCAATATCCATGAGGTCGTGCCCTGTGGGACTGTCTGGGTATTGCTATATTTCTTCATGATGATCCTGTGTCAATCTCCTCCTATGTACAGGTATCAGAAGGTTCCACAGTCACTCATGTGGAACCTCTTCAATTTCAGGTATACATTTGATAAATGTTTTGTGCCTTCTTATATTTCCCCAAATTTTGGCCCATATGTGTCAAAAACATGAATATATGCCTCACATTCCTAATCAAGATTTATATTTTATTGTGTCACCACAGACAGATACAGTACATTAAGTGCTCATAGTCATAGAAGCATAATCAGGGATCCAGGTAATTTTTATAGCATGCAACCCTACCATCTTAATCAAGGAATATCTGTAGGTATATTCTCTGGAGTGTTACAGACCTCTCAAAATTCTTTGTCCTGGAAAACATGCAATTATTCAGGTGGTATCACTGAATCCTAAAAAAGTACAATGACCTAGGCTATTGCTGCAAACATAGGTAGCATCTAGAATGCACCAAATAAGTCTGCAATGATGCCTCTGTAAGACAGAGGCCAAAGCATGACAGTGAGCCAATAAAGTCCTCAAGTGGAACACAGCCAGTATTCGGGTACATTTGTCATGGAGCTACATCATAGCACAGAACTTATGCCCATCAAAAACTAAGTTAATTAATTATTGTACTATAAGTTTCCTGTCACCAGCTTTTGGGTATAGTGGCTCAGATAAAAGCTGAGAGTTTCCTCAGCAATTTTAGTTCCAACAGTTCAAACATCTTATGTGGCAGAGGGTTTTATGTTGAACCCACAAATGTTGAGGGAATATCATATTGTGCTTTCCTGTCATTGTGGTGGTCTTGTCAGCCCCAAAATAAGCACAGGTTTTCTTCAGGTATCTGGACAAACAATGTTGGCCTCTCCTACTAATACCATCAATGTCAAATTAATCCAAGCATCCACTCTCCTTAAACAATAATTTTGTGGACCTCACTGTGCAAGTGTCCTTGAAGAGCAGTTGTATCCTATGAAACATTTGTGCGTGTATTTTTGGAGGTTTACTACAAGAGAAATCAAAATCAAGAAAATATGCACTTTTTTTTCTGTGCTGGGGCTTGAACTCAGGACCTACACTTTGAACCACTCCACCAGCCCTATTTTTGTGAAGGGTTTTTTCAAGATAGGGTTCCATGAACTATTTGCCTGGGTTGGGTTCAAACTGAAATCTCCTGATCTCTGCCTCCTGAGTAGCTAGGATTACAGGAGTGAGCCACTGGTGCCCAGCAAAAAACCCAGAAAATATTCTTGACAGAAGTTAGCTAATAACCAGGTGAGCAATAACCTGATCATAACACAGTGCAGACTACCACATCTTCAATATGCAGGTAGGTGAGGAGTGTGTGCCTAACATGATATAACCATATTTCTTTGCAGACTGTTACTTCTTTGCAGACCCTTACTTCTTTATTAGTGTAAAGTTATCAGGTGATACCACATTCATTCAATAAACATTTTTGTCTTTTTCACACATATTTAATAAATCATTAGGAGACTTTTCTCTTTCCCTAATATTTTCTCCTTGCATGTGTTTCATCCCCTAATGGATTCCTAATATTTCTGGAACTCATCACATGATATTATGTGCTTCCTGTGAGGCCATATGAAATCAGTGCACTTGTAGTTATACATGAAGTATTCCATGTAATTTTCGTTGTGGTTCTCACAGTAAAATTTTTACAGGTTTCCTCATACAAGACCATTTCTCTGATCCTCCTAAAGTACCCAGGTTGTGTAAATAGAATCCTGAGTTTATATAATGACTTTGGGAGCTCTAAAATATACAGGCAAATTGAGATATAGACCATATTGATTTTGCTTGATGTGCTTTCCAAATGCAGATTACATCCTCATAGGAACTCACAGAGATCTTCAAGGATAATTTTTACTATATAGTTAAACATTGTTATGAGCCTAAATGGCAGCACAGGATGTTGTATGTTCATCTGCAATATAAAGGATGAGCATGTTGCTAGTCCCTGTATGAATGTACTTTTGTTGTATGTACTGATATGATATGAAACAGTGAACTCCTTTTACAATTTTATTCAATATGCCTTTGTGAACTTGGGAAATCAGGAGTTTTATGGTATTCTGGCTCATTGTCATTGTTATTGATCTGCCAACACAGGAGGATGACTAAGAATTTTGCATGTTTCCAGTCTAGAAACCTGAATGGTCCTGCAATTCTGTTAACTCTGAAGTAATCTGTGAATCTAGGTAGAGTTTAAGTGTCCCTTTACTAAGGCCATGGGCAAAAGAAGGGGGCAGGTGTCCTTGTATTCAAAACACATTTTTGTATGTTTTTCTCACATTACCTTCCTGAGAGCACAGTGACCTTAAAGGATTGTTCTTAGAACCTTGGTAATTACTAGATAAGTGGCAAACTGTACTTATTGACAGTGCAGATGCTCTGAACTTAAATATCCAGTTAGGTGTGGATGTTGCACTTTACAATATACCATCATATTCTGTTGTGTTTTGTTTTTGCATGTCTTTTGTAAGGTCTTGTGTAGTAAACAGTATCCAAAAATGCCACATTCAATCATTAAGACCTTATTTTCAGATTCACATCTGCACTGTTACGCATTCTGTTATATTTCACATAATGTGATTAAAAAAGCAAGTGTCTATAAAAACACAATGAAGTATAATATTATTGCATCCTTGCTAACATGGAATGCCTGTTGAGCCACCTAATCTGAGAGGCATAATAGTGATCCAGGTAGTTTTTTGGGAGTCCATCATGGAGACAGTATAGGAGAATATTTGCTGAGATTCTCTCCTGAGTGGACAGCATCTCTTAAACAAGAACGTATTCTCAGGCTTCTGCAAATTTCTAAGTAATATAGCTAGACACTAAAATGAAACAATAACTCTGGAAACCACATGTACTGCATAAGATTACCCAGATGTGTTTGCCTGACATAGGGCAGTCATCCTGTTGATCCAAATGTGTTTTTTAAGTGGAACATTGATGGTGTCCAAGTTGATGGGGTTGTGTGTAAAAATTCCAGCACAGGGATTCTGACTTCCTACACATAGCTAAGTGATTATTTTATACCAAATCATACTTCTCACTAAGGTTTTGTTACAGGAGCGCAGATAAGAAATGATGAGCCATTTAGCACTCATAATCTCCAAGAGCTTGCACTTTTATATGGCAGCAAAAAGTCCTGTTGAACCTCTGCATGTTGGGGCATTGGCTGTGTCCTGGTGCATTGTAATTTTTGTTCACGTTGACACACTTATAAGCATAGGGTATTTTGTAAGTGTCTGGTCAAGAATGGATAGAATCTCCAAACAATAGAGTTCACATTGAATTAATCCATGTATTCAGGTAGAGTGGAAACATACTTCAACAATAATAGTGTTCATGATGATAAAAAGGTGTTCTGATGGAGTAAGTTACGTACTGAGAGACATTTGTGCACATTTCCCCATGCTCTGTAAGGGGACAGAATGGTACCTTACTATAATATAATATAATAAATATAATTATATCTATCAGAATAGATTGTTATTATGATTATTTACCATCCTTAATAGAATGTGACTGAGTATTCCTAAGAACCTGTAGGTGATAAACAGTGGGGAGTGGAGTATGAGAAGGTTATGAGGACATAAGCACAGTTGTAATCAATATTCTGCAGGATAAGTTTGGCACAGCCCTAGCCACAGAAGAGGATGAGAAGGCAAGATGCAGCTCAGCTGCTTTTCCTAAGTTGTTAACATTTAGAGAAGCAGTAATGCAGGTTCCTCTTGTTGAAATGTCATGCCCTCCCCCAGAACTGTTGCTCAATCTCCTGTTTACCCCTGGATATAAAAGACTCATTGAAGGAGGATGAAGGGTTTTTTTGGCAGAAGGGAAACTAATGGAAGAAGGATTGCTGAAGAGTTTTTTTTGCTGAAGGGAGAACTGCTGAAGGGAGGATTGCTAAAGAGGGTTTGATAGAATTGGTTGGCAGCTTGCAAGGGGATTGTCATTGAATGTTGCAGCCACTGTTGTTTCCCTGCAAGTCTAAGGACCGAGACCTTAAGAAAGCTAACTAGAGAACATGGAACAGTGCAAGTCGAAGGACCAAGACTTTAAGAGTTATGCATATGAAGTTTTTAGCTGCAAGTCTGAGGGCACAGATGTTAAGAGAGATTATGCTGAAGAACAGCTAAGAGAAAACATGGGACAGAGCCAGTCTAAGAAAAGAGTCTTTAAAGAATAGAAAATAAGAAAGACTTTAGAAGCCAGGTTTTAGAGAATTTTAAAGGAGTAAGGCTTTAAAGAATAGAGAAGGGAATAATAGAGAAAAGAAGTGAAGTAAAAGATGAGCTATTAGAGAAAAAAAAGCAATGAGGATGTTGTGTGCCCAATACACCTGGCCCCAACTTTCTGTGTGTCTATCTGTCTACCCTTTGTCATTTTTGCATCTCCCATTGCCTACAGTTAGATTCAGTAGTAACAGGAGTAAGAAAAAGCTCACTCCAACAAAGTTGCCCTGAAGTGCAGACCATCTGATTGTTAATACCCAGTTAGATGAAGATGGTGTGCATGTATGGGCATTACCATGTTTATTTACATATATCCTGTGAAGGTCTTGGGTCCTGTACAATACAAGAAAATGCCATATTTATTCAGATGAAATATGTTTATTTTCAGGTTTACATTTGATGAACACTTTGTCTTTGTCTATGGATGTTTGCTGTTAGACAGGTAGTGTTATTGGATCCTGACATGGTGAAATGACCTAAGATATTAATACAGTTGGATCAATAAGAACCAAATTGGTTTGTCATTTTGTATTTTTCAGACAAGCCAAAACATGTCAGTGTTTTAATAAAGTCATTATGTGGACATGATTCATATTCAGGTACACGCTGAGGTGGGTCTAAGCCATAGCATAGAACATCTGCCCTTCAAAAGCATAGGTAAAGTGACCACTGTGGCCTGAACCCTTCTGTCACCAATTTTTGATGAAATGGTTCAACTCATAACTACCAATGTCCTTAGGAATTATAGCGACCAAAGTTTTAAACACTTTATGAGGTAGAAAATTTTAGGTTAAACTCGTGAGTGATGAGGGAGGATTATGTCATGGTACCACAGCATTGATATGGTCCTCTAATCAGAGTAATAGGCAGAGCATTTTTTGTAGGTGTACAGACACAAAAACTTGGCCTCTTCTGCTGATTACATTGATTTCTTATTAATTAAAGTATACAGGTAGAACTTCCACATCCCTTAACAATGACTTTGTAGACCTCACTTTGGAGGTATTCTTAAAGAGCCGTTGCATTCTTTGTACAAGAGGAATCAAAACCCATGAAATATTCTTAACAGAAGCTAGCTAAAAAATAAGTGACTGATAAACTGATGGTACCATAGTGGAGAACATCTCATCTTTAATATCCAGAGATGGGAGTAGGGTGTGCCTAACCTGTTTTCATCATGTTTTTCTTGCAGTTTCCTGTTACCATTTTGGCTTCTGTACAGGTGTGAGGTGATGCCACATTCAGTCATTAGATATCTTCCTATTAAAAACTTGTTAGAAGATAATTCTATTTCTTCCAACATATTGACTAGGCATGCTTCTCATACTCTTTATCCCCTAGCATTTCTAGGAAGCATCACATTTTGTTGTATGCTTCCTGAGAGACTATGTAAATTTAATGCTCATAATCATAGAGGTGTAAGAGGGTTCCATGTAATTTCACTGTGTCCATCACTTTGAAATTGATGAGGAATTTTAATAAGTTTCTTCTCAAAAAATAACAGTTCTCTTAGAAGGTTATGTCCATGGACTTCTGCAAATATAGTGGTGTAGAAAGATCCTAAAAATTCATAAAATTTTCTTGAGAATTTCAAACTGTAGAGAATAAATCAGACATATTTTAAATTGATTTTGCATGATACATTTTTCAGTGGCAGATCAGGTCCCCACAGTGACTTGGAGATCTTTAAAAGTAAAATTTCTCCTACATATGTAAATGCTGATATGAACATAAATCACAGCACAAGACATATTTCATGTATTTACAAATTAAGGAATGAGATTTTTCCTTACCCCTGTTTTTCTGTTGTTGCATATGCTGAAATAAGGAATCACGATGCTTTAGCAGTTTTAATAAATATGCCTTTGTACTTTTTCTGTGGCAAAAACATTTGTGTTGAACCTGAGAATACTGAAGAATTTATGGCATACTGGGTTACTGTCATTGTTGTTCACCTGTAAATGCTGGAGGAAGATTAAGAATTTTCCAGTTCAGACAGGATGGGCACTCCTCCTGATATTCTGTTAACTCTGAAGTTCTCCATCAGTCTAGGTAGAGTTTATTGGCCCATAATAATGTTTGTGGGCAATGGAACAGGGTTAGGTGTCCTGGTAGAGAACACTATTTCCTGAAACACAGATTCATATGTTTTCTTTTTCACATTCCTTTCACAAGTATCCTGTGACCCTTAAAGGATTGTTGTAGCAGTGTTGGTAATTCCAACATAATTACAATCTGCTTATGTGAAAATGTAGATACTCTGATCTTAAATGTCCAGTTAGGTGAGGAAGTTGTGCCTCAAAATGTCTTGCCATTATTTGCTTCCATATTTTTGTAAGGTCTGGGATAGTATACAGGTTTGAGGGGTAGCATTCGATCCTTAAGATCCCCTTGGCCAGAATAGAGGCTCATGGCTATAATTTCAGCTACTTGGGTGGCAGAGACCTACAGGATTACATTCCCCACTCAGCCTGGGCAAATGTCCTCAAGTTCTGATTTCAACAAACAGATGGGCATGGTGGCATGGACCTCCCACTCAGCGATGGGAGAAATGTAAATACGCTTATTGATGCCCCGGCTGCCAGGTTATTAACTTAAAACTCAACTTATTCCAAAATAACTAAAGCACAAAGGCCTGGGCACATGGCTCTAGTGGCATAGCAACTACTAGCAAGTGAAGACCCTGAGTTCAACCCCCCAGTACCTAAAAAAGACCTTCTTATTTTTAGATGAGCACCTAAGGAATGTTTTAGATCATAACATATTTCTGTTTTACCTGATGTGGTGAAAAAATGCATCTGTCTAAAATAACATTATTTGGAGTAATATGATTATATCCTTGCCACCAACTAATGTATATTTGAAGCCACTAATTCTAGACCCAAAAGAGTGACACAGGTACTTATAATGTAGCCCATGATATATTTAGGGGTAGGGGAAACTTAGAAGATATACTCTCAAGAGAAAAAGAGTTATCTTACAATGGGTATCCTCTGAAAATTGAAAGTCTCCAAGTAGCGTAGCTGGATCCTATATTGACACAATGACCTTGGGAAACATGTGTGCCACACAACACTTTTCTTATGTCTTTGTCTGAGACAGGTTAAGACATAACAGTGACATGAAAATGTTGTTAAAGTAAGCATTGCTGATATCCAGGTCAGTGCTGCTTTGGTTCAAAATCTCACAATAGGACATGTGACCTCTTATATGTAGCTAAGTATGAGAGTGTCTCCAATTCTTCTTGTGAGTAAGTTTTTGTTACAGGTGCTCAGGTAAGAAATAATGGATGACAGAAGCTTGCTAGTAATCAGGTTGGTGATAAATGATCATAACAGTGCAGAACATCTCATCTTCAATATCCTTGCAGACAAACGCTGTGTATTTAATGCTTGCAGCAATAGATGCAAAAATAGGGATTCAGGTAATGTTCATAGCATCTATCCCTTTCATCTTGGCCAAAATAATTCTGCAAGTATTTTTGCTGAACTATATTAGGTGTCTTAAAAGGCTTTGTCCATGGACACTGGAATTATTCAAGCAATGAAACTGGAACCTGAAACAATACAATGAACTAGGATGTTACCAAGAACCCAGGTAGCATCACATAGATATCACATCATGGTGCAATTATGGCTCTTTCAAAGCCAAGTCAAAACATGATAGTGAGCTAATAAATTATGTAGAATGTAGGCGATACTCAGGTACATACTGGTGAGTGCCTAAGTCACAGCATAGAACATCCACTCTTCAAACACTCAGATAAGTGATCATGGTGCCACTAACCCTTACTGTTAACATGCTTTGGTGCAGTGGTTCAGATTAAAGTTGGAAATGTCCTTATAAATGTTAGTTACCCAGGGTTTAAGCATTTTATGTGGCAGAAAATTTTATGTTGAACCCGTTAATGTTAGGGAAGATTATAACCTCGTGCCTTGAATTGTCCTGTTCTCAGCAAATAGCACAATATTTTTTCATGTGTCCAGAAAAGAAGTCATGGCCTAGCCCACTGATATGATCAACATCTAATTAATCCAGTCATCTAAGTAGAGCTCAAAGTGTCTCTTGAGAGTTATTTTCTGGACTTCATTATGAAGTGTCCTTGAAGAACAATTATAGACTGAGACATCTTTGTGCATGTGCATTTTCATGTTTCCTATAAAAGGAACTAAACCATTGAAAATTTTAATGTCAGATGCTATCTAGTGACAAAGTGAAGGATGAAATGAAAATCTCAAAATGCAGACTATTTCCAGCTCAGTATGTAGGTATATAGAGATTGTGCCTGATTGGGTGTCACAGTGCAGTTTGCAGTTTGTCTGGTACCAGTACATTAGTGTATTGGTATGAGATGATGCTACATTCAGTCAACACATAACCTCTTGTTTTCAAGTACATTTAGTAAATCATGAGGAGATACTTCTTGCCCAATGTATTTCATTTCATACTTTTACACCATAATAGTTCCCTATTGTTTTTTGGAAGTGTCATATTTTGTTGTATTCTTGCTGAGAGACAATGAAAATTTAATGCTCATAATTGTAAAAACATGTAAAGGATTCCTGCAATTTTCATTGTGCTTATTGCATTCATATTGACAGTGTAATTTTTCCAATCAAGAGAATAGGCAGAATAGTGTTCTGCCACAAGGCCATATCTGTGGCATTGTGCAAGTATGAAGATAGTGTATATATCCAGTATTGATAAAATGACCTTGGAAATTTTCTAATATACAGAGAAAATATACCATTTTCATTTTGTATGATATGTTTTTCAGAGGCAGACCAGGTCCCCACAGTGTGCACATAAATATTCAAGATGAAAATTTCTCCTACATAGGTAAGTGCTCATGTGATCCTAAATCAGAGCATAGGCCCACTTACCTTCATCTACAAAATAAGGGATGAGGGGTTTCCTAACCCCTCATTTCTTCTGTTGCACTGCTGAGGTAAGAAACCCTGGAATACTTAGCAATGTTGGTGAATATGCATTTTTAGTTTTTCTATGGTAAGACAATTTAGGTTCAACTTGAGAATACTCTGGGTTTATGTTATATTTCTTCATTGTCATTGTTGCTGACCTGCTAACATAGGGGAAGGATGAAGAATTCTCCACGAATCCAGTCTAGAATGTGTAGACATTCCTGAAATTCTATTAAGTCTGAAGTCCTCCATGAATCTAAGTAGACTACATGCCATGAAAATTTCCTTGGAAAAGGGAACAGGGTTAGTTGTCCTGGTAGAGCAAGCTATTTCCTAAGAACAGATCTGTACAGTTTTTCACACTCTATTTGTGAGAACACAGAAACTAGTATTTTTTTTAGGATCTCTTTAAATTCCATAGTTAGTTTAATTACAAGGAACCAACAATGATAATTATCATACAGACTTGCAGAGGGCTTTTACATAATGAATGAAGTATGAATGTTCATTTAGATCATGTCTTCTTTTAAAATAAAATTTATCCTTTCCAATTATGTTTTCTCTCATATGTACATAAAATGAAGAGATAGTACTATTAGTCTTTTAGAAGAAATCTATCCCAAAAGGATAAATATATCACCTGAAGTTAACATCTTCAGGTATTTTAACATATAAATCAGAAAGCTCAAAGTCAATGACAGTATATATTTTTTTCTACCAATTCCTGTAATTACAACAAAATTACTGGAAGTTAACATGACATTTGAATCATTGTAACTGTTAGTTTAGAAAACTAATTAAATCTCAGTACAGATGATAAAAAATAGTCAATTTTGCAATTAAAAGTGCAAATTGTGGCAGAGCAAAGCATCATGGTAAAAATACCATCTTAAATAAATAAGTGAAAGATTGAATTGAAATGTACCTGAAGTTAATTGCAGTACAAACATTACTCAAGATTGATTCCAAACAAACTCTACTTTTTTCCCAATGCATGAGGAATAAGAGAAAATAAAATTTTTGTATTTTAAAAATATTTATGAAAGTTCACAGCTGGAGTGATTGAACCATTGTATTTTTTTAAGAAAGCTAATCCCACATCCACCTTCCCTGGGCTCTGACCCATGATGCACAGTCCCTTTCCACAATGTTGGAAAAGAAACTGGACCTTGAGTCTGTGCCTGCACATTTCTACAACTTCTCAGAGTCCTGTGGGCAAAGACTCAGAGGACAAACCATGCAGGAAACATTCCTGAAAGTTAGTCTTATGTGTTTTAAAATTTTTGCTTTAGTGTTACTGTAAATAAAAAAAGTAAAAAAAGAAAGCTAATGTATATGTATATATGTGTACTTATATAATATGTCTCTCTCTATATATGTAGGCATTGCAATATGTGCTTTCTTTCTTTACTGCCTGTAATCAATCACATTTTAGAAATGTTTTGGCCTTTTTTTATTATTTTATTATTCATATGTGCATACAAGGCTTGGGTCATTTCTCCCCCCTGCCCCCACCCCCTCCCTTACCACCCACTCTGCCCCCTCTCTCTCCCCCCCACCCCTCAATACCCAGCAGAAATTATTTTGCCCTTATTTCTAATTTTGTTGTAGAGAGAGTATAAGCCATAATAGGAAGGAACAAGTGTTTTTGCTGGTTGAGATAAGGATAGCTATACAGGGAGTTGACTCACATTAATTTCCTGTGCGTGTGTGTTACCTTCTAGGTTAATTCTTTTTGATCTCACCTTTTCTCTAAAACTAGTATTACTTCTAGTAATTACTAGAAGTAATAACCTACTCGTGCAACAATACAGACACTCTGAATTAAATGCCCAGGTATGTGAGGAGGTTGTGTCACATGTTTTTGCCATAGTTTATTCTCATGCTTTTTGTATTGTTGCAGACAGTTTGAAAAGATGACACATTCAACTATTAAGACCGTACTGTTCTCAAATGCACATCTGAGGAATGATTAGGCAGTAACACATTTCTTCCTCTATTACATGTGATACACTGAAAATCACTGCGTCCATAGCCACACTATTAGGCCTAATTTGATTGTATCTTTGTTAACAAAGAATGGGTACTTGGGACCATACTTTTAGAGCCATAAACCATGATCCAGGTTCTTTTCACATGGCCCATTCTACAGATTGGGATTGGGGAATGCTAGCAGATAAGAGATCTCTCGGGTTCTCTTATAGCTCATTTCCATTAACTTCTGAAAGTTTCCTAGTAGTATCTAATGATAAAATGACCTTCTGAAACATGTGTGCCACAAAGCAATTCCCTGTTGTCTTTGTCTGGGACAGGTCAAGATATCCAAGCCAGAGAAAAATTCCATCAAGTGGAAGATTGCTGGTATCCAAGTTAGTGCTGCTGTGGGCCAGAATCCCAGGACAGAATATCATATATACAGGTATATATATATATATATATATATATATATATATATATATATATATAAAGGTATATATGATGGTGTTGCTAATCCTTCTTGTCACTAAGCATCTGCTTTAGTTACTCAAGTGAGAAATGATGGATCCCTTAGTAACTGTAATGACCAAGAGTATAGTTGTTATTTGGTGGAGAAAAATCACATTGCCTCTATACCCGCTGCTTCATTGATTGTGTACTGGTTTACTGTCATTTTCATTGACCTTGAGTCTTTTTGTAAGAATAGGATATTTTACAGGCACCTAGTAAACAATGGATAGAATTTGAAGAAGTTACATTTTAACTCTAAATAATCCATGTATCTTTGTACAGATCAAGTGTTCCTTAACAGTATTTTTATGGAAATTAAGTGGCAGTTGTAGTTGAAGAATAATTGTATCTAGTGATAAGTTAATGCATGTGTTTACCAGGTTCCCTGAAGTGAATTAAAAAAAATCTTGAAAGGATTATTATGAGAAACTTGCTGATAGCTAGGTAAGTAATGAAAAGATCATGTCACAAAGCAATCATCTCATTTTAATATCCATTAGGTGTGGAGGGTTTGCCTAATTGAATTCAATTAGTTGAATTAAGCTAATTGCACTAAATTAATTGAAACATACAGTTAAAGCTGTATGGTTCTCTGACATATACCATATTATTGATGCACATTTGAAATTATAAATGTCTGGTGCAGCAATCCTTTTGATCAAAAAAAATGTCCATAATATTGCAAAACATTAGCACGCAATTCAAAAGACCCTTTTAATGGTCTAATTAAACCAGACCCAAAGTTTTCATGTTTGAATAATAAAGATACAGCATTAAAACTTCAACATGGTGAAAAGTTACAAGATGTGAAACTTTGTAATTCACTTACTTTAGATAAGTAATTGAATTACTTATCTAAAAGCAGTTTTAAGCCTAGTTCCCTAACCTAATTTACCTAATGTATAAGAGATTTGGTGGAAGAACTGATCTCTCTAAACCCTGCACTCCAGTATGTCTGGGATGACTTTTCCTCTTTCTTATTGTTCCCTGCTTTGCCTTACTTGCTTAATGAGCTCATTACTAGTCTTGTACATCTTTTTTTTAAGCTTTTTAAGATCATTTTTATCACATGATCTTTTCTTTCTGCTGTCTTTTTTATTATATTACTGTATTGTGGGTACATTGTGATATTTACAAAAGTTCTTACAATAAATCATAGTTGAATTCACCCCTCCACTTTTTACCCCCCTTCCTCCTATTCCTAGAACAGTTTGAAAATATTTCTTTTTTCCATTTTCATATATGAGTACATAATATTTCCACTAAGTTTACCCTCCTACACACTTTCCTTATATCCTCCCCCTCTCCCACTTGTACCATCCCCAGAAAGGACCTGTTTTATCTTTGTGCCCTCTGCTTTTGAAAAAAAAGGCATTTTTGTTTAAGATAGCTATATAAGGAGTTTATTGTGGCAGTTACATGTATATATGTATAACACCCACAATTCATTCATCTCCTTCAGTTTTCTCCTTTCTACCTTAGTCCCTTTCTTATGGTGACTTCGACAAGTTTAAAAGTTCTGTATTTATTTATGTATGGAAAGTACATCAACCATATACATCTTTTTAAATTCATTCTTTTATGCTCCCACTCCCTTTAGTGACCTCCTCTTAGCATACATCTTCTTAAAATCCTTTTCTTCAGCACATTAAAGAACTATGATAACCAATGATAATGAATTGAGTAGTTTCTTGTATCAAAAACTTCCTCAACATGTCTCCGGTGACAGAAGTTGTGGTAAGATAACAAGGAGGTCTCACTGTTCTGCACCATCAGGGAAGACCACTAGATAGGAGGTAAAGTATTGCCTTGATTATTAACTTGTTTTTTGCCTTATTTCTTGCCCCCATTTCCTTTCTCTCTATCTTCTACTCTTCCTTATGGTGTCTTTCAGATATACTTTTGAACTCACCCATTCTTTATTTCCTTTTTGAGAATTTGTCTCTTTAGAAAGTGAGAACTTCATATGAGAGCTCCAAAGATAAGTACCCATTAAATACTAAACAGTTTGTCCCTGGTGAGATGGAAGAAGTCTACAGAACTGGAACCTATAAAACTGATCATTCAGTTACCACAGCTTTTCCAAACTAAAAGATTTCCTTCTGAGAATGACTGGATGCCCTGCAGCACTTGGGGTAATGCCCAGGAGAATTCAGCCTTCAGGAACAGCATACTTTCTACCTGAACTCCCTTGCAGGCACATGCCTTATTCCCAGGATCAAAAGAATTCCAAGCTATTCACAGGGTGTAAATCAAGGGAGGGTTTCCTCATATTTGATGCACTCATCTCCCCATAGCACTGAGGCAATATGATACACATAAAATGATATATGAACCATTTCTGGAAAAAAATCCTCAAACAACAGACTTTACAGAACCCAAACATCTGACTCCCATGGCAGAATCTCACCCTTTGCATCTACTATTCATAGCAAGAAGGAAAACAATAACAGATTTTTTATCTGCACTGGCCTCCTCATGTATATATTTATGTATTTTTTTTTTCATTTTAGCAGTACTTGGGCTTGAACTCAAGGTATCAAACTGTTTTTGTGTTAGACAGTTTTGAGATAGGGCTTCTCAAATTATTTGCTGGCTTGGAATTGTGATCCTCCTGACACTTGCTTCCTTTGTAGCTGGGATTACAGGCATCAGTTGCTGGTGCCCACCACTTATATTCGTGAGGTCACTCCTCCTAATGCCAAGCTTCTTGATGATTCAAATATACCTATACCTGCCATTAGAGCCTTTCTTCTTTTTATGTAGTATTTTTGTCTTAAATTTATTCATTTAGGAAAAACATTTAATCACCCGCCTTTTATATCATATAATTATGAGGTTAACATGTAAAGACTGTTGGCTTGTGTTATATTGTGTATTCCTTATGCTTTCTTGATCATGCTAAGATAGTTCTGATGTTGAAGATTATTTTAAGATTTTGTTATCTTAGCCAGCCATAGCTGAAATGTAACATTCTATAGTTCTTAAACTCACATAAACCAGAAACATTATATAAAAAATCCGACGTTCTTTTCCAATGATTTTTTTGTTCCTTTACTAACCATAAAAAGCTTTAAATTAGCAACACTGAAATGAAATGTCTAGAAGTAATACTAGTTTCTAGAGAAAAGGTTAGATCAAAAAGAATTAACCTAGAAGGTAACACCCACGCACAGGAAATCAATGTGAGTCAATGCCCTGTATAGCTATCCTTATCTCAACCAGCAAAAACACTTGTTCCTTCTTATTATTGCTTATACTCTCTCTACAACAAAATTAGAAATAAGGGCAAAATAGTTTCTGCTGGGTATTGAGGGGGGGAGAGGGAGGGGGCAGAGTGGGTGGTAAGGGAGGGGTGGGGGCAGGGGGGAGAAATGAACCAAGCCTTGTATGCACATATGAATAATAAAAGAAAAAGGAAAAAATAAATAAATAAATATTAAGTTGAATAACAACAACAAAAAAAGCTTTTCTTTAAAGAAATACAGCAAGGAGGCTTCTTGTGTCAGTGCATATTACCTATCTATCTGTCTGTCTGTCTGTCTATCTACCTACCTAGCTATCTTCTATCTTTAGTGAAGATAGTGCAGTTCCAGGAAGGATACTGACATCACAGAATAAAATAGTGGACATGCTCTTACCATATTTAGAATGCTTATTTTCCCACCCTATGTCGGTGGGATGTAGTTCTTAGGAACATGTGCTTAGGGTCATGCTTAATCCTTGTATCTTGATTAGCCATCTGTGACCTTGAGCTATGGACTTAGCTCTTGTAAACCTTTGTTTCCTATAAAAGCAGAGGAATCATGACACCAATTTGACAGAGTTGTGGTAAAATATGTAGTGGGTGGGATGGGTTTTTTAGAGGAATTTCTTAGCTTGGTACCTGGTACAAAGTAGTTGTGTAATAAATTTTATTATGATAATCACCATCATCTAAAAAAATAGTTTTTAAGTATAAAATGAAATATTCTAGACATGCTTACTTAATAGTAGTATTGTAATTTCAGAATTTACTACATTAGTATAAAAATATGTAATTTTATTCATGTTTTTCCCATATATAGAGTACATGTTGAACATTTTTGAATTGTGCACAGAGCATTGGAAATAATTTAACACTCAGTCTTTCAGTTTTGAGATGGATAAATTCATTATATCATATTATTTATTTATGTTTATAGTGCATCCTACAAAATATTTGGGAAACTACAGGTTTGTAAAATTCTTAAAAAGAGTGATAGATGTGAATTAATTTAGAAAATAATGATCTTTTCAAGGTGAGTATGTTGCCATGTCTTCCAGAATGCTCCCCATTTTTATGATTTGAGCAAGGGATGAGTTCTTTGAGAAGAGCAATCACAGCATATGTCTCACTCCCATCGCACTATAATCTTCAGCACCTCTATTCTAGTGCCAAACACTCACATACTCCAAAAATCTCGCTCCAACAACTGAATGAGTGAATGAAGAATCTTCAGTGAAGTGAATACAAGTTGACTTGGATGGTAAATCTGTAGTCCCCTATCACTACGAAGGCTGAAGTATGGTTCATAAGTTTGAGCACTAAGAAGCCTAAGGTATTAGAATTGTGATTTTGAGCCCAAATTCAGTCTGGGCTACAGACTGAGCTTGCAGGCAGCTTATGCTGCAACTAAGTAACAAAAATTACAAAACAAAAAATGATGAGAAGTTGTGGCATTCAGTAATGAAGGGGGAAGAATAGAACAAATTTTCAGGAGTAAAATGCATTTTATAAAGATAGAGAAAAATGCTTGAAAGTACACTTAGGGCTTTAAAAACATTGCATAGCCACAAGCAGCACACCCCAAAGGGTGATGGGTACAGGAGTAAATGTAGTAGGCACTGATTGGCTGGATGCAGCTGCATTCTGGTAGCTGACTGGTTCTACGTATAGCACCAACTTGGTTGTTACATCAGGTGCCCAGTTTTTCAGTTGTAGCCACAGCAGCCTGAGGAGCTGTCTGTCAAGACTCAAACTTCACCTCATCTTGTTTTCCCTTCTGCCACTGCTAGCTATCCTTAAGGTGAGACAGAGTGGGTTTGGGAGTAATGACAGTATCCCTGCTGACAATGGTGCTAGGGATGACCAACCATCTGAGAGAGGTACAATGACTGCTCCTAAGATGATAAGTCTCACAGTGGGGAAGCAGAACATTATACCTTGTTGTGTAAACCAGCTGCTCACTTCCACTTCTGCTGATAGTGTGTTCAGAATTCGGGAATCTGAACTTTCCCACATCTCCATCATGGGGATAATCAGACAGGCAGTGATAGTTCCAAATTAGATTCCTTACAAAGTTGACAATATGACCTTTGAACCCATTGATGACCAGCAAACCTTTGAGGAAAAGATAATACTCTGAGGAAACAAACTATTTGGGGCAGAGACATCTAAGTCTGAGGAGCAGTTCATGTAGTCAGAATCAAGGAGACAAAGTCAGGGAGTTTCCTCCAAAGTCTCTATGACAGAATCTTTTCTTGTCTCTTCCAGCTTGTGCCATTCTATGCTTTGTGGCAATGTGACTCCAATCTTTGTCTTCATGATTACATGGCCTTCTTTATCAAAAAACTCCTCTAAAAATCCAAACAGCAAATAAAAAGACATATATAACATATTTTCACTTATATAGTGAATCTAGACCTAAAACTCAGTATAATGTAACTATAAAAGGTGGAATATTAGGGGAGGAATAGGCATAATGATACCCAAAATCTTTATAGATTGGAGTGGAACTGAATTAAGTAAGAGAAATGTAGACAAGGTGATTTTGATCAAATTGCGTTATATGCACGCATGTAACTATCACAGTGAATCCCCTTTATATAATTAACAAAAAAAAATAATCAAAAAATAAAGTATGGGGTCTCGAGACAATGTACCTCATCTTCCATTAATCCATATATTCAGGTAGAATTGAAGGGTACATCAACAATGCATGTAGAGAAATCCTAGTAGAGGAAATTGTATCAGGAAACATATTTGGACATGTTGTCTCATAAGTTCTCTGAAAGACAAGAGAGCGGACCATAAAAGATTGTTTATCAAAGATGGCTAAGAAAGTGGTGGATGATAAAGTAATCATAGGGCAGTTCAGAGAAACTTCTATGCAACATCTGGGCAGATAAGGTGGGTGTGTGTATGTGAGTATTGCCATAAATTTTTGAAAGAGTCGTGTGAAGGTCAAATGGTGCCACGCTCAATCATTTGAGCCTCTGTTTTTGGATGTACATTTGTATAGGCTTTATATATGCCTATATTTCCCCCTTTTTCCTTAAAAATGGTTAAAACACAACTACATCCATCATATTTCTATCAAGAGTCAGATTTTATTACATCCTTGCAGTCAGATAATATGTACTTAATAGTTATGGTGACAGTCTCCATAAGCATGGATCTAGGTAAATTTCATAACATCCATACCTGCTATCTTGTCCAAGGGATTTCTGTAGGCATCCTTTCAGGAGACTAAGAGGTCTCTTAAAAGTCTTTGTCTATAGAAATTTGTAATCATCCAGTTAGTGTAACTGGATATTGAAATAATACAATGACATAAATAATTAATTACTATAAATACTGATATGACATGTATCAAATTGTTTTGCAGTGATGTGTTTTTCAGTGACAGGAAAAACACTAGAGAGAGCCAAAAAATGTTCACATGGAATTTGGCTGTTCTTAAGGTATGTGCTTGGGTGGGTCTAAGTCACAGCATAGAACACTGCCCTTCACAAATACAGCAAAGTAATGATTGTCTGCCTACCCCTAAGTGTCACAATAATTTGCTTGTAATGGATCAGGTTAAAAAATGGTTAAGTCCTTAGCATTGCAATGACTAAGAACTTAAACATTTTAAGTGGCAGAAAATTGTATGTTGGTCCCCTGAATGTTAAAGTATGATTACATCATGGTTGCTTGTCATTGCTGTGGTTCTATAAGCAAAGTAATAATCCCAGGGCTTTTTGCAGGTGTCCAGTCAAAAAACAATATCCTGTTCTGCTAGTAACATCAATCCCAGAATTTTCCCAGTGTTAAGGTCGAACTCAATTGTCTGTTAATAATAATTTTGTGGATAAGAATGAGCAGGTTTCCTTGAAGAACAATTGTATTCTGAGAAACATTTCAGCTTACATTTTTTTCATATTCCCTAAAAGAGAATCCAAAATCTAGCAAAGATACTTGACAAAATGTTTCTAATAACTGGGGTGTTAAATTGACCATAACACAGTACAGAACACCTCATATTCAATATTCAGGTAAATGAGATGGGTCTGCCTAACATAGTGTTGCCAGGTTTTCAGGCAGACTCCCTACTACCCTCTCGACAGATGTGCAGTTAATGTGTGACAGATGCCACATTCAGTAATTGGATACATTCCTATTTTTAGATATAGTCAATAAACTATTAGCATACATTTCTATTTCTCTAATATTTTTGCCATATAAACCACTCATGTGCTAACGACTCCCTAGTAATTCTAGGAAACACCACATATTATTGTATGCTTTCTGATAGACAATGTGTATTTAATGCCCATAAGAATGTTTTCACTGATTTTCATTGCGTCCTTCACTTTGATATTTATTGATGATGGATATTTTATAGTTTTTTTTATAAAAGAAAAAGTGTTCTATTATAAGGCCGTGTGGGTGGATCTCTCAAAGTATCAACAGTGTTAATAGTACTGAATTGATACAGTGACCTCAGGAATTTTCAGATGTGCAGATAGAACAAGATATAATAAATTGATTTTGGATGATGTATTTTTCAGCAGCAGGACCATTCCCCACAGTTACTCAGATCTTCAAGAGTATAATTTCTGCTATGTAGGTAAGTGCAACTATGAACCTAAATACTGCAAAACATGTCCTGCTTTCATCTACAGATTAATGTACCAGGTATTCCTAACCACTCATTACAACAAGCTTTTGATGCTGGAAATGTGATAAGAAGCCATGGAACTGTTAGCATTTTTAATGATTATGTATGTATAGATTTCTTATGGAAGAAAATGTATATTGAACCTGTGAATAATGATGGATTTACTCATTTATTGTCATTGTTGTTTATCTGAAAAGAAGTGGGAAGAGTCAGAATTGTCATGTATGCCATCTAGAAATGTTGAATCCTCCTGAAATTCTCTTAACTCTGAAATAATCCATGAATCCAGGTAGACTTTGGGTCCCTTAATAATGGTCACAGGCAATTGAAAGGGCAGGTATACTTGTAGGGCAAGCTGTCTCCTGAAACAGTTTTGTTTGTTATATTTTTTCCCATTCCTTTCATGATAAAATAGTGACACTTGAAGCATTGTTGATGGAGCCTTGGTAATATCTAACTCAGAAACTATTCATGTGACAGGTTGCACACATGATTTTAAATATCTAGTAGGGTGAGGAGGTTGGGCCTCTCAGAATGTTGCCTATGTTTGTTAGCATGTTTCTAGTGACATCTTAGGTAGTGCACAGACTTGAGAGGGTGATGCTTTATATAATTTATATCTCTTCTTCTCAGGTGTATATCTGAGGAATGTTTCTGGCATGACCATATTTTCCCATCTTTTTCTTCAGATTCATAATCCTGTTGCCACCACTTCATCAGTAGTTGGGATTACAGCTATGCATCACCAGGAGAGGCTTTAAAATGGCTCTCAAAAACTCACCCATGTATTCCTTCCAGCAAACTTCAGTCAATTAACTTACACTATATAATAAAAGTAACCCAATTCTTTTGGAATTCCTCTGACCGGTCCCAGAAGATTCCTGTTCCTCAGAAACTGCCTATTTTCTGGCAAGGACAGAGGCATAGGCAGGCATCCAGGTAATATTCATTGTGTCTATCACATTGACATCAACTGTAGAAATCTACATGTATACTGTTGTAAAGGCTTCCTTAAAAGACTGTATACCTGGATTTTGCAGTGTCCTGGATTTTACATGAATCCTGAAGTTGTACAATGTTGTGAGGAAATATTTATGTGCCAGTAGAGTCAAGTAGCAAATGTATTTTCTAGGATGCTTTCCTCCGTCACAGGTCCTGACACACAATGACTCACAAAGATCTTCAAGAGTAAAATTTCTCCTACTTTGGTAAGTCCTCATATGCTCCTAAATCCCATCATAGGAAATCTTATCTTCATCTATATAGGTAAGTGGTGATGGTATTCTTAATCCTTCTTTTCTACATGTTTTTTTTTATTATAGGTATTGAAGTAAAATAGCACAGAGTCCTAGCATCTGTAGTGAATATGTATTTCTCATTTATCTGTGTTGAACCTGTATTCACTGAGGAATTTATGGAAACCTGGTTCATTGTTATTGTTTAACCTGCTAATACAGGTGGAAGATTAAAAATTTCAATGTGTCTAGTTCAGAAAGGGTGGACCCTCCTGAAATTCTGTTAACTATAAAGTAATTCATAAATTCAGGTAGAGTTGAAATGTTTCATAACAATTGTCATAAACAAGAGAAAGAGCAGAAGTCCTAGTAGAATAAGCTGAAACCAGAGGATGTTTTTTGTATGATTTCTTTTTTTATCTACATTTCCTTCACAAGAGCACAACACCCCTCAAGGAGGGAATGTTGATAGAGACTCACTAATTATTTGATTAGTGCCAAATTGAGGATACTACGGTGCAAACCATCTTATGGTAAGTATCCAGGTAAGTGGGGAAGTTGTGCAAGTCATGGCATTACCATGTTACTATCATTATGTTTTAGTCTGGCAAGGTCTCATATAGGATGTACTCCCTTTAATAATTAAGACCTGCTAATTCCCAGATGTCCATCTGAAGAATGTTCACTAACAGAGATCATAAACAGTGAAATTTCTCCTAGATAGTTAAGGAATGATATGAGCCTAAATCACAGTTCAGAATGTCTGGCCTTCCTCAACAAAGCTAAGGAATGAGGTATTCCTAACACCTCCTTTAAAAAAAGTTTTTCATGTAAGTGCTTTGGTAGGAATCCTTGGTGCACCTAACAATTCTAGTGAACACGTGTTTTCATTTTTTCTCTGGCCAGCAATTTTATGTTGAACCTTACAATGCTAAGAGAATTACTGATTCCTTGCTCATTGTCAGTCTTATTGACATGCCTAGACAGGAGGAAGCTTGAGGTATTTTTAGGTCTCTAGTCTAGAAATGATGGATGTTCCTGATTCTGTCAACTCTGCAGTAATACATGAATACTGTCAAATTTTAAGTGTCACTCATAATAGTTGTGTGCAAGGGAAGGAGAAGGTTTCCTGGTAGGACAGCCTCCACCCTGAAAAACCGTTGTGTTTTATATTTTTTTGCTTTCCAGTAATGAGAACCCAGCAAACCTTGGATAACTGTTGACAAAAGCTTAGTAGCAAACTACACATATGACAGTAGACATTCTTATCTTCAGTATCCTGACAGGTGAATAGGTGGTGCCTCAAGTGGTGTTCCCATGCTCCTTCTGATTACCAGTGGAGGCCATGCCTCAGCTGGGGTAATGCTCATGGGAAGTCAGCCTACATATACTGCACTCTTTTTATGCAAAACCCCATTTAGGCATATGCCTCATTCCTAGGCCAGAAGGAGCATTCCTAACCAGTACAGAGGTGTACATGAAGGGCTGGTCTCCCCACTGCTAGGCCACACAACTCCCCACTAGAGATTATCTGAGACAAATAACATAATAGAAAACATGTTTCATTTTTTCACATTCTGAAATTCTTTTTATTAATGTAATCTTTATAAAAGTATTTGTTCACAAAACAAAATTAAAATACATTTACCAAATCTGTGAGATATTAACTAAAGGGTCATACTAACTAATTCATCTGTTCTTTAAAAAACCCTTTTTCTTAGCTGGAAATTCAGTTTGATTTAGTGGTTATCAAAATGGTGTGAGTAAGCTATGAGTTAATGGCAATGAATAAGTTTACATATTAGAAATAGAAATTTGAGCTGACAAGATTAGGCCTATTGAGAAATCAAAGTTGGGGCAACGATGTAGTTTAGTGGTAGAGTACTTACCTAGTATTGTGTGAGGCCCTGGGTTCAAAGACCACCACAACAGTGTATGAAAAATAAATTTCAATGAATAAATGAAGTGCAACTAAGGATGTCAATCCATTTTATGCTGTTCTTTTTAATACCTCAATGTAGGTAATTTGTAAGGAAATTACCCATAGTTCTAGAGCCTGGGAAGAACACAGATTAAGGTACTAACATGCTCATTGTCTGGTAAGGGCTGCTGTCTGCTTCTGAGATGGACCTTTGTTGTTGCATCCACTGGAAGGAGGGGAGGAACACTGTGTTCTTACTAGCAAAATGTGCAATGCTGCGTGAAGCCTCTTTTATAAGTCCTTAATCTCATTCTTAAGGGAGTTGCTGCCATGGCCTCTTCACCTCTTTTTCTTTTACTCTTTATTAGTATAGTTTAATGATACAAAATTTCATTATGGAATTTTCCTACAAGTATATGAGGCATTTTTGAACATATTTCTGAATAAAAAAATCACCAAACAGCATATTTGCAGTCCCCAGAATGTAACATCCATGATGCAAACTTACCGTGAAGAGCCCTTTTGTATGTGCCATTATTAATAGCTTCTTTATCTCTACTCCCACTGCTTATATTATTGCCATCACTGCCCCTAATACTAGGCCTCTCAATCTATTAAACCTCAGTTTGCTGATGCATTTCTTGTTTTCAATACACATGAAGATTTTCAGGTTTTTCTCATTTACTCTTTAGGACTTACACTAAAAAATTTATAAATTGCCTAGCTATGCTCTCTTTTTAGGGACTTTAGATTTTGTTTTTTCCTTAGATTTACTAAACTTATGCAAAACTTTTACACTTTATTTTTGTTATTTTGTGCTGGGAGTGCATTGTGACATTTACAAAATCTCTTGCAATATACCATGGTTGAACTCATTCCCTCCAGCATTTTCTTTTATCTCCTTCCCATTTTTGGAATAGTTTCATCAAAAGTAGACACTCCCATTTCCTTTCCTTTGTCTTCAGAAGGTGGTGAGATGCTAACTCTGTATCCAAAGAACAGGATCCCTAAATTCATTATAAAATGTTTATCTGATTAAAAAATATTGCTTTAGCCCTAGGTAAAGAACCAAAACCAACAGACCCATCTTAATTCCTAAACAATCTCTGTCTCAATATTCATAAAAAGCCTTTTATCATAAATTTGAAGTTCTGCACCCTGTTGACCATTTCAGCCCTCACTGTTTGTCTCATCATTCTTTTTTGCTAGACTTCTGATTTAAAAAGAGTTCCATTTGGCCTCAAATATAGGCCAGTATTATCACACTTCTGGGAAGAAGGGACGCTCCATCACCATCTCTGACAAATTTACTAACTACACTCTAAAATGTTCAAGTCATCCTTTTGTCAGATAACATGGTCTTGGGCTTCTGATTAAAATAAAATTCCAATAAAAAGTTCTCTACTTTTCTTCTTTCCTCCTTTACCTCCAAAAACAAACAAGAAAATTAAACCAGATAAATGGTATTGACATTCATTGTAATTCTCTTTTAAGTTATACCTACTTTACAAAAATCTACAAATGGCCAAAGATATATTATGTAGGCTCTTATGACATTATATGGCAACTCTAAAATCAAAAAGAGTAAAAATTTATTATAATACTGATCTACATTAAAAAATCCAGGATTTAGACAATGACTTAGGCCTATGTTAATGATATTCTGGTCAAAGAGCAAATATGAAATAAAAACTTATAGATCCCAATACTGATCCAATCTTAAATTATCAGTTTTAAAATACTTTTATTTAAATTTCAACATAAAAAATTACACAACCACCTGAGCAAATAAAAACAAAAATTATCAATACATAAGACCACTAATTATAAAAATTTAATGTTGCACATTTAAAAAAATAGAAATCCTATTATGATTTAGACCAACTATCAAAAACACATAAACATAATACCATCAACACTAATTCTATAAAAGAGCAAAAACTTTCAAAAACATTCTTTTTTGTCAGTCAATACTGAATATTATTCACAAATAACAAAAAGAGTCAATGAGACCTCAAATCTCCCTAAAATTTAATAATTTACCATCTTGGGTTTTAACAATCAAACAAAATATAATTTATAAAATAAGAAAAGGTAAAAACAAGAAAATTACAAAAAAATTGCAATATTTACAAATAAACATCCTAACTTTATAAATACTTAAAAAAATGACTTCTTGTGAAACTAATTATACACATAGAAAAATGAAACTAGCCTTTTAAATCACACCCTCTAATGAATGAATTCAAAATGGGTCAAAGATCTTAATTTAATTATGAAACCTTAAAAAGTTTGCTTTTCTGTTTATTTTTTATTGTGCTAGGTGGGTATAAATTGTGGCATTAACAAAAATTCTTATAATATATGAAATATATCAGACTTTAATTCACCCCTCTACCATTCAGGGTTCTTTTGTCTTTTTCTTTTTCTTTGGCAGTACTGGTTATAGAACTCAGGCCCTCAGTCTTGGTAGACAGGCACTGTAACACTTGAGCCATTCTACCAGCACTGAAAGTACAATAGGAAAATAGTTAAAACAATGGAAGATGTAGGTATAGGCAATTATAATCTGACAATAACTCTAATTGCACAAATAATAAGAACAAAAATGTAAAAAGGTGACTGTATGAAATGAAAAAGATTCTGCAAATCAAAAAACAATTACCAAGGTCAAGAACTAGCTCACAGAATTTGAGGACATATTTATCAGTTATTGAAAGGATCAAGGCTTAACATCCAGAATATACAAAGTGTTCAAAACATTAAGCATCAAAAGAACAAACAATCCAGTTAATAAATGGGCAAATAAAGTGAACAGACAGTTATCAGAAGAAGTACTAATGGCTAATAATGTATGCAAAAGTTTCACTATTTCTAGTCATAAAAGAAGTGTATACCACTCCTACACTGACATTCCATCTCGCCCATGACGGAATGGCAATCATCAAGAAAACAAACAAGAATTCCTTAAGAAAATGTGATGAAAAGGAACCACATACACTGTGAGATTGTAAATAAGTGTCACTGCTATGAAAATCTGTATAGAAGCTCATCAAAAAACAAACAGCAATAAAAAATATCTAAAAATAGCCTTACAAAAGATCCCTGCTATACCACACTTGGAAATAGATTCAAAAGAGTGTACATCAACATACAAGAACAACACCTGCACATGCACATGGATGGCATCACTACAAACAAAATCAGCTCTGGGATCAGTCTCGTTGCCCTAGAACAAAGAGTGGAGGAACAAAATATGTTATATACACATAATGGAATATTATTCTCCCATAAAGAAGAATTCAATTATGTTATTTGCAGGGAAATGGATGGAATTGAGGCTCATGAGGTTGAGTGACATAAGCCAAGATCAAAAAGCCAAATATTGCATGTTTTTGCTCACATGTGTAATGTACACTTACCATGAGTATTATGATTGTAATAATGGCACATGAGTATAAAGGGAGATAATCTGGGTGACATAAGTGGGAGGGTAGAGGGGGAAAGGAGAGAGTACTGACAAGTGAAGAGCCACAAGGTTGATTACATACACATGAAGATAGAATAATTAGTCCTACAAAATAATATCTGAAAAGAGAGAAGACAAAAAAGAGAGGGGGATATAAAGTTCTATAATAGAGGTGATGAACTTGGTCTAAATATACTTTATGGAACAAAGGAATTGTCACAATGAAAACCACTTATACTATTAATGTGAGCCATTAAAAAATCATCAATTTTTAATTTACCGATTATCAAAATAGAAATTTTTTTTTCATTTTTCTTTTATTATTCATATGTGCATACAAGGCTTGGTTCATTTCTCCCCCCTGCCCCCACCCCCTCCCTTACCACCCACTCCACCCCCTCCCGCTCCCCCCCCCAATACCCAGCAGAAACTATTTTGCCCTTATCTCTAATTTTGTTGTAGAGAGAGTATAAGCAATAATAGGAAGGAACAAGGGGTTTTGCCGGTTGAGATAAGGATAGCTATACAGGGCATTGACTCACATTGATTTCCTGTGCGTGGGTGTTACCTTCTAGGTTAATTCTTTTTGATCTAACCTTTTCTCTAGTTCCTGGTCCCCTTTTCCTATTGGCCTCAGTTGCTTTAAGGTATCTGCTTTAGTTTCTCTGCATTAAGGGCAACAAATGCTAGCTAGTTTTTTAGGTGTCTTACCTATCCTCACCCCTCCCTTGTGTGCTCTCGCTTTTATCATGTGCTCATAGTCCAATCCCCTTGTTGTGTTTGCCCTTGATCTAATGTCCACATATGAGGGAGAACATACGATTTTTGGTCTTTTGAGCCAGGCTAACCTCACTCAGAATGATGTTCTCCAATTCCATCCATTTACCAGCGAATGATAACATTTCGTTCAAAATAGAAATTTAAAAACTTCCTCAAAGAAATCAAGCCCCCTCTAGAAATGGCCCCAACAACTCCAAACAAGTTAATTGATATCCTAAAATATTATAAATATAAAAAAACTAGGATACTTAAAGTAGTTTTACCAAAGTAATCACATAAACTGAGGGGATACACCCTCTCCTATGAAAAAATCAGCCCAAAATTGTCTGTGTGTGGATATGGCACACACAGACACACAGAGATGGCAGGTCTTTTTTTTTTCATTTTTTTCTTGCCTATCATCTCTTTAACTCCATCCACCACTTTTTCCATGCGTCCTATTATATCTTTACTGCTCTTTTTGCTTTTCCTTGGTCACTCCCTGACCTTTGTACTTGCTGTTCCCTCTGCCTGTAACATATATGTAAGATAACTCCATCATCATCTTCAAGTCTTTGCTCAACTATCAACTTTTCAGCTAGATATTCCATAGCATCTCCTTTAAAATTGTAAAATCTCCCACCCACACTCCTTACATTGTTCTCTGCTTTATTTTTTTATCCATAGCACTTATAATATTGAATATATTATTTATGTATTTTATTATTTTTATTTAGCAGATCTTAAAGGTTACACATTTCCAAGGCTTCCCATTCTCAACTCTAAATAGTCATCTTTCAGTATCTTATTAAAATGTCAGGTTTTTCTTAACACAACAAAAATCATGATAAACTTCATTTCATAATGGGGTTCATAGTCTGTCTTACTTAAATTCCTAGAGGACATTCTGTAAAAGTTCTGTGTCAATAAAACCTCAAAGGTCAAAAGATTCCTCCTTTCCTAATATGTAGGTATAGAAATTTTAATTTCTCACAAAAAAACACCAACTCCATTATTAGACTAAATTATTTTGACTACTTTAATGGCCACTATGCATACAAATATCGAGCATCCCATCATTCTGAGGGGTTAATGAGCACCCAACATAAGGAAATATAATCCTCCTTAAGTAAACTTTTCAAAAAAAAAATCCTCAACAGTGCAACCAAAAAATAAGTAAATTGAAAAAATAATTCCTCAACCCTAAACAACCCTACAGAACAAAAGTAACTCTGTGTATTGTCATTCACTCATAACTCCTATATTTCTCTCTTGAAAACCAATATCCTATTTAGGCCAAAAGTACATCAGAACCACCAGTTTCACTTACTGTTTAAGAAATTTAGATTATTCATGCCTTACAAATCCCCTTTGTGACGTCTCTATTCTTTCAAATAACAAGTACAGTCTTACACAAATTAAAAAAAAAAAAACTTTAGCAATTTTTCACCCCATACTACTAAATTCCTATGATATTTTAGATTAAATACTTACATACAGTTCTTTGTTTAGTGTTCTTATTTGGAAAAATATATTTTCTACCCTCATCTAAGTACAAGGTATCAATATTTGCTTACTTTCAATAGAGATACATTAAAAACACCATAGTATACTTACACTATTTTGCTGCAAAATAGTGTAAAACAATAAAACTCCACATAAACTCGTATCTACCATGGATAAACACTAAAAAAGTGCAACTCTTAGACAAAAGGCTAATGAAATAATATTTATGCTGTGTAAATCAAAAAAATTAGTAATCAAACATACACAATTAATTAAAATAACATTAAAAACATTTACAAAACAGCCAAATTTTTTTTATTATTCATATGTGCATACAAGGTTTGGTTCATTTCTCCCCCCTGCCCCCACCCCCTCCCTTACCACCCACTCTGCCCCCTCCCTCTCCCCCCCCTCAATACCCAGCAGAAACTATTTTGCCCTTATTTCTAATTTTGTTGTAGAGAGAGTATAAGCAATAATAGGAAGGAACAAGGGGTTTTGCTGGTTGAGATAAGGATAGCTATACAGGGCATTGACTCACATTGATTTCCTGTGCGTGGATGTTACCTTCTAGGTTAATTCTTTTTGATCTAATCTTTTCTCTAGTACCTGTTCCCCTTTTCCTATTGGCCTCAGTTGCTTTAAGGTATCTGCTTTAGTTTCTCTGTGTTAAGGGCAACATATGCTAGCTAGTTTTTTAGGTGTCTTACCTATCCTCACCCCTCCCTTGTGTGCTCTCGCTTTTATCATGTGCTCATAGTCCAATCCAATTGTTATGTTTGCCCTTGATCTAATGTCCACATATGAGGGAAAACATACAATTTTTGGTTTTTTGAGCCAGGCTAACCTCACTCAGAATGATGTTCTCCAATTCCATCCATTTACCTGCGAATGATAACATTTCGTTCTTCTTCATGGCTGCATAAAATTCCATTGTGTATAGATACCACATTTTCTTAATCCATTCGTCAGTGGTGGGGCATCTTGGCTGTTTCCATAACTTGGCTATTGTGAATAGTGCCGCAATAAACATGGATGTGCAGGTGCCTCTGGAGTAACAGTCTTTTGGGTTTATCCCCAAGAGTGGTATTGCTGGATCAAATGGTAGATCGATGTCCAGCTTTTTAAGTAGCCTCCAAATTTTTTTCCAGAGTGGTTGTACTAGTCTACATTCCCACCAACAGTGTAAGAGGGTTCCTTTTTCCCCACATCCTTGCCAAAACCTGTTGTTGGTGGTGTTGCTGATGATGGCTATTCTAACAGGGGTGAGGTGGAATCTTAGCGTGGTTTTAATTTGCATTTCCTTTATTGCTAGAGATGGTGAGCATTTTTTCATGTGTTTTCTGGCCATTTGAACTTCTTCTTTTGAGAAAGTTCTGTTTAGTTCACTTGCCCATTTCTTTATTGGTTCATTAGTTTTGGGAGAATTTAGTTTTTTTAAGTTCCCTCTATATTCTGGTTATCAGTCCTTTGTCTGATGTATAGTTGGCAAATATTTTCTCCCACTCTGTGGGTGTTCTCTTCAGTTTAGAGACCATTTCTTTTGATGAACAGAAGCTTTTTAGTTTTATGAGGTCCCATTTATCTATGCTATCTCTTAGTTGCTGTGCTGCTGGGGTTTCATTGAGAAAGTTCTTACCTATACCTACTAACTCCAGAGTATTTCCTACTCTTTCTTGTATCAACTTAAGAGTTTGGGGTCTGATATTAAGATCCTTGATCCATTTTGAGTTAATCTTGGTATAGGGTGATATACATGGATCTAGTTTCAGTTTTTTGCAGACTGCTAACCAGTTTTCCCAGCAGTTTTTGTTGAAGAGGCTGCTATTTCTCCATCATATATTTTTAGCTCCTTTGTCAAAGATAAGTTGCTCATAGTTGTGTGGCTTCATATCTGAGTCCTCTATTCTGTTCCACTGGTCTTCATGTCTGTTTTTGTGCCAGTACCATGCTGTTTTTATTGTTATTGCTTTGTAATATAGTTTGAAGTCAGGTATTGTGATACCTCCTGCATTGTTCTTTTGACTGAGTATTGCCTTGGCTATTCTTGGCCTCTTGTGTTTCCATATAAATTTAACAGTAGATTTTTCAATCTCTTTAATGAATGTCATTGGAATTTTGATGGGAATTGCATTAAACATGTAGATTACTTTGGGGAGTATCGACATTGTTACTATGTTGATTCTACCAATCCATGAGCATGGGAGAGCTCTCTACTTTCTATAGTCTTCCTCAATCTCTTTCTTCAGATGTGTATAGTTTTCATTGTAGAGGTCTTTCACATCTTTTGTTAGGTTTACACCTAGGTATTTGATTTTTTTTGAGGCTATTGTAAATGGAATTGTTTTCATACATTCTTTTTCCGTTTGCTCATTGTTAGTGTATAGAAATGCCAATGATTTTTCTATGTTGATTTTATATCCTGCTACCATGCTATAGCTATTGATGATGTCTAGAAGCTTCTGAGTAGAGTTTTTTGGGTCTTTAAGGTATAGGATCATGTCCTCTGCAAATAGGGATATTTTGACAGTTTCTTTACCTATTTGTATTCCTTTTATTCCTTCTTCTTGCCTAATTGCTCTAGCTAGGAATTCCAGTACTATGTTGAATAGGAGTGGAGATAGTGGGCATCCTTGTCTGGTTCCTGATTTTAGAGGGAACGGTTTTAATTTTTCTCCGTTAAGTATAATGCTGGCTGTAGGTTTGTCATATATAGCTTTTATAATGTTGAGGAACTTTCCTTCTATTCCTAGTTTTCTTAGAGCTTTTATCATGAGATGATGTTGGATCTTATCAAAGGCTTTTTCTGCATCTATTGAAATGATCAAGCGGTTTTTGTCTTTGCTTCTGTTAATGTGGTTTATTACGTTTATTGATTTTCGTATGTTGAACCACCCCTGCATCCCTGGGATGAACCCTACTTGGTCGTGGTCAATAATCTTTTTGATGTGTTGCTGAATTCGGTTTGCTATTATTTTGTTGAGGATTTTTGCATCAATGTTCATTAAGGAGATTGGCCTATAGTTCTCCTTTTTGGAGGTGTCTTTGCCTGCTTTTGGGATAAGTGTAATACTGGCTTCATAAAATGTGTTTGGCAGTTTTCCTTCCCTTTCTATTTCATGGAACAGTTTAAGGAGGGTTGGAATCAGTTCTTCTTTAAAGGTCTGATAGAATTCAGCAGAGAATCCATCAGGTCCTGGACTTTTCTTTTTGGGGAGAATCTTGATTGCTGCTTCAATTTCATTTTGTGTTATAGGTCTATTCAGGTGATTAATTTCCTCTTGGTTCAATTTTGGATGATCATATGTATCTAGAAATCTGTCCATTTCTTTTAGATTTTCAAATTTATTTGAATATAGGTTCTCAAAGTAGTCTCTGATGATTTCCTGGACTTCCATGGTGTTTGTTGTTATCTCCCCTTTTGCATTCCTAATTCTACTAATTTGGGTTTTTTCTCTCCTCATTTTAGTCAGGTTTGCCAGGGGTCTATCGATCTTGTTTATTTCTTCAAAGAACCAACTTTTTGTTTCATTAATTCTTTGTATGGTTTTTTTGGTTTCTATTTCGTTGATTTCAGCTCTTATTTTTATTATTTCTCTCCTTCTATTTGTTTTGGGATTTGCTTGTTCTTGTTTTTCTAGGAGTTTGAGATGTATCATTAGGTCATTGATTTGGGATCTTTCAATCTTTTTAATATATGCACTCATGGCTATAAACATTCCTCTCAAGACTGCCTTAGCTGTGTCCCATAGGTTCCGGTAGGTTGTGTTTTCATTTTCATTGAATTCCAGGAACTTTTTAATTTCCTCTTTTATTGCATCGATGATCCACTCTTCATTAAGTAATGAGTTATTTAGTTTCCAGCTGTTTGCATGTTTTTTGTCTTTACTTTTGTTGTTGAGTTCTACTTTTACTGCATTGTGGTCAGATAGTATGCACGGTATTATTTCTATTTTCTTATATTTGCTGAGGCTTGCTTTGTACCCTAGGATATGATCTATTTTGGAGAAGGTTCCATGGGCTGCTGAGAAGAATGTATATTGTGTAGAGGTTGGATGAAATGTTCTGTAGACATCAACTAGGTCCACTTGATCTATTGCATATTTTAGATCTTGGATTTCTTTATTGATTTTTTGTTTGGATGACCTATCTATTGATGATAATGGTGTGTTAAAGTCTCCCACAACCACTGTGTTGGCGTTTATATATGCTTTTAGGTCTTTCAGGGTATGTTTGATGAAATTGGGTGCGTTGACATTGGGTGCGTACAGATTGATGATTATTATTTCCTTTTGGTCTATTTCCCCTTTTATTAGTATGGAATGTCCTTCTTTATCTCATTTGATCAATGTAGGTTTGAAGTCTACTTTGTCAGAGATAAGTATTGCTACTCCTGCTTGTTTTCGGGGGCCATTGGCTTGGTAAATCTTCTTCCAGCCTTTCATCCTAAGCATATGCTTATTTCTGTCAGTGAGATGAGTCTCCTGTAAGCAACAAATTGTTGGATCTTCTTTTTTAATCCATTTTGTCAAACGGTGTCTTTTGATGGGTGAATTAAGTCCATTAACATTAAGCGTTAGTACTGATAGGTATGTGGTGATTCCTGCCATTTAGTTGTCTTAGTTGTTTGAAGGTTTGATTGTGTGTACCTAACTTGATGTTACTCTCTACTGTCTTGCTTTTTCTTATCCTGTGGTTTGGTGCTGCCTGCCTTTTCATGGTTAAGTTGGGTGTCACTTTCTGTGTGCAGGATCCCTTGCAGAATCTTTTGTAATGGTGGCTTTGTGGTCACATATTGTTTTAGTTTCTGCTTATCATGGAAGACTTTTATTGCTCCATCTATTTTGAATGATAGCTTTGCTGGGTAGCGTATCCTGGGATTGAAGTTATTCTCATTCAGTGCCTGGAAGATCTCACCCCACGCTCTTCTTGCTTTTAATGTTTCTGTTGAGAAGTCTGCTGTGATTTTGTTGGGTTTACCTTTGTATGTTACTTGTTTTTTCTCTCTTACAGCCTTCAATATTCTTTCCTTAGTTTCTGAACTTGTTGTTTTAATGATGATATGTCGTGGAGTAGTTCTATTTTGATCTGGTCTGTTTGGTGTCCTGGAGGCCTCTTGCATTTGTATGGGAATATCTTTCTCTAGATTTGGGAAATTTTCCGTTATTATTTTTTTGAATATATTACGCATTCCCTTTGCTTGCACCTCTTCTCCTTCTTCGATGCCCATGATTCTCAAGTTTGGTCTTTTGATGGAGTCAGTGAGTTCTTGCATTTTCTTTTCACAGGTCTTGAGTTGTTTAATTAATAGTTCTTCGGTTTTTCCTTTAATTACCATTTCATCTTCAAGTTCTGAGATTCTGTCTTCTGTTTGTTCTATTCTGCTGGATTGGCCTTCCGTTTTGTTTTGCAGTTCTGTTTCGTTCTTTTTTCTGAGGTTTTCCATATCCTGGCAGTTTTCTTCTTTATTGTTGTCTATTTTTGTCCTGAGTTCATTTATCCATTTATTCATTGTGTTCTCTCTTTCACTTTGGTGTTTATACAGTGCTTCTATGGTTTCCTTTATTTCTTCTTTTGCTTTTTCAAATTCTCTATTTTTATTGTCTTGGAATTTCTTGAGTGTCTCCTGTACATTTTGGTTGACCCTATCCAGTATCATCTCTATAAAATTCTCATTGAGTACTTGTAGTATGTCTTCTTTTAAATTATTGTTGTGGGCTTCATTGGGTCCTTTGGCATAGTTTATCTTCATTTTGTTGGAGTCTGGATCTGAGTTTCTGTTCTCTTCATTCCCCTCTGGTTCCTGTACTAATTTTTTGCTGTGGGAAACTGGTTTCCCTGTTTTTTCTGTCTTCCTGTCATTGTCCTTGGTGTTGTTACTGTCCCTGTACTGTGTGCAATTAAGTATTTTCTAGCTTGTAATAATAACAATGGTAATATTGAGAATGGAAGAGTGAGCTGAGATGGAAAGCAAGAAGTTAAAGAAAAGGGGAAAACAAATATACAGACAAGAGGGAGAAAGCAGAACAAAGTATCAGACAAGAGAGTTTCAAAGGTATAAACAGGAAGTGCTAGTGTACTAATTGACAGTAAGCTGAACAGACAATAGAGAGACAGAGAGAGGATTGAAAATCAAAGATAAAAAAATAAAAATAAGTAAATGAAAGTAATATCTATATATAAAAATGAATTAAAATAAAATGGAAAATAGAAAATTAAGAAAAAAAACAAACCAAAAAACTTCCAAGTTTATATGCAATGCAATTTCAGTCTTAATAATTTGGATGTCCGTCTCAATCTCCAGTCCTGGAGTTGGTGCCTCAGATGTTGTTCTGTAGTTGTCTCATCAAAGGGGATGCATAAAGTAGAACAAAACTACACACTCACACACACACACACATACACACATACACACACACACAAAAAAAAGCCCCACCAAGTGTCCACAGTTCAAATGCAATACAGTTTCAGTAAGTTTTTCGGCTTGCAGGTGTAATTCAGTTGTTCTCTCATCAAAGGTAGGGAGAAAAAGAAAAAAAGCGTCTGGAGACAGTTCTGAGAGTGGTATTGCAACTGTGGCTTGCCTGCCTGCTGTTCTCAGCCTGTAGCTGGCGGTGTTATTTATGCAGATCTCTGGGGTGAGCTAGCACTCACCTGGTCCCACAGGCTTTGTTTGCTCAGAGTTCTCCTGTGCGGGAGCCTCTGCTACAGGCTTTCCCCTTTCCAAGCACCTGGAAAGGTGACACTGCCCCTGCGTTTTCAGGCCTGCGTGTTTATTTACAGTTCATGTGGGAGGTGGGTCTTCCCCCCTCTCCTCTGAAGTTTTCCTCCCACTGCCACTTTCAGAAGCTTTCCTGCTCCTGCTTACTGGGCAGTGCTGCTGCTCCTGCCGGCCGCCATGTTTGTTTACAGTTCATGTGGGAAGTGGGTCTTCCCTCCTCCACTCTCACAAGCATCCCGGCTCCTGGTTGCTGGGCGCGCGCCCCGCTCCCGCCAGAGGCTCTCCAGCCTGCCTGGCTTGTTTATTTACAGTCCTGGGAAGGATTCCCTTCCCCCAATCTTCAGCGCTCAGGGTGCCCCACCCTCTTTCCAGCGTGTCTTAACTGTTCATATTGCTTATTACTCAGTTTCTCTTTTTTTCCCGGGTGGAGGTCAGTCTGTCCAGGGGGCTATGCTGCTCTGGCCCAGGCTTGTCTGTGGGGCTACCATGGTACCGCGAAGCTCACCTGGTCCGTGTCTTCCCAAGCCGTATGGGCGCCGGCCACTGGCGGCCCCGGGGGCCCTCCTCGTTTCTCCATTTAACGTGAAGTGGAGATTCTCTGCACCGGCTGGAGATGTGGAGGGCTCAAAGTTATGCCTTTTCTCGGTGATTATGCCTGCAAAGTGTGTCTACAGCATCTCTCCAAGATTTCACTATAGGAGGGTCGCTTTCTGCTTCCTACCTCTAGCCGCCATCTTGGAATCCCTCACAAAACAGCCAATTAACAACACTATCCAACATCCTAAACTTAAAATATATTCAGAATCACCATTACTGAGCGTCCATAACATATAATCTCAAATAGGAAAAATTTTGAATCTCCACAATCACCTAAATTAATGACTAACAAATGTTTAAAAGTATTAGTAACTTCAAAGGACTATTATATCAATTTAATTCACACTGCAGTCCAACTAATTCAGAAGATTGCTTTATCTTAAATAAATAAAACCACACAAAAAATAAATTTTGAAATCCCACTAATTGTATTAAATCTCAACCACTAATGATAAAACTTTTAATACTCAAAGCTACTAATTCCCATGCCACTAATTAAATACAGAAAATACTTCAGATACCTCACTGAAATGCTCATAACAAATGTGATGTTTATGTGACAGCGAACCTTGGGCCTGCCTAAGCCTAGTTCGGATAGGAAAATTTATTGTCAGAATTATCTAGATATAAAAACAATAGACAATACCTTATAAAACCACTTATCATATCCAGTATTTCTAATAAGTATATGAGATTTACTTACAACAGGTATGACCAACATGTAAAATACATTACCAACTTTACTCTTTCTATGAAACAGGTCGAGATATGTCTCTCCTAAATTCAAAACCAAAAATTTAATGAAACCTTCTTCAAGATAAAATGTTCCTTATCCTTCTTATTAGTACCCTAGTAGGAACTAATGCTCTAACAGCTTACATGCTGTGTTTAAATTCCAAATATCTAAATTTCTCCTTGATACTGAGACATATCTATAACCAGATCAATGTTACATCAAATTGTACACCCAGCATTATACATTTACTAAACTCATCATTTAGTGGAGATTGCAGGTTAAAAAAATGTAATGTTTTTGATGTTTATAAACTTACTACTCTGCTATTATATTGTGTATTGTCTTGTCTAAAACATCACATAACTACTTTTCCAATATAAAACCACACCATAATCCTGTTATCATCTTATCTTTACAGTCAAAGGTCTAAGTTTTCCATATCACCTCTCCATCAAATAGAGGGCAATTATTAGTTATACAATGTTAACCAAGACTGATGTCCCTTTACATTTAACCAGAGCCATCAAAGACGCCCTGTCAACTCTCCACAACTATGTAAAATTAAGGGGCCAAAGTAATTTTAAGGGGAAAATAAGGCAGGTTAAAAGAGGGATAGAGGACACTCATCTAATGCAAGCCAGAATATGGATTTGGGATTATATTTTTTTAAATTGTACTATAGAAGCTTTAAAGAAAGCATTGGTTGTATTCTTTGCAACACACTTCCCATTAAGTTACAATGCATAGTAAACAACAACAAAAACCAGTTCTTCTAAAATTACTCTGACCTGTACTATTGAGTAATGTTCCCTGAGAAGAAAGAATGTCTAGTGGAACAAACCTTTTGGAGAAAAATATGACAATAGAGTTACAATATATAGGCAACTATGTCACAAGATCATTTGATTTGTAAGATCTCCCCAGATGCAATACCTTCACAGATGGATAGAAACATCAAAGTGTCAAAACAATAAAAGGACTAATGTTTACCAAGTACCTAATACAAAAACACAACCTTCATATTGATTGAAGCTAAACTCCTTAATCTATGCCATGGCATGTAAATTACATACCTGAAAGTACTAATCCTGTGCTTTAATGCCCTCAGTCCACTCAACTTGTGCATTTACCAAGTTTCCTACCTCTCACTCCTTTGCTTCCTTACCTAATATAATCACTAGCACACTGTTACATAAAAATACTCTTAAAATTCTGATCCAGTTAAGAATAACAACACACATGATCAAGTAAAGGTTTTATCTCTTTGAAAGCCTCCTTAACTCTACCTTACTGACAATATTACCTTATAACTCAGCTAATACTCAGTATCTAGTAGGTGGGTGTGTTTCCTGAACTGATATTGCCAAGTTTTCATTCAACTATTCATATGTGTGGTGAAAAAAGGAATATCTTCCCTACATTTCTTTTAATAGTGTGGCTTTCTGTGTGGCCATGCAGATAAATAGTATGTGTTTATTTCTTTCAGGGTTAGCACTGGTAACACTCCTTGTGCCCATCCTTGTGATATTAATTGTGGAATGTTTTCAAATAACTCCTTAAGAATATAAGACTTCCCTTGCAATACTATGTGCATGGATCTATAAGTATTTGGGTAGAATAGATGAATCATGAACTGATAAAGGAATTTTCATTAACACAGAAATGATGAAACAAGTAGCAAATGCATTATTCAGGATGAGTTTCTCAGAGACAGGTCAAGATGCAAAATGACTTTCAGAGTCCTTCAAGAATGAAATTTCTCCTACATAGTTAAGTGCTCATATGATCCTAAATCGTAGCATAGGATATCTTACATTCATCTACAAATTAAGGGATGAAAGTATGTATTCCTAACTTCTCTTTTCTTTTGGTGCATATGCTGTGATAAGAAATCCTGGAACCCTTAACGGTTTTAAAGAATGTGGCTTTGTAGTTTTTTTGTACTAAGAAAATTTATGTTTGACTTTGGAATTCAGAAGGACTTAACAATATTTGGGTTTATTGTCATTTTTTGACATGACAACACATGAGGAAGATTAAGAATTTTTCATGGTTCCAGCCTAGATTTGATGGGTGATCCTGAACTTTCTAAGTTCTGAAGCAATCCTCTAGGTATAGCTTCTATGGCCTATAAAACTGCTTGAAGGCAGGGTTGGAGGGATTGTGCCCTGATACAACAGGTGTTTCCTGAAACACTCATTTATATGCTTTCTTTGTCACATTTCTTTCTCAAGGACACCGTGACTCTTAAAGTATTTTTATCAAATCACTGGTACTTGCTAAGAAGTAACAATTTGCTCTCATAACAGTTCAGACACTTGGATCATAAATATCCAAGTAAGTGAGGAGGCTGTGCCTCATCTGTTATTGCAATATTTTTTCATGATTTTAGTGAGGTATCTGTTAGTATAGAAGCTTTAGAAGATTGCACATTCGATCTGTGAAATCTTTTATTCTCAAATACATATCTGAGGACTGTTTTGGACAATTACATGTTTCTCCTTTATTATACATAGTAGGGTTAAAAAAATCCTCATATGTGCATAACAGCACTACTGACCCTATATGGTTATATCCTTGGTAGCAATCTATACATATTTGACACCAACTACTTTTAGAAGAATAAATAGACATTCAGGTCCTTTTAAGAGGAGCAGTCACAGAGACAGAGAAGAAAGGTTGTCTTATAAGTATTTTCCATTCATAACTGAAGGTTTCCATGTAGTGTTGTGGGATCCTGTAATAACATCATGACATAGGCAGTCACATGTGTCACAAAATTTTTCCCTCATATCCTTGTCTGTGACAGGTCAAGATATCTCAGGGAGATGAAAAAGTTGTCAAGTGGAGAATTGCTGGTTCTGGTTATTGGTGCTCTTTGTAAAAATCTTACCATAGGATATCTAACCTTCTAATATATTGTTTAATATGGGGTTGTCCCAGATCCTTCCTGTCAATAACATACAGGTGTTCAGGTAAGAAATGACCAATCCCTTACCATTTTAAAGACCATGTGTTTATACCTTTTTTATGGTGTACAAAATTGTCATTGATCCTGTAGGTATCGGGACATGGTTGGACCCTGGATCATTGTCATTTTTATTAAAATTGAGAGTCTGTTTTGGAATCAGATAATCTTCTGGCACCATACTAGAGTGGATGCGACATAAAGACCATGCCATTCAACTAAAGTTAATCCATGTATCCAGGTAGAGTTGAAGGTTATGTCAAGGTAATAATACATAGTTGACCTGTTAGACCAATTATTATTCTGAAACATATCTGTGCATGTTTTCTCACAGTTTCACTGAAAGAGAATAGTGCATTGACAGTGCATTGCTAACAACCAGGTAGGTGATAAAGTGGTGCATGTGTACAACAGATAATATATTCAATATCTTCAAGGTTGAGCAGGGTGTGTAAGTTCAGTTATTGTAATGTTTTCTATAGGAATCCTGTGTAGCCCTAATATGCAGAGATCAGAAGCCACATTCACTCATGAAAGACCTCTTTATTTTCAGATATATATTTGAAGAATGTTTTTACATAACCACATTTCTCCCTACTTGGGGCATATATATGGTGAAATCATGAATATATGCCTCATATTCCTAATCAAGAGAAAGATTTTCTTGTATCGTTGTAGACACTAACTGTGCATATATGCTCCAATGGATAGAGGCATAAGCAGACATCTGCATGATATTCATCCCTGCAGTCTTGACCAGGGATAGCTTTAGGATTTTTTTTCTGGAAAGTAATAGGACTCTGACAGTCTCTGTTTATAGTTTTGGAATTATCCAAATGTAACTGAATCCTAAAATTAAACTATGTCCTGGGATATTACCAAGAACACAGGATCAACAGGTGTTTACTAAATCAGTTTGCAGTATTCTACAGAGAGGCCAAGCATGACACGAGCCAATAAAGTCTCCTGGAACATGACTGGTATTCAGGCACATGCTGCTGTTGGCCTATGTGACATCATAAACTTTCTGCTCATGAAAAACCCACGTAAGTGAGGACTGTGGCCCTACACCTCCTTGATATGCATCTTGGTTGTTCTGGCTAGGCTCAAAACAGAAAGTGACTATGTATTAAACATTTTAAGTAGAATTAAATTTTATTTTGAATCCATGTAATTTGAGGGAATGACTTCATTGTGCTTCCTTATAATTGCAATGACCCTGTCAGCTCAGAACGAAGCACAGGTTTGTGTGTGTGTGTGTGTGATTGCTGTTCTGTTGTTCTTTTTTTGCAGATGTCCAGACAGGATATAATGGTCCCTAGTGTTGATCTCATCAATGTAAAATTAATCCAAATATACAGGTAGAGCTCAAGTTTGGCTTAACAATGATTTTGTGAATATAACAATGCAAGAATTTTTCCAGAATCTTACTAATAACCAGGGAAGTGAAAAACTGATGACAGCACAGTGTAGATCATCTGACATTCCATGTGCAAATAGCTGAAGTGGCTCTGCCTACTTAGTTTCACATGTTGATGTTTCCTTTTTATTTTTTTAGATTTTGTATTTTTTATTCATATATGCATACATTTTTTGCTCCATTTCTCCCTCCTGCCCTTCGCCCCCTTCTCTGCCCCTTCCCTCCAATCCCTCCTCTTTTCCAGGCAGAATGTGTTCTGCCCTCTTCTCCAGTTTTGTTGAAGAGAAGACATAATCAATAATAAGAAAGACATAGCATTTTTGCTAGTTTGAGATAAAGATAGCTATACAGAAAGATTCCTAGCATTGCTTCCATGCACAAGTGTATTACAACTCAAATTGATTCATCTCTACCAGACCTCTTCACTACTTCCCAGTCACCTTCCCATAGTGACCCCTGTTGTTTTAAGGTTACAGTATTAGCTCCTCTACAGTGGACACATCAAACACTTTCAAGTTTTGGGTTTCCTACCTTTCCCTATTCCTCCTGTATGTGTTCTACCCTTATGGTGTGACCAACGTCCAATAGTCTTACTGCATTTGTTTTAGGTTCTAAAGTCCACATACGAAAGAGAACATATGATTTTTGGCCTTCTGAGTCTGGCTAACTTCACTTAAGGTGATGTTCTCCAGTTCCATCCATTTACTTGCAAATGACAAGATTTCATTCTTCTCCATGGCTGCATAAAATTCCATTGTGTATAAATATTACATTTTCCTAAGCCATTCATCAGTAGTGGGGCACCTTGGTTGTTTCCATAACTTGGCTATTGTGAATTGTGCTGCAATGAGCATGGGTGTACAGGTGCCTTTGGAATAACCTGAGTTGCATTTCTTTGGGTATATCCCTAGGAGTGGTACTGCTGGATAATATGGCAGATCTATGTTTAGTTTTTTAAGAAGCCTCCATATTGTTTTGCAGAGTGGTTGTACTAGCTTGCATTTTCACCAGCAGTGAATAAGGGTTCCTTTTTCCTTATATCCTTGCCAACATTTGTTGTTAGCAATGTTTTTGATGATAGCTATTCTAACAAGGATGAGGTGGAATCTTTATGTAGGTTTGATTTGCATTTCCTTTATTGCCAAGGAAGGTGAGCATTTTTTGGCCATTTGGATTTCTTCTTTTGAAAAAGTTCTGTTTAGTTCAGTTGCCCATTTCTTTATTGCTTCAATGATTTGGGGGGAGTTTAGTTTTTTGAGTTCCCTGTATATTCTAGTTATCAGTCCTTTGTCTGATGGATAGCTAGCAAATATTTTCTCCCACTCTGGGGGTGGTCTCTTCAGTTTAGAGACCATTTCTTTTTTGTGCAGAAGCTTTTTAATTTCATGTACTCCCATTTGTCCATCCTTTCTCTTAGTTTCTGAGATGCTTGGGTTCTACTGAGGTCCTTGCCAAACCTATTGCTTTTCTTTTTATTTTGCCTGCTCCTGTTTTGCCTACTGTACAAGTATGAGGGGAAGCCACATTCGGTCATTAGATGCAGTCCTATTTTTAGATTCATTTAAGAAAACACATTTTTACCATACATACTTCCACTCCTAGTACCTCCCTAGCATTTATAGGAATCATCACAAATTATTGTATGTCCCCTGAGAGAAAATGTGAATATAGTAATCATATAGGTAGAGGCATAAGAAGGTTTCCATATAATTTTGATTGTCTATCGCTAGCATGCGTTGGGTGGGATTTTAAAGGATTTCTCTCAGTACATTAAGAGTACTTTTACAAGGTTGTAGGGGTGGACTTTTGTAAGTATTCAATAAGTGTAGATGGAGCATGAATTGATATAACACTTTGGGAATATCTGAATGTGTGTGTCAAATGACACATGTAATAATTTGGTTTGGCATGTTGTCTTTTTCAAAGGCAAATAAAGACTTCAAATTTATTCACAAAAATAATCAAGAATAAAATGCCTCCTAAATCATTAAGTACTAATATGAAGTTAAATCAAAGTGCAGGACATCTGCACTTCACATACAAAGCTCAGGAATGAGGGTATTCAAAAACCCTCCCTTAGCATGCTTTTGTTGCTTGTACCTTATAAGAATCCTTCAATTCCTAGCTGTTTTAATGAATATGCATTTTTAATTTTTCTCTGGTCAGCAAATTTTTGTTGAAAGTGTTAATTCTGAGAGGTTAAGATATTTTGGTTCATTGTCATTATTGTTAAACTACCTTATAAAGGAGAAAGCTAAGATATTTTCCATGTTTTCACTCTGGAAAACATGGGCATCTATGAAATTCCTTTTATCTCTGAGGTAACACATGAGTGTAAATATAATTTAAATGACACTTCATTTTGGTCCTGTGAAAAGGAGGAGGAAAATGTCCTGCTATATAAAACTGTACCTTGAAACATAGTCTTTTTCTTTTTTTTCCATTACAGTCTAAAGAACAGACCTTTAGAGAATCATAGGTGAAACATTGTTTATATGTAAGTAAGTAGCAAGCTGAACATTTGACCGTGGAAATAATCTGATATTAAATATATTCATAGGTGAGAAGGTGGTGCTCATGTATTATTAAATGTTCCTTCTGATTGCCATTGGAGGCCATATGTCTCATGTTGTAGTGCCCTTGAAAAGTGTGCCTTCAAGTCCTTCACGCTTTTCATCCAAAACCACTTTTGTGCTTCTGCCTTATTCCTAGACTGCTAGGAACATTCCTAGTATAGTCTACACTTGGGAATCTCCACAGGTTGGAGAAAATTTGAGATGAATGGCACAATATCTAACATATTCTGAAAAAAAATTCTTCAAAAACAAATTTATATGTCCCACAGTCTAAGACATGAGAGAAACCAACCTTAAGGCCCCTTTCTTGCAATAAAATGATTATTGAGCTCAAGAAGTGTTCAGCACTATTCACAATAGCCAAATTATGGAAATAGCCAAGATGCCCCCCTACTGATGAATGGGTTAAGAAATTGTGGTATTTATACACAAAGAAATTTTATGCAGCCATAAAGAATAATTAAATCTTATCATTTCCAAGTAAATGGATGGAACTGGAGAACATCATCCTGAGCGAGGTTAACCAGGCCCAGAGGACCAAAACCATATGTTCTCTCTCATATGTGGACTTTAGATCAAGGGTAAACACAACAAAGGGATTGGGCTTTGATCACACGATAAGAAGAGAGCACATAAGGGAGGTACGAGAATAGGTAAGAAACCCAAAAAACTAGATAGCATTTGATGTCCTTAATGCAAGGGAACTAATGTAGAAACTTTAAAACGACAGAGACCAATAGGAGAAGGGACCAGGTACTAGAGAAAAGGTTAGTTTGAGAAGAATCAATTTAGAATGGAAAACATATGACAAGGAAAGCAATGCGAGGGTTCTCCCTGTATAGCTATCCTTATCTCAACTAAAAAAAAAAAAACTCTTGTTCTTCTTTATTAATATTTATACTCTCTCTTCAACAAAGTTAGAGATAAGAGCATAACAGTTCTTGCTCAGGAGCAAGGGTGTGGGGGGGGAAGAAGGAGGGGGCGGGGTGAAAGGGAAGCAGGGCAGAGAAGGGGGGAGAAATGACTCAAACATTGTATGCACATATGAATAAAAGGAAAATAAATTAATTAATTTAAAAAAAAGCTAAAATATTAACAACCTTTTAATTCTCTAATTTCTCTCCTTTCATTCTTGCCATCATTATACCTAACACCAAGCCTATAGTCTGTCAATCCTTAGGACACAAATGACTTTCATAATTTTAATATGAATAATTCTCCAGTTTCCTTGATTTACTTTATAGAGCTTACTTTTTTAAACCAAATTGTAAATTGTCTACCTAGTTACCCTTATAAGGCATTTTTTTCTTACATTTGCTTAACTTAGGAAAATCTATAAGCACAAGACTTTTGTGTCATAAACTAAAGTTACAGGGTTAACATATAAAAATTGCTCTCTTTGTATATTCTCTCTCAATTTTCCTTTCTAGCTTATACTGAAGTAGTTCCACTGCTCAAAGTAATTTTAAAGTTCTGTTACCTCAGTCAGCCTTAGCTAAAATGTAACATTCTGTTGCTCTTAATTCATAAGAAACCAAAGCTAATTATATATAAATCCTTTGTAAAATCCAAGCAATATTTACAACACAAAGAGCATTCCATGGGGTGGTATTCTCCCCCTTGGCCCCCTTTAATGAGCTGACCAGTGTGGCCTGCAAAGGAGGGCCATATGTGGCAACCACTGGTTTTTTCTCAAAGCCATTTTTAAAATTAAGATAGTAAAAAGATCACCAAGCCAGAATCAGTGGCTCATGCCTGTAATCCTAGCTACTTAGGAGGAAGAGATCAGGAGGATCATGGTTCAAAGCCAGCCTGGGCAAATAGTTTGCAAGACCCTATCTTGAAATACCCTTCACAAAAATATGGCTGGTGGAGTGTCTCAGGGTGAAGGCCCTGAGTTTAAGCCCCAGAATTCACCCCAAAAAGGATCACCAATGTTATGTCTTTAAACTTCACTTAAAAATATTAAATATTTGGAAAAATCACACCTTAACGGTTACATTTCTTAAGTTATACATGTATTCAGTCCTCTACACTTTGGCCAAGACAGCTTCCTAATTCAGCAAAAAAGAATATTTATCATCATAAAAAACAGATTCTCCCAAGAGCTTTTCTTAATTGCAAGAGATGAGATCCCAACTCTATACTCAAAGTTCAGGATCACTAAATTCATTTTAGAAAGGTTTATCTATTTAAAACCTACTTCTATAACCCAAAGTAGACTATTATTACAGATCAAATACCCTAGAATCTTAATCCCTAAAAATCTCTGCTTTAATATTTAAAAACTCTTCATGTTATAAATTTAAAATCTCAAAAAAATAAAATAAAATCTCACTCTGTATTGACCACCTCACCCCTCACTGTTTGATTCATCCTGATTTTTTGTTAACTCATGATTAAAAAGGGGATCCAAATAGCCTCAAAATTAGGCCTGTATTGTCATACTTCAGGAATGAGGAACACCCTCTCACCATACTCCAACAACTATTCACTAAAATATTAAAGTCATCCCTTTGTGAAATGCCATGGTCTTGGTCTCCTGATTAAAATAAAATTCTAATTAGCAGTCTTCTTTTCTTTTCTTTGTTGTGTTTGGTTCTCATTTCATTTTTATTTCTTTTTTTTCTTTTGTTTGCTGCTTTCTTCCTTTTATTCCAGACACAAACAAGAATATTAAACAACATGAGTAATGTTGTTGACATTCCTAACAACATTTCCTTAAAAAATATACTAAAGCATTATAATTAAATAGTGATTTTACAGAGTTAATATTTTAACTGCAATGCAAATTCTCTCACTATAAGTTTAAAAATAAAAACAATTGGTCTTTACAGTAAAGCCTAATATTTACTACTTTTAAAATTATATTTATTTCATAAAAATATAAAAATAATGCAATAAAATACATTATGTAGACCTTTCACATTATGTGGATTCTTTAAAATAAAAAAGAGTAAAGAAAATATTATATGCCTCAACCACATTTTAAAAAATCCAAAACTTGGAAAATGATTCATACTATGCTGAGAATATTGGGGTTAAAGAGCCAAACACACCAGTAAAAAGAGTTATGGATGCCAAGAATGACCCAAGTTAAAATTATGAATTTGCCAAGTACTTCAAATACTAATTTTAATTTATAAACTTACATAATCATTTGTCAAATTTTAAACATAAAGCAATCAATACATAAATCCATTAAGTATAAAACTGTTCTTAAATGTTTTTCTCATAAAATAAAAATCATGCTAAAATCTATACCAACTGACAAAGACCTTAAAAATATACTAACAGCAATCCTAATTGAACAAAAAGACAAACGCCTTTAAAAATCATTAGTCTGTCAGTACCACATATCATTTGCTTAGTAAATCTACTACAAGAAAGAAACCAAGGTAGAATGAGGAAAATTAGAGGAGATAATGAAGTGGGCTTATAATAATACACACATGGAAATATCACAAGGACATTTCCTGTGTAGCTACCTTTATTTCAAGCTAAAATGTCATGTTTTTTATTTTATTTTTTGTCTTTTTCCTCATACAAAATAAGAGAACAGGAGGGCAGAACAAGTCCTGCCCAGGGGGAAGGGATGGCACAAGTGGGAGGGAGGAGGTGTTGGGGATAGGGTGTAGGACGAAGAAGACAGAGAAATAAAGTGTGTACACATTTAAGTAAGTGCAAAAATGATCTATGTTGAAACTACTCCAGGAGTCAGGGGAGGATGTAATGAAGGAGAATGGTTGAGGAGATGAATTCATGTATGATATATTTGATACATTTTAAGAACCTGTGTAAATGCCACAATACACCCCCATATTAATAAGGGAAAAAATAAAATTATAGAACAAAGCACATATCATGTGCAAATTGGAAAAAGAGGCAATCAGACTTCAAACTCTATTTAAAATTAATACTTTACTCCACTTGGTCTTCAACATCCAAAATATTATTTACCAAACAAGAAAAGGTTAAAATAGGAACATTATAAAATAAGAAATGCAATACTGATAAACATCCCAATTTCAAATATAGACAAAAAATAAATTCCTGTAAAACTAGTTATGAAGACACAGAAGAATGAAACTAGTCACTTGACTCCCACCCTCTACAGAAATGAATTAAAAGAGATCAAAGACCTTTATGTAATTTCTGAATCTATGAAAGTGCCTCAGGAGGTTTTGGGGGGGATGGGAGGAGGCAGTACAAGGTATAGAATTCATGGCCTTGGGCTTGCTAGGTAGGCATTCTTAACACATGAGCCATACCACAGCCCTGAAATTACAACAGGAAAACACTGGAAGTTGTAGGTATAGGTAATTATTTTCTGAACATGACTCTAATAGTGGAAAAAATAAGAAAAAGAACAGACAAATTTGGTTGCATAAAATGAAAAAGATTCTGTAAATCAAAGGAAACAATTACCAGAGTCAAGAGTCAGGTCACAAAGTTGGAAGAAATATTTGACAACTATTGAAAGGAAAAAGGATTAATACCTTGAATATATGAAGAACTCAAAACAATAAACACCCAAAGAACAAACAATCCAATTAATACATGGGCAAATGACTTGAACAGACAATAGCATTAATGACTAATAATAAATGAAAAAACCTACATTCTTAGCCATAAACAAAATATGTATCACTACTACTCTGAGATTTCATCTACCCCTGTCAGAATGCAATCATCAAGAAAACAAGCATCAAATTGTTATGAGGCTGCAATGAAAAGGAACCTATATGTGCATACCTATGGATGTATGTATACACCATACAACCCAGTGGCAATGTAAATAAGTGTCACAGCTATGGAAATCACCATTATGAAGGCTCACTAAAAGACAAACAACAAAATCTAACAATAGTCTTGCCTAATGACCCTGATATACCACACTTGTGCATAGACCTAAAGAGTATAATCCAACATACAAGAATGACACATGCACATCCACATTGATCACAGCAGTACTCACAATAGCCAGCTATGGAATCAACCTGGCTGCCCAAGAATGGATGGAATGAGAATCATCATGTTGAGCAAGAGAAGCCAAGCTCAAAAAGCCAAATACTACAGGTGTTTGATCATATGTGGACATAGACCTACAATGAAGATGATGATAGCAATAGTGGGATATTAATGTGAAAGGGAGACCCTTCTGTTGGATAAGAGAGAGGGGGAAGGGGGAAAAAGATGTAGGTTTCACATACACATGAAGACAGTAAAATGAATCTCTCCAAATAGTGCTGAAGAAGGGGGGTGAGGAGAAATGGATTATAAGGTTATATGTAGAGGGTCTGAACTTATTCAAAATACTCTACATGCAACAAGGAATCGTCACAATGAAACTCACTTGTATATTAATATTGGCTAATAAATATATCCATAATTTGAATTCAATTTATTATAAAAATTAAAATTTTAATTAATGTTTCCAACAATGGTGAAGCCCTCATAAAAAGACCAAAAAATACTATTGACTAATCACTCCCAAAATATAAATATAAAAAAGCTGTGACACTGATAGTCTAATGGCATCAAATGATTCATGTAAACTGAAGATACACTCCCTGTGTCATGTAAAAGACAGACCAAATAAATACCCCTCTCTTTGGAGAGGTGATTGGTCATCCATCTACTCCAGAGGATGGAAGATCTTAAAGGCTGAAAATGACCAAGGCTTCCCTCCTTTAGCTCTAAACAGTCATCTTACAAATTTTTCTTAAAATCTCAGGTCTTTCTAAATGTAACAAATTCATTTAAGTATTGGGGCTTAATATTCTCCCCCAACTAAATTCCTAAGACCACTTTTTACAAAAACAAAGAGAAGTCTCACCCTGTTCCTTACCTACAGATATTAACTGCTCACTAAAATCTAACAAAATGTCACACCCCAATACCAGTCACAAATATTTTTAATACTTTAAGTGCCACTGCGCATTTAAATATTGAGCATCATAATATTCCTGAGAATCTAATGAGACCCCAACAGAGAAAAAATCATAATATTTCCAAAAGGTCTTTGCCCCCCCATAAAATCCTCAACAATACAACAAAAAAATAAGTAAATGAAATAGTTACCTTACAGAAGAGTAACATCTCAACCTATTTTCATTCACTTTTATAGGTCCTCTCCTTATCATCATGAAAACCAATATCCTATTAAGTTGAAATCTAAATCAAAACCACAACCTTCAATTACTGTTTTAAAAATGCAAATTAATAGTGCCTTCTTGATACCCTTATAACTCACCTATTCTCCCAAATAACAAAGAAAACTTATACAAATCTTAAAAAACTTCAGCACTACTTCAGTCCATAGTCCCTAAGCCCTTAAATATTTTGCCTAAGTACTTACAAAGGGTTCCTGTTTTAGAGTTATTATTTTTAAAAGTACAGACTTCTACATTCTTCTAAATCCAGAATTTTTGCTTGTTTTGAATAAATTCAGACACTTTACTAACTATAGACTTAAATTATTTTGCCTCAGATGTATAGAAATATACTCTGGTTAAAAACTAAAACTATAACTCTAGGTCAAAGTCCTGATTTAGTAGGTAAATAATTTGCCACAAAAATATTAAATTAAAAGAATTAATAATATCTGAACATATGCAACTAATCAAGCTAGTGAAACTTTACAAAATGTCCTGTTAACAACACTTATAATATCTTAAATGTAAAAAAATTCAGAGTTAAACCAAACACTAACAAATGTTCAAAATGTGTGCTGTCAAAAAGGAAAAACTTTAAAATCTCCAGTCACCTAAATAAAAATTACCAACCTTTAAAACTTAAAAAATATTGCAAGTTTAGAATGACTATTATCTCTAGTTAATTCACACTTTCATCCAACTAACTCAAGGACAACTTTATTTTAAAAAATAAAACAACATGCATAAAAATTGCCATTATCTGAGTGGGAGAAATCCCTCCTAATTATAAAACCACTTTACTACTCAAATTAAATACAAAAAAAATACATGAAATACTCCACTGAAAATGTGACAGTTATGTGACAACTAACCATGGCCCTGCCTAACCCTAGATTGAAATAGAAAAATGTACTATCATGTTACCCTATAAACAAAAAATGACAGACGTTACAAAACATATTAAGTTACCAGAACAGAATCATAAGTAAACAAAAGGTATGATCAAGTAGCCTCTATTTCATCTCTACAATAACATTAAAATATAAAATACCAAGTAAAATCACTCAGCAACTTTACCCAAGTTTCTCTATGACTCAGTTAAAGACACATTTCTCTTAAAAAATAAAAATAACAAAATCAAATGTTCTTCAAACTAAAATTTCCGTATACTTTCTTAATGCTGCCTAGAGAGGCACTAACATCCTCATAGAACTTAACCACTGTGTTTATGTTCCTAATAGCTCAGTGTCGCCTCAGTCCTGAAAAATCTTCACAACCAGAATCAGTGTTATGTATAACTGCATAACCATCTAAGCATTAATTACCCATCTAAGCTCATGGTTTATTGGGAACTCTTGGTTAAATGCATTGCAATAAATGTTTTAATGTTTATATCCCTAAAATTCTGTTACTTTTTATGTTGTATTGCACTCTCTAATGTATCACATAATTTATTTTGCAATACAAAAACATGCCATATTACTGGTATCATACTATTCTGAGATGTCATTGACTAACTTTTCCATGTCACCTCTCCACCAAATAGGGGGAATTGTCAGTACCATTTTAGGAGATCTGATACCTCTTTACAACAGAAAAGATCAACCAAAGACAGAAAAATCAAACCTCTTGGGCTCCATAAGGTCAAGGAGTCAAATTGATTTAAGGGGATTAAAAGGCAGGATTAATAGTGACAAGGGACCAGCATAAAGAATTGGGAGTGCAATATAAAACATTGCACTAAAGGATCTTTAAAGAAGGAATTAAATGCATTGTTTTCAGCCCATACCTCCCATTAAATTACAATACATATTAAACAACAGAAAATTCCTCTGACCGTGACCCTGTTGAATAATATGCTCTGAGGATGCCAGGTGCTGTAATCATTTTAAGTTGAAATATGTACAGAAAATTTACAAAATATAGATGGGCCTGTCAAAAACTCTTTCATTGGCAAGTTTGGTCCAAACATAATGTCTTTGGGCTTAGATAATAAATAACATCAAAGTATTATAGCAACAGCAGAATTAAAAAGCTACCGGTGACCTAATACAAAAACATACCATCCAAAATAGGTTTAAGCCAAACACTTTAACCTACATTAAAACATATAAAGAACTTTTGTATAAGAACTAATATTTGTTTCTTAATACCCTCCATCCACTCTACTTGGTATGTGTTTACTTATTTCCTTATGCCTCACTGCTTTACTAGATTATCTGATAGGCTCTATGCCACACTTTTACTTCATAAATACTCTTAAAATGCTCTTGTTGGAAACATTCAAGAATAACAAAACATATGGGCAATAAATTAAGGTTATAACACTTTAATAATTTTCTTAAACTAACTCTGGAGACACTATTACAGTGCAACTCACCAGATGTTCAGTGTCCAGGTAGGAAAGAGTAGTGCCTAAATTGGAATTGTCAAGTTTACATGCAGCTATCCTCTTACTGACTTGACCAGTGTGTAGATATGGGATGATGCTACATTCAGGCATTAGAGGGCTTCATAATTTTAGAGCTATGTAATAAAACATTAGGAGACACATATTTCCCAACATATTGGGCATGCATGTATAGCCAAGCCTCATAACTTCCTAATATTATTGGTAAAGGCCAAATTTTATTCTATACTTCCTGACAGTGTGACATTAAACTTGTAGTGGTAGAGGCATGAGAAGAAATCAATGTAATTTTCTTTGTTTCTAATTTGATGAGTGCTTTGTATCCTCCTATATTTCCACCTATTTTACATATATGTGATGAGAAGAGTGTTTCCCTCAAATTTATGTCTAGAGTTTGGTTTTTTGTATGTCCTTGCAGAAAAATAATATGTATTTACTCTCATAGGGATAAAGGCACAAACAGATATCCAGGTCATATTCCTTGTGTCCATCAATTTGACATTGATTATGGAATCTTACAAGTATCCTCTCAAAGTAGTAATAATTCCCTTTCCAGGCTATTTACATGGACCTCTGTAAGTATGCAGGTAGCAGAGATGATGCCTAAAGTGATACAAAGTCTCTGGGAATTTTCATATTCACAGATAGGATGAAACAAGTAGCAATATCTTTTCTAACATGTGTTTCTCACAGATGAGTCAAGATGCACAGTGAGTCTTAGTGATATTCAAGAGTAAAATTTCTCTTACAAAGTGTTTATATTATCCTAAATCACAGAACAGAATGTGATAAATGCAACAGTAAATTATGGGATGAAGGTATTCCTAACCACTCTTTTCTTTTGGTACACATGCTGAGATAAGAAGCCATGGAGCCCTTAGTAGTTATAATGAATATGGCAAGAAAATTAAACTTTGGAATTCAGAAGGATTTATGATTTTTCTGGTTTGTTGTAATTTTTGTTGATATGCTAATATAGGAGAAAGATTGAGTTTTTGTGTTTCCAATCTTGATTTTATGGATGATCATGAAATTCTTTAAACTCAGAAGCAGTCCATTAATTTCAGGAGTGTTAACGTGGCCCATAAAATGATTGAGGCAAGGGAAATTTGGGAATAATATGTCCAGGTAGTGTAAGGTGTATTCTGAAACACAGATTTGTATGTTTTCTTTTTCACATTCTCTTCAGATGGATAGAATGACCTTAAAAGTAATGTTTTGGGGAGCATTGCCAATTGATAAAAAGTGACAATCTTCCCAGCTGGTAGTGTAGACATTCTAATCTTAAATGTTCAGATAGGTGAGAAGTTGTACCTCATCTCATATTGCCATATTTTTTTCTTGCTTTTGGTAAGGTATCTGTTTGTATAGAAGTTTGAGAGGATCACACATATAAACATATAGATTTTTATTTTCATATGTGCAACTGAGGAGTGTATTGGTCATTAACACATTTCTCCTTTATTACACATGATGTGCATTAAGAAACCTCATATCTCCATAACAACATTTCCAAACCTAATATAATGAAATCTTTCCTAATAAGCAATGCATATTTGTCACAGACTTCTTTCAGAAACATAATAGTTATGCATGCTGTTTTACAGGATCCATCATGGAGGAGTCAGGGAATATCAGCAGATAAACTCTAAAGTTAGGAAGGGTTATCTTAACTTTCTTTGTTATCTATCTGAACGTCTCTAGGTAGTATAGGTAGATCCTGTAGCGACATAAAGATCTTGGGAAAAACATGAGGAACAAAATTTATCCACAAGTAAAGTTCAAGTCAAGACATATCAGGGAGATGAAAAGGTCCTCAAGGGAGAATTGCTGGTATCCACGTTAGTGGTGCTGTATATCAGAATCCTACTATACAATATCAGACCTTCCTACCTATTGATGAATATGAGGTTGTCCATAATCGTTCTTTTATCTAACATTTGTTATATGTGCTTATAAAGATGACCTTTCTCTTACCACTTGTAGTGACCATCAGTTTACACTTTTAAAATGGCAGAGAAAATTGATATTGATCCTGTGGATAGTAGGGCATAATTGTGCACTGGATGGTGGTTGTATTTGTTGACTTTGAGATTTCTTCTAAATACAGGATTTTTGCAGGCATCAATGAAGCATGAATGCAATATTCAGACCATACAGTTCAACCAGAATTAGTTCACATATCCAGGTGTAATTGAAGATATGTTTCTGGTCAGGGTTATCAGGAAGGAGGGAATGAATGTCCCCTTACCAGACTATAGACAATTTATTAACCTTGCTTTAAAATATTAATGACCTGACTTTGTCCATACAAGTCATGGGCTGGGGGCATGATTCTAATAGGAACTTGGTGCAGTATCAACTAGGAATCCCTGAATTTAACCTTGAGTCACCTAAAAACAAAACAATGAAACAAATAAACAAACAACAACAGCACAAAAGTCTTGGGCATCTAGACAAAAAGGAGTTATAATAAAAACTCTTCCATTTCTTTCTTCTTTCCTTCTTCCTTTTCCACTAAATACAAATAAAAAACTAAGCAAGGTGTCTGTACCCATTAGCATTCCTCAAAACTCTCCATTAAAATATACTAAGAAATTAAATACAAATTATTATAAAATAAATGTTATAATACAAATGCTCCCAGTATGAATTAAAATAATAAACATACCTGGTCTAGGAAAGAAATCTACTATTTAATGTCTTATTTATGCCTACTTCATAGAAAAACAAAAAATGATCTAAATGTAGATATCTATCTTTTCAACATTAAAATCAAAATATAAAATTTAAAGTTTATTACTCCACAATATCCATATTTTCTTTTTGCTGTGACTGGGGTTTGAACTAAGGGCTTTTCACTTGCAGAGGAGGTGCTCTACTGCATGAACCAAACCTCCAACCCCAGCATCCACATTTGTATATCCAATAAAAGTTGGCTTTTTGAGAGCCCTTATAAAGATGGGCTTATTGTACACAGCTTTAATCCCAACTAGGTACAGACAAGAGAACTGAGAATTTGAGGCTATCCTGGGGAAATTAAATGTACCCTAATCAAAAACCAAATAAAAATCAAAAGGAGGTTGAAGTGGATCAAGTGGTAGAGTGCTTGCCTCCATGCAAAAATGTTCTGAGTTCAATAATTAGCAGCACAGAAAGAAAGCCTCAGTAAGCCTTCCTCTTCCACAGTACCTACAAGCACAGCAAAAATAATTAAAACAAAATCCCTAAACACCAACTACTCCCACTATTTCAACCACCTGTGCTATTTAAGGGTCTCTGACAACTTCCCCTATTCCTGGCCATAGGGTTTTTCCCCTCAAGTTCTTATCAGCCTCAATTTTGTTATAAAAGGTTGAAACTACTTCAGGAGCTTTTCTCGGCACTATAGGGGAATGAACTAAGGACAGGCACTCTAATACATGAGCCATTCTACAATCCCTGATATTATAATAGGAAAATTAGGGAAAACACTGGAAATGATAGGTATAAGCAATTTTTTTGAACAAGATTCCAGTTACCCAGACAATAAGAACAAGAATTGATCAAGGGTATTGCATCAAACAAAAAAGCTTCTGCACATCACTGGAAAGCCATTGATTGGGGAAAATCTTTATAAGCTATTCAAAAGATGAAGGATTAACATGTAGAATATATAAAACCTTAAAAAATTAAACACCAATGAACAAAGAATCTAATAAACAAATGAGCAATTGAATTTACCAGACATTTATCAGAATTTCAATGACTAACAAATACATTTTTTAAACTACACATCCTTAGCCAAATAAGGAATTCAGTCACTACTACAGTGAGATTCCAACTCACCCAGTTAGAATGGCAATCAGCAAGCAAATAAGAACAAGTGCTTTCAGGAATGGAGGAAAATTGAAACCTACTTACACTATTTTTGGGAAAGTGGACCCATACCAAAGCTATGAAAATCACTATGGAGGCTCATCAAAAAAGAAACAAACAAAAAATACCTGAAAACAGCTCTACTAAATGACCCTGATACACAATTATTGGGCATAGATCCAAAGAAGTGTAAATCAAGATAGAAGAGCAACACTTGCAGATTCATGTATATGGCAGCACTATTCATAACACCAAACCTGTGGAATCAGTCACTGGGTACTTTGGTGAATGAATTCATAAAAAATTGTGATATATACACAATAGAGTATTATTCACCCATAATGATTAGTGAAATTATGTTATTTTCAGGAAAAATTGGGTGGAATTGTGGATCTTCATGTTGAGCAAGATAAGCCAAGCTCAAAAAACCAAATGTCACATGCTTTTGGTCATATGTGGAATCTAGGACCATGAGAATGATGATAACAATAACAGAACATGAATGTAAAAGATAAACTGTCTGGGTCACCCATGGGAAGGTGTTTAAAGACAGGCATCAGTGGGTGAACAGCCTTGAAATAATTTACACATACAGTTGAATATAGCACAATGAAACCAACCACATAGTGTTGGCAAAAGGGGGCCAGCCGAGAGGGGGCTGTGAGGGTACATAATGGAGGGAGTAAACTTGCTCAAATCACACTCTACATAACTATGGAAAATAAATCCACTTATACTATTAGTGTAGGCTAATAAAATCCACAATTCGAGCTAAATCAATTATGAAAGTAAAAATTTCCATCAAAAATAATTCCCCACAAAGGTTTAGCCACCTACACAAAAACCCCAAACACTAATAAAAATTTGACTAGTACCCCTCAAAATATTACAAATATAAAAAAGCTGGGACCCTGAGAATTTAATTGCACCAAAGAGTCATATAAACTGAGGGTATATTCTCTTACCCATGAAAAACACAAATCAAAAAGAAAAAGTGTCTCAGGGGAGGTTGTACAAATAATGTATACACATGTAAGTAAATGTAAAAATGATAAAATAAAAGGAGAAAGGAAAAATGCTCCTTCCTCTGGAGAGACCACAGGTCATCTACTTCTGAGATGGCACATCTTAAAGGCTAAACATACCCAAGGCTTCTTTCCATCTACCCTCAAAAAGACATCTTTATCTTATTAAAATTGAAATATTTCTCAATGTGATAAAAATAATAAACTTGACTTAAATATTGGGGCTTAATATTCTGGCTTAACTAAATGCACATACTCTGCTCTGCAATAGCAGTGTTATCAACAAAATCTCAAGGTTAAAGATTTATTACTTTACTTACATACACGTATACAAATTATAATTACTCACACAAATTCCTCATAGAAAGCACAGCTCCATTATTATAAACAAATATTTTGTGTGCATGAAAGGACATAAGACACCTACATATCAACCATCTTATGTCATTCCCCAGAGTCTAATGAACCCATAACATAAAAATATTATGATTCCCAAGAAAACCACATTAAAAAAGCCTTCTCAGCACCATGACAAAATAAATAAATGCAAAAAAGAATTCTCAGGTCTAAAACATCCTACAGAACAGTAACAACTCAATCTGTTGTTATTGATTTATGAAGCATATCTCATTGTCCGCATGAAAACCAGTACTCCACTAAGCCCAATTTTAAATTGGAGCCACAAGTTTAACTTAAGTAATTTAGGTTGCTAATGCTTTGCCAATTCCCTTATATCTCACCTGTTCTTCCAAATATCAAATATAAATTTATACAAACCCCAATAAACTATAGCAGTTTTTATCCCATAGTCCCTAATCCCTATAATATTTTATTTCAAATACTTAGAGAGATACAGTTGTGGTTTAGTGTAGTTATTTGAGAGAATGTATTCTATATTCCTCTAAATCCAATATCTCAACATTTGGTTAACTTTAAATGAACCTATCCATTCACATTAAGAGTAAACAAGGCAACTTCAACTGTTTTCCATTAAGGGTATAAGGTTTTCCAAAAGGATAAAAATAGTATATCTATTTAAACATACTATGATAAAAAATACAAAGTATAACTCTTAGCCAAACCCCAATACAATATGTAAATAACTTGCTAATCTATAGCTCCCCTAAACAAAAATAGTTAATAATACTTGAACAGATAAAACTATGAGATGAAGGTAATTAAACTTCATAGAAAGTCCTTATAATAACACAATCTAACATCCTAAACACAAGAAAGCATTCAGAACCACAACTATGACCATGATCAGAGCATATGCTCTCTCAAATAAAAAAAGCCTTAAAATCGCTGTAATTACATTAGATAAAAACTAACAATCATAAAACCTTACAAAATACTACCAACTTTAAAATGACTTATGTTTAGTTAATTCACAATATAGTCCAACTAAATCAGAAGATTACTTTATATTAAAAGCAATGAAAACACATAATAAACTAAAAGTTCCACTAAATGAATGGGTTAAATGATTCTGACTGATTACAAAACCATTTTAATACATAAACATATATATTGGTATTCCTGTAATTAAATACCTAAAATTTACTTCAAAAGCCTCACTGAAAATATAACCAAATATGCTAGTTATGTGACAACAAACTGTGGCCCTGCCTAATTGTAGGGTGAAAGGAAAATATACAATCATATTTCTCTAGACATGAAAACAATAGATACCTTACAAATACCATTATCTTATTAGTTTTAAATCATAAATAAATAATATCCATTTTCAATCAATTAGCCTCTAGTTTCATGAAGTTGGTGAGGGATTTTATATATTATAATGTATTCCATGACACATCTCAAGAAAGGACTCTTCAAAATTCAAAAATAGAAATAACAAAACCATACATTCTTCAAACTAAAATGTACTAAACCTTCTTATTGCTGCTCAGGGAGGCCGTAATGTCCTCTTAAAGCTTGCTTTTGTATTTAAATTCCAAATATCTCATTGTCTCCTCAGTCCTGATGAATCACTACAACCAGATGAATGTTTTGTATAATTGTCTACTCTGCACTAATGGATCTATGCTCATGGAGTTTTGAGGCATCCAGGCTAAAAAATTATGATTTATTGCCCTAATGTTTATATACCTGTAACTTTTTACTGTTTATGTTGTTTTAATTCACTGTCCTTTGTGATATATGGTGTAACTTCTTTTCCACCACAAATTCATACCATTCTTCTTTTATTACCCTATCCTGACATTCCAAAACCTAACTTTTCCATATCATCTCTCCACCAAATAGGGTACTCTAGCCAGTACCTTGTTAGGAAGACTGTTTTCCATTTTCAACTCAAAAGAGACATTCGAGTCAGATCATTCACCCTGCTTGACAACTTCAGACTAACAGACCAGAGTGATTTAGGGAGAACATAAGGGAGACTAAAATAGAGACAGATATCATTGAACCAATGCAGGCCACAATAACCAGGATGGAGTACAGAAATAAAACATTGCATGTACTAAACTTTAAAAAAGGCATTTGGTACATTCTTTCTAGTACAGGAAATGGCCAAATTTTATTCTATGCTTGCTGACAATGTCCTATGAAGCTTGTAGCAGTAGTTGCATAAGGAAGAAATTCATGTAATTTTTATTGTTTCCAATTTGACGAATACTATCTGCATTCTTATTTCCCCTGTTTGCCACATATGTGGAGAAAAGATGACTATTTTTCTGGAATTTCTATAAAAAGTTTGAATTTTGTGTGTCCTGGCAGACAAATATGTATTTAGTTCTAGCAGGGATAGAAGTGTAAGCAGACATCCAGGTTATATCCTTGTATCAATCAGTTTGACATTGACTGTGGAATGATTATAGGAATCCTCTAAAGATTGTAAGTGTTCCTTACAAGTTTGTGTGCATGGACCTCTGTAAGTATTCAGTTACTGTAGATGATTCCCAAAGCAACTGAAAAACTGCACGAATTTTCATATATATGGATAGATGAGACAAATAATAAATGCACTTTCCAGGATGTGTTTCACAGAGATGAGTCAAATGCTACAATGAATTTCCATGATCTTCAAGAGTAAAACTTGTCCTTCAATGATAGATGCTCATATGATCCAAAATAGCAGCACAGGATTTTTTACATGCATCTACTAATTAAGGCATGACAGTGGTCCTAACACCTCTTTTCGTTTGATGTTCTTCCTAAGATAAGAAACCATGAGTTGGGTAATTATGACTCACACCAATAATCCTCGCTATTCAGGAAGTAGAGATCATGAGGACCAGGTTTCGATGCAAACTCCAGTTTTCAAGACCTTATCTTTAAAATACCCAACATAAGCTGGGTGCCAGTGGCTCACACTTGTAATCCTAGCTACTCACAAGGAAGACATCAGGAGGATTGCTGTTCAAGCCAGCATGGGCAAATAGTTGAAGACCCTTTTTCAAAAAAACCCATCACAATGAAGGACTGGAGGAGTTGCTCAAGATGTAGGCCTTGAGTTCAAATTCCAGTACAGAAAAATAAAAAAAGGAAAAGAAAAATATCAAACATAGAGGATGTGCATGCACATTGACAAGTGTTTTTGAGGCCCTGAGTTCAAACCCAAGTACAACACACACACACATAAAAAATGATTTTCTACTTTAGGGCTCATGGTGCAGCTCAAGCAGTAGAGTGACTGCTTTTTTTTTGGTGTGAGTTCAAATATCACTCACACCAAAAATAAGAAAGAAACCATGGAGTGCTTAATGATTTTAATAAAAATATGTTTGGAGTTTTATATATGAAGAAAATTTATGTTTAACTTTGGAATTCAGAAGGATTTATGATATTCTGGTTTAATGTCATGTTTGATGACATGGCAACATAGGAGGAAGATTAAAATTATTTCATTGTTTCTGCATAGATTTGATTGCAGTTCCTGAAATTCTCTAAAACCTGAAACAATCCATGAATTTAGATAGGTTTGTGGGGACAATAATAATGGTTCATGGCAATGGAAGGCAGGACTATGTCCTGGTGGAGCACATTGTGTCCTGGAACACAACTGCATGTTTTCTCCAGGTTCTCTGAAAGAGACTGGAGCATTTACTCAGATTGTTTACTGAGCATTACTAACAATCAGGTAGATGATAAAAAGGACCAAGTACAGAGTAGACCATGTGATACTAAAAAGTCATGAGCTTTAATGGGGTATGTGTGCTTTGTTATTGTCAAGGTTTTTTTTTTCTGCAGGAATTTTGTATAAGTCTTGCCAGATATCAGAAGTTGCCACATTCACTCATGAAAAGTCGCTTTGTTTTCAAATATATGTTAGAAGAAGGATTTTTGCATAGCTTCATTTCCCTCCACTTGGGATCTATATATGGTCAATACATGGATATATGTCTCATATTCCCAATAAAGAATAAGATTTTCTTGTATCTTTGCAGATAGCAAGTGTATATTTAATGCTTCCAGTGATAGAGGCTCCAGTGATAGAGGCACAAGAAGGGATATACACCATGCTCATTTATATCCATTCCTACAATCTTGACCAAAGAATACCTTTAGGCTTTTTCTTCTGGAAATTAATAGGTCTTTTAAAAATCACTGTTAATAGAGACTTCGCAAATACAGAGCAATTGTTGATGGATCATGAATTGATTCAATGACGTTGGAAATATCCAAATGTGTATCAAATGACACATGAAACAATTTTTTTCACATCATGTCTTTCTCAGAGTCAGGTAATGCTCAAATTTAGTCAAAGAGATTGTCAAGAGAAAAATTTCTCCTAAATAGGTAAGCAACAAATATGACATGAAACCACAGTGTAGGACTTCTTACCTTCATCTTCTAACCTAAGGAATGTGGGTATTCCTAAACCCTCTTTTAACACAATTTTGTTGCATGTGCTTTGCTAAGAATCCTTAAAGCCATAGCAAATCTAAGGAAATTGAATTTTAGTTTTTTCTAGCATGCAAATTTATGTGGAACAATTCATTCCTGAAAGGGTTATGGTATCTTGTTTTATTGTCATTGTTGTTGACCTTCCCACATGGGAGGAAGCATACAATATTTTCCATGTTCCCAATCTAGAAATGATGGCTATTCCTGCATTCTCTCTTAAGTAATCAATAAATCTAGGTAGAGTTTGAGGTACACTTCATAATGGTCATGGTCAAGGATAGGGGAAGGTGTTCTGGTAGAGAAAATGTACATTAAACACAAATATGTATGTTTTTTTTTCTTAATCCAGTCATGAGAACATAGCAACATTAGAAGTTTGTAGATGAAATGTAGTTTAATGTAAGTGGCAAACTTCACATAGCAGTCCAGACAGTCTGATCTTTAGCATTCTTATAGGTGAGTAGGTGGTGCCACACATGGTGTTGCCATGTTCCTTCCAATTCCCAATGGAGGTCATGTGGCTGTTGGTGTAATGCTCATTAGAGGTCAGTCTTCAAAAGCAACATACTTTTGATTTGAAATCCTTTTTTGACACATTCCTCATTCCTCAACCAAAGGAAGAATCCCATCTCCCAAAAGGAGTACATAAAAGGTTGATCTTCTCATACCAGGATCATGACCCAAGACTTACAAATTTCTGAATAAAATTTTCCAAAGAGCAAGATTACTAACAGACATCTAGCTCCCATGCAGGACACCAGCCCTCAGCATTCCTTTTGCCATCACAATTTTTGACAGCAAGAAGCTAAAATATTAAGAGCTTCTTTACCTCTGCCTATTTCGCCTTGTATTTGTACAATTAGTCCATTTAACATTGCCTGTAATTTTGTCAAGACCAGCAAATAATGCCTTTTTTCATCTTACTACACATGAGGAGCCACAAGTTAACATTCACTTTTTTTCCATAACTTATTATTTGAAAAAATCATAAATTGCCTAAGTAGGTTTTTTTACTAGGAATTTTAGATCTTTTTGACTCTGGTTTGCTTAATAAAAAAAAAACAACTTTTAAACACACATCTTTTATATTATAAGCTAGAGTTGCATGTTAATATGTAAAATTTGTTTGTTTTTGGTATATTCAACCCCCCTCTGCCTCGATAGTTATGCTGTTTGCAATAATTTTAAAGTTTTGTTTTCTTAGGCACCTAACCTAACATATACCATTATCTATCTCATAAACTCATTGAAACAAAATATATATAAAAATTCTTTGTAAAATCCAAACTAAGCTTATGAAACACAAAGACTCTCATGGAGTGGGAGGCCTTTCCTGGCCCTCTTCTGATGACATGACCAAGGTTGTCTATGAAGGAGGACCATACATGGCAGCCATTACATTAATTGGACATTTCTTTTTTAATACTTATGATGAAAAAAATCACAAAATCTACTCCTCTTAAATTTTCTTAAGAAAATATGAATTCTGAAGAAATCCTCAGTATTAAAGAAGTAATCTTTCACAAGTTATGATTTTATTCAGTCCTCTCCAAAATAAGACAGCTGCTTACTGATAATTTCAATAAAAACAAATACTTACCATCATAAAAATAAGACTCTGTCCTGCCTTTCCTTTGGAAAAGAAGATGCAATGCCACCTCTGCACACAAAGGCTAGGTTTCCTAAATTAACTGTAAAACAGTTAATTGATCTAATTGGAGTTATTAGAGATCAAACACACTGTAAAACTGAATTAATAATGTGTTAATAGCCCAAAAGATGACTTGTCATGAACTTCAAATCCTATTCCCCATTTACCATCATACTCCACACAATTTGTCTCATAATGTCTTTTTTGCTAGACTTATAATTAATTAGGAATTCCAAATAGCCACAGAAATAGGCCTGGTATGTCAAAAATCTGGAAAAAAGACATGCTTTTTCAGCAGACTGAGTGATTACTAACCTCACTCTAAAATGTTAAGGACCTGCCTTTGTCAAAGCACCATGGTGTGCTTGGAGACTCACTCCAGTAGGCAAGCTCCTGAAAGCAAGCAGGAAGCCCTGATTTCAAACCCCAGCAGCACCAAATGAATAAACACACAAAATTACAACAAAATGCTTTTGTGCACATAATTAATGAGAAGTTTGAATAAGAATCTTCTATTTCCTTTCTGCTGTTCCTTCTCCCATTTTATCAAATGCACAGAAGAAATAGAAACAAGATGTCTGAACCTATTAGTGATCTTCAAAATTTTCCATTAACGAGTATATTAAGTAATTAAAATATAAAGAATTTTACAAAACATCACCTCTACCATACAAACACTTCCAGTGTAAATTTAGAAATTAAACTACATGGCTTATGAATAAAAACCTAAAATTTAATACTGTTTTCATTCAAACCTACTTTAAGAAATGGTCTAAATGTACATGTATACCTTTTTAGAAATCATACAAAAACTGCTAAGGCAAAAGAAATTTAAAATTCACTATTCACAACATCCACATTTTAAAATACTATCAAAGTTGATCTTTTGAGAGAGACTTTAAAAAGCTTTCCCTGGTGGGGCACAGCTCTAATCAGAAGTAGGTGATCATTAGAGAATCATGAATTTGGTGCCAAGCCAGGAAAACTTACAAAAATCTTATGTCAAAAACAATAAAAATATGAAAGTGTTCACAACATGGTTCAAAGTGGCAAATTACTTGCCTATAATCCTGCTACTTAGGTTATTCAAGGTGAAGTTAGACTGTGTTTGTTCCAAATTGCCCTGTTCAGGTCACTTGAAGAAACACTTGTATCACTCTAAAGAAAACCATTATGTTAGAAGCTGCAGAATCTGGCACACTGTTTCACTCTGAGAATTGAGTATTTGTTTGAAAGAAATTCCTCCCAAAACTTAGATTTTTCCAGAAGACGATTGGCTTTCTTTGTTCCAAGTAGTCATACTCACCTCAGTTGAAGAAACACATGTATCAACAGGCAGAAAAACATCTGTGTGAGAAGAAAGATCACCTAGCCCATTGTTTTCCTGTGAGAATTGAGTTAGATTTTGAAAGGAAAATGTCCTGCTATGTAGGTTATTTCAGGTTTAGGATGGCTCTGATTGTTCCAAATAAACCTATTCAGCTGAGGTGAAGAAGCACATGTATCAATTGAAAGAAAACCATCTGAGTTAGAGGCACGACCATCTATCACATTGTTTGTTATTTTTGTGATAATTGAGTTACTGTTTGAAAGGAAAACTTCATGCTACTTTAGGATATCAAGGTGGTGGTAGGCTCTCTTTATTCCAAATAGGCCTCTTCAGCAGATTGAAGAAACACATATACCACTGCAAAGATAACCATCTGGGTTAGAAGAGGCAGAATTGAGCACATTGTTTGCTTGTGAGAATTGAGTCAGTTTTGAAAGGAATTACTCTTGCAACTTAGACTTTTCGAGGTGGAGGTAGGCTCTGGTTGTTCCAAATAGCCCTATTCAGATCAGTTGAAGAAACCCATGTGTCACTCCAAAGAAGACCATATGTGTGAGAGCTGCAGCATCTAGCACATTGTTTCCTGGTGAGAATTAAATTAGTTTCTGAACGTAATCCTTCCTGCAACTTATGCTATTCATGGTTGAGATATGCTGTCTTTGTGCCAAATAGGCCTATTCAGCTGAGTTGAAGAAACAGCTGTACTACTCTAAAGAAAACCATCTATGTTTCCAACTGTACCATCTATCACCTTGTTTCCAAGTGAAAATTGAGTTAGTTTTTGAATGGTGTTCCTCCTACAACTTAGATTTTTAACGTTGGAGATGAGCTCTTGTTGTTCCATAGGGGCATAGTCAGCTCAGTTGAAGAAACCCATGAATCACTGCAAAGAAGAACTTCTGTGTTAAAAGCTTCATCATCTAGCACATTGTTTCCCTATGAGAATTGAGTAATTTTTGATAGGAACTCCACCTTCAACTTAGATTATTCAAAGTGGAGATAGGCTGTCTTTGTTTCAAATAGGCCTACTCACCTGAATTGAATGAACACCTGTTTCTCCAGAAAGAAAACCATCTGCCATGGAAGACAGATCAGAAGTCACATTGTTTCCCTGGGAGAATTGAGTGAATTTTTGAAAGGCAAACTTCCTGCTACTTAGATTTTTCAAAGTGTATACAGGGTGTGTTTGTTCCATATTGGGCTGTTCAGCTCAGTTGAAGAAACACGTGTGTCACTCCAAAGAAACCATCTATGTTAGAAGCTGCAGCATCTAGCACATTGTTTCCCTGTGAGAAATGAGATTCTTTCTGAAAGCAATACTTCTTGCAAGTTAGGTTTCTCAAGGTGGGGATAGGCTTTCTGCTTCCAAATAGGCCTATTCATCAGAGTTGAAGAAACACATATATCACTGCAGGGAAAACCATGTATGTTAGAAGCTGCAAAAAGTAGCAAATGGTTTCCCAGTCAGATTTAGTTTCTTTTTAGAAGGGAACACTTCTGCAACATAGGTATCTCAAGGTGTAGAAAGGCTGACTTTGTTCGAAGTATGTGTATGCAGCAGAGTTGATGTAACACATGTATCTCTCGAAAGAAAATTATCTGCGTTAACTATTTGAGCATCAGACACACGGCTGCCTGTGAGAATTGAGTTAGGTTTTGGAAGGAAAAGCTCCTGAAACTTGAATGTTTCAAGGTGGATGTTGCCTCTCTTTCTTCGAAATAGGCCTATTCATCTCAGTTGAAGAAATACATGTATCACTAAAAGGAAGACCATCTGTGTAACAAGCTGCAGTATCTAACACATGGTTTCCCTGTAAGAAATGAGTTAGTTTAGGAACGGAAACTTCCTGCAACTTTGCTTTCTCTACGTGGAGATAGGCTCTGTTTGTTTCAACTAGGCCTATACTGTTGAGTTGAAGAAACACATGTATCTCTCGAAAAAACACAATCTGTGTTAGAAGCAGAATCATATAGACATTGTTTCCCAGTGAGAAGTAATGTACTTATTGAAAGGAAAACTCCTGCTCAGTGGAATTGTCATGGTGGACATAAGCTCTGTTTGTTCCAAGAAGCTCTATTCAGCGCACTTGAAAATACACATGTATCACTCCAAAGAAACCATCTGTGTTAGAAGCTGTACCATATACCACAATATTTCCTTAGGAGAATTCAGTTTCTGATAGAAATACTTCCTGCTAATTAGGTTTGACAAGGAGGCGCTTCACTTTCTTCCAAATAGGCCTGTTAAGCACAGTTGAAGAAACACATGTATCATGCAAAGAAAATCATCTATATTAGAAGTTGCAGCATCTAGTACATTGTTTTCCTTGGAGAACTGAGTGAGTTTCTGAAAGTGATACTTCTTGCAACTTCGCTTTTTCAAGGTGGAGATAAGCTCTTGTTCCAAATATTCCTATTTAGATGAGATGAAGAAACACATGTATCTCTCCAAAGAAAATCATCTGTGTTAGAAGCAGGATCTTCTAGCACCTAATTTCCCTGTCAGAATTGAATTACTTTTTGAAAGAAAAACCTCCTGCTTCTTAGGATTTTCAAGGAGTACATATGATCTGTCTGTTCCACGTAGGCCTGTTCAGCTGAGTTGAAAAACGGATGTTGTACAACAAAGGAAGCCATCTGTGTTAGAAGCTGCAGCATCAAGCACATTGTTTCCCTATGACACCTGAGTTCGTTTCTGAAAGTAATACTTCCTACAACTTATGTCTTTCAAGGTGGATATAGGCTCTTTTTGTTCCATGTAGGCCTATGTAGATGAGTGGAGCACATGTATCATACGAAAGAAAAGCATTTTGGTTAGAAGCTGCAGCATCTAGCTCCATGTTTCCCTGTGAATATTGAGATAATTTTAGGAAGGTGTACTTCCTGCAACTCAGGTTTCTCAAGGTGCAGATAAGCTTACTTTGTTACCAGTATGCCTATTGAGAAGATTTGATGACACACATGAATCTCTTGAAAGAAAATAATCCACATTAGAGGCAGGAGTATCTAGCACATTGCCTCTGTCTGAGAACTTAGTTAATTTCTGAAATTAGTCCAAACTGAAACCTTGGTTTTTAAAGGTGGAGATAGACACTCTTTGTTCCAAATATCTCTATACAGCTGAGTTGGAAGAACACATATATCAATTGAAAGAAAACCGCCATGGTTAGATGCAGGTTCAGTGAGCTTACTGTTTCCCTATTAGATTTCAGTGATTTTTTTCCAAGAAAAACCTTCTGCTACCTCGCATGTTCAAATAGGCATATTCTGCTCAGTTGAAGAAACACATATGTCAGTGCAAAAAAGGCCATCGGTTTTAGAAGCTACAGCATTTAGCACATTGTTTCCCTGTGAGAATTCAGTTAGCATATACTTCCTGCAACTTAGGCTTTTCAAGCTGGAGATAGTCTCTCTTCGTTCCAAATATCCCTTTTCGACTGAGTTGAAAAAACACATGTATCTCTCAAAAGAAAAGCATCTGTGTTAGAAGCAGGGGCATCTATCACACTGATTCCCTGTGAGAATTGAGTTATTTTTTGAAAGTAAAAGTCCCTTCTACTTAGGAATTTCAAGATAGTGATAGGCACTTTGTAATACCCCAGTAGGCCTATTGAGCAGACCTGAAGAAACACATATATCACTTCAAAGACAACCATCTATGTTGAAAGCTGCAGCGTCTAGCACATTGGTTCCCTGTGAGAATTGAGTTAGTTTTAGAAAGGAATACTTCCTGCAACTTATGTTTCTCTAAGTAGATGTAGGCTTAGTTTGTCAACTGTAGGCCTATTGATTAGAGTTGAGGGAACACATGTATCTCTCAAAAGAGTACCATCTGCGTTCAAAGCTAGAGCATGTAGCACTTGATTCCCTGTGAGAATTGAGTGAAGTTGTGAAACTAATATTCCCTGCATCTTCGGATTTTCTTTCTGGAGATAGAATCTGGTTGTTCCAAATAGGCCTATTCAGCATAGTTGAAGAAATGTGTGTATCAATCGAAAGAAAATCATCTGGGCTACAAGCAGGATCATCAAGCTCATTGTTTTGGAGTGAGAATTGAATTAGTTTTTGAGAAGAAAACTTCCTGCTACTTAGGTTATTCAAGGTGAAGTTAGACTGTGTTTGTTCCAAATTGCCCTGTTCAGGTCACTTGAAGAAACACTTGTATCACTCTAAAGAAAACCATTATGTTAGAAGCCGCAGAATCTGGCACACTGTTTCACTCTGAGAATTGAGTATTTGTTTGAAAGAAATTCCTCCCAAAACTTAGATTTTTCCAGAAGACGATTGGCTTTCTTTGTTCCAAGTAGTCATACTCACCTCAGTTGAAGAAACACATGTATCAACAGGCAGAAAAACATCTGTGTGAGAAGAAAGATCACCTAGCCCATTGTTTTCCTGTGAGAATTGAGTTAGATTTTGAAAGGAAAATGTCCTGCTATGTAGGTTATTTCAGGTTTAGGATGGCTCTGATTGTTCCAAATAAACCTATTCAGCTGAGGTGAAGAAGCACATGTATCAATTGAAAGAAAACCATCTGAGTTAGAGGCACGACCATCTATCACATTGTTTGTTATTTTTGTGATAATTGAGTTACTGTTTGAAAGGAAAACTTCATGCTACTTTAGGATATCAAGGTGGTGGTAGGCTCTCTTTATTCCAAATAGGCCTCTTCAGCAGATTGAAGAAACACATATACCACTGCAAAGATAACCATCTGGGTTAGAAGAGGCAGAATTGAGCACATTGTTTGCTTGTGAGAATTGAGTCAGTTTTGAAAGGAATTACTCTTGCAACTTAGACTTTTCGAGGTGGAGGTAGGCTCTGGTTGTTCCAAATAGCCCTATTCAGATCAGTTGAAGAAACCCATGTGTCACTCCAAAGAAGACCATATGTGTGAGAGCTGCAGCATCTAGCACATTGTTTCCCGGTGAGAATTAAATTAGTTTCTGAACGTAATCCTTCCTGCAACTTATGCTATTCATGGTTGAGATATGCTGTCTTTGTGCCAAATAGGCCTATTCAGCTGAGTTGAAGAAACAGCTGTACTACTCTAAAGAAAACCATCTATGTTTCCAACTGTACCATCTATCACCTTGTTTCCAAGTGAAAATTGAGTTAGTTTTTGAATGGTGTTCCTCCTACAACTTAGATTTTTAACGTTGGAGATGAGCTCTTCTTGTTCCAAAGGGGCATAGTCAGCTCAGTTGCAGAAACCCATGAATCACTGCAAAGAAGAACTTCTGTGTTAAAAGCTTCATCATCTAGCACATTGTTTCCCTATGAGAATTGAGTAAGTTTTGATAGGAACTCCTCCTTCAACTTAGATTATTCAAAGTGGAGATAGGCTGTCTTTATTTCAAATAGGCCTACTCACCTGAATTGAATGAACACCTGTTTCTCCAGAAAGAAAACCATCTGCCATGGAAGACAGATCAGAAGTCACATTGTTTCCCTGGGAGAATTGAGTGAATTTTTGAAAGGCAAACTTCCTGCTACTTAGATTTTTCAAAGTGTATACAGGGTGTGTTTGTTCCATATTGGGCTGTTCAGCTCAGTTGAAGAAACACGTGTGTCACTCCAAAGAAACCATCTATGTTAGAAGCTGCAGCATCTAGCACATTGTTTCCCTGTGAGAAATGAGATTCTTTCTGAAAGCAATACTTCTTGCAAGTTAGGTTTCTCAAGGTGGGGATAGGCTTTCTGCTTCCAAATAGGCCTATTCATCAGAGTTGAAGAAACACATATATCACTGCAGGGAAAACCATGTATGTTAGAAGCTGCAAAAAGTAGCAAATGGTTTCCCAGTCAGATTTAGTTTCTTTTTAGAAGGGAACACTTCTGCAACATAGGTATCTCAAGGTGTAGAAAGGCTGACTTTGTTCGAAGTATGTGTATGCAGCAGAGTTGATGTAACACATGTATCTCTCGAAAGAAAATTATCTGCGTTAACTATTTGAGCATCAGACACACGGCTGCCTGTGAGAATTGAGTTAGGTTTTGGAAGGAAAAGCTCCTGAAACTTGAATGTTTCAAGGTGGATGTTGCCTCTCTTTCTTCGAAATAGGCCTATTCATCTCAGTTGAAGAAATACATGTATCACTAAAAGGAAGACCATCTGTGTAACAAGCTGCAGTATCTAACACATGGTTTCCCTGTAAGAAATGAGTTAGTTTAGGAACGGAAACTTCCTGCAACTTTGCTTTCTCTACGTGGAGATAGGCTCTGTTTGTTTCAACTAGGCCTATACTGTTGAGTTGAAGAAACACATGTATCTCTCGAAAAAACACAATCTGTGTTAGAAGCAGAATCATATAGACATTGTTTCCCAGTGAGAAGTAATGTACTTATTGAAAGGAAAACTCCTGCTCAGTGGAATTGTCATGGTGGACATAAGCTCTGTTTGTTCCAAGAAGCTCTATTCAGCGCACTTGAAAATACACATGTATCACTCCAAAGAAACCATCTGTGTTAGAAGCTGTACCATATACCACAATATTTCCTTAGGAGAATTCAGTTTCTGATAGAAATACTTCCTGCTAATTAGGTTTGACAAGGAGGCGCTTCACTTTCTTCCAAATAGGCCTGTTAAGCACAGTTGAAGAAACACATGTATCATGCAAAGAAAATCATCTATATTAGAAGTTGCAGCATCTAGTACATTGTTTTCCTTGGAGAACTGAGTGAGTTTCTGAAAGTGATACTTCTTGCAACTTCGCTTTTTCAAGGTGGAGATAAGCTCTTGTTCCAAATATTCCTATTTAGATGAGATGAAGAAACACATGTATCTCTCCAAAGAAAATCATCTGTGTTAGAAGCAGGATCTTCTAGCACCTAATTTCCCTGTCAGAATTGAATTACTTTTTGAAAGAAAAACCTCCTGCTTCTTAGGATTTTCAAGGAGTACATATGATCTGTCTGTTCCACGTAGGCCTGTTCAGCTGAGTTGAAAAACGGATGTTGTACAACAAAGGAAGCCATCTGTGTTAGAAGCTGCAGCATCAAGCACATTGTTTCCCTATGACACCTGAGTTCGTTTCTGAAAGTAATACTTCCTACAACTTATGTCTTTCAAGGTGGATATAGGCTCTTTTTGTTCCATGTAGGCCTATGTAGATGAGTGGAGCACATGTATCATACGAAAGAAAAGCATTTTGGTTAGAAGCTGCAGCATCTAGCTCCATGTTTCCCTGTGAATATTGAGATAATTTTAGGAAGGTGTACTTCCTGCAACTCAGGTTTCTCAAGGTGCAGATAAGCTTACTTTGTTACCAGTATGCCTATTGAGAAGATTTGATGACACACATGAATCTCTTGAAAGAAAATAATCCACATTAGAGGCAGGAGTATCTAGCACATTGCCTCTGTCTGAGAACTTAGTTAATTTCTGAAATTAGTCCAAACTGAAACCTTGGTTTTTAAAGGTGGAGATAGACACTCTTTGTTCCAAATATCTCTATACAGCTGAGTTGGAAGAACACATATATCAATTGAAAGAAAACCGCCATGGTTAGATGCAGGTTCAGTGAGCTTACTGTTTCCCTATTAGATTTCAGTGATTTTTTTCCAAGAAAAACCTTCTGCTACCTCGCATGTTCAAATAGGCATATTCTGCTCAGTTGAAGAAACACATATGTCAGTGCAAAAAAGGCCATCGGTTTTAGAAGCTACAGCATTTAGCACATTGTTTCCCTGTGAGAATTCAGTTAGCATATACTTCCTGCAACTTAGGCTTTTCAAGCTGGAGATAGTCTCTCTTCGTTCCAAATATCCCTTTTCGACTGAGTTGAAAAAACACATGTATCTCTCAAAAGAAAAGCATCTGTGTTAGAAGCAGGGGCATCTATCACACTGATTCCCTGTGAGAATTGAGTTATTTTTTGAAAGTAAAAGTCCCTTCTACTTAGGAATTTCAAGATAGTGATAGGCACTTTGTAATACCCCAGTAGGCCTATTGAGCAGACCTGAAGAAACACATATATCACTTCAAAGACAACCATCTATGTTGAAAGCTGCAGCGTCTAGCACATTGGTTCCCTGTGAGAATTGAGTTAGTTTTAGAAAGGAATACTTCCTGCAACTTATGTTTCTCTAAGTAGATGTAGGCTTAGTTTGTCAACTGTAGGCCTATTGATTAGAGTTGAGGGAACACATGTATCTCTCAAAAGAGTACCATCTGCGTTCAAAGCTAGAGCATGTAGCACTTGATTCCCTGTGAGAATTGAGTGAAGTTGTGAAACTAATATTCCCTGCATCTTCGGATTTTCTTTCTGGAGATAGAATCTGGTTGTTCCAAATAGGCCTATTCAGCATAGTTGAAGAAATGTGTGTATCAATCGAAAGAAAATCATCTGGGCTACAAGCAGGATCATCAAGCTCATTGTTTTGGAGTGAGAATTGAATTAGTTTTTGAGAAGAAAACTTCCTGCTACTTAGGTTATTCAAGGTGAAGTTAGACTGTGTTTGTTCCAAATTGCCCTGTTCAGGTCACTTGAAGAAACACTTGTATCACTCTAAAGAAAACCATTATGTTAGAAGCCGCAGAATCTGGCACACTGTTTCACTCTGAGAATTGAGTATTTGTTTGAAAGAAATTCCTCCCAAAACTTAGATTTTTCCAGAAGACGATTGGCTTTCTTTGTTCCAAGTAGTCATACTCACCTCAGTTGAAGAAACACATGTATCAACAGGCAGAAAAACATCTGTGTGAGAAGAAAGATCACCTAGCCCATTGTTTTCCTGTGAGAATTGAGTTAGATTTTGAAAGGAAAATGTCCTGCTATGTAGGTTATTTCAGGTTTAGGATGGCTCTGATTGTTCCAAATAAACCTATTCAGCTGAGGTGAAGAAGCACATGTATCAATTGAAAGAAAACCATCTGAGTTAGAGGCACGACCATCTATCACATTGTTTGTTATTTTTGTGATAATTGAGTTACTGTTTGAAAGGAAAACTTCATGCTACTTTAGGATATCAAGGTGGTGGTAGGCTCTCTTTATTCCAAATAGGCCTCTTCAGCAGATTGAAGAAACACATATACCACTGCAAAGATAACCATCTGGGTTAGAAGAGGCAGAATTGAGCACATTGTTTGCTTGTGAGAATTGAGTCAGTTTTGAAAGGAATTACTCTTGCAACTTAGACTTTTCGAGGTGGAGGTAGGCTCTGGTTGTTCCAAATAGCCCTATTCAGATCAGTTGAAGAAACCCATGTGTCACTCCAAAGAAGACCATATGTGTGAGAGCTGCAGCATCTAGCACATTGTTTCCCGGTGAGAATTAAATTAGTTTCTGAACGTAATCCTTCCTGCAACTTATGCTATTCATGGTTGAGATATGCTGTCTTTGTGCCAAATAGGCCTATTCAGCTGAGTTGAAGAAACAGCTGTACTACTCTAAAGAAAACCATCTATGTTTCCAACTGTACCATCTATCACCTTGTTTCCAAGTGAAAATTGAGTTAGTTTTTGAATGGTGTTCCTCCTACAACTTAGATTTTTAACGTTGGAGATGAGCTCTTCTTGTTCCAAAGGGGCATAGTCAGCTCAGTTGCAGAAACCCATGAATCACTGCAAAGAAGAACTTCTGTGTTAAAAGCTTCATCATCTAGCACATTGTTTCCCTATGAGAATTGAGTAAGTTTTGATAGGAACTCCTCCTTCAACTTAGATTATTCAAAGTGGAGATAGGCTGTCTTTGTTTCAAATAGGCCTACTCACCTGAATTGAATGAACACATGTTTCTCTAGAAAGAAATCCATCTGTCATGGAAGCCAGATCAAAAGTCACATTGTTTCCGTGAGAGAATTGAGTGAATTTTTGAAAGGCAAACTTCCTGCTACTCAGGTTTTTCAAGGTGTATATAGGCGGTGTTTGTTCCATATTGGGCTGTTCAGCTCAGTTGAAGAAACACGTGTGTCACTCCAAAGAAACCATCTAGGTTAGAAGCTGCAGCATCTAGCACATTGTTTCCCTGTGAGAAATGAGATTCTTTCTGAAAGCAATACTTCTTGCAAGTTAGGTTTCTCAAGGTGGGGATAGGCTTTCTGCTTCCAAATAGGCCTATTCATCAGAGTTGAAGAAACACATATATCACCGCAGGGAAAACCATGTATGTTAGAAGCTGCAAAAACTAGTAAATTGTTTCCCAGTGGGAATTGATTTCTTTTTAGAAGGGAATACTTCTGAAACATATTTATCTCAAGGTGTAGAAAGGCTGATTTTGTTCGAAGTATGTGTATGCAGCAGAGTTGATGTAACACATGTATCTCTCGAAAGAAAACCATCTGCGTTCACTATTTGAGCATTGGACACACGGCTGCCTGTGAGAATTGAGGTAGGTTTTGAAAGGAAAAGCTCCTGAAACTTGAATGTTTCAAGGTGGATGTTGCCTCTCTTTCTTCGAAGTAGGCCTATTCATCTCAGTTGAAGAAATACATGGATCACTAAAAAGAAGACCATCTGTGTTACAAGCTGCAGTATCTAACACATGGTTTCCCTGTGAGAAATGAGTTAGTTTAGGCATGTAAACTTCCTGCAACTTTGCTTTCTCTAGGGGGAGATAGGCTCTGTTTGTTTCAACTAGGCCTATACTGCTGAGTTGAAGAAACACATGTATCTCTCGAAAAAACACAATCTGTGTTAGAAGCAGAATCATATAGACATTGTTTCCCAGTGAGAAGTGATGTACTTATTGAAAGGAAAACTCTTGCTCCCCGGAATTTTCATGGTGGACATAGGCTCTGTTTGTTCCAAGAAACTCTATTCAGCTCACTTGAAAATACACATGTATCACTCCAAAGAAACCATCTGTGTTAGAAGCTGTACCATATACCACATTGTTTCCTTAGGAGAATTCAGTTTCTGATAGAAATATTTCCTGCTAATTAGGTTTGACAAGGAGGCGCTTCACTTTCTTCCAAATAGGCCTGTTAAGCACAGTTGAAGAAACACATGTGTCATGCAAAGAAAATCATCTATATTCGAAGTTGCAGCATCTAGTACATTGTTTTCCTTGGAGAATTGAGTGAGTTTCTGAAAGTGATACTTCTTGCAACTTCACTTTTTCAAGGTGGAGTTAAGCACTTGTTCCAAATATTCCTATTTAGATGAGATGAAGAAACACATGTATCTCTCCAAAGAAAATCATCTGTGTTAGAAGCAGGATCTTCTAGCACCTAATTTCCCTGTCAGAATTGAATTACTTTTTGAAAGAAAAACCTCCTGCTTCTTAGGATTTTCAAGGAGTACATATGATCTGTCTGTTCCCTGTAGGCCTGTTCAATTGAGTTGAAAAACGGATGTTGTACAACAAAGAAAGCCATCTGTGTTAGAAGCTGCAGCATCAAGCTCATTGTTTCCCTATGACACCTGAGTTCGTTTCTGAAAGTAATACTTCCTACAACTTATGTCTTTCAAGGTGGATATAGGCTCTTTTTGTTCCATATAGGCCTGTGTAGCTGAGTGGAACACATGTATCATACAAAAGAAAAGCATTTTGGTTAGAAGCTGCAGCATCTAGCTCCATGTTTCCCTGTGAATATTGAGATAATTTTAGGAAGGTGTACTTCCTGCAACTCAGGTTTCTCAAGGTGCAGATAAGCTTACTTTGTTACCAGTATGCCTATTGAGAAGATTTGATGACACACATGAATCTCTTGAAAGAAAATAATCCACATTAGAGGCAGGAGTATCTAGCACATTGTCTCCGTCTGAGAACTTAGTTCATTTCTGAAATTAATCGATACTGAAACATAGGTTTTTAAAGGTGGAGATAGACTCTCTTTGTTCCAAATGTCTCTATTCAGCTGAGTTGGAAGAACACATATATCAATTGAGAGAAAACTGCCATTGTTAGACGCAGGTTCGGTGAGCTTACTGTTTCCCTATTAGATTTCAGTGATTTTTTCCAGGAAAAACCTTCTGCTACTCAGCATGTTGAAATAGGCATATTCAGCTCAGTTGAAGAAACACATACGTCACTGCAAAAAAGGCCATCGGTTTTAGAAGTTACAGCATTTAGCACATTGTTCCTTGTGAGAATTCAGTTATATTCTGATAGCAATACTTCCTGCAACTTAGGCTTTTCAAGCTGGAGATAGTCTCTCTTCGTTTCAAATATCCCTTTTCCACTGAGTTGAAAAAACATATGTTGCTCATCCAGGGAAACATTGAGAAGTAGCAGAATTCCTTCAAAGAGCACAATAAATTCACTATACTAACTATGTTGCTAGTCCCTCTTTTTTCTAACATTAAAGACTCTCTTACAAACTTTCAGTTTTTCTCCCATTTACTTGTATACAGTGATTTTGCACAAAGTTTATGTTCCTCACCCATGAAATCACTGAATGTTAGGCAGAGTTCCTCTTAAAAATTAACGCAGTTCCCCATGCTTAACAAGGTGCAATGCCCTCTTGCTTGTAACATTAATGGTTCTCTTACAAGAGCTGCAGTGTTGCTCCCTTTCACTTGAATGGGGTGTTTCTGCAGAAAGGTGTTGTTGCTCATCCAGGAAAACACTGAGAGTTAGGTAGTACTCCTTTTAAGAGCAAACGGAATTCACAATACTAACCATGTTGCTAGACCCTCTTGTACCTAACATTAAGGATTCTCTTACAAAAGCTGCAGTTTTTCTCCCTTTTATTTTATGTGGTGATTTTGCACAAAGTTTATGTTTCTCACCCATGAAAAAGCTAAAAGTTAGGCAGCGTTCCTCTTAAAAAATAACTCAGTTCACCATGCTCGACAAGGTACAAGACCCTATTGCTTTTAATATTAATGCTTCTCTTACAAGAGCTGCAGTGCTTCTCCCATTCATGGAATGGGGTGATTCAGCACCAAAGTGATGTTGCTCATCCAGAAAGCAGTGAGAAGTAGGCAGAATTCGTTTAAAGAGCAAACTGAATTCACAATACCAACCATGTTGCTAGACCCTTTTGTTCTAACAAGAAGGTTTCTCTTACAAAAGCTGCAGTTTTAGTCCCATTTACTTGTATGCGGTGATTTTGCACAAAGTTTATGTTCCTCACCCATGGAAACGCTGAAAGTTAGGCAGCGTTCGTTTCAAAATCTACCTCAGTTCACCATGGTTAACAAGGTGCAAAACCCTCTTCCTTGTAACATTAATCCTTCTCTTACAAGAGCTACAGTGCTTCTCCTATTCATTGAAAGGGGTGATTCAGCACAAAAGTGATGTTGCTCATCCAGGAAAGCAGTGAGAAGTAGGCAAAATTCCTTTAAAAAGCAAACTGAATTCACAATACTAACCATGTTGCTAGACCCTCTTGTTCTAACATGAAGGTTTCTGTTCCAAAAGCTGCAGTTTTAGTCCCATTTACTTGTATGCAGTGATTTTGCACAAAGCTTATGTTCCTCACCCATGGAAACGCTGAAAGTTAGGCAGCGTTCCTCTTCAAAACTAACTCAGTTCACCATGATTAGCAAGGTGCAAGGCCCTCTTGCTTGTAACATTAATGTTTCTCTTACAGAGCTGCAGTGCTTCTCCCATTCACATGAATGGGGTTATTCAGCAGAAAGGTGATGTTGCTTTTCCAGGAAAACAGTGAGAAGTAGGCAGAATTCCTTTAAAGACCAAACTGAGTTCACAATACTAACCATGTTGCTAGACCCTCTTGTTTCTTACATTAAGGATTATCTTACAAACTGCAGTTTTTCTCCCATTTACTTTTATGCTTTGATTTTGTACAAAGTTGATGTAGCTCACCCATGAAAATGCTGACAGTTAGGCAGTGTTCCTTTCAAAAGCAAACTCAGTTCACCATGCTTAACAAGGTGCAAGACCCTCTTTCTTGAAACATTGATGCTTCTCTTGCAAGAGCTGCAGTGCTTCTCCCATTCACTTGAAGAGTTTGATTGAGCAGAAAGGTGATGTTGGTCATCCAGGAAAACACTGAGAGGAATGGAGTACTCCTTTAAACAGCAAACTGAATTCACAATACTAACCATGTTGCTAGACCCTCTTGTTTCTAACATAAAAGGATAATCTTAGAAAACTGCAGGTTTTCTCACATTCACTTGTATGCTCTCATTATGCACAAAGAAGATGTTCCTCACCCATGGAAACACTGAGAGGGTGACCGTATTTCCTTAAACAGTACACTCAATTCTCGATCCTAAACATGCTGCTAAATCATCTTGCTTCTAACATTAATGGCTTTCTTAGAAAAGCTACAGTGTTTCTCCATTCACTTGAAAGGTGCTGCATTGCACAAAGTTGATGATCCTCACCCTTGAAAATGTTGACAGTCAGGAAGCGTTCTTTTCAAAGGCTAACTCAGTACACCATGCATAACAAGGTGAAAGGCCCTCTTGCTTGTAACATTAATGCTTCTCTTCCAAAGCTGCAGTGCTTCTCCCATTCACTTGAATGGGGATATTCAGCAGAAAGGTGATGTTGCTCATCCAGGGAAATAGTGGGAAGTAGGCAGAATTCCTTTAAAGAGCAAACTGAATTCACAATACTAACCATGTTGCTAGACCCACTTGTTTCTAACATTAAGGATTATCTTACAAATCTGCAGTTTTTCTCCCTTTACTTGTATGCGGTGATTTTGCACAAAGTTGATGTACCTCACCCATGAAAATCTTGGAAGTTAGGCAGCGTTCCTTTCAAAAACTAACTCAGTTCACCATGCTTAACAAGGTGCAAGACCCTCTTGCTTGTAACATTAATCCTTCTCTTACAAGAGCTGCAGTGCTTCTCCCATTCACTTCAATAATGTGATTCAGAAGAAAGGTGATGTGGCTCAACCAGGAAAACACTGAGAGTGACGGAGTACTCCTTTAAACAGCATACTGAATTCACAATACTAACCATGTTGCTAGACCCTCTTGTTTCTAACATAAAAGGATAATCTTAGAAAACTGCAGGTTTTCTCCCATTCACTTGTATGCTCTCATTATGCACAAAGATGATGTTCCTCACCCATGGAAACACTGAGAGGGAGAGCGTATTCCCTTAAACTGCACACTCAATTCTCGATTCTAAACATGCTGCTAAATCATCTTGCTTCTAACATTAATGGCTTTCTTAGAAAAGCTTCAGTGTTTCTCCATTCACTTGAAAGGTGCTGTATTGCACAAAGTTCATGATCCTCACCTTTGAAAATGTTGACAGTCAGGAAGCATTCTTTTAAATGCTAACTCAGTTCCCCATGCATAACAAGGTGAAAGGCCCTCTTGCTTGTAACATTAATGCTTCTCTTACAAAGCTGCAGTGCTGCTCCCATTCACTTGAATGGGGATATTCAGCAGAAAGGTGATGTTGCTCATCAAGGGAAATAGTGGGAAGTAGGCAGAATTCCTTTAAACAGCAAACTGAATTTGCAATACTAACCATGTTGTTAGACCCTCTTGTTTTATCATGAAGGTTTTTCTTACAAATCTTCAGTTTTTCTCCCATTTACTTGTATCCGGTGATTTTGCACAAAGTTTAAGTTACTCACAGATGGGAACCCTGAAAATTAGGCAGAGTTCCTCTTAAAAACTAACTCAGTTCACCGTGCTTAACAAGGTGCAAGACCCTCTTGCTTGTAACATTAACCCTTCTCTTACAAGAGCTACAGTGCTTCTCCTATTCATTGAATGGGGTGATTCAGCACAAAAGTGATGTTGCTCATCCAGGAAAGCAGTGAGAAGTAGGCAGAATTCCTTTAAAGACCAAAGTGAACTTAAGACTGGGCCTTGGTGGTGCATCCCTCAAAAAAAAAAAATCCCTGAATTATTTCTTCTCGACGAGTGAATTTCATCACATGTGGATTACATACTGTTTTTTAGCTGGGCACTGGTGGCTCATGCCAGTAATCCTAGCCACTAAGGAGGCAGGAATCGGGAGGATCGAGGTTCGAAGCCAGCCCAGGAAAATAGCTCCACAAGACCCTATCTTGAAAAAACCCCTTCACAGAAAAGGGCTGGTGTAGTGGCTCAAGGTGTAGGCCCTGAATTTAGCTCCAGTACCGCAAAAAAAAAAGAAAAGAAAAAAAACTTTTAAAAAAGGTTTCAAGTTGGGGATACCTATGCATTTCTGGAACCTCCACCACCTGGTGGAGATAGGAGGGGACAAGTTCAAGGCCAGGCAGCAAAGAGACCCCATCTCAAAAACAAATAAAGGCCAGGTACAAAACAGGGCTGGCAGAGTGGCTCAAGTGGCAGAAAACCTGCCTAGCAAGTGTAAGGCCCTGAGCTCAAAGCCCAGTACCACCAAAAAAAGATAAAAAAAAGACCCCACAAATGAAAAAACTGAAAGGACTGAGGGCGTGGTTCAAATGGTTGAATGCTTCCCCCCAAAAAAGGCCTGAAATTCATAATCTAAATAGAGCAAATTAAACCCCAAACCTCTAAACTATTTCTATTTATTAAAAATAGGAGTAAAATAAAATGTCCCTCAAGTGGGGAATGGTATGGATAGAAGGGCCGTATCCATTCAATGAACAACTCAGCAGCACCCAGGGACGAGGCCTGACATATACCGAATAGGTGGGCACTGCAGGCCCCCCTCTAAGGGAGGGATGGGGACATAGGACACCCAAAGGCTAGGGACAGGAAGGATGACACAGGACATGGAGATGGCAGCAGTGACATGACTACACTTAACAAAACTCACAGAACTGTGTACCTTTGAATTTTGAAATTACACTGCAATAACTGGAAAAACAATGGAAAAGGCAGAAAATCGTGAAGAACAAAAATAACCTTGAATTCAAGAAAGAGGAAAAAAAAATCAAAAGAACCAAAAGGTGATTAAAAACATCAGTAAGTCTTGACCAGACTGATAGAGTAAAAGAGAGAAGCCACAGAGAACCAACAGGAATGGCCTGCAGGCCAACAGGGGATGAGGGAGTAACAGGCAGTTTTATGCCCTTAATGCAGAGAAACTAAAGCAGATACCTTAAAGCAACTGAGGCCAATAGGAAAAGGGGACCAGGAACTAGAGAAAAGGTTAGATAAAAAAGAATTAACCTAGAAGGTAACATCCACACACAGGAAATCAATGTGAGTCAATGCCCTGTATAGCTATCCTTATCTCAACCAGCAAAACCCCTTGTTCCTTCCTATTATTGCTTATACTCTCTCTACAACAAAATTAGAGATAAGGGCAAAATAGTTTCTGCTGGGTATTGAGGGGGGGAGCGGGAGGGGGTGGAGTGGGTGGTAAGGGAGGGGGTGGGGGCAGGGGGGAGAAATGAACCAAGCCTTGTATGCACATATGAATAATAAAAGAAAAATGAAAAAAAAAAAAGAATGAAAAAATAAAATAAAATAAAATGAAATAAAAAAATTCTTAAGATCATCAAAACAAGATGATACTTATTTAATAGGAATAATTAACAGATACTGGAAAGAAATGGAGCTGAGCAAACAAGTACTGTATTCCAGTATGGTCCCAATGGCAAAGTGAGTTGGAATGCATTTTTATTTTCAAATTTTTACACATTAGAATGTTAGTACTCTTCCTGATTTCTTTAAAGAACAGATTTTATAGACTGACATTCTTAATATGAAAAAATAATATTGCTGGAAGGAACTGCCTATGAGCCATGGGTCATCTCAAAAGTACGTATATTTAACTTGGGAATAAAACAATTTCTTGTGCATATGGTTCTATAAAAAAAAAAGAGCAAACTGAATTCACAATACTAACCATGTTGCTAGACCCTCTTGTTATAACATGAAGGTTTCTCTTACAAAAGTTGTAGTTTTAGTCCCTTTTAGTTGTATGCAGTGATTTTGCACAAAGTTTATGTTCCTCACCCATGGAAACGCTGAGAGTTAGGCATCATTCCTCTTAAAAACTAACTCAGTTCACCATGATTAGCAAGGTGCAAGGCCCTCTTGCTTGCAACATTAATGAATCCATAACAGCTACAGGGCTTGTGAGAATGGAGTCAGTTTTGAAAGGAATTACTCTTGCAACTTAGACTTTTCGAGGTGGAGGTTGGCTCTGGTTGTTCCAAATAGCCCTATTCAGATCAGTTGAAGAAACCCATGTACCACTCCAAAGAAGACCATATGTGTGAGAGCTGCAGCATCTAGCACATTGTTTCCCGGTGAGAATTAAATTAGTTTCTGAATGTAATCCTTCCTCCAACATATGCTTTTCATGGTTGAGATATGCTGTCTTTGTGCCAAATAGGCCTACTAACCTGAATTGAACGAACACCTGTTTCTCCAGAAAGAAAACCATCTGTCCTGGGAGCCAGATCAAAAGTGACATTGTTTCCCTGAGAGAATTGAGTGAATTTTTGAAAGTAAAACTTCCTGCTACTTAGGTTTTTCAAGGTGTATACAGGCTGTGTTTGTTTCATATTGGGCTGTTCAGCTCAGTTGAAGAAACACGTGTGTCACTCCAAAGAAACCATCTATGTTAGAAGCTGCAGCATCTAACACATGGTTTCCCTGTGAGAAATGAGTTAGTTTAGGAACATAAACTTCCTGCAACTTTCTTTCTCTAGGTGGAGATAGACTCTGTTTGTTACAACTAGGCCTATACTGTTGAGTTGAAAAAACACATGTATCTCTCAAAAGAAAACCATCTGTGTTAGAAGTAGGGGCATCTATCACACTGATTCCCTGTGAGAATTGAGTTATTTTTTGAAAGTAAAACTTCCTTCTACTTAGGAATTTCAAGATAGTGATAGACTCTGTATTGCCCAATAGGCCTATTGAGCAGACCTGAAGAAACACATATATCACTTCAAAGACAACCATCTATGTTGAAAGCTGCAGCGTCTAGCACATTGGTTCCCTGTGAGAATTGAGCTAGTTTTAGAAAGGAATACTTCCTGCAACTTATGTTTCTCTAAGTAGATGTAGGCTTAGTTTGTCACGTGTAGGCCTATTGATTAGAGTTGAGGGAACACATGTATGTCTCAAAAGAGTAACACGTGCGTTCAAAGCTAGAGCATCTAGCACTTGATTCCCTGTGAGAATTGAGTGAATTTGTGAAAATAATGCTCCCTGAAGCTTCGGATATTCTTTCTGGAGATAGATTCTGGTTGTTCCAAATAGGCCTATTCAGCATAGTTGAAGAAAGGTGTGTATCAATCGAAAGAAAATCATCTGTGCTACAAGCAGGATCATCAAGCACATTGTTTTGGAGTGAGAATTGAATTAGTTTTTGAGAAGAAACTTCCTGCTACTTAGGTTATTCAAGGTGAAGTTAGACTGTGTTTGTTCCAAATTGCCCTGTTCAGGTCACTTGAAGAAACACTTGTATCACTCTAAAGAAAACCATTATGTTAGAAGTTGCAGAATCTGGCACACTGTTTCACTCTGAGAATTGAGTAGGTTTTTCGAAGTAATTCCTCCCAAAACTTACATGTTTCCAGAAGACGATTGGCTTTCTTTGTTCCAAGTAGTCATACTCACTTCAGTTGAAGAAACACATGTATCAACAGGCAGAAAAACATCGGTGTGAGAAGAAGGATCATCTAGCACATTGTTTTCCTGTGAGAATTGAGTTAGATTTTGAAAGGAAAATGTCTTGCTATGTAGGTTATTTAAGGTGGAGGATGGCTCTGATGATTCCAAATAAGCCTATTCAGCTGAGGTGAAGAAACACATGTATCAATTGAAAGAAAACCATCTGAGTTAGAGGCACGACCATCTATCACATTGTTTGTTATTTTTGTGATAATTGAGTTACTGTTTGAAAGGAAAACTTCATGCTACTTTAGGATATCAAGGTGGTGGTAGGCTCTCTTTATTCCAAATAGGCATATTCAGCAGATTGAAGAAACACATATACCACAGCAAAGATAACCATCTGTGTTAGAAGAGGCAGAATTGAGCACATTGTTTGCTTCTGATAATTGAGTCAGTTTTGAAAGGAATTACTCTTGCAACTTAGACTTTTCGAGATGGAGGTAGGCTCTGGTTGTTCCAAATAGCCCTATTCAGATCAGTTGAAGAAACCCATGTACCACTCCAATGAAGACCATATGTGTGAGAGCTGCAGCATCTAGCACATTGTTTCCCGGTGAGAATTAAATTAGTTTCTGAATGTAATCCTTCCTGGAACTTATGCTTTTCATGGTTGAGATATGCTGTCTTTGTGCCAAATAGGCCTAAGCAGCTGAGTTGAAGAAACAGCTGTACTGCTCTAAAGAAAACCATCTATGTTGCCAACTGTACCATCTATCAACTTGTTTCCAAGTGAAAATTGAGTTAGTTTTGAATGCTGTTCCTCCTACAACTTAGATTTTTAACGTTGGAGATTAGCTCTTGTTGTTCCAAAGGGGCATAGTCAGCTCAGTCGAAGAAACCCATGAATCATTCCAAAGAAGAACTTCTGTGTTAAAAGCTTCATCATCTAGCACATTGTTTCCCTATGAGAATGGAGTAATTTTTGATAGGAACTCCACCTTCAACTTAGATTATTCAAAGTGGAGATAGGCTGTCTTTGTTTCAAATAGGCCTACTCACCTGAATTGAATGAACACATGTTTCTCTAGAAAGAAAACCATCTGTCATGGAAGCCAGATCAAAAGTCACATTGTTTCCCTGAGAGAATTGAGTGAATTTTTGAAAGTAAAACTTCCTGCTACTTAGGTTTTTCAAGGTGTATACAGTCGGTGTTTGTTCCATATTGGGCTGTTCAGCTCAGTTGAAGAAACACGTGTGTCACTCCAAAGAAACCATCTATGTTAGAAGCTGCAGCATCTAACACATTGTTTCCCTGTGAGAACTGAGATTCTTTCTGAAAGCAATACTTCTTGCAAGTTAGGTTTCTCAAGGTGGGGATAGGCTTTCTGGTTCCAAATAGGCTTATTCATCAGAGTTGAAGAAACACATATATCACTGCAGAGAAAACCATGTATGTTAGAAGCTGCAAAAACTAGCAAATTGTTTCCCAGTGGGAATTGATTTCTTTTTAGAAGGGAATACTTCTGCCACATAGGTATCTCAAGGTGTAGAAAGGCTGATTTTGTTTGAAGTATGTGTATGCAGCAGAGTGGATGTAAAGCATGTATCTCTTGAAAGAAAACCATGTGCGTTAACTGTTTGAGCATCGGACACACTGCTGCCTGTGAGAATTGAGTTAGGTTTTGAAAGGAAAAGCTACTGAAACTTGAATGTTTCAAGATGGATGTTGCCTCACTTTCTTCGAAATACGCCTATTCATCTCAGTTGAAGAAATACATGGATCACTGAAAAGAAGACCATCTATGTTACAAGCTGCAGTATCTAACACATGGTTTCCCTGTGAGAAATGAGTTAGTTTAGGAACGTCAACTTCCTGCAACTTTGCTTTCTCTATGTGGAGATAGGCTCTGTTTGTTTCAACTAGGCCTATACTGTTGAGTTGAAGAAACACATGGATCTCTCGAAAGAAAACAATCTGTGTTAGAAGCAGAATCGTATAGGATATTGTTTCCCAGTGAGAAGTGATGTACTTATTGAAAGGAAAACTCCTGCTCCCTGGAATTTTCATGGTGGGCATAGGCTCTGTTTGTTCCAAGAAGCTCTATTCAGCTCAGTTGAAAATATTCATGGATCACTCCAAAGAAACCATCTCTGTTAGAAGCTGTACCATATACCACATTATTTCCTTAGGAGAATTCAGTTTCTGATAGAAATATTTCCTGCTAATTAGGTTTGACAAGGAGGCGCTTCACTTTCTTCCAAATAGGCCTGTTAAGCACAGTTGAAGAAGCACATGTGTCATGCAAAGAAAATCATCTATATTAGAAGTTGCAGCATCTAGTACGTTGTTTTCCTTGGAGAATTGAGTGAGTTTCTGAAAGTGATACTTCTTGCAACTACGGTTTTTCAAGGTGGAGAGAAGCTCTTGTTCCAAATATTCCTATTGAGAGGAGATGAAGAAACACATGTATCTCTCCAAAGAAAACCATCTGTGTTAGAAGCAGGATCTTCTAGCACCTAATTTCCCTGTCAGAATCGAATTACTTTTTGAAAGGAAAACCTCCTGCTTCTTAGGATTTTCAAGGAGTAGATAGGACCTGTCTGTTCCATGTAGGCTTGTTCAGCTGAGTTGAAAAACGAATGTTGTACAACAAAGAAAGCCATCTGTGTTAGAAGCTGCAGCATCAAGCACATTGTTTCCCTATGAGACCTGAGTTCGTTTCTGAAAGTAATACTTTCCACAACTTATGATTTTCAAGGTGGATATAGGCTCTTTTTGTTCCATATAGGTCTATGTAGCTGAGTGGAAAAAACACATAGGCTCTTTTTGTTCCATATAGGTCTATGTAGCTGAGTGGAAAAACCAAAGAAACGCATTTTGGTTAGAAGCTGCAGCATCTAGCTCCATGTTTCCCTGTGAATATTGAGTTAATTTTAGAAAGGTGTACTTCCTGCAACTTAGGTTTCTCAAGGTGGAGATAACCTTAGTTTGTTACCAGTATGCCTATTGAGAAGATTTGATGACACACATGAATCTCTTGAAAGAAAATAATCCACATTAGAGGCAGGAGTATCTAGCACATTGTCTCCATCTGAGAACTTAGTTCATTTCTGAAAGTAATCGATCCTGAAACGAATGTTTTTACAGGTGGAGATAGACTCTCTTTGTTCCAGATTCAGCTGAGTTGGAAGAACACATATATAAATTGAAAGAAAACCACCGTTGTTAGATGCAGGATCAGTGAGCTTACTGTTGCCCTATTAGATTTCAGTTATTTTTTCCAAGAAAAACCTTCTGCTACTTAGCATGCTCAAATAGGCTTATTCAGCTCAGTTGAAGAAACACATATGTCACTGCAAGAAAGGCCATCCGTTTTAGAAGCTACAGCATTTAGCACATTGTTTCCCTGTGAGAGTTCAGTTATATTCTGATAGCGATACTTCCTGCAACTTAGGTTTTTCAAGCTGGAGATAGTCTCTCTTCGTTCCAAATATCCGTTTTCCACTGAGTTGAGAAAACATATGTTGCTCATCCAGGAAAACATTGAGAAGTAGGCAGAATTCCTTTAAAGAGCACAATAAATTCACTATACTAACTATGTTGCTAGACCCTCTTTTTTCTCACATTAAAGACTCTCTTACAAACTTTCAGTTTTTCTCCCATTTACTTGCATGCAGTGATTTTGCACAAAGTTTATGTTCCTCACCAATGAAATCATTGGGAAGGAGAGTGTATTTTCTTAAAGTGTACACTCAATTCTCGATCCTAAACACGCTGCTAAACCATCTTGCTTCTAACATTAATGGTTTTCTTAGAAAAGCACAGTGTTTCTCTATTCACTTGAAGGGGCTATTTTGCAAAAATTTGCAAACGGAATTCACAATACTAACCATGTTGCTAGACCCTCTTGTACCTAACATTAAGGATTCTCTTACAAAAGCTGCAGTTTTTCTCCCTTTTATTTTATGTGGTGATTTTGCACAAAGTTTATGTTTCTCACCCATGAAAAAGCTAAAAGTTAGGCAGCGTTCCTCTTAAAAAAAACTCAGTTCACCATGCTCAACAAGGTACAAGACCCTATTGCTTTTAATATTAATGCTTCTCTTACAAGAACTGCAGTGCTTCTCCCTTTCACTTGAGTGGTTTGATTCAACATAATGGTGATATTGCTCATCAAGGAAAACACTGTGAGGAATACAGTACTCCTTTAAAGAGCAAACTGAATTCACAATAGTAACCAAGTTTTTAGACCCTCTTGTTTCTAACATTAAGGATTCTCTTAGAAAACTGTAGGTTTTCTCCCAGTCATTTGTATGCTGTGATTTTGCACAAAGATGATGTTCCTCACCAATGAAATCATTGGGAAGGAGAGTGTATTTTCTTAAAGTGTACACTCAATTCTCGATCCTAAACACGCTGCTAAACCATCTTGCTTCTAACATTAATGGTTTTCTTAGAAAAGCACAGTGTTTCTCTATTCACTTGAAGGGGCTATTTTGCAAAAATTTGCTTTTCCTCACCTTTGAAAACGCTGACAGTTAGGAAGCATTCCTTTCAAAAGCTAACTAAGTTCACCATGCTTAACAAGGTGCAAGGCCCTCTTGCTTGTAGCATTAATGCTTATCTTACAAGAGCTGCTTTGCTTCTACCATTCACTTGAATAGGGTGATTGAACTCAAAGGTGATGTTGCTCATACAGGAAAATACTCAGAGGTAGGCAGTACTCGTTTAAAGAGCAAACTGAATTCACCATACTAACCATGTTGCTAAACCCTCTTGTTTCTAACATGAAGGATTCTCTTACAAATCTGCAGTTTTTGTGCCATTTATTATATGCGGTGATTTTGCACAAAGTTTAGGTTCCTCACACATGAAAACGCGGAAAGTTAGTCAGCGTTCCTATTAAAAATTAACGTAGTTCCCCATGCATAACAAGGTGTAAGACCCTCTTGCTTGTAATATTAATGCTTCTCCTACAAGAGCTGCAGTGCTTCTCCCATTCACTTGAATAGGGTGATTGAACACAAAGGTGTTGTTGATCATCCATGAAAACACTGAGAGCTATTTAGTACTGCTTCAAACAGCAAACTCGATTCACAATATTAAAAAAGTTGATAGACCCTCTTGTTTCTACCATAAAAGGATTATCTTAAAAAACTGCAGTTTTTCTCCCATTCACTTGTATGTGGTGATTTTGCACAAAGTTTATGTTCCTCACCCATGAAAACGCTCAAAGTAAGGCAGAGTACCTTTCAAAAACTAACACAGTTCACCATGCTTAACAAGGTGCAAGACCCTCTTCCTTGTAAAGTTAATCCTTCTCTTACAAGAGCACAGTGCTTCTCTCTTTCACTTGAATGGGGTGATGCAGCACAAAAGTGACGTTGCTCTTCCAGGAAAACAGTGAGAGTAGGCAGAATTCCTTTAAAGAGCAAAATGAATTCACAATACTAACCATGTTGACAGACACTCTTTTTTCTCACATTAAACATTCTGTTACAAACCTACAGTTTTTCTCCCATTTACTGGTATGCGGTGATTTTGCACAAAGTTGATATTCCTCACCCATGAAAACGCTGACAGTCGGGCAGCGTTCCTTTCAAAAGCTAACTCAGTTCACCATGCATAACAAGGTGAAAGGCTCTCTTGCTTGTAACATTAATGCTTCTCTAACCGCTGCAGTGCTTCTCCCTTTCACTTGAAGGGGATATGCAGCAGAAAGGTGATGTTGCTCATCCAAGAAAACAGTGAGAAGTAGGCATAATTCCTTTAAAGAGCAAACTGAATTCACAATACAAACGATGTTGCTAGACCCTCTTCGTTCTATCATTAAGGATTATCTTAAAAATCTGCAGTTTTTCTCCCATTTACTTGTATCCAGTGATTTTGCACAAAGTTTATGTTCCTCACCCATGGAAACGCTGAAAGTTAGTCAGCGTTCCTCTTCAAAACTAACTCAGTTCACCATCCTTAAAAAGGTGCAAGGCCCTCTTGCTTGAAACATTGATGCTTCTCTTAGAAGAGCTGCAGTGCTTCTCCCTTTCACTTGAATAGGGTGATTCAGCAGGAAGGTGATGTGTCTCAACCAGGAAAACACTGAGAGGAATGGATTACTACTTTAACAGCAAACTGAATTCACAATACTAACCATGTTGCTCGACCCTCATGTTTTAACATAAAAGGATAATCTTAGAAAACTGCAGGTTTTCTCACATTCACTTGTATGCTCTCATTATGCCCAAAGATGATGTTCCTCACCCATGGAAACACTGAGTGGGAGAGCGTATTCCCTTAAACAGCACACTCAATTCTCGATCCTAAACATGCTGCTAAATCATCTTGCTTCTAACATTAATGGCTTTCTTAGAAAAGCTACAGTGTTTCTCCATTCACTTCAAAGGTGCTGCATTGCACAAAGTTGATGATCCTCACCTTTGAAAATGTTGACAGTCAGGAAGCATTCTTTTCAAATGCTAACTCAGTTCCCCTTGCATAACAAGGTGAAAGGCCCTCTTGCTTGTAACATTAATGCTTCTCTTACAAAGCTGCAGTGCTGCTCCCATTCACTTGAATGGGGATATTCAGCAGAAAGGTGATGTTGCTCAACCAGGAAAACAGTGAGAAGTAGTCATAATTCCTTTAAAGAGTAAACTGAATTCACAATACAAACGATGTTGCTAGACCCTCTTGGTTCTATCATTAAGGATTATCTTACAAATCTGCAGTTTTTCTCCCATTTCTTGTATGCGGAGATTTTGCACAAAGTTGATGTACCTCACCCATGAAAATCCTTGAACTTAGGCACCGTTCCTTTCAAAAACTAACTCAGTTCACCATGCTAAACAAGGTTGAAGACCCTCTTGCTTGTAACATTAACCGTTCTCTTACAAGAGCTACAGTGCTTCTCCCATTCACTTGAAGGGGATATTCAGCAGAAAGGTGATGTTGCTCATCCAGGAAAACAGTGATAAGTAGGCAGAATTCCTTTAAAGAACAAACTGAGTTCACAATACTAACCATGTTGCTAGACCCTCTTGTTTCTAACATTAAGGATTATCATACAAATCTACAGTTTTTCTCCCTTTCACTTGTATGCGGTGATTTAGCACAAAGTTGATGTACCTCACCCATGAAAATCCTTGAAGTTAGGCAGCGTTTCTTTCAAAAACTCACTCAGTTCACCATGCTAAACAAGGTTGAAGACCCTCTTGCTTGTAACATTAACCCTTCTCTTACAAGAGCTACAGTGCTTCTGCTATTCATTGAATGGGGTGATTCACCACAAAGGTGATGTTGCTCATCCAGGAAAGCAGTGACAAGTAGGCATAATTACTTGAAAGAGCAAACTGAATTCAAAATACTAACCATGTTGCTAGACCCTCTCGTTCTAACATGAAGGTTTCTCTTAGAAAAGCTACAGTTTTAGTCCCATTTACTTGTATGCGGTGATTTTGCATAAAGTTTATGTTCCTCACCCATGGAAACGCTGAAAGATAGGCAGTGTTCCTCTTAAAAACTAACTCAGGTCACCATGCATAACAAGGTGCAAGGCCCTCTTGCTTGTAACATTAACCCTTCTCTTACAAGAGCTACAGTGCTTCTCCTATTCATTGAATGGGGTGATTCAGCACAAAGGTGATGTTGCTCATCCAGGAAAACAGAGAGAAGTAGGCAGAATTCCTTGAAAGAGCAAACTGAGTTCACAATACTAACCATGTTGCTAGACCCTCTTGGTTCTATCATTAAGGATTATCTTACAAATCTACAGTTTTTCTCCCATTTACTTGTATGCGGTGATTTTTCACAAAGTTTATGTTCCTCACCCATGGAAACGCTGAAAGTTAGGCAGTGTTCCTCTTAAAAACTAACTCAGTTCACCATGCATAACAAGGTGCAAGGACCTCTTGCTTGTAACATTAACCCTTCTCTTACAAGAGCTACAGGGCTTCTCCTACTCATTGAATGGGGTGATTCAGCACAAAAGTGTTGTTCCTCATCCAGGAAAGCAGTGAGAAGTAGGCAGAATTCCTTTAAAGAGCAAACTGAATTCACAATACTAACCAGGTTGCTAGACCCTCTTGTTCTAACATGAAGGTTTCTCTTACAAAAGCTGCAGTTTTAGTTCCATTTACTTGTATCCAGTGATTTTGCACAAAGTTTGTTCCTCACCAATGGAAACGCTGAAAGTTAGTCAGTGTTCCTCTTCAAAACTAACTCAGTTCACCATGCTTAACAAGCTGCAAGGCCCTCTTGCTTGAAACATTGATGCTTATCTTACAAGAGCTGCAGTGCTTCTCCCATTCACTTGAATAGGGTGGATCTGCAGAAAGGTGATGTGGCTCAACCAGGAAAACACTGAGAAGAATGGAGTACTCCTTTAACAGCAAACTGAATTCACAATACTAACCATGTTGCTAGACCCTCTTGTTTTAACATAAAAGGATAATCTTAGAAAACTGCAGGTTTTCTCACATTCAGTTGTATGCTCTCATTATGCACAAAGAAGATGTTCCTCACCCATGGAAACACTGAGTGGGAGAGAGTATTCCCTTAAACAGCACACTCAATTCTCGATCCTAAACATGCTGCTAAATCATCTTGCTTCTAACATTAATGGCTTAAGTTACAGTGTTTCTCCATTCCCTTGAAAGGTGCTGCATTGCACAAAGTTGATGATCCTCACCTTTGAAAATGTTGACAGTCAGGAAGCGTTCTTTTCAAATGCTCACTCAGTTCACCATGCATAACAAGGTGAAAGGCCCTCTTGCTTGTAACATTAATGCTTCTCTTACAAAGCTGCAGTGTTGCTCCCTTTCACTTGAATAGGGATATACAGCAGAAAGGTGATGTTGCTCATCCAGGAAAACAGTGAGAAGTAGGCATAATTCCTTTAAAGAGCAAACTGAGTTCACAAAACTAACCAGGTTGCTAGACCCTCTTGTTTCTAACATTAAGGATTATCTTAAAAATCTGCAGTTTTTCTCCCATTTACTTGTAGGCGGTGACTTTGCACAAAGTTGATGGCCCTCGCCCATGAAAATGCTGACAGTTAGGCAGCATTCCTTTCAAAAGCTACCCCAGTTCACCATGCTTAACAAGGTGCAAGGCCCTCTTGCTTGAAACATTGATGCTTCTCTTACAAGAGCTGCAGTGCTTCTCCGTTTCACTTGAAGGGGATATGCAGCAGAAAGGTGATGTAGCTCATCCAGGAAAATAGTGAGAAGTAGGTATAATTACTTTAAAGAGCAAACTGAATTCACAATACAAACGATGTTGCTAGACCCTCTTGGTTCTATCATTAAGGATTATCTTACAAATCTGCAGTTTTTCTCAAATTTATTTGTATCCAGTGATTTTGCACAAAGTTTATGTTCCTCACCCACCAAAACGCTGAAAGATACGCAGCGTTCCTCTAAAAAACTAACTCAGTTCACGATGATTAGCAAGGTGCAAGGCCCTCTTGCTTTTAACATTAATGCTTCTCTAACAGCTGCAGTGCTTCTCCCATTCACTTGAAGGGGATATTCAGCAGAAAGGTGATGTTGCTCATCCAGGAAAACAGTGATAAGTAGGCAGAATTCCTTTAAAGAGCAAACTGAGTTCACAATACTAACCAGGTTGCTAGACCCTCTTGTTTCTAATATAAAAGGATAATCTTAGAAAACTGCAGGTTTTCTCACATTCACTTGCATGCTCTCATTATGCACAAAGATGATGTTCCTCACCCATGGAAACACTGAGTGGGAGAGCTTATTCCCTTAAAGAGCACACTCAATTCTCGATCCTAAACATGCTGCTAAATCATCTTGCTTCTAACATTAATGGCTTTCTTAGAAAAGCTACAGTGTTTCTCCATTCACTTGAAAGGTGCTGCATTGCACAAAGATGATATGCTTCACCTTTGAAAACGCTGACAGTCAGGAAGGGTTCTTTTCAAAGGCTAACTCGGTTCACCATGCATAACAAGGTGAAAGGACCTCTTGCTTGTAACACTAATGCTTCTCTTACAGAGCTGCAGTGATTCTCCCCTTCACTTGAATGGGGTGATTCAGCAAGAAAGGTGATGTTGCTCATCCAGGAAAACACTGAGCGTTATGCAGTACTCCTTGAAAGAGCAAACTGAATTCACAATATTAACCAAGTTGCTAGACCCTCTTGTTTCTAACATTAAGGATTCTCTTACAAAAGCTGCAGTTTTTCTCCCATTTAATTTTATGCGGAGATTTTGCACAAAGTTTATGTTCCTCTCCCATGAAAACAGTGAAAGTTAGGCAGCGTTCCTCTTCAAAACGAACTAAGTTCACCATGCTTAACAAGGTGCAAGACCCTCTTGCTTGTAACATAAATGCTTCTCTTATAAGAGCTGCAGTGGTTCTCCCATTCACTTGAATGGGGAGATTCAGCAGAAAGGTGATGTTGCTGATCCAGGAAAACACTGAGAGGTAGGCAGTACTCCTTTAAAGAGCAAACTCAATTCACCATACTACCCATGTTGCTAGACCCTGTTGTTTGTAACAGGAAGCATTCTCTTACAAATCTGCAGTTTTTCTCCCTTTCACTTGTATGCGGTGATTTTTGCACAAAGTTTATGTTCCTCACACATGAAAACGCTGAAGGTTAGGCAGCATTCCTATCAAAAACTAACAGAGTTCACCATGTTTAGCAAGGAGCAAGACCCTCTTGCTTGTAAAATTAATCCTATCTTACAAGATCTACAGTGCTTCTCCAATTCACTTGAATGGGGTGATTCAGCACAAAGGTGATGTTGCTTATCCAGGAAAACAGTGAGAAGTAGGCAGAATTCCTTTAAAGAGCAAAATGCATTCACAATACTAACCACGTTACTAGACCCTCTGTTTTCTAACATTAAAGATTCTCTTACAAACCTGCAGTTTTTCTCCCATTTACTTGTATGCGGTGATTTTGCTCAAGGTTTATGTTCCTCACAGAAGAAAACGCTGAAAGTTGGGCCGCGTTCCTTTCATACACTAACACAATTCACCATGCTTAACAAGGTGCAAGACCCTCTTGCTCTTACAAGAGCTGCAGTGCTTCTCCCTTTCACTTGAATGTGAAGATTCAGCAGAAAGGTAATGTTGCTGATCCAGGAAAACACTGAGAGGTAGGCAGTATTCCTTTAAACAGCAAACTGAATTTACCATACTAATCATGTTGCTGGACCCTCTTGTTTCTAACATGAGGGATTCTCTTACAAATCTGCAGTTTTTCTCCCATTCACTTGTATGCGGTGATTTTGCACAAAGTTTATGTTCCTCACCCATGAAAAGGCTGAAGGTTAGGCAGCATTCCTTTCAAAAACTAACACAGTTTACCATGTTTGGCAAGGTGCAAGACACTATTGCTTGCAAAGTTAATCCTTCTCTTACAAGTGCTACAGTGCTTCTCCCATTCACTTGAATGGGGTGATTCAGCACAAAGGTGATGTTGCTTATGCAGGAAAACAGTGAGAAGTAGGCAGAATTCCTTTGAAGAGCAAAATGAATTCACAATACTAACCATGCTTCTAGACCCTCAGTTTTCTAACATTAAAGATTCTCTTACAAACATGCAGTTTTTCTCCCATTCACTTATATGCTCTTGTTATGCACAGCGATGATGTTCCACACCCATGGAAACACTGAGAGGGAGAGCGTATTGCCTTAAACAACACACACAATTCTCAAACTTAAACATGCTGCTTCTAACAATAATTGTTTTACTAGAAAAGCTACAGTTTTTCTCCATTCACTTGAAAGAGGCTGTTTTGCACAAAGTTGATATGCTTCACCTTTGAAAACGCTGACAGTCAGGAAGGGTTCTTTTCAAAGGCTAACTCGGTTCACCATGCATAACAAGGTGAAAGGCCCTCTTGCTTGTAGCACTAATGCTTCTCTTACAGAGCTGCAGTGATTCTCCCCTTCACTTGAATGGGGTCATTCAGCAAGAAAGGTGATGTTGCTCATCCAGGAAAACACTGAGCGTTATGCAGTACTCCTTGAAAGAGCAAACTGAATTCACAATATTAACCAAGTTGCTAGACTCTCTTGTTTCTAACATTAAGGATTCTCTTACAAAAGCTGCAGTTTTTCTCCCATTTACTTTTATGCAGAGATTTTGCACAAAGTTTATGTTCCTCTCCCATGAAAACACTGAAAGTTAGGAAGCGTTCCTCTTCAAAACTAACTCAGTTCACCATGCTTAACAAGGTGCAAGACCCTCTTGCTTGTAACATTAATGCTTGTCTTATAAGAGCTGCAGTGGTTCTTCAATTCACTTGAATGGGGAGATTCAGCAGAAAGGTGATGTTGCTTATCCAGGAAAACACTGAGAGGTAGGCAGTACTCCTTTAAACAGCAAACTGAATTCACCATACTAATCATGTTGTTGGACCCTCTTGTTTGTAACATGAGGTATTCTCTTACAAATCTGCAGTTTTTCTCCCATTCACTTGTATGTGGTGATTTTGCACAAAGTTTATGTTCCTCACCCATGAAAACACTGAAAGTTAGGCAGCGTTCTTCTTCAAAACTAACTCAGTTCACCATGCTTAACAAGGTGCAAGACCCTTTTGCTTGTAACATTAATGCTTCTCTTATAAGAGCTGCAGTGGTTCTCCGATTCACTTGAAAGGGGAGATTCAGCAGAAAGGTGATGTTGCTGATCCAGGAAAACACTGAGAGGTAGGCAGTACTCCTTTAAAGAGCAAACTCAATTCACCATACTACCCATGTTGCTAGACCCTCTTGTTTGTAACATGAAGCATTCTCTTACAAATCTGCAGTTTTTCTCCCTTTCACTTGTATGCGGTGATTTTTGCACAAAGTTTATGTTACTCACCCATGAAAAGGCTGAAGGTTAGGCAGCATTCCTTTCAAAAACTAACACAGTTTACCATGTTAGGCAAGGTGCAAGACACTCTTGCTTGCAAAGTTAATCTTTCTCTTACAAGTGCTACAGTGCTTCTCCCATTCACTTGAATGGGGTGATTCATCACAAAGGTGAAGTTGCTTATGCAGGAAAACAGTGAGAAGTAGGCAGAATTCCTTTAAAGAGCAAAATGATTTCACAATACTAACCATGTTTCTAGACCCTCTGTTTTCTAACATTAAAGATTCTCTTACAAACCTGCAGTTTTTCTCCCATTTACTTGTATGCAGTGATTTTGCTCAAGGTTTATGTTCCTCACAGAAGAAAACGCTGAAAGTTGGGCCGCGTTCCTTTCATACACTAACACAGTTCACCATGCTTAACAAGGTGCAAGACCCTCTTGCTCTTACAAGAGCTGCAGTGCTTCTCCCTTTCACTTGAATGGGAAGATTCAGCAGAAAGGTGATGTTGCTGATCCAGGAAAACACTGAGAGGTAGGCAGTATTCCTTTAAACAGCAAACTGAATTCACCATACTAATCATGTTGCTGGACCCTCTTGTTTCTAACATGAGGGATTCTCTTACAAATCTGCAGTTTTTCTCCCATTCACTTGTATGCGGTGATTTTGCACAGAGTTTATGTTCCTCACCCATGAAAAGGCTGAAGGTTAGGCAGCATTCCTTTCAAAAACTAACACAGTTTACCATGTTTGGCAAGGTGCAAGACACTCTTGCTTGCAAAGTTAATCCTTCTCTTTCAAGTGCTACAGTGCTTCTCCCATTCACTTGAATGGGGTGATTCAGCACAAAGGTGATGTTGCTCATGCAGGAAAACAGTGAGAAGTAGGCAGAATTCCTTTGAAGAGCAAAATGAATTCACAATACTAACCATGTTTCTAGACCCTCTGTTTTCTAACATTAAAAATTCTCTTAGAAACATGCAGTTTTACTCCCATTCACTTGTATGCTCTTGTTATGCACAGCGATGATGTTCCTCACCCATGGAAACACTGAGAGGGAGAGCATATTGCCTTAAACAACACACACAATTCTCAAACTTAAACATGCTGCTAAATCATCTTGCTTCTAACATTAATTCTTTTCTTAGAAAAGCTACAGTTTTTCTCCATTCATTTGAAAGAGGCTGTTTTGCACAAAGTTGATATGCTTCACCTTTGAAAACGCTGACAGTCAGGAAGGGTTCTTTTCAAATGCGAACTCGATTCACCATGCATAACAAGGTGAAAGGCCCTCTTGCTTGTAACACTAATGCTTCTCTTACAGAGCTGCAGTGATTCTCCCCTTCACTTGAATGGGGTGATTCAGCAAGAAAGGTGATGTTGCTCATCCAGGAAAACACTGAGCGTTATGCAGTACTCCTTGAAAGAGCAAACTGAATTCACAATATTAACCAAGTTGCTAGACCCTCTTGTTTCTAACATTAAGGATTCTCTTACAAAAGCTGCAGTTTTTCTCCGATTTACTTTTATGCGGAGATTTTGCACAAAGTTTATGTTCCTCTCCCATGAAAACACTGAAAGTTAGGCAGCGTTCCTCTTCAAAACGAACTAAGTTCACCATGCTTAACAAGGTGCAAGACCCTCTTGCTTGTACCATTAATTCTTCTCTTATAAGAGCTGCAGTGGTTCTCCCTTTCACTTGAATGTGGAGATTCAGCAGAAAGGTGATGTTGCTGATCCAGGAAAACACTGAGCGTTATGCAGTACTCCTTGAAAGAGCAAACTGAATTCACAATATTAACCAAGTTGCTAGACCCTCTTGTTTCTAACATTAAGGATTCTCTTACAAAAGCTGCAGTTTTTCTCCGATTTACTTTTATGCGGAGATTTTGAACAAAGTTTATGTTCCTCTCCCATGAAAACACTGAAAGTTAGGCAGCGTTCCTCTTCAAAACTAACTCAGTTCACCATGCTTAACAAGGTGCAAGACCCTCTTGCTTGTAACATTAATGCTTCTCTTATAAGAGCTGCAGTGGTTCTCCCATTCACTTGAATGGGGAGATTCAGCAGAAAGGTGATGTTGCTGATCCAAGAAAACACTGAGAGGTAGGCAGTACTCCTTTAAAGAGCAAACTCAATTCACCATACTACCCATGTTGCTAGACACTCTTGTTTGTAACATGAAGCATTCTCTTACAAATCTGCAGTTTTTCTCCCTTTCACTTGTATGCGGTGATTTTTGCACAAAGTTTATGTTCCTCACAGAAGAAAACGCTGAAAGTTGGGCCGCGTTCCTTTCAAACACTAACACAGTTCACCATGCTTAACAAGGTGCAAGACCCTCTTGCTCTTCTATGAGCTGCAGTGCTTCTCCCTTTCACTTGAATGGGGAGATTCAGCAGAAAGGTGATGTTGCTGATCGAGGAAAACACTGAGAGGTAGGCAGTACTCCTTTAAACAGCAAAGTGAATTCACCATACTAATCATGTTGTTGGACCCTCTTGTTTGTAACATGAGGTATTCTCTTACAAATCTGCAGTTTTTCTCCCATTCACTTGTAGGCGGTGATTTTGCACAAAGTTTATGTTCCTCACCCATGAAAAGGCTGAAGGTTAGGCAGCATTCCTTTCAAAAACTAACACAGTTTACCATGTTTGGCAAGGTGCAAGACACTCTTGCTTGCAAAGTTAATCCTTCTCTCACAAGTGCTACAGTGCTTCTCCCATTCATTTGAATGGGGTGATTAATCACAAAGGTGAAGTTGCTTATGCAGGAAAACAGTGAGAAGTAGGCAGAATTCCTTTAAAGAGCAAAATGAATTCACAATACTAACCATGTTTCTAGACCCTCTGTTTTCTAACATTAAAGATTCTCTTAGAAACATGCAGTTTTTCTCCCATTCAATTGTATGCTCTTGTTATGCACAGCAATGATGTTCCTCACCCATGGAAACACTGAGAGGGAGAGCGTATCGCCTTAAACAACACACACAATTCTCAAACTTAAACATGCTGCTAAATCATCTTGCTTCTCACATTAATTGTTTTCTTAGAAAAGCTACAGTTTTTCTCCATTCACTTGAAAGAGGCTGTTTTGCACAAAGTTGATATGCTTCACCTTTGAAAACGCTGACAGTCAGGAAGGGTTCTTTTCAAATGCGAACTAGATTCACCATGCATAACAAGGTGAAAGGCCCTCTTGCTTGTAACACTAATGCTTCTCTTACAGAGCTGCAGTGATTCTCCCCTTCACTTGAATGGGGTCATTCAGCAAGAAAGGTGATGTTGCTCATCCAGGAAAACACTGAGCGTTATGCACTACTTCTTGAAAGAGCAAACTGAATTCACAATATTAACCAAGTTGCTAGACTCTCTTGTTTCTAACATTAAGGATTCTCTTACAAAAGCTGCAGTTTTTCTCCCATTTACTTTTATGCGGAGATTTTGCACAAAGTTTATGTTCCTCTCCCATGAAAACACTGAAAGTTAGGCAGCGTTCCTCTTCAAAACGAACTAAGTTCACCATGCTTAACAAGGTGCAAGACCCTCTTGCTTGTAACATTAATGCTTCTCTTATAAGAGCTGCAGTGGTTCTTCAATACACTTGAATGGGGAGATTCAGCAGAAAGGTGATGTTGCTCATCCAGGAAAACACTGAGAGGTAGGCAGTACTCCTTTAAAGAGCAAACTCAATTCACCACACTACCCATGTTGCTAGACCCTCTTGTTTGTAACATGAAGCATTCTCTTACAAATCTGCAGTTTTTCTCCCTTTCACTTGTATGCGGTGATTTTTGCACAAAGTTTATATTCCTCACACATGAAAACGCTGAAGGTTAGGCAGCATTCCTATCAAAAACTAACACAGTTCACCATGTTTAGGAAGGTGCAAGACCCTCTTGCTTGTAAAATTAATCCTATCTTACAAGATCTACAGTGCTTCTCCAATTCACTTGAATGGGGTGATTCAGCACAAAGGTGATGTTGCTTATGCAGGAAAACAGTGAGAAGTAGGCAGAATTCCTTTAAAGAGCAAAATGAATTCACAATACTAACCATGTTCTAGACCCTCTGTTTTCTAACATTAAAGATTCTCTTACAAACATACAGTTTTTCTCCCATTCACTTGGATGCTCTTGTTATGCACAGCGATGATGTTCCTCACCCATGGAAACACTGAGAGGGAGAGCGTATTGCCTTAAACAACACACACAATTCTCAAACTTAAACATGCTGCTTCTAACATTAATTGTTTTCCTAGAAAAGCTACAGATTTTCTCCATTCACTTGAAAGAGGCTGTTTTGCACAAAGTTGATATGCTTCACCTTTGAAAACGCTGACAGTCAGGAAGGGTTCTTTTCAAAGGCTAACTCGGTTCACCATGCATAACAAGGTGAAAGGCCCTCTTGCTTGTAACACTAATGCTTCTCTTACAGAGCTGCAGTGATTCTCCCCTTCACTTGAATGGGGTGATGCAGCAAGAAAGGTGATGTTGCTCATCCAGGAAAACACTGAGCTTTATGCAGTACTCCTTGAAAGAGCAAACTGAATTCACAATATTAACCAAGTTGCTAGACCCTCTTGTTTCTAACATTAAGGATTCTCTTACAAAAGCTGCAGTTTTTCTCCAATTTACTTTTATGCGGAGGTTTTGCACAAAGTTTATGTTCCTCTCCGATGAAAACACTGAAAGTTAGGCAGCTTTCCTCTTCAAAACTAACTCAGTTTTCCATGCTTAACAAGGTGCAAGACCCTCTTGCTTGTAACATTAATGCTTCTCTTATAAGAGCTGCAGTGGTTCTCCCATTCACTTGAATGGGGAGATTCAGCAGAAAGGTGATGTTGCTGATCCAGGAAAACACTGAGAGGTAGGCAGTACTCCTTTAAAGAGCAAACTCAATTCACCATACTACCCATGTTGCTAGACACTCTTGTTTGTAACATGAAGCATTCTCTTACATATCTGCAGTTTTTCTCCCTTTCACTTGTATGCGGTGATTTTTTCACAAAGTTTATGTTCCTCACACATGAAAACGCTGAAGGTTAGGCAGCATTCCTTTCAAAAACTAACACAGTTTACCATGTTTGGCAAGGTGCAAGACACTCTTGCTTGCAAAGTTAATCCTTCTCTTTCAAGTGCTACAGTGCTTCTCCCATTCACTTGAATGGGGTGATTCAGCACAAAGGTGATGTTGCTTATGCAGGAAAACAGTGAGAAGTAGGCAGAATTCCTTTAAAGAGCAAAATGAATTCACAATACTAACCATTTTTCTAGACCCTCTGTTTTCTAACATTAAAGATTCTCTTACAAACATGCAGTTTTTCTCCCATTCACTTGTATGCTCTTGTTATGCACAGAGATGATGTTCCTCACCCATGGAAACACTGAGAGGGAGAGCGTATTGCCTTAAAAAACACACACAATTCTCAAACTTAAACATGTTGCTAAATCATCTTGCTTCTAACATTAATTGTTTTCTTAGAAAAGCTACAGTTTTTCAACATTCACTTGAAAGAGGCTGTTTTGCACAAAGTTGATATGCTTCACCTTTGAAAACGCTGACAGTCAGGAAGGGTTCTTTTCAAAGGCTAACTTGGTTCACCATGCATAACAAGGTGAAAGGCCCTCTTGCTTGTAACACTAATGCTTCTCTTACAGAGCTGCAGTGATTCTCCCCTTCACTGGAATTGGGTGATTCAGCAAGAAAGGTGATGTTGCTCATCGAGGAAAACACTGAGCGTTATACAGTACTCCTTGAAAGAGCAAACTGAATTCACAATATTAACCAAGTTGCTAGACCCTCTTGTTTCTAACATTAAGGATTCTCTTACAAAAGCTGCAGTTTTTCTCCCATTTACTTCTATGCGGAGATTTTGCACAAAGTTTATGTTCCTCTCCCATGAAAACACTGAAAGTTAGGCAGCGTTCCTCTTCAAAACGAACTAAGTTCACCATGCTTAACAAGGTGCAAGACCCTCTTGCTTGTAACATTAATGCTTCTCTTATAAGAGCAGCAGTGGTTCTCCCTTTCACTTGAATGGGGAGATTCAGCAGAAAGGTGATGTTGCTGATCCAGGAAAACACTGAGAGGTAGGAAGTACTCCTTTAAAGAGCAAACTCAATTCACCATACTACCCATGTTGCTAGACCCTCTTGTTTGTAACATGAAGCATTCTCTTACAAATCTGCAGTTTTTCTCCCATTCACTTGTATGCGGTGATTTTGCACAAAGTTTATGTTCCTCACCCATGAAAAGGCTGATGGTTAGGCAGCATTCCTTTCAAAAACTAACACAGTTTACCATGTTTGGCAAGGTGCAAGACACTCTTGCTTGCAAAGTTAATCCTTCTCTTACAAGTGCTACAGTGCTTCTCCCATTCACTTGAATGGGGTGATTCAGCACAAAGGTGATGTTGCTTATGCAGGAAAACAGTGAGAAGTAGGCAGAATTCCTTTAAAGAGCAAAATGAATTCACAATACTAACCATGTTTCTAGACCCTCTGTTTTCTAACATTAAAGATTCTCTTACAAACATGCAGTTTTTCTCCCATTCACTTGTATGCTCTTGTTATGCACAGCGATGATTTTCCTCACCCATGGAAACACTGAGAGGGAGAGCGTGAAAGGAATATGAGCTCTCAGCGGGCCCCAACCCCCTTGTTGGAGAAACCAGTACCAAACATCCCATGTAGATAAGATATGCAATGCGGCAGGGCTCAGTTAGGGCATATAGAATGTGAGGAATGCAAGATGTGAGATACGAGCAAGATGTGAGGTACGAGCAAGATGTGAAGTACGTGCAGGATGTGCTCTGCCTGCTTGTCTAATGTTGATAACAAAAATATGCACGCCACTGCAGTCTATATAAGATTTCCCCCTAAGAGGCTCAGGGTCTTGCTTTCCTAACCGGTCCTGCGTGTCCGTGTGGGAGCTCGACCCTGGCTAGCCAGTCCAATAAACTCTGCTTTGTTGATTGCATTCACGCCTGGCTCTCTGTCTCTCGGGGGAATAGGATTCCGGGTCCTAACATTTGGAGGTCCCACCGAGATTTCATTTTCTCGAGAGACAGAACCTGCCTGCGAGAAAGCAGGGGCGATCCCAAGTCCTAGGCGTTGGGAGGGGATCCCAGACCCTCATTTGGAGGAACTTGAGTGTTCCATTTGGGCCGCGGCGGGGATTCGGCCAATCCCCAGGGAGATTCATTCTGGGAATCTTGCAAGGAGGACCACAGGGTCCTATTGGGAGAGGCTTTCCTCTCATTTGGGCTCGAGCATTTTAGGAACCCTGGCGCCAGGTGAAGAACTAATTGAGCTAGTCGACCGACCACCCGTCAAGTGGACGCCTTTCGGCCTGATATCCCAGTTCGACGGTGAGGAGGTTGAATGGGGTGCGCACCAGTGTGAGAGAAGGACCGGTCCGAGCGAGTGCTGGAGAGTGTTGTGTGTGTGTGGAATTATTGTTGCCTTTATCCTTTTTGTTCTATCTCTCTTGGTGTTTGAGTCTCCTTCCACAATGGGACAGGGACAAACAACCCCAAAGTCTCTGATCCTTTCTCACTTTCCAGAAGTTAAAGAAAGGGCCTTAAATGCGGGTCTGGTCATCAAGAAAGGTAAGTTCGACACCTTTTGTTCTGCAGAGTGGCCCACCTTTGGAGTCGGGTGGCCCATTCAAGGTTCCCTCTCCCTAGACCTGATCACTAAGGTTAAAGCAGTCATTTTTCAGCCAGACAATCGAGGCCATCCAGACCAAGTTCCTTACATTTTGGTTTGGGAGGATCTGGTGAGGAACCCTCCCCCTTGGTTAACAGTTTTTCTGACCCACCCCTCCAGTTCGGCCCCCGGGGATAAAACCCCAGTCACGCCCGCCTTGGTCATAAAGGAGGAGGAAAAACTTCCTCTTCCCACCTTGACCGGTCCTCAAATTAGGGCATCTCCTTCACCATCTCCGGTCTTACCAGAGAGTTCCCCCCTTTACCCATCCCTCGCAGGGGCAGAGGAAGATCGGCCGCCTCCATACGTGACTCCCCCTGGCCAAGCCAGTGCCCCGGAGGAGGAAATTTCCTCATCCTCCTCAACAGGACTGGCAGCAGGAGGAGGAATGGGTCGAAGACTTCGCCCCCGAGGGATCCGGGAAAGGGAGGGGGAAGACGGGCCCCCCTCATCAACATAGGGGGAGGAAACTGTCCCTACACTTCCAGTCCGGATGGTGGGCCAAGGGGGACCGGGAGGAGGGCAACAGTTTCAGTACTGGCCCTTCTCCTCCAGTGATCTATATAACTGGAGGACGCAGAACCCGCCCTTTTCTGAAGACCCCAAGTGTCTCATAGATCTCCTGGAGTCCATCATGCATACACACCGCCCCACTTGGGATGACTGTCATCAGCTGCTCAATACTCTTTTTACGACGGAGGAACGAGAGCGCATCCTCAACGAAGCGAGGAAGAACGTCTTGGGGGATAATGGGAGACCCACAACTCTCCAACCGGCCATAGACGAGGCTTTTCCCCTACGCCGCCCTGATTGGGATTTCGGGACCGCAGAAGGTAGGGAGCGTCTTCGGATCTACCGCCAGACTCTTATGGCCGGTCTCCGAGCGGCCGCTAGAAGGCCCACCAATTTTGCAAAAGTAAAAGCAGTCATTCAAGGGGAAAACGAAAGCCCAGCCGGTTTCTTAGAGCGCCTCCATGAGGCATACCGTCAGTACACCCCGATTGACCCTGAGGCGGACCTCCACCGGTCTGCTCTGGTACTCTCATTCATTAATCAGGCAGCCCCAGACATTAGGAGAAAACTCAATAAACAGGAAAACTTAGGGGAGATGACTATAAGGGAAATGCTACAGGTAGCAGAAAAGGTCTTTACCGCTAGGGAAACTCCAGAAGAAAGGGAGGAAAGACAGAGAAAGGAAGACAGGGAAGCCCAGGAGAAATTGAGAAAGGAGGACAGGGAGTTCCAGGCTAAGGAAAACCGAAAGCAACAGAGAGAAATGGCTCGTATTTTCCTCGCGGGTGTCCGGGACCAACCCAGAGGAGGGGGCCACGCCAGGACCCCGGATAAGGAACACTGTTTTTACTGTAAGGAAACGGGGCATTGGAAGAGAGAATGTCCTAAGTTAAAGGGAAGAAGAGGGTTTGGAAGGAGACCGGGGGAAAACAGGGAAAGGGAACGAGCAGTAGAGCAGGCCAGAGTCCTTCTAGCCGGAGAAGAGGACTGAAGGAGACGGGGCTCAGACCCCCTCCCCGAGTCCTGGGTAACAATGCATGTGGAAGGGAAGCCGATGGGGTTCATGGTGGATACCGGCGCCCAATATTCGGTTTTAAACAAGGCACATGGACCTTTGAACAAGGCACGAACAAGTGTTGTTCAGGGGGCCACCGGTACGCAGTTATGTACACGGACTACCAAAAGAAAGGTGAACTTAGGAAAACACCAGGTCACACACTCCTTCTTGGTCGTCCCTGAGAGCCCCGCTCCCCTGCTCGGACGGGACCTACTCACCAAAATAGGGGCCCATATCCATTTTGAACCAGATGGAATAATTGTGACTGATCGAGAAGGGAGCCCGATTCATGTCTTGTCCCTATCATTGGCTGACGAGCATCGTCTGTTTGAGAGTCAACAGGAACCAGGAGGGGACATGACTCATTGGGTAAAAAGATTTCCCACGGCCTGGGCGGAGACTGCGGGAACCGGACTCGCCAAACACCTCCCGCCCGTAGTTATACAATTGAAGGCTTCTGCTCTCCCCATTCGGGTGAAACAGTATCCTATGCCTGAGGAGGCCCGAAGAGGCATAGCCCCTCATATCCACAGGCTAATAAAGGAAGGAGTACTGCGACCTTGTCAGTCTGCCTGGAATACTCCTCTGCTCCCCGTCCGAAAGCCGGGAAGCGGGGACTATAGGCCTGTGCAAGACCTACGAAAGGTAAACGAGCGGACGGAGGACATTCATCCCACCGTTCCGAATCCCTATACCTTGCTCAGCCACCTACCCCCCTCGCAAGTATGGTATACAACCCTTGATTTGAAAGATGCTTTCTTCAGCATTCCATTGTCAGAAATTAGTCAGCCGCTATTTGCTTTCGAATGGCAAGAAGATGGGGGCCAATCCGGACAGCTCACTTGGACCAGACTGCCGCAAGGATTTAAAAACTCTCCCACCCTGTTTAATGAGGCCCTGAGCCAGGACCTGGAACCTTTTCGTCGGAGCCACCCACGAGTCACTCTATTACAGTATGTTGATGACTTACTGTTAGCGGCAGAAACCCGAGAGGAGTGCATCAAGGCTACTGAACACCTGCTAACGGAATTAGGTGAGCTGGGGTATCGGGCAAGTGCCAAGAAAACTCACATCTGTAAAAGGTCAGTGACATATTTGGGTTATCGGATTGCAGATGGGGCAAGGTGGCTGACTGATGCCATGAAACAGACTATTCTGGCTATCCCATCCCCGACATCCACTAGGGGGGTGAGAGAATTCCTGGGCTCCGCGGGGTTCTGTAGACTCTGGATTCCAGGATTTGCGGAAATAGCCAGACCCCTATATGAGGCCACCAAAGAAGCTCCAGATTGGAGTTGGGGAGAGAGAGAACAACAGGCCTTTGATCAGCTAAAAGACGCTCTTTTGCAGGCCCCTGCCTTAGCCTTGCCAGATCCTACAAGACCATTCACTCTGTTTGTAGATGAGAAAAAGGGCGTAGCCAAAGGAGTCTTGACCCAACAGCTAGGTCCCTGGAAGAGACCAGTGGCATACTTTTCCAAGAAATTAGACGCAGTAGCGGCAGGATGGCCCCCCTGCCTCCGCATCATAGCGGCCATTGCCGTGCTGGTGAGAGAAGCCGATAAACTAACCTTTGGACAGGCCCTCTGGGTAACGGCCCCTCACCCGGTGGAGGGAATCCTTAAACAACCCCCTGGGAAATGGATGACGAATGCCAGGCTCACCCATTACCAGGGGCTCTTGTTGGATTCCCCTCGGATCACATTCACAGATCCCGTAATCCTGAACCCTGCCACCTTGTTGCCTAACCCGGAACTGCAGACACCTGTCCATAACTGCAAAGAATTCCTCTCCGAAGTTACACAGGTACGGGCTGACCTAAAGGATACCCCCCTGTCCGGCTGCAAATTAAACTGGTACACGGATGGAAGCAGTTTTTTCCAAGATGGAGCCCGAAGGGCAGGGGCAGCTGTAGTCGACCAAGAAGGAAATACGGTATGGAGCAGCGCCCTCCCACCCGGAACATCAGCCCAAAAAGCGGAATTAATTGCCTTGGCAGAGGCCCTGGAGAGGGCAAAAGGAAAGCGAGTCAATATCTACACCGATAGCCGCTATGCTTTCGGTACCATCCATGTCCACGGGGCCATCTATCGCGAAAGAGGATTCCGCACAGCAGAAGGAAAACATCTAAAGAACCTAGCCGAAGTCCAGCGTCTATTAATGGCAGTGGAAAAACCGAAGGCAGTGGCAGTGATGTATGTCCCAGGCCACCAGTCTGCCAAGACGCCGGAAGCTGTCGGTAACAACAGAGCAGATCAAGAAGCAAAGAGAGTAGCAATGGTGAGTCCTCCCATGGAGACAGGGCAACCTTCCACGGTTGCGGCGATAGACGTGCCGGTCCCAGAGCTCCCTCCGCTACCCCCCCGACCAGAATACTCCACAGAGGATTTCACTTGGATGAGAGCCCACTCCCCCTTTAGAGAAGGGGAAGACGGATGGAAAAGCGACTTGGAGGGCAAGTTAGTTCTGCCTGAAAAACTCGGACGATTCCTGTTGGCTAACTTACATAAGTCCACCCATTTGGGGCGGAGAAAATTACTAGACTTGTTGACATCTGCGCAGCTCCGATTTCCGAACCAGACCATAGCAGTCCGCCAAATTGTGGAAGATTGTGCCAGCTGCACAATCATGAAACCAGGACGAAGGGAGGGCACCATACAGGTACTCGGGAACGGAGGAGGGCTCCGGGAAGAAGTTGGGAAGTGGATTTTACTGAGGTAAAACCGGGAAAGTTTGGGTACAAATATTTGCTGGTATTCATAGATACCTTTTCAGGCTGGGTGGAGGCTTTTCCTACAAAGAAGGAGACGAGTCAGGTAGTGGCAAAGGCTTTGCTAGAGGAAATCATACCCAGATATGGGGTGCCCGAGGCAATTGGGTCAGATAACGGTCCGGCTTTTGTTAGTAAGGTCCTGCATGGACTAGCCCAGACTATGGGGGCCAATTGGAAGCTACATTGTGAATATAACCCCCAGAGCTCAGGGCAAGTAGAAAGGATGAATAGGACACTAAAGGAGACTTTAGCCAAATTGGCCCTGGAGACTGGCGGTGATTGGGTGACGCTCCTTCCCTTGGCCATCTTCCGAGTCCGGAACTCCCCCTATGTCCATGGGCTAACTCCCTTTGAGATCCTGTATGGGGCTCCACCCCCCATCATTCAGAGGACCTTAAGCCCAGAACTAGGTGATCTGGCCCCAAATTACCTGACCATGTTGCAGGCTTTAGCTAAAGTGCAACAACGGATTTGGCCCTTAATTCAAGCATACCACGCTGTTAAGAGGGACCCGGCTCCGGAACATGGCATAGTCCCGGGTGACATGGTATGGGTTAAAAGGCATCAGTCCAAAACCCTAGAGCCTAGATGGAAAGGACCTTATGTTGTACTGTTTACTACCCCTACCGCCCTCAAGGTTGATGGCATCGGACCTTGGATCCACCACTCCCACGTGCGTCGAGCCAATCATCAAAAACAAGAAGGGGTCAAGGAGTGGACTGTACGGCGGCACCCAGACAACCCATTAAAGCTAAAGCTTTTGTGGCCCCGGGAACATGCAGAGCCTTCAGGAGCAGCCACGGATGGGGTGGCTGATCGCTCTGATCTTGCTCAATGCCCAGAGCGGGAGCCTCGCAGAAACCAACCCTCACCAGCCCTATAAGCAAACCTGGATACTCACCGATGGGGAGACTCATACCACCCTCAACGAGACTACTCGCACTGCCCCCATAGGAACTTGGTGGCCGGAGCTTCAGTTCTGCTTCAGAGACATCAATCCTGCCTACAAGTCTACTGCCCCGGAGTCAGCCCGACGTTATGGGTTTTATGCCTGCCCCGGCCACAAAAAGAACCAGGAATGTGGGGGGATACAATACTCCTTCTGTAGGTCATGGGCATGTGTCACATCCAATGATAGTGAATGGAAATGGGGGATATCAAAATCAGACCTAGTCAAATTTGCCTTTGTAAATGGGATATTAAGGGGGCACAGAATTCCAATACCCACCCATAAATGCCAGCCCACGGATCTAGATAGAATCAAGGTCACTTTCACTGAAACTGGCAAGAAGGACACCCCTGGGTGGATACAAGGTAAGGTATGGGGACTTGTATTTTATAAATATGGTGGACATGCTGGCTCGACCATAGTGGTCAGATTAAAAATTGAGCCCATAGGGCCACCGTCCACAGCAGTAGGCCCCAATAAGGTACTTAGGCCGCCCAATGTAAAGCCATCTCCCCAACCTTCCACAACTCACCACCTTCCCTCAACCATAGCTCGGGCTAATGTTACAACTCCAAGACCATCAGAAACCAGCCCTCCCCTGGTGAGGCCCAGTCTCATGACCGCATCTAAAGACCCCCTCTGGGAGCTAGTGGTTGCTGCCTTCCTGATGTTAAACCACACCAACCCTAACATGACCAACTCCTGTTGGTTATGTTATGATGTGAGGCCCCCATTCTATGAGGCAATAGGGCTAAACACCACTCACGATACCTCATCTGAGGAAAACCCTACTCAATGTTCCTGGGGAGACCGTAAGAGAGGTCTGACCATACAGCAGGTAAACGGCCAAGGAACCTGCTTAGGAAAAGTGCCAAAGAACAGACGGGACTTATGTACTGTTATTAACGCCAGTTCTACCTGGGGAAATGCTATTAAATGGGTAATTCCAAAGGACAATGGGTGGTGGCTATGCTCGCGGTCCGGACTCACCCCATGCCTATCAACTAAGGTGTTTAACAGCTCTAAAGAATTCTGTGTTATAGTGGTTGTGCTGCCCCGCATCCTCTATCATTCGGAGGAAAGTCTATATTCATACTGGAATATAGGAACAGGTGAGAGAAAGAAGAGAGAGCCTATTTCTACACTAACCATTGCTACCCTACTTAGCCTAGGGGTGGCTGGGGCAGGGACCGGCATAGCCTCCCTGGCTACTCAACATAAAGGGATGTCTTCGCTGCGTGCAGCCATAGACGAAGATATAGAGAGAATAGAAACCTCCATTAGCCACCTAGAAAAATCCCTCACTTCTCTGTCTGAGGTAGTACTTCAAAACCGACGAGGTCTGGACTTGTTGTTCCTTCAAAAAGGGGGACTATGCGTTGCTCTAGGGGAAGAATGTTGTTTTTACGCTGACCATACCGGAGTTGTTCGTGACTCCATGTCTAAACTCCGAAAGAGCCTGGAACAAAGAAAACGAGAAAAAGAGGCAGGGGAAAGCTGGTTCGAGTCTTGGTTTAACCAGTCCCCATGGTTGGCTACCCTTTTATCTGCACTGGCAGCGCCAATAATAATCATCCTACTGCTTGTTACCATAGGACCCTGGATTCTAAACCGACTTATGACTTTTGTCAAAAGTCGAATTAATACTATCCAACTTCTGGTCCTCCGCCAAAAATATCAGGCTCTTCATCCTCTTGAGGATGATTCCTCAATTTAGGCCATAAGAAAGGGGGGAATGAAAGGAATAGGAGGTCTCAGCGGGCCCCAACCCCCTTGTTGGAGAAACCAGTACCAAACATCCCATGTAGATAAGATAAGCAATGCGGCAGGGCTCAGTTAGGGCATATAGAATGTGAGGAATGCAAGATGTGAGATACGAGCAAGATGTGAGGTACGAGCAAGATGTGAAGTACGTGCAGGATGTGCTCTCCCTGCTTGTCTAATGTTGATAACAAAAATATGCACGCCACTGCAGTCTATATAAGATTTCCCCCTAAGAGGCTCAGGGTCTTGCTTTCCTAACCGGTCCTGCGTGTCCGTGTGGGAGCTCGACCCTGGCTAGCCAGTCCAATAAACTCTGCTTTGTTGATTGCATTCACGCCTGGCTCTCTGTCTCTCAGGGGAATAGGATTCCGGGTCCTAATATTTGGAGGTCCCACCGAGATTTCATTTTCTCGAGAGACAGAACCTGCCTGCGAGAAAGCAGGGGCGATCCCAAGTCCTAGGCGTTGGGAGGGGATCCCAGACCCTCATTTGGAGGAACTTGAGTGTTCCATTTGGGCCGCGGCGGGGATTCGGCCAATCCCCAGGGAGATTCATTCTGGGAATCTCGCAAGGAGGACCACAGGGTCCTATTGGGAGAGGCTTTCCTCTCATTTGGGCTCGAGCATTTTAGGAACCCTGGCGCCAGGTGAAGAACTAATTGAGCTAGTCGACCGACCACCCGTCAAGTGGACGCCTTTCGGCCTGATATCCCAGTTCGACGGTGAGGAGGTTGAATGGGGTGCGCACCAGTGTGAGAGAAGGACCGGTCCGAGCGAGTGCTGGAGAGTGTTGTGTGTGTGTGGAATTATTGTTGCCTTTACCCTTTTTGTTCTATCTCTCTTGGTGTTTGAGTCTCCTTCCACAATGGGACAGGGACAAACAACCCCAAAGTCTCTGATCCTTTCTCACTTTCCAGAAGTTAAAGAAAGGGCCTTAAATGCGGGTCTGGTCATCAAGAAAGGTAAGTTCGACACCTTTTGTTCTGCAGAGTGGCCCACCTTTGGAGTCGGGTGGCCCATTCAAGGTTCCCTCTCCCTAGACCTGATCACTAAGGTTAAAGCAGTCAATTTTCAGCCAGACAATCGAGGCCATCCAGACCAAGTTCCTTACATTTTGGTTTGGGAGGATCTGGTGAGGAACCCTCCCCCTTGGTTAACAGTTTTTCTGACCCACCCCTCCAGTTCGGCCCCCGGGGATAAAACCCCAGTCACGCCCGCCTTGGTCATAAAGGAGGAGGAAAAACTTCCTCTTCCCACCTTGACCGGTCCTCAAATTAGGGCATCTCCTTCACCATCTCCGGTCTTACCAGAGAGTTCCCCCCTTTACCCATCCCTCGCAGGGGCAGAGGAAGATCGGCCGCCTCCATACGTGACTCCCCCTGGCCAAGCCAGTGCCCCGGAGGAGGAAATTTCCTCATCCTCCTCAACAGGACTGGCAGCAGGAGGAGGAATGGGTCGAAGACTTCGCCCCCGAGGGATCCGGGAAAGGGAGGGGGAAGACGGGCCCCCCTCATCAACACAGGGGGAGGAAACTGTCCCTACACTTCCAGTCCGGATGGTGGGCCAAGGGGGACCGGGAGGAGGGCAACAGTTTCAGTACTGGCCCTTCTCCTCCAGTGATCTATATAACTGGAGGATGCAGAACCCGCCCTTTTCTGAAGACCCCAAGTGTCTCATAGATCTCCTGGAGTCCATCATGCATACACACCGCCCCACTTGGGATGACTGTCATCAGCTGCTCAATACTCTTTTTACGACGGAGGAACGAGAGCGCATCCTCAACGAAGCGAGGAAGAACGTCTTGGGGGATAATGGGAGACCCACAACTCTCCAACCGGCCATAGACGAGGCTTTTCCCCTACGCCGCCCTGATTGGGATTTCGGGACCGCAGAAGGTAGGGAGCGTCTTCGGATCTACCGCCAGACTCTTATGGCCGGTCTCCGAGCGGCCGCTAGAAGGCCCACCAATTTTGCAAAAGTAAAAGCAGTCATTCAAGGGGAAAACGAAAGCCCAGCCGGTTTCTTAGAGCGCCTCCATGAGGCATACCGTCAGTACACCCCGATTGACCCTGAGGCGGACCTCCACCGGTCTGCTCTGGTACTCTCATTCATTAATCAGGCAGCCCCAGACATTAGGAGAAAACTCAATAAACAGGAAAACTTAGGGGAGATGACTATAAGGGAAATGCTACAGGTAGCAGAAAAGGTCTTTACCGCTAGGGAAACTCCAGAAGAAAGGGAGGAAAGACAGAGAAAGGAAGACAGGGAAGCCCAGGAGAAATTGAGAAAGGAGGACCGGGAGTTCCAGGCTAAGGAAAACCGAAAGCAACAGAGAGAAATGGCTCGTATTTTCCTAGCGGGTATCCGGGACCAACCCAGAGGAGGGGGCCACGCCAGGACCCCGGATAAGGAACACTGTTTTTACTGTAAGGAAACGGGGCATTGGAAGAGAGAATGTCCTAAGTTAAAGGGAAGAAGAGGGTTTGGAAGGAGACCGGGGGAAAACAGGGAAAGGGAACGAGCAGTAGAGCAGGCCAGAGTCCTTCTAGCCGGAGAAGAGGACTGAAGGAGACGGGGCTCAGACCCCCTCCCCGAGTCCTGGGTAACAATGCATGTGGAAGGGAAGCCGATGGGGTTCATGGTGGATACCGGCGCCCAATATTCGGTTTTAAACAAGGCACATGGACCTTTGAACAAGGCACGAACAAGTGTTGTTCAGGGGGCCACCGGTACGCAGTTATGTACACGGACTACCAAAAGAAAGGTGAACTTAGGAAAACACCAGGTCACACACTCCTTCTTGGTCGTCCCTGAGAGCCCCGCTCCCCTGCTCGGACGGGACCTACTCACCAAAATAGGGGCCCATATCCATTTTGAACCAGATGGAATAATTGTGACTGATCGAGAAGGGAGCCCGATTCATGTCTTGTCCCTATCATTGGCTGACGAGCATCGTCTGTTTGAGAGTCAACAGGAACCAGGAGGGGACATGACTCATTGGGTAAAAAGATTTCCCACGGCCTGGGCGGAGACTGCAGGAACCGGCCTCGCCAAACACCTCCCGCCCGTAGTTATACAATTGAAGGCTTCTGCTCTCCCCATTCGGGTGAAACAGTATCCTATGCCTGAGGAGGCCCGAAGAGGCATAGCCCCTCATATCCACAGGCTAATAAAGGAAGGAGTACTGCGACCTTGTCAGTCTGCCTGGAATACTCCTCTGCTCCCCGTCCGAAAGCCGGGAAGCGGGGACTATAGGCCTGTGCAAGACCTACGAAAGGTAAACGAGCGGACGGAGGACATTCATCCCACCGTTCCGAATCCCTATACCTTGCTCAGCCACCTACCCCCCTCGCAAGTATGGTATACAACCCTTGATTTGAAAGATGCTTTCTTCAGCATTCCATTGTCAGAAATTAGTCAGCCGCTATTTGCTTTCGAATGGCAAGAAGATGGGGGCCAATCCGGACAGCTCACTTGGACCAGACTGCCGCAAGGATTTAAAAACTCTCCCACCCTGTTTAATGAGGCCCTGAGCCAGGACCTGGAACCTTTTCGTCGGAGCCACCCACGAGTCACTCTATTACAGTATGTTGATGACTTACTGTTAGCGGCAGAAACCCGAGAGGAGTGCATCAAGGCTACTGAACACCTGCTAACGGAATTAGGTGAGCTGGGGTATCGGGCAAGTGCCAAGAAAACTCACATCTGTAAAAGGTCAGTGACATATTTGGGTTATCGGATTGCAGATGGGGCAAGGTGGCTGACTGATGCCATGAAACAGACTATTCTGGCTATCCCATCCCCGACATCCACTAGGGGGGTGAGAGAATTCCTGGGCTCCGCGGGGTTCTGTAGACTCTGGATTCCAGGATTTGCGGAAATAGCCAGACCCCTATATGAGGCCACCAAAGAAGCTCCAGATTGGAGTTGGGGAGAGAGAGAACAACAGGCCTTTGATCAGCTAAAAGACGCTCTTTTGCAGGCCCCTGCCTTAGCCTTGCCAGATCCTACAAGACCATTCACTCTGTTTGTAGATGAGAAAAAGGGCGTAGCCAAAGGAGTCTTGACCCAACAGCTAGGTCCCTGGAAGAGACCAGTGGCATACTTTTCCAAGAAATTAGACGCAGTAGCGGCAGGATGGCCCCCCTGCCTCCGCATCATAGCGGCCATTGCCGTGCTGGTGAGAGAAGCCGATAAACTAACCTTTGGACAGGCCCTCTGGGTAACGGCCCCTCACCCGGTGGAGGGAATCCTTAAACAACCCCCTGGGAAATGGATGACGAATGCCAGGCTCACCCATTACCAGGGGCTCTTGTTGGATTCCCCTCGGATCACATTCACAGATCCCGTAATCCTGAACCCTGCCACCTTGTTGCCTAACCCGGAACTGCAGACACCTGTCCATAACTGCAAAGAATTCCTCTCCGAAGTTACACAGGTACGGGCTGACCTAAAGGATACCCCCCTGTCCGGCTGCAAATTAAACTGGTACACGGATGGAAGCAGTTTTTTCCAAGATGGAGCCCGAAGGGCAGGGGCAGCTGTAGTCGACCAAGAAGGAAATACGGTATGGAGCAGCGCCCTCCCACCCGGAACATCAGCCCAAAAAGCGGAATTAATTGCCTTGGCAGAGGCCCTGGAGAGGGCAAAAGGAAAGCGAGTCAATATCTACACCGATAGCCGCTATGCTTTCGGTACCATCCATGTCCACGGGGCCATCTATCGCGAAAGAGGATTCCGCACAGCAGAAGGAAAACATCTAAAGAACCTAGCCGAAGTCCAGCGTCTATTAATGGCAGTGGAAAAACCGAAGGCAGTGGCAGTGATGTATGTCCCAGGCCACCAGTCTGCCAAGACGCCGGAAGCTGTCGGTAACAACAGAGCAGATCAAGAAGCAAAGAGAGTAGCAATGGTGAGTCCTCCCATGGAGACAGGGCAACCTTCCACGGTTGCGGCGATAGACGTGCCGGTCCCAGAGCTCCCTCCGCTACCCCCCCGACCAGAATACTCCACAGAGGATTTCACTTGGATGAGAGCCCACTCCCCCTTTAGAGAAGGGGAAGACGGATGGAAAAGCGACTTGGAGGGCAAGTTAGTTCTGCCTGAAAAACTCGGACGATTCCTGTTGGCTAACTTACATAAGTCCACCCATTTGGGGCGGAGAAAATTACTAGACTTGTTGACATCTGCGCAGCTCCGATTTCCGAACCAGACCATAGCAGTCCGCCAAATTGTGGAAGATTGTGCCAGCTGCACAATCATGAAACCAGGACGAAGGGAGGGCACCATACAGGTACTCGGGAACGGAGGAGGGCTCCGGGAAGAAGTTGGGAAGTGGATTTTACTGAGGTAAAACCGGGAAAGTTTGGGTACAAATATTTGCTGGTATTCATAGATACCTTTTCAGGCTGGGTGGAGGCTTTTCCTACAAAGAAGGAGACGAGTCAGGTAGTGGCAAAGGCTTTGCTAGAGGAAATCATACCCAGATATGGGGTGCCCGAGGCAATTGGGTCAGATAACGGTCCGGCTTTTGTTAGTAAGGTCCTGCAGGGACTAGCCCAGACTATGGGGGCCAATTGGAAGCTACATTGTGAATATAACCCCCAGAGCTCAGGGCAAGTAGAAAGGATGAATAGGACACTAAAGGAGACTTTAGCCAAATTGGCCCTGGAGACTGGCGGTGATTGGGTGACGCTCCTTCCCTTGGCCATCTTCCGAGTCCGGAACTCCCCCTATGTCCATGGGCTAACTCCCTTTGAGATCCTGTATGGGGCTCCACCCCCCATCATTCAGAGGACCTTAAGCCCAGAACTAGCTGATCTGGCCCCAAATTACCTGACCATGTTGCAGGCTTTAGCTAAAGTGCAACAACGGATTTGGCCCTTAATTCAAGCATACCACGCTGTTAAGAGGGACCCGGCTCCGGAACATGGCATAGTCCCGGGTGACATGGTATGGGTTAAAAGGCATCAGTCCAAAACCCTAGAGCCTAGATGGAAAGGACCTTATGTTGTACTGTTTACTACCCCTACCGCCCTCAAGGTTGATGGCATCGGACCTTGGATCCACCACTCCCACGTGCGTCGAGCCAATCATCAAAAACAAGAAGGGGTCAAGGAGTGGACTGTACGGCGGCACCCAGACAACCCATTAAAGCTAAAGCTTTTGTGGCCCCGGGAACATGCAGAGCCTTCAGGAGCAGCCACGGATGGGGTGGCTGATCGCTCTGATCTTGCTCAATGCCCAGAGCGGGAGCCTCGCAGAAACCAACCCTCACCAGCCCTATAAGCAAACCTGGATACTCACCGATGGGGAGACTCATACCACCCTCAACGAGACTACTCGCACTGCCCCCATAGGAACTTGGTGGCCGGAGCTTCAGTTCTGCTTCAGGGACATCAATCCTGCCTACAAGTCTACTGCCCCGGAGTCAGCCCGACGTTATGGGTTTTATGCCTGCCCCGGCCACAAAAAGAACCAGGAATGTGGGGGGATACAATACTCCTTCTGTAGGTCATGGGCATGTGTCACATCCAATGATAGTGAATGGAAATGGGGGATATCAAAATCAGACCTAGTCAAATTTGCCTTTGTAAATGGGATATTAAGGGGGCACAGAATTCCAATACCCACCCATAAATGCCAGCCCACGGATCTAGATAGAATCAAGGTCACTTTCACTGAAACTGGCAAGAAGGACACCCCTGGGTGGATACAAGGTAAGGTATGGGGACTTGTATTTTATAAATATGGTGGACATGCTGGCTCGACCATAGTGGTCAGATTAAAAATTGAGCCCATAGGGCCACCGTCCACAGCAGTAGGCCCCAATAAGGTACTTAGGTCGCCCAATGTAAAGCCATCTCCCCAACCTTCCACAACTCACCACCTTCCCTCAACCATAGCTCGGGCTAATGTTACAACTCCAAGACCATCAGAAACCAGCCCTCCCCTGGTGAGGCCCAGTCTCATGACCGCATCTAAAGACCCCCTCTGGGAGCTAGTGGTTGCTGCCTTCCTGACGTTAAACCACACCAACCCTAACATGACCAACTCCTGTTGGTTATGTTATGATGTGAGGCCCCCATTCTATGAGGCAATAGGGCTAAACACCACTCACGATACCTCATCTGAGGAAAACCCTACTCAATGTTCCTGGGGAGACCGTAAGAGAGGTCTGACCATACAGCAGGTAAACGGCCAAGGAACCTGCTTAGGAAAAGTGCCAAAGAACAGACGGGACTTATGTACTGTTATTAACGCCAGTTCTACCTGGGGAAATGCTATTAAATGGGTAATTCCAAAGGACAATGGGTGGTGGCTATGCTCGCGGTCCGGACTCACCCCATGCCTATCAACTAAGGTGTTTAACAGCTCTAAAGAATTCTGTGTTATAGTGGTTGTGCTGCCCCGCATCCTCTATCATTCGGAGGAAAGTCTATATTCATACTGGAATATAGGAACAGGTGAGAGAAAGAAGAGAGAGCCTATTTCTACACTAACCATTGCTACCCTACTTAGCCTAGGGGTGGCTGGGGCAGGGACCGGCATAGCCTCCCTGGCTACTCAACATAAAGGGATGTCTTCGCTGCGCGCAGCCATAGACGAAGATATAGAGAGAATAGAAACCTCCATTAGCCACCTAGAAAAATCCCTCACTTCTCTGTCTGAGGTAGTACTTCAAAACCGACGAGGTCTGGACTTGTTGTTCCTCCAAAAAGGGGGACTATGCGTTGCTCTAGGGGAAGAATGTTGTTTTTACGCTGACCATACCGGAGTTGTTCGTGACTCCATGTCTAAACTCCGAAAGAGCCTGGAACAAAGAAAACGAGAAAAAGAGGCAGGGGAAAGCTGGTTCGAGTCTTGGTTTAACAAGTCCCCATGGTTGGCTACCCTTTTATCTGCACTGGCAGGGCCAATAATAATCATCCTACTGCTTGTTATCATAGGACCCTGGATTCTAAACCGACTTATGACTTTTGTCAAAAGTCGAATTAATACTATCCAACTTCTGGTCCTCCGCCAACAATATCAGGCTCTTCATCCTCTTGAGGATGATTCCTCAATTTAGGCCATAAGAAAGGGGGGAATGAAAGGAATAGGAGGTCTCAGCGGGCCCCAACCCCCTTGTTGGAGAAACCAGTACCAAACATCCCATGTAGATAAGATAAGCAATGCGGCAGGGCTCAGTTAGGGCATATAGAATGTGAGGAATGCAAGATGTGAGGTACGAGCAAGATGTGAAGTACGTGCAGGATGTGCTCTCCCTGCTTGTCTAATGTTGATAACAAAAATATGCACGCCACTGCAGTCTATATAAGATTTCCCCCTAAGAGGCTCAGGGTCTTGCTTTCCTAACCGGTCCTGCGTGTCCGTGTGGGAGCTCGACCCTGGCTAGCCAGTCCAATAAACTCTGCTTTGTTGATTGCATTCACGCCTGGCTCTCTGTCTCTCGGGGGAATAGGATTCCGGGTCCTAACATTTGGAGGTCCCACCGAGATTTCATTTTCTCGAGAGACAGAACCTGCCTGCGAGAAAGCAGGGGCGATCCCAAGTCCTAGGCGTTGGGATGGGATCCCAGACCCTCATTTGGAGGAACTTGAGTGTTCCATTTGGGCCGCGTCGGGGATTCGGCCAATCCCCAGGGAGATTCATTCTGGGAATCTTGCAAGGAGGACCACAGGGTCCTATTGGGAGAGGCTTTCCTCTCATTTGGGCTCGAGCATTTTAGGAACCCTGGCGCCAGGTGAAGAACTAATTGAGCTAGTCGACCGACCACCCGTCAAGTGGACGCCTTTCGGCCTGATATCCCAGTTCGACGGTGAGGAGGTTGAATGGGGTGCGCACCAGTGTGAGAGAAGGACCGGTCCGAGCGAGTGCTGGAGAGTGTTGTGTGTGTGTGGAATTATTGTTGCCTTTACCCTTTTTGTTCTATCTCTCTTGGTGTTTGAGTCTCCTTCCACAATGGGACAGGGACAAACAACCCCAAAGTCTCTGATCCTTTCTCACTTTCCAGAAGTTAAAGAAAGGGCCTTAAATGCGGGTCTGGTCATCAAGAAAGGTAAGTTCGACACCTTTTGTTCTGCAGAGTGGCCCACCTTTGGAGTCGGGTGGCCCATTCAAGGTTCCCTCTCCCTAGACCTGATCACTAAGGTTAAAGCAGTCAATTTTCAGCCAGACAATCGAGGCCATCCAGACCAAGTTCCTTACATTTTGGTTTGGGAGGATCTGGTGAGGAACCCTCCCCCTTGGTTAACAGTTTTTCTGACCCACCCCTCCAGTTCGGCCCCCGGGGATAAAACCCCAGTCACGCCCGCCTTGGTCATAAAGGAGGAGGAAAAACTTCCTCTTCCCACCTTGACCGGTCCTCAAATTAGGGCATCTCCTTCACCATCTCCGGTCTTACCAGAGAGTTCCCCCCTTTACCCATCCCTCGCAGGGGCAGAGGAAGATCGGCCGCCTCCATACGTGACTCCCCCTGGCCAAGCCAGTGCCCCGGAGGAGGAAATTTCCTCATCCTCCTCAACAGGACTGGCAGCAGGAGGAGGAATGGGTCGAAGACTTCGCCCCCGAGGGATCCGGGAAAGGGAGGGGGAAGACGGGCCCCCCTCATCAACACAGGGGGAGGAAACTGTCCCTACACTTCCAGTCCGGATGGTGGGCCAAGGGGGACCGGGAGGAGGGCAACAGTTTCAGTACTGGCCCTTCTCCTCCAGTGATCTATATAACTGGAGGACGCAGAACCCGCCCTTTTCTGAAGACCCCAAGTGTCTCATAGATCTCCTGGAGTCCATCATGCATACACACCGCCCCACTTGGGATGACTGTCATCAGCTGCTCAATACTCTTTTTACGACGGAGGAACGAGAGCGCATCCTCAACGAAGCGAGGAAGAACGTCTTGGGGGATAATGGGAGACCCACAACTCTCCAACCGGCCATAGACGAGGCTTTTCCCCTACGCCGCCCTGATTGGGATTTCGGGACCGCAGAAGGTAGGGAGCGTCTTCGGATCTACCGCCAGACTCTTATGGCCGGTCTCCGAGCGGCCGCTAGAAGGCCCACCAATTTTGCAAAAGTAAAAGCAGTCATTCAAGGGGAAAACGAAAGCCCAGCCGGTTTCTTAGAGCGCCTCCATGAGGCATACCGTCAGTACACCCCGATTGACCCTGAGGCGGACCTCCACCGGTCTGCTCTGGTACTCTCATTCATTAATCAGGCAGCCCCAGACATTAGGAGAAAACTCAATAAACAGGAAAACTTAGGGGAGATGACTATAAGGGAAATGCTACAGGTAGCAGAAAAGGTCTTTACCGCTAGGGAAACTCCAGAAGAAAGGGAGGAAAGACAGAGAAAGGAAGACAGGGAAGCCCAGGAGAAATTGAGAAAGGAGGACCGGGAGTTCCAGGCTAAGGAAAACCGAAAGCAACAGAGAGAAATGGCTCGTATTTTCCTAGCGGGTGTCCGGGACCAACCCAGAGGAGGGGGCCACGCCAGGACCCCGGATAAGGAACACTGTTTTTACTGTAAGGAAACGGGGCATTGGAAGAGAGAATGTCCTAAGTTAAAGGGAAGAAGAGGGTTTGGAAGGAGACCGGGGGAAAACAGGGAAAGGGAACGAGCAGTAGAGCAGGCCAGAGTCCTTCTAGCCGGAGAAGAGGACTGAAGGAGACGGGGCTCAGACCCCCTCCCCGAGTCCTGGGTAACAATGCATGTGGAAGGGAAGCCGATGGGGTTCATGGTGGATACCGGCGCCCAATATTCGGTTTTAAACAAGGCACATGGACCTTTGAACAAGGCACGAACAAGTGTTGTTCAGGGGGCCACCGGTACGCAGTTATGTACACGGACTACCAAAAGAAAGGTGAACTTAGGAAAACACCAGGTCACACACTCCTTCTTGGTTGTCCCTGAGAGCCCCGCTCCCCTGCTCGGACGGGACCTACTCACCAAAATAGGGGCCCATATCCATTTTGAACCAGATGGAATAATTGTGACTGATCGAGAAGGGAGCCCGATTCATGTCTTGTCCCTATCATTGGCTGACGAGCATCGTCTGTTTGAGAGTCAACAGGAACCAGGAGGGGACATGACTCATTGGGTAAAAAGATTTCCCACGGCCTGGGCGGAGACTGCGGGAACCGGCCTCGCCAAACACCTCCCGCCCGTAGTTATACAATTGAAGGCTTCTGCTCTCCCCATTCGGGTGAAACAGTATCCTATGCCTGAGGAGGCCCGAAGAGGCATAGCCCCTCATATCCACAGGCTAATAAAGGAAGGAGTACTGCGACCTTGTCAGTCTGCCTGGAATACTCCTCTGCTCCCCGTCCGAAAGCCGGGAAGCGGGGACTATAGGCCTGTGCAAGACCTACGAAAGGTAAACGAGCGGACGGAGGACATTCATCCCACCGTTCCGAATCCCTATACCTTGCTCAGCCACCTACCCCCCTCGCAAGTATGGTATACAACCCTTGATTTGAAAGATGCTTTCTTCAGCATTCCATTGTCAGAAATTAGTCAGCCGCTATTTGCTTTCGAATGGCAAGAAGATGGGGGCCAATCCGGACAGCTCACTTGGACCAGACTGCCGCAAGGATTTAAAAACTCTCCCACCCTGTTTAATGAGGCCCTGAGCCAGGACCTGGAACCTTTTCGTCGGAGCCACCCACGAGTCACTCTATTACAGTATGTTGATGACTTACTGTTAGCGGCAGAAACCCGAGAGGAGTGCATCAAGGCTACTGAACACCTGCTAACGGAATTAGGTGAGCTGGGGTATCGGGCAAGTGCCAAGAAAACTCACATCTGTAAAAGGTCAGTGACATATTTGGGTTATCGGATTGCAGATGGGGCAAGGTGGCTGACTGATGCCATGAAACAGACTATTCTGGCTATCCCATCCCCGACATCCACTAGGGGGGTGAGAGAATTCCTGGGCTCCGCGGGGTTCTGTAGACTCTGGATTCCAGGATTTGCGGAAATAGCCAGACCCCTATATGAGGCCACCAAAGAAGCTCCAGTTTGGAGTTGGGGAGAGAGAGAACAACAGGCCTTTGATCAGCTAAAAGACGCTCTTTTGCAGGCCCCTGCCTTAGCCTTGCCAGATCCTACAAGACCATTCACTCTGTTTGTAGATGAGAAAAAGGGCGTAGCCAAAGGAGTCTTGACCCAACAGCTAGGTCCCTGGAAGAGACCAGTGGCATACTTTTCCAAGAAATTAGATGCAGTAGCGGCAGGATGGCCCCCCTGCCTCCGCATCATAGCGGCCATTGCCGTGCTGGTGAGAGAAGCCGATAAACTAACCTTTGGACAGGCCCTCTGGGTAACGGCCCCTCACCCGGTGGAGGGAATCCTTAAACAACCCCCTGGGAAATGGATGACGAATGCCAGGCTCACCCATTACCAGGGGCTCTTGTTGGATTCCCCTCGGATCACATTCACAGATCCCGTAATCCTGAACCCTGCCACCTTGTTGCCTAACCCGGAACTGCAGACACCTGTCCATAACTGCAAAGAATTCCTCTCCGAAGTTACACAGGTACGGGCTGACCTAAAGGATACCCCCCTGTCCGGCTGCAAATTAAACTGGTACACGGATGGAAGCAGTTTTTTCCAAGATGGAGCCCGAAGGGCAGGGGCAGCTGTAGTCGACCAAGAAGGAAATACGGTATGGAGCAGCGCCCTCCCACCCGGAACATCAGCCCAAAAAGCGGAATTAATTGCCTTGGCAGAGGCCCTGGAGAGGGCAAAAGGAAAGCGAGTCAATATCTACACCGATAGCCGCTATGCTTTCGGTACCATCCATGTCCACGGGGCCATCTATCGCGAAAGAGGATTCCGCACAGCAGAAGGAAAACATCTAAAGAACCTAGCCGAAGTCCAGCGTCTATTAATGGCAGTGGAAAAACCGAAGGCAGTGGCAGTGATGTATGTCCCAGGCCACCAGTCTGCCAAGACGCCGGAAGCTGTCGGTAACAACAGAGCAGATCAAGAAGCAAAGAGAGTAGCAATGGTGAGTCCTCCCATGGAGACAGGGCAACCTTCCACGGTTGCGGCGATAGACGTGCCGGTCCCAGAGCTCCCTCCGCTACCCCCCCGACCAGAATACTCCACAGAGGATTTCACTTGGATGAGAGCCCACTCCCCCTTTAGAGAAGGGGAAGACGGATGGAAAAGCGACTTGGAGGGCAAGTTAGTTCTGCCTGAAAAACTCGGACGATTCCTGTTGGCTAACTTACATAAGTCCACCCATTTGGGGCGGAGAAAATTACTAGACTTGTTGACATCTGCGCAGCTCCGATTTCCGAACCAGACCATAGCAGTCCGCCAAATTGTGGAAGATTGTGCCAGCTGCACAATCATGAAACCAGGACGAAGGGAGGGGCACCATACAGGTACTCGGGAACGGGGGAGGGCTCCGGGAAGAAGTTGGGAAGTGGATTTTACTGAGGTAAAACCGGGAAAGTTTGGGTACAAATATTTGCTGGTATTCATAGATACCTTTTCAGGCTGGGTGGAGGCTTTTCCTACAAAGAAGGAGACGAGTCAGGTAGTGGCAAAGGCTTTGCTAGAGGAAATCATACCCAGATATGGGGTGCCCGAGGCAATTGGGTCAGATAACGGTCCGGCTTTTGTTAGTAAGGTCCTGCAGGGACTAGCCCAGACTATGGGGGCCAATTGGAAGCTACATTGTGAATATAACCCCCAGAGCTCAGGGCAAGTAGAAAGGATGAATAGGACACTAAAGGAGACTTTAGCCAAATTGGCCCTGGAGACTGGCGGTGATTGGGTGACGCTCCTTCCCTTGGCCATCTTCCGAGTCCGGAACTCCCCCTATGTCCATGGGCTAACTCCCTTTGAGATCCTGTATGGGGCTCCACCCCCCATCATTCAGAGGACCTTAAGCCCAGAACTAGGTGATCTGGCCCCAAATTACCTGACCATGTTGCAGGCTTTAGCTAAAGTGCAACAACGGATTTGGCCCTTAATTCAAGCATACCACGCTGTTAAGAGGGACCCGGCTCCGGAACATGGCATAGTCCCGGGTGACATGGTATGGGTTAAAAGGCATCAGTCCAAAACCCTAGAGCCTAGATGGAAAGGACCTTATGTTGTACTGTTTTTTTTTTTTTTTTTTTTTTTCATTTTTCTTTTATTATTCATATGTGCATACAAGGCTTGGTTCATTTCTCCCCCCTGCCCCCACCCCCTCCCTTACCACCCACTCCGCCCCCTTCTTCTCCCCCCCTCAATACCCAGCAGAAACTATTTTGCCCTTATTTCTAATTTTGTTGTAGAGAGAGTATAAGCAATATTAGGAAGGAACAAGGGTTTTTGCTGGTTGAGATAAGGATAGCTATACAGGGCATTGACTCACATTGATTTCCTGTGTGTGGGTGTTACCTTCTAGGTTAATTCTTTTTGATCTAACCTTTTCTCTAGTTCCTGGTCCCCTTTTCCTATTGGCCTCAGTTGCTTTAAGGTATCTGCTTTAGTTTCTCTGCGTTAAGGGCAACAAATGCTAGCTAGTTTTTTAGGTGTCTTACCTATCCTCACCCCTCCCTTGTGTGCTCTCGCTTTTATCATGTGCTCATAGTCCAATCCCCTTGTTGTGTTTGCCCTTGATCTAATGTCCACATATGAGGGAGAACATACGATTTTTGGTCTTTTGAGCCAGGCTAACCTCACTCAGAATGATGTTCTCCAATTCCATCCATTTACCAGAGAATGATAACATTTCGTTCTTCTTCATGGCTGCATAAAATTCCATTGTGTATAGATACCACATTTTCTTAATCCATTCGTCAGTGCTGGGACATCTTGGCTGTTTCCATAACTTGGCTATTGTGAATAGTGCCACAATAAACATGGATGTGCAGGTGCCTCTGGAGTAACAGTCTTTTGGGTATATCCCCAAGAGTGGTATTGCTGGATCAAATGGTAGATCGATGTCCATCTTTTTAAGTAGCCTCCAAACTTTTTTCCAGAGTGGTTGTACTAGTCTACATTCCCACCAACAGTGTAAAAGGGTTCCTTTTTCCCCACATCCTCGCCAACACCTGTTGTTGGTGGTGTTGCTGATGATGGCTATTCTAACAGGGGTGAGGTGGAATCTTAGTGTGGTTTTAATTTGCATTTCCTTTATTGCTAGAGATGGTGAGCATTTTTTCATGTGTTTTCTGGCCATTTGAATTTCTTCTTTTGAGAAAGTTCTGTTTAGTTCACATGCCCATTTCTTTATTGGTTCATTAGTTTTGGGAGAATTTAGTTTTTTAAGTTCCCTGTATATTCTGGTTATCAGTCCTTTGTCTGATGTATAATTGGCAAATATTTTCTCCCACTCTGTGGGTGTTCTCTTCAGTTTAGAGACCATTTCTTTTGATGAACAGAAGCTTTTTAGTTTTATGAGGTCCCATTTATCTATGCTATCTCTTAGTTGCTGTGCTGCTGGGGTTTCATTGAGAAAGTTCTTACCTATACCTACTAACTCCAGAGTATTTCCTACTCTTTCTTGTATCAACTTAAGAGTTTGGGGTCTGATATTAAGATCCTTGATCCATTTTGAGTTAATCTTGGTATAGGGTGATATACATGGATCTAGTTTCAGTTTTTTGCAGACTGCTAACCAGTTTTCCCAGCAGTTTTTGTTGAAGAGGCTGCTATTTCTCCATCGTATATTTTTAGCTCCTTTGTCAAAGATAAGTTGCTCATAGTTGTGTGGCTTCATATCTGGATCCTCTATTCTGTTCCACTGGTCTTCATGTCTGTTTTTGTGCCAGTACCATGCTGTTTTTATTGTTATTGCTTTGTAATATAGTTTGAAGTCAGGTATTGTGATACCTCCTGCATTGTTCTTTTGACTGAGTATTGCCTTGGCTATTCGTGGCCTCTTGTGTTTCCATATAAATTTCACAGTAGATTTTTCAATCTCTTTAATGAATGTCATTGGAATTTTGATGGGAATTGCATTAAACATGTAGATTACTTTGGGGAGTATCGACATTTTTACTATGTTGATTCTACCAATCCATGAGCATGGGAGATCTCTCCACTTTCTATAGTCTTCCTCAATCTCTTTCTTCAGAAGTGTATAGTTTTCCTTGTAGAGGTCTTTCACATCTTTTGTTAGGTTTACACCTAGGTATTTGATTTTTTTTGAGGCTATTGTAAATGGAATTGTTTTCATACATTCTTTTTCCGTTTGCTCATTGTTAGTGTATAGAAATGCTAATGATTTTTCTATGTTGATTTTATATCCTGCTACTTTGCTATAGCTATTGATGATGTCTAGAAGCTTCTGAGTAGAGTTTTTTGGGTCTTTAAGGTATAGGATCATGTCGTCTGCAAATAGGGATATTTTGACAGTTTCTTTACCTATTTGTATTCCTTTTATTCCTTCTTCTTGCCTAATTGCTCTGGCTAGGAATTCCAGTACTATGTTGAATAGGAGTGGAGATAGTGGGCATCCTTGTCTGGTTCCTGATTTTAGAGGGAACGGTTTTAATTTTTCTCCGTTAAGTATAATGCTGGCTGTAGGTTTGTCATATATAGCTTTTATAATGTTGAGGAACTTTCCTTCTATTCCTAGTTTTCTTAGAGCTTTTATCATGAAATGATGTTGGATCTTATCAAAGGCTTTTTCTGCGTCTATTGAGATGATCAAGTGGTTTTTGTCTTTGCTTCTGTTAATGTGGTTTATTACGTTTATTGATTTTCGTATGTTGAACCACCCCTGCATCCCTGGGATGAAGCCTACCTGGTCGTGGTGGATAATCTTTTTGATGTGTTGCTGAATTCGGTTTGCCATTATTTTGTTGAGGATTTTTGCATCAATGTTCATTAAGGAGATTGGCCTATAGTTCTCCTTTTTGGAGGTGTCTTTGCCTGGTTTTGGGATAAGTGTAATAGTGGCTTCATAAAATGTGTTTGGCAGTTTTCCTTCCCTTTCTATTTCATGGAACAGTTTAAGGAGGGTTGGTATCAGTTCTTCTTTAAAGGTCTGATAGAATTCAGCAGAGAATCCATCAGGTCCTGGACTTTTCTTTTTGGGGAGACTCTTGATTGCTGCTTCAATTTCATTTTGTGTTATAGGTCTATTCAGGTGATTAATTTCCTCTTGGTTCAGTTTTGGATGATCATATGTATCTAGAAATCTGTCCATTTCTTTTAGATTTTCAAATTTATTTGAATATAGGTTCTCAAAGTAGTCTCTGATGATTTCCTGGATTTCCATGGTGTTTGTTGTTATCTCCCCTTTTGCATTCCTGATTCTACTAATTTGGGTTTTTTCTCTCCTCATTTTAGTCAGGTTTGCCAGGGGTCTATCGATCTTGTTTATTTTTTCAAAGAACCAACTTTTTGTTTCATTAATTCTTTGTATGGTTTTTTTGGTTTCTATTTCGTTGATTTCAGCTCTTATTTTTATTATTTCTCTCCTTCTATTTGTTTTGGGATTTGCTTGTTCTTGTTTTTCTAGGAGTTTGAGATGTATCATTAGGTCATTGATTTGGGATCTTTCAATCTTTTTAATATATGCACTCATGGCTATAAACTTTCCTCTCAAGACTGCCTTAGCTGTGTCCCATAGGTTCCGGTAGGTTGTGTTTTCATTTTCATTGACTTCTAGGAACTTTTTAATTTCCTCTTTTATTGCATCGATGATCCATTCTTCATTAAGTAATGAGTTATTTAGTTTCCAGCTGTTTGCATGTTTTTTGTCTTTACTTTTGTTGTTGAGTTCTACTTTTACTGCATTGTGGTCAGATAGTATGCACGGTATTATTTCTATTTTCTTATATTTGCTGAGGCTTGCTTTGTGCCCTAGGATATGATCTATTTTGGAGAAGGTTCCATGGGCTGCTGAGAAGAATGTATATTGTGTAGAGGTTGGATGAAATGTTCTATAGACATCTACTAGGTCCACTTGATCTATTGCATATTTTAGATCTTGGATTTCTTTATTGAGTTTTTGTTTGGATGACCTATCTATTGATGATAATGGAGTGTTAAAGTCTCCCACAACCACTGTGTTGGCGTTTATATATGCTTTTAGGTCTTTTAGGGTATGTTTGATGAAATTGGGTGCGTTGACATTGGGTGTGTACAGATTGATGATTATTATTTCCTTTTGGTCTATTTCCCCTTTTATTAGTATGGAATGTCCTTCTTTGTCTCGTTTGATCAATGTAGGTTTGAAGTCTACTTTGTCAGAGATAAGTATTGCTACTCCTGCTTGTTTTCGGGGGCCATTGGCTTGGTAAATCTTCTTCCAGCCTTTCATCCTAAGCATATGCTTATTTCTGTCGGTGAGATGAGTCTCCTGTAAGCAACAAATTGTTGGATCTTCTTTTTTAATCCATTTTGTCAAACGGTGTCTTTTGATGGGTGAATTAAGTCCATTGACATTAAGTGTTAGTACTGATAGGTATGTGGTGATTCCTGCCATTTAGTTATCTTAGTTGTTTGAAGGTTTGATTGTGTGTACCTAACTTGATGTTACTCTCTACTGTCTTGCTTTTTCTTATCCTGTGGTTTGGTGCTGCCTGCCTTTTCATGGTTAAGTTGGGTGTCACTTTCTGTGTGCAGGATCCCTTGCAGAATCTTTTGTAATGGTGGCTTTGTGGTCACATATTGTTTTAGTTTCTGCTTATCATGGAAGACTTTTATTGCTCCATCTATTTTGAATGATAGCTTTGCTGGGTAGAGTATCCTGGGGTTGAAGTTATTTTCATTCAGTGCCCGGAAGATCTCACCCCACGCTCTTCTTGCTTTTAATGTTTCTGTTGAGAAGTCTGCTGTGATTTTGATGGGTTTACCTTTGTATGTTACTTGTTTTTTCTCTCTTGCAGCCTTCAATATTCTTTCCTTAGTTTCTGAACTTGTTGTTTTAATGATGATATGTCGTGGAGTAGTTCTATTTTGATCTGGTCTGTTTGGTGTCCTGGAGGCCTCTTGCATTTGTATGGGAATATCTTTCTCTAGATTTGGGAAATTTTCCGTTATTATTTTGTTGAATATATTACGCATTCCCTTCGCTTGCACCTCTTCTCCTTCTTCGATGCCCATGATTCTCAAGTTTGGTCTTTTGATGGAGTCGGTGAGTTCTTGCATTTTCTTTTCACAGGTCTTGAGTTGTTTAATTAATAGTTCTTCGGTTTTTCCTTTAATTACCATTTCATCTTCAAGTTCTGAGATTCTGTCTTCTGTTTGTTCTATTCTGCTGGATCGGCTTTCCGTTTTGTTTTGCAGTTCTGTTTCGTTCTTTTTTCTGAGGTTTTCCATATCCTGGCTGTTTTCTTCTTTATTGTTGTCTATTTTTGTCCTGAGTTCATTTATCCATTTATTCATTGTGTTCTCTCTTTCACTTTGGTGTTTATACAGTGCTTCTATGGTTTCCTTTATTTCTTCTTTTGCTTTTTCAAATTCTCTATTTTTATTGTCTTGGAATTTCTTGAGTGTCTCCTGTACATTTTGGTTGACCCTATCCAGTATCATCTCTATAAAATTCTCATTGAGTACTTGTAGTATGTCTTCTTTTAAATTATTCTTGTAGGCTTCATTGGGTCCTTTGGCATAGTTTATCTTCATTTTGTTGGAGTCTGGCTCTGAGTTTCTGTTCTCTTCATTCCCCTCTGGTTCCTGTACTAATTTTTTGCTGTGGGGAAACTGGTTTCCTTGTTTTTTCTGTCTTCCTGTCATTGTCCTTGGTGTTGTTACTGTCCCTGTACTGTGTGTAATTAAGTATTTTCTAGCTTGTAATAATAACAATGGTAATATTGAGAACGGAAGAGTGAGCTGAGATGGAAAGCAAGAAGTTAAAGAAAAGGGGAAAACAAATATACAGACAAGAGGGAGAAAGCAGAACAAGGTATCAGACAAGAGAGTTTCAAAGGTATAAACAGGGAGTGTTAGTGTACTAATCGACAGTAAGCTGAACAGACAATAGAGAGACAGAGAGAGGATTGAAAATCAAAGATAAAAAAAATAAAAAATAAGTATATGAAAGTAATATCTATTTATAAAAATGAATTAAAATAAAATGGAAGATAGGAAATTTAAAAAAAAAAAAAAAACCAAAAAACTTCCAAGTTTATATGCAATGCAATTTCAGTCTTAATAATTTGGATGTCCGTCTTAATCTCCAGTCCTGGAGTTGGTGCCTCAGATGTTGTTCTGTAGTTGTCTCATCAAAGGGGATGCATAAAGTAGAACAAAACTACACTCACACACACACAGAAGAAAAAATAAAAAAAAAGCCCCACCAAGTGTCCCCAGTTCAAATGCAATAGTTTCAGTAAGTTTTTCGGCTTGCAGGTGTAATTCGGTTGTTCTCTCATCAAAGGTAGGGAGAAAAAGAAAAAAACGCGTCTGGAGGCAGTTCTGAGAGTGGTATCTGCAACTGTGGCTTGCCTGCCTGCTGCTCTCAGCCTGTAGCTGGAGGCGTTATTTATGCAGATCTCTGGGGTGAGCTAGCGCTCACCTGGTCCCACAGGCTTTGTTTGCTCAGAGTTCTCCTGTGCGGGAGAGGGGGGCCTCTGCTACAGGCTTTTCCCTTTCCAAGCACTGGGAAAGGCGACACTGCCCCGCGTTGTCAGGCCTGCGTGTTTATTTACAGTTCACGTGGGAAGTGGGTCTTCCCTCCTCTCACAAGCGTCCCTGCTCCTGGTTGCTGGCGCGCCCCACTCCCGCCAGAGCCTCTCCGGCCCGCCCGGCTCGTTTATTTACAGTCCCGGGAAGGCTTCCCTTCCCCCAATCTTCAGCGCTCAGGGCGCCCCACCCTCTTTCCAGCGTGTCTTAACTGTTCTTATTGCTTAGTACTCAGTTTCTCTTTTTTCCCGGGTGGAGGTCAGTCTGTCCAGGGGGCTATGCTGCTCTGGCCCAGGCTTGTCTGTGGGGGAACCGCGGTACCGCGAAGCTCACCTGGTCCGCGTCTTCCCAAGCCGTATGGGCGCCGGAGACTGGCGGCCCCGGGGGGGCCTCCACGGTTCTCCGTTTAACGTGAAGTGGAGATTCTCTGCGCCGGCTGGAGATGTGGAGGAGTCAAAGTTATGCCTTTTCTCGGTGATTATGCCTGCAAAGTGTGTCTCCAGCGTCTCTCCAAGATTTCACTATAGGAGGCTCGCTTTCTGCTTCCTACCTCTAGCCGCCATCTTGGAATCTCCTCCTGTTGTACTGTTTACTACCCCTACCGCCCTCAAGGTTGATGGCATCGGACCTTGGATCCACCACTCCCACGTGCGTCGAGCCAATCATCAAAAACAAGAAGGGGTCAAGGAGTGGACTGTACGGCGGCACCCAGACAACCCATTAAAGCTAAAGCTTTTGTGGCCCCGGGAACATGCAGAGCCTTCAGGAGCAGCCACGGATGGGGTGGCTGATCGCTCTGATCTTGCTCAATGCCCAGAGCGGGAGCCTCGCAGAAACCAACCCTCACCAGCCCTATAAGCAAACCTGGATACTCACCGATGGGGAGACTCATACCACCCTCAACGAGACTACTCGCACTGCCCCCATAGGAACTTGGTGGCCGGAGCTTCAGTTCTGCTTCAGGGACATCAATCCTGCCTACAAGTCTACTGCCCCGGAGTCAGCCCGACGTTATGGGTTTTATGCCTGCCCCGGCCACAAAAAGAACCAGGAATGTGGGGGGATACAATACTCCTTCTGTAGGTCATGGGCATGTGTCACATCCAATGATAGTGAATGGAAATGGGGGATATCAAAATCAGACCTAGTCAAATTTGCCTTTGTAAATGGGATATTAAGGGGGCACAGAATTCCAATACCCACCCATAAATGCCAGCCCACGGATCTAGATAGAATCAAGGTCACTTTCACTGAAACTGGCAAGAAGGACACCCCTGGGTGGATACAAGGTAAGGTATGGGGACTTGTATTTTATAAATATGGTGGACATGCTGGCTCGACCATAGTGGTCAGATTAAAAATTGAGCCCATAGGGCCACCGTCCACAGCAGTAGGCCCCAATAAGGTACTTAGGCCGCCCAATGTAAAGCCATCTCCCCAACCTTCCACAACTCACCACCTTCCCTCAACCATAGCTCGGGCTAATGTTACAACTCCAAGACCATCAGAAACCAGCCCTCCCCTGGTGAGGCCCAGTCTCATGACCGCATCTAAAGACCCCCTCTGGGAGCTAGTGGTTGCTGCCTTCCTGACGTTAAACCACACCAACCCTAACATGACCAACTCCTGTTGGTTATGTTATGATGTGAGGCCCCCATTCTATGAGGCAATAGGGCTAAACACCACTCACGATACCTCATCTGAGGAAAACCCTACTCAATGTTCCTGGGGAGACCGTAAGAGAGGTCTGACCATACAGCAGGTAAACGGCCAAGGAACCTGCTTAGGAAAAGTGCCAAAGAACAGACGGGACTTATGTACTGTTATTAACGCCAGTTCTACCTGGGGAAATGCTATTAAATGGGTAATTCCAAAGGACAATGGGTGGTGGCTATGCTCGCGGTCCGGACTCACCCCATGCCTATCAACTAAGGTGTTTAACAGCTCTAAAGAATTCTGTGTTATAGTGGTTGTGCTGCCCCGCATCCTCTATCATTCGGAGGAAAGTCTATATTCATACTGGAATATAGGAACAGGTGAGAGAAAGAAGAGAGAGCCTATTTCTACACTAACCATTGCTACCCTACTTAGCCTAGGGGTGGCTGGGGCAGGGACCGGCATAGCCTCCCTGGCTACTCAACATAAAGGGATGTCTTCGCTGCGCGCAGCCATAGACGAAGATATAGAGAGAATAGAAACCTCCATTAGCCACCTAGAAAAATCCCTCACTTCTCTGTCTGAGGTAGTACTTCAAAACCGACGAGGTCTGGACTTGTTGTTCCTCCAAAAAGGGGGACTATGCGTTGCTCTAGGGGAAGAATGTTGTTTTTACGCTGACCATACCGGAGTTGTTCGTGACTCCATGTCTAAACTCCGAAAGAGCCTGGAACAAAGAAAACGAGAAAAAGAGGCAGGGGAAAGCTGGTTCGAGTCTTGGTTTAACCAGTCCCCATGGTTGGCTACCCTTTTATCTGCACTGGCAGGGCCAATAATAATCATCCTACTGCTTGTTACCATAGGACCCTGGATTCTAAACCGACGTATGACTTCTGTCAAAAGTCGAATTAATACTATCCAACTTCTGGTCCTCCGCCAACAATATCAGGCTCTTCATCCTCTTGAGGATGATTCCTCAATTTAGGCCATAAGAAAGGGGGGAATGAAAGGAATAGGAGGTCTCAGCGGGCCCCAACCCCCTTGTTGGAGAAACCAGTACCAAACATCCCATGTAGATAAGATAAGCAATGTGGCAGGGCTCAGTTAGGGCATATAGAATGTGAGGAATGCAAGATGTGAGATACGAGCAAGATGTGAGGTACGAGCAAGATGTGAAGTACGTGCAGGATGTGCTCTCCCTGCTTGTCTAATGTTGATAACAAAAATATGCACGCCACTGCAGTCTATATAAGATTTCCCCCTAAGAGGCTCAGGGTCTTGCTTTCCTAACCGGTCCTGCGTGTCCGTGTGGGAGCTCGACCCTGGCTAGCCAGTCCAATAAACTCTGCTTTGTTGATTGCATTCACGCCTGGCTCTCTGTCTCTCAGGGGAATAGGATTCCGGGTCCTAACAAGCGTATTGCCTTAAACAACACACACAATTCTCAAACTTAAACAAGCTGCTTCTAACATTAATTGTTTTCCTAGAAAAGCTACAGTTTTTCTCCATTCACTTGAAACAGGCTGTTTTGCACAAAGTTGATATGCTTCACCTTTGAAAACGCTGACAGTCAGGAAAGGTTCTTTTCAAAGGCTAACTCGGTTCACCATGCATAACAAGGTGAAAGGCCCTCTTGCTTGTAACACTAATGCTTCTCTTACAGAGCTGCAGTGATTCTCCCCTTCACTTGAATGGGGTGATTCAGCAAGAAAGGTGAAGTTGCTCATCCAGGAAAACACTGAGAGGTAGGCAGTACTCCTTTAAAGAGCAAACTCAATTCACCATACTACCCATGTTGCTAGACCCTCTTGTTTGTAACATGAAGCATTCTCTTACAAATCTGCAGTTTTTCTCCCTTTCACTTGTATGCGGTGATTTTTGCACAAAGTTTATGTTCCTCACACATGAAAACGCTGAAGTTTAGGCAGCATTCCTATCAAAAACTAACACAGTTCACCATGTTTAGCAAGGAGCAAGACCCTCTTGCTTGTAAAATTAATCCTATCTTACAAGATCTACAGTGCTTGTGCAATTCACTTGAATGGGGTGATTCAGCACAAAGGTGATGTTGCTTATCCAGGAAAACAGTGAGAAGTAGGCAGAATTCCTTTAAAGAGCAAAATGCATTCACAATACTAACCATGTTTCTAGACCCTCTGTTTTCTAACATTAAAGATTCTCTTACAAACATGCAGTTTTTCTCCCATTTACTTGTATGCTCTTGTTATGCACAGCGATGATTTTCCTCACCCATGGAAACACTGAGAGGGAGAGCGTATTGCCTTAGACAACACACACAATTCTCAAACTTAAACATGCTGCTTCTAACATTAATTGTTTTCCTAGAAAAGCTACAGATTTTCTCCATTCACTTGAAAGAGGCTGTTTTGCACAAAGTTGATATGCTTCACCTTTGAAAACGCTGACAGTCAGGAAGGGTTCTTTTCAAAGGCTAACTCGGTTCACCATGCATAACAAGGTGAAAGGCCCTCTTGCTTGTAACACTAATGCTTCTCTTACAGAGCTGCAGTGATTCTCCCCTTCACTTGAATGGGGTGATTCAGCAAGAAAGGTGATGTTGCTCATCCAGGAAAACACTGAGCGTTATACAGTACTCCTTGAAAGAGCAAACTGAATTGACAATATTAACCAAGTTGCTAGACCCTCTTGTTTCTAACATTAAGGATTCTCTTACAAAAGCTGCAGTTTTTCTCCCATTTACTTCTATGCGGAGATTTTGCACAAAGTTTATGTTCCTCTCCCATGAAAACACTGAAAGTTAGGCAGCGTTCCTCTTCAAAACGAACTAAGTTCACCATGCTTAACAAGTTGCAAGACCCTCTTGCTTGTAACATTAATGCTTCTCTTATAAGAGCAGCAGTGGTTCTCCCATTCACTTGAATGGGGAGATTCAGCAGAAAGGTGATGTTGCTGATCCAGGAAAACACTGAGAGGTAGGAAGTACTCCTTTAAAGAGCAAACTCAATTCACCATACTACCCATGTTGCTAGACCCTCTTGTTTGTAACATGAAGCATTCTCTTACAAATCTGCAATTTTTCTCCCATTCACTTGTATGCGGTGATTTTGCACAAAGTTTATGTTCCTCACCCATGAAAAGGCTGATGGTTAGGCAGCATTCCTTTCAAAAACTAACACAGTTTACCATGTTTGGCAAGGTGCAAGACACTCTTGCATGCAAAGTTAATCCTTCTCTTACAAGTGCTACAGTGCTTCTCCCATTCACTTGAATGGGGTGATTCATCACAAAGGTAAAATTGCTTATGCAGGAAAACAGTGAGAAGGACGCAGAATTCCTTTGAAGAGCAAAATGCATTCACAATACTAACCATGTTTCTAAACCCTCTGTTTTCTAACATTAAAGATTCTCTTACAAACCTGCAGTTTTTCTCCCATTTAGTTGTATGCGGTGATTTTGCTCAAGGTTTATGTTCCTCACAGAAGAAAACGCTGAAAGTTGGGCCGCGTTCCTTTCATACACTAACACAGTTCACCATGCTTAACAAGGTGCAAGACCCTCTTGCTCTTAGAAGAGCTGCAGTGCTTCTCCCTTTCACTTGAATGGGAAGATTCAGCAGAAAGGTGATGTTGCTGATCCAGGAAAACACTGAGAGGTAATCAGTATTCCTTTAAATAGCAAACTGAATTCACCATACTAATCATGTTGCTGGACCCTCTTGTTTCTAACATGAGGGATTCTCTTACAAATCTGCAGTTTTTCTCCCTTTCACTTGTATGCGGTGATTTTGCACAAAGTTTATGTTCCTCACCCATGAAAAGGCTGAAGGTTAGGCAGCATTCCTTTCAAAAACTAACACAGTTTACCATGTTTGGCAAGGTGCAAGACACTCTTGCTTGCAAAGTTAATCCTTCTCTCACAAGTGCTACAGTGCTTCTCCCATTCACTTGAATGGGGTGATTAAGCACAAAGGTGATGTTGCTTATGCAGGAAAACAGTGAGAAGTAGGCAGAATTCCTTTAAAGAGCAAAATGAATTCACAATACTAAACATGTTTCTAGACCCTCTGTTTTCTAACATTAAAGATTCTCTTAGAAACATGCAGTTTTTCTCCCACTCACTTGTATGCTCTTGTTATGCACAGCGATGATGTTCCTCACCCATGGAAACACTGAGAGGGAGAGCGTATTGCCTTAAACAACCCACACAATTCTCAAACTTAAACATGCTGCTTCTAACATTAATTGTTTTCCTAGAAAAGCTACAGATTTTCTCCATTCACTTGAAAGAGGCTGTTTTGCACAAAGTTGATATGCTTCACCTTTGAAAACGCTGACAGTCAGGAAGGGTTCTTTTCAAATGCGAACTCGGTTCACCATGCATAACAAGGTGAAAGGCACTGTTGCTTGTAACACTAATGCTTCTCTTGTAAGAGCTGCAGTGGTTCTTCAATTCACTTGAAAGGGGAGATTCAGCAGAAAGGTGATGTTGCTCATCCAGGAAAACACTGAGAGGTAGGCAGTACTCCTTTAAAGAGCCAACTCAATTCACCACACTACCCATGTTGCTAGACCCTCTTGTTTGTAACATGAAGCATTCTCTTACATATCTGCAGTTTTTCTCCCTTTCACTTGTATGCAGTGATTTTTGCACAAAGTTTATGTTCCTCACACATGAAAACCCTGAAGGTTAGGCAGCATTCCTTTCAAAAACTAACACAGTTTACCATGTTTGGCAAGGTGCAAGACACTCTTGCTTGCAAAGTTAATCCTTCTCTTACAAGTGCTACAGTGCTTCTACCATTCACTTGAATGGGGTGATTCATCACAAAGGTAAAGTTGCTTATGCAGGAAAACAGTGAGAAGTACGCAGAATTCCTTTGAAGAGCAAAATGCATTCACAATACTAACCATGTTTCTAAACCCTCTGTTTTCTAACATTAAAGATTCTCTTACAAACCTGCAGTTTTTCTCCCATTTAGTTGTATGCGGTGATTTTGCTCAAGGTTTATGTTCCTCACAGAAGAAAACGCTGAAAGTTGGGCCGCGTTCCTTTCATACATTAACACAGTTCACCATGCTTAACAAGGTGCAAGACCCTCTTGCTCTTAGAAGAGCTGCAGTGCTTCTCCCTTTCACTTGAATGGGAAGATTCAGCAGAAAGGTGATGTTGCTGATCCAGGAAAACACTGAGAGGTAATCAGTATTCCTTTAAATAGCAAACTGAATTCACCATACTAATCATGTTGCTGGACCCTCTTGTTTCTAACATGAGAGATTCTCTTACAAATCTGCAGTTTTTCTCCCTTTCACTTGTATGCGGTGATTTTGCACAAAGTTTATGTTCCTCACCCATGAAAAGGCTGAAGGTTAGGCAGCATTCCTTTCAAAAACTAACACAGTTTACCATGTTTGGCAAGGTGCAAGACACTCTTGCTTGCAAAGTTAATCCTTCTCTCACAAGTGCTACAGTGCTTCTCCCATTCACTTGAATGGGGTGATTAAGCACAAAGGTGATGTTGCTTATGCAGGAAAACAGTGAGAAGTAGGCAGAATTCCTTTAAAGAGCAAAATGAATTCACAATACTAAACATGTTTCTAGACCCTCTGTTTTCTAACATTAAAGATTCTCTTAGAAACATGCAGTTTTTCTCCCACTCACTTGTATGCTCTTGTTATGCACAGCGATGATGTTCCTCACCCATGGAAACACTGAGAGGGAGAGCGTATTGCCTTAAACAACCCACACAATTCTCAAACTTAAACATGCTGCTTCTAACATTAATTGTTTTCCTAGAAAAGCTACAGATTTTCTCCATTCACTTGAAAGAGGCTGTTTTGCACAAAGTTGATATGCTTCACCTTTGAAAACGCTGACAGTCAGGAAGGGTTCTTTTCAAATGCGAACTCGGTTCACCATGCATAACAAGGTGAAAGGCACTGTTGCTTGTAACACTAATGCTTCTCTTGTAAGAGCTGCAGTGGTTCTTCAATTCACTTGAAAGGGGAGATTCAGCAGAAAGGTGATGTTGCTCATCCAGGAAAACACTGAGAGGTAGGCAGTACTCCTTTAAAGAGCCAACTCAATTCACCACACTACCCATGTTGCTAGACCCTCTTGTTTGTAACATGAAGCATTCTCTTACATATCTGCAGTTTTTCTCCCTTTCACTTGTATGCAGTGATTTTTGCACAAAGTTTATGTTCCTCACACATGAAAACGCTGAAGGTTAGGCAGCATTCCTTTCAAAAACTAACACAGTTTACCATGTTTGGCAAGGTGCAAGACACTCTTGCTTGCAAAGTTAATCCTTCTCTTACAAGTGCTACAGTGCTTCTACCATTCACTTGAATGGGGTGATTCATCACAAAGGTAAAGTTGCTTATGCAGGAAAACAGTGAGAAGTACGCAGAATTCCTTTGAAGAGCAAAATGCATTCACAATACTAACCATGTTTCTAAACCCTCTGTTTTCTAACATTAAAGATTCTCTTACAAACCTGCAGTTTTTCTCCCATTTAGTTGTATGCGGTGATTTTGCTCAAGGTTTATGTTCCTCACAGAAGAAAACGCTGAAAGTTGGGCCGCGTTCCTTTCATACACTAACACAGTTCACCATGCTTAACAAGGTGCAAGACCCTCTTGCTCTTAGAAGAGCTGCAGTGCTTCTCCCTTTCACTTGAATGGGAAGATTCAGCAGAAAGGTGATGTTGCTGATCCAGGAAAACACTGAGAGGTAATCAGTATTCCTTTAAATAGCAAACTGAATTCACCATACTAATCATGTTGCTGGACCCTCTTGTTTCTAACATGAGGGATTCTCTTACAAATCTGCAGTTTTTCTCCCTTTCACTTGTATGCGGTGATTTTGCACAAAGTTTATGTTCCTCACCCATGAAAAGGCTGAAGGTTAGGCAGCATTCCTTTCAAAAACTAACACAGTTTACCATGTTTGGCAAGGTGCAAGACACTCTTGCTTGCAAAGTTAATCCTTCTCTCACAAGTGCTACAGTGCTTCTCCCATTCACTTGAATGGGGTGATTAAGCACAAAGGTGATGTTGCTTATGCAGGAAAACAGTGAGAAGTAGGCAGAATTCCTTTAAAGAGCAAAATGAATTCACAATACTAAACATGTTTCTAGACCCTCTGTTTTCTAACATTAAAGATTCTCTTAGAAACATGCAGTTTTTCTCCCACTCACTTGTATGCTCTTGTTATGCACAGCGATGATGTTCCTCACCCATGGAAACACTGAGAGGGAGAGCGTATTGCCTTAAACAACCCACACAATTCTCAAACTTAAACATGCTGCTTCTAACATTAATTGTTTTCCTAGAAAAGCTACAGATTTTCTCCATTCACTTGAAAGAGGCTGTTTTGCACAAAGTTGATATGCTTCACCTTTGAAAACGCTGACAGTCAGGAAGGGTTCTTTTCAAATGCGAACTCGGTTCACCATGCATAACAAGGTGAAAGGCACTGTTGCTTGTAACACTAATGCTTCTCTTGTAAGAGCTGCAGTGGTTCTTCAATTCACTTGAAAGGGGAGATTCAGCAGAAAGGTGATGTTGCTCATCCAGGAAAACACTGAGAGGTAGGCAGTACTCCTTTAAAGAGCCAACTCAATTCACCACACTACCCATGTTGCTAGACCCTCTTGTTTGTAACATGAAGCATTCTCTTACATATCTGCAGTTTTTCTCCCTTTCACTTGTATGCAGTGATTTTTGCACAAAGTTTATGTTCCTCACACATGAAAACGCTGAAGGTTAGGCAGCATTCCTTTCAAAAACTAACACAGTTTACCATGTTTGGCAAGGTGCAAGACACTCTTGCTTGCAAAGTTAATCCTTCTCTTACAAGTGCTACAGTGCTTCTACCATTCACTTGAATGGGGTGATTCATCACAAAGGTAAAGTTGCTTATGCAGGAAAACAGTGAGAAGTAGGCAGAATTCCTTTAAAGAGCAAAATGAATTCACAATACTAACCAGGTTTCAAGACCCTCTGTTTTCTAACATTAAAGATTCTCTTACAAACATGCAGTTTTTCTTCCATTCACTGGTATGCTCTTTTTATGCACAGCGATGATTTTCCTCACCCATGGAAACACTGAGAGGGAGAGCGTATTGCCTTAAACAACACACACAATTCTCAAACTTAAACATGCTGCTAAATCATCTTGCTTCTAACATTAATTGTTTTTTTAGAAAAGCTACAATTTTTCTCCATTCACTTGAAAGAGGCTGTTTTGCACAAAGTTGATATGCTTCACCTTTGAAAACGCTGACAGTCAGGAAGGGTTCTTTTCAAATGCGAACTCGGTTCACCATGCATAACAAGGTGAAAGGCCCTCTTGCTTGTAACACTAATGCTTCTCTTACAGAGCTGCAGTGATTCTCCCCTTCACTTGAATGGGGTCATTCAGCAAGAAAGGTGATGTTGCTCATCCAGGAAAACACTGAACGTTATGCAGTACTCCTTGAAAGAGCAAACTGAATATACAATATTAACCAAGGTGCTAGAGTCTCTTATTTCTAACATTAAGGATTCTCTTACAAAAGCTGCAGTTTTCTCCCATTTACTTTTATGCGGAGATTTTGCACAAAGTTTATGTTCCTCTCCCATGAAAACACTGAAAGTTAGGCAGCGTTCCTCTTCAAAACTAACTCAGTTAACCATGCTTAACAAGGTGCAAGACCCTCTTGCTTGTAACATTAATGCTTCTCTTATAAGAGCTGCAGTGGTTCTCCAATTCACTTGAATGGGGAGATTCAGCAGAAAGGTGATGTTGCTCATCCAGGAAAACACTGAGAGGTAGGAAGTACTCCTTTAAAGAGCAAACTCAATTCACCATACTACCCGTGTTGCTAGACACTCTTGTTTGTAACATGAAGCATTCTCTTACAAATCTACAGTTTTTCTCCCATTCACTTGTATGCGGTGATTTTGCACAAAGTTTATGTACCTAACCCATGAAAAGGCTGAAGGTTAGGCAGCATTCCTTTCAAAAACTAACACAGTTTACCATGTTTGGCAAGGTGCAAGACACTCTTGCTTGCAAAGTTAATCCTTCTCCTACAAGTGCTACAGTGCTTCTCCCATTCACTTGAATGGGGTGATTCATCACAAAGGTAAAGTTGCTTATGCAGGAAAACAGTGAGAAGTAGGCAGAATTCCTTTGAAGAGCAAAATGAATTCACAATACTAACCATGTTTCTAGACCCTCTGTTTTCTAACATTAAAGATTCTCTTAGAAACATGCAGTTTTCCTCCCATTCACTTGTATGCTCTTGTTATGCACAGCGATGATGTTCCTCACCCATGGAAACACTGAGAGGGAGAGCGTATTGCCTTAAACAACACACACAATTCTCAAACTTAAACATCCTGCTAAATCATCTTGCTTCTAACATTAATTGTTTTCTTAGAAAAGCTACAGTTTTTCTCCATTCACTTGAAAGAGGCTGTTTTGCACAAAGTTGATATGCTTCACCTTTGAAAACGCTGACAGTCAGGAAGGTTTCTTTTCAAATGCGAACTCGATTCACCATGCATAACAAGGTGAAAGGCCCTCTTCCTTGTAACACTAATGCTTCTCTTACAGAGCTGCAGTGATTCTCCCCTTCACTTGAATGAGGTCATTCAGCAAGAAAGGTGATGTTGCTCATCCAGGAAAACACTGAGCGTTATGCAGTACTCCTTGAAAGAGCAAACTGAATTCACAATATTAAAAAAGTTGCTAGACTCTCTTGTTTCTAACATTAAGGATTCTCTTACAAAAGCTGCAGTTTTTCTCCCATTTACTTTTATGCGGAGATTTTGCACAGAGTTTATGTTCCTCACCCATGAAAAGGCTGAAGGTTAGGCAGCATTCCTTTCAAAAACTAACACAGTTTACCATGTTTGGCAAGGTGCAAGACACTCTTGCTTGCAAAGTTAATCCTTCTCTCACAAGTGCTACAGTGCTTCTCCCTTTCACTTGAATGGGGTGATTCAGCACAAAGGTGATGTTGCTTATGCAGAAAAACAGTGAGAAGTAGGCAGAATTCCTTTAAAGAGCAAAATGAATTCACAATACTAACCATGTTTCTAGACCCTCTGTTTTCTAACATTAAAGATTCTCTTAGAAACATGCAGTTTTTCTCCCATTCACTTGTATGCTCTTGTAATGCACAGCGATGATGTTCCTCACCCATGGAAACACTGAGAGGGAGAGCGTATTGCCTTAAACAACACACACAATTCTCAAACTTAAACATGCTGCTAAATCATCTTGCTTCTAACATTATTTGTTTTCTTAGAAAAGCTACAGTATTTCTCCATTCACTTGAAAGAGGCTGTTTTGCACAAAATTGATATGCTTCACCTTTGAAAACGCTGACAGTCAGTAAGGGTTCTTTTCAAATGCGAACTCGGTTCACCATGCATAACAAGGTGAAAGGCCCTCTTGCTTGTAGCACTAATGCTTCTCTTACAGAGCTGCAGTGATTCTCCCCTTCACTTGAATGGGGTCATTCGGCAAGAAAGGTGATGTTGCTCATCCAGGAAAACACTGAGCGTTATGCAGTACTCCTTGAAAGAGCAAACTGAATTCACAATATTAACCAAGTTGCTAGACTCTCTTGTTTCTAACATTAATGATTCTCTTACAAAAGCTGCAGTTTTTCTCCCATTTACTTTTATGCAGAGATTTTGCACAAAGTTTATGTTCCTCTCCCATGAAAACACTGAAAGTTAGGCAGCGTTCCTCTTCAAAACGAACTCAGTTCACCATGCTTAACAAGGTGCAAGACCCTCTTGCTTGTAACATTAATGCTTCTCTTATATTAGCTGCAGGGTTCTCCAATTCACTTGAACGGGGAGATTCAGCAGAAAGGTGATGTTGCTGATCCAGGAAAACACTGAGAGGTATTCAGTACTCCTTTAAAGAGCAAACTCAATTCACCATACTACCCATGTTGCTAGACCCTCTTGTTTGTAACATGAAGCATTCTCTTACATATCTGCAGTTTTTCTCCCTTTCACTTGTATGCGGTGATTTTTGCACAAAGTTTATGTTCCTCACACATGAAAACGCTAAAGGTTAGGCAGCATTCCTTTCAAAAACTAACACAGTTTACCATGTTTGGCAAGGTGCAAGACACTCTTACATGCAAAGTTAATCCTTCTCTTATAAGTGCTACAGTGCTTCTCCCATTCACTTGAATGGGGTGATTCAGCACAAAGGTGATGTTGCTTATGCAGGAAAACAGTGAGAAGTAGGCAGAATTCCTTTAAAGAGCAAAATGAATTCACAATACTAACCATGTTTCTAGACCCTCTGTTTTCTAACATTAAAGATTCTCTTACAAACATGCAGTTTTTCTCCCATTCACTTGTATGCTCTTGTTATGCACAGCGATGATTTTCCTCACCCATGGAAACACTGAGAGGGAGAGCGTGAAAGGAATATGAGCTCTCAGCGGGCCCCAACCCCCTTGTTGGAGAAACCAGTACCAAACATCCCATGTAGATAAGATAAGCAATGCGGCAGGGCTCAGTTAGGGCATATAGAATGTGAGGAATGCAAGATGTGAGATACGAGCAAGATGTGAGGTACGAGCAAGATGTGAAGTACGTGCAGGATGTGCTCTGCCTGCTTGTCTAATGTTGATAACAAAAATATGCACGCCACTGCAGTCTATATAAGATTTCCCCCTAAGAGGCTCAGGGTCTTGCTTTCCTAACCGGTCCTGCGTGTCCGTGTGGGAGCTCGACCCTGGCTAGCCAGTCCAATAAACTCTGCTTTGTTGATTGCATTCACGCCTGGCTCTCTGTCTCTCGGGGGAATAGGATTCCGGGTCCTAACATTTGGAGGTCCCACCGAGATTTCATTTTCTCGAGAGACAGAACCTGCCTGCGAGAAAGCAGGGGCGATCCCAAGTCCTAGGCGTTGGGATGGGATCCCAGACCCTCATTTGGAGGAACTTGAGTGTTCCATTTGGGCCGCGTCGGGGATTCGGCCAATCCCCAGGGAGATTCATTCTGGGAATCTTGCAAGGAGGACCACAGGGTCCTATTGGGAGAGGCTTTCCTCTCATTTGGGCTCGAGCATTTTAGGAACCCTGGCGCCAGGTGAAGAACTAATTGAGCTAGTCGACCGACCACCCGTCAAGTGGACGCCTTTCGGCCTGATATCCCAGTTCGACGGTGAGGAGGTTGAATGGGGTGCGCACCAGTGTGAGAGAAGGACCGGTCCGAGCGAGTGCTGGAGAGTGTTGTGTGTGTGTGGAATTATTGTTGCCTTTACCCTTTTTGTTCTATCTCTCTTGGTGTTTGAGTCTCCTTCCACAATGGGACAGGGACAAACAACCCCAAAGTCTCTGATCCTTTCTCACTTTCCAGAAGTTAAAGAAAGGGCCTTAAATGCGGGTCTGGTCATCAAGAAAGGTAAGTTCGACACCTTTTGTTCTGCAGAGTGGCCCACCTTTGGAGTCGGGTGGCCCATTCAAGGTTCCCTCTCCCTAGACCTGATCACTAAGGTTAAAGCAGTCATTTTTCAGCCAGACAATCGAGGCCATCCAGACCAAGTTCCTTACATTTTGGTTTGGGAGGATCTGGTGAGGAACCCTCCCCCTTGGTTAACAGTTTTTCTGACCCACCCCTCCAGTTCGGCCCCCGGGGATAAAACCCCAGTCACGCCCGCCTTGGTCATAAAGGAGGAGGAAAAACTTCCTCTTCCCACCTTGACCGGTCCTCAAATTAGGGCATCTCCTTCACCATCTCCGGTCTTACCAGAGAGTTCCCCCCTTTACCCATCCCTCGCAGGGGCAGAGGAAGATCGGCCGCCTCCATACGTGACTCCCCCTGGCCAAGCCAGTGCCCCGGAGGAGGAAATTTCCTCATCCTCCTCAACAGGACTGGCAGCAGGAGGAGGAATGGGTCGAAGACTTCGCCCCCGAGGGATCCGGGAAAGGGAGGGGGAAGACGGGCCCCCCTCATCAACACAGGGGGAGGAAACTGTCCCTACACTTCCAGTCCGGATGGTGGGCCAAGGGGGACCGGGAGGAGGGCAACAGTTTCAGTACTGGCCCTTCTCCTCCAGTGATCTATATAACTGGAGGACGCAGAACCCGCCCTTTTCTGAAGACCCCAAGTGTCTCATAGATCTCCTGGAGTCCATCATGCATACACACCGCCCCACTTGGGATGACTGTCATCAGCTGCTCAATACTCTTTTTACGACGGAGGAACGAGAGCGCATCCTCAACGAAGCGAGGAAGAACGTCTTGGGGGATAATGGGAGACCCACAACTCTCCAACCGGCCATAGACGAGGCTTTTCCCCTACGCCGCCCTGATTGGGATTTCGGGACCGCAGAAGGTAGGGAGCGTCTTCGGATCTACCGCCAGACTCTTATGGCCGGTCTCCGAGCGGCCGCTAGAAGGCCCACCAATTTTGCAAAAGTAAAAGCAGTCATTCAAGGGGAAAACGAAAGCCCAGCCGGTTTCTTAGAGCGCCTCCATGAGGCATACCGTCAGTACACCCCGATTGACCCTGAGGCGGACCTCCACCGGTCTGCTCTGGTACTCTCATTCATTAATCAGGCAGCCCCAGACATTAGGAGAAAACTCAATAAACAGGAAAACTTAGGGGAGATGACTATAAGGGAAATGCTACAGGTAGCAGAAAAGGTCTTTACCGCTAGGGAAACTCCAGAAGAAAGGGAGGAAAGACAGAGAAAGGAAGACAGGGAAGCCCAGGAGAAATTGAGAAAGGAGGACCGGGAGTTCCAGGCTAAGGAAAACCGAAAGCAACAGAGAGAAATGGCTCGTATTTTCCTCGCGGGTGTCCGGGACCAACCCAGAGGAGGGGGCCACGCCAGGACCCCGGATAAGGAACACTGTTTTTACTGTAAGGAAACGGGGCATTGGAAGAGAGAATGTCCTAAGTTAAAGGGAAGAAGAGGGTTTGGAAGGAGACCGGGGGAAAACAGGGAAAGGGAACGAGCAGTAGAGCAGGCCAGAGTCCTTCTAGCCGGAGAAGAGGACTGAAGGAGACGGGGCTCAGACCCCCTCCCCGAGTCCTGGGTAACAATGCATGTGGAAGGGAAGCCGATGGGGTTCATGGTGGATACCGGCGCCCAATATTCGGTTTTAAACAAGGCACATGGACCTTTGAACAAGGCACGAACAAGTGTTGTTCAGGGGGCCACCGGTACGCAGTTATGTACACGGACTACCAAAAGAAAGGTGAACTTAGGAAAACACCAGGTCACACACTCCTTCTTGGTCGTCCCTGAGAGCCCCGCTCCCCTGCTCGGACGGGACCTACTCACCAAAATAGGGGCCCATATCCATTTTGAACCAGATGGAATAATTGTGACTGATCGAGAAGGGAGCCCGATTCATGTCTTGTCCCTATCATTGGCTGACGAGCATCGTCTGTTTGAGAGTCAACAGGAACCAGGAGGGGACATGACTCATTGGGTAAAAAGATTTCCCACGGCCTGGGCGGAGACTGCGGGAACCGGCCTCGCCAAACACCTCCCGCCCGTAGTTATACAATTGAAGGCTTCTGCTCTCCCCATTCGGGTGAAACAGTATCCTATGCCTGAGGAGGCCCGAAGAGGCATAGCCCCTCATATCCACAGGCTAATAAAGGAAGGAGTACTGCGACCTTGTCAGTCTGCCTGGAATACTCCTCTGCTCCCCGTCCGAAAGCCGGGAAGCGGGGACTATAGGCCTGTGCAAGACCTACGAAAGGTAAACGAGCGGACGGAGGACATTCATCCCACCGTTCCGAATCCCTATACCTTGCTCAGCCACCTACCCCCCTCGCAAGTATGGTATACAACCCTTGATTTGAAAGATGCTTTCTTCAGCATTCCATTGTCAGAAATTAGTCAGCCGCTATTTGCTTTCGAATGGCAAGAAGATGGGGGCCAATCCGGACAGCTCACTTGGACCAGACTGCCGCAAGGATTTAAAAACTCTCCCACCCTGTTTAATGAGGCCCTGAGCCAGGACCTGGAACCTTTTCGTCGGAGCCACCCACGAGTCACTCTATTACAGTATGTTGATGACTTACTGTTAGCGGCAGAAACCCGAGAGGAGTGCATCAAGGCTACTGAACACCTGCTAACGGAATTAGGTGAGCTGGGGTATCGGGCAAGTGCCAAGAAAACTCACATCTGTAAAAGGTCAGTGACATATTTGGGTTATCGGATTGCAGATGGGGCAAGGTGGCTGACTGATGCCATGAAACAGACTATTCTGGCTATCCCATCCCCGACATCCACTAGGGGGGTGAGAGAATTCCTGGGCTCCGCGGGGTTCTGTAGACTCTGGATTCCAGGATTTGCGGAAATAGCCAGACCCCTATATGAGGCCACCAAAGAAGCTCCAGATTGGAGTTGGGGAGAGAGAGAACAACAGGCTAAAAGACGCTCTTTTGCAGGCCCCTGCCTTAGCCTTGCCAGATCCTACAAGACCATTCACTCTGTTTGTAGATGAGAAAAAGGGCGTAGCCAAAGGAGTCTTGACCCAACAGCTAGGTCCCTGGAAGAGACCAGTGGCATACTTTTCCAAGAAATTAGACGCAGTAGCGGCAGGATGGCCCCCCTGCCTCCGCATCATAGCGGCCATTGCCGTGCTGGTGAGAGAAGCCGATAAACTAACCTTTGGACAGGCCCTCTGGGTAACGGCCCCTCACCCGGTGGAGGGAATCCTTAAACAACCCCCTGGGAAATGGATGACGAATGCCAGGCTCACCCATTACCAGGGGCTCTTGTTGGATTCCCCTCGGATCACATTCACAGATCCCGTAATCCTGAACCCTGCCACCTTGTTGCCTAACCCGGAACTGCAGACACCTGTCCATAACTGCAAAGAATTCCTCTCCGAAGTTACACAGGTACGGGCTGACCTAAAGGATACCCCCCTGTCCGGCTGCAAATTAAACTGGTACACGGATGGAAGCAGTTTTTTCCAAGATGGAGCCCGAAGGGCAGGGGCAGCTGTAGTCGACCAAGAAGGAAATACGGTATGGAGCAGCGCCCTCCCACCCGGAACATCAGCCCAAAAAGCGGAATTAATTGCCTTGGCAGAGGCCCTGGAGAGGGCAAAAGGAAAGCGAGTCAATATCTACACCGATAGCCGCTATGCTTTCGGTACCATCCATGTCCACGGGGCCATCTATCGCGAAAGAGGATTCCGCACAGCAGAAGGAAAACATCTAAAGAACCTAGCCGAAGTCCAGCGTCTATTAATGGCAGTGGAAAAACCGAAGGCAGTGGCAGTGATGTATGTCCCAGGCCACCAGTCTGCCAAGACGCCGGAAGCTGTCGGTAACAACAGAGCAGATCAAGAAGCAAAGAGAGTAGCAATGGTGAGTCCTCCCATGGAGACAGGGCAACCTTCCACGGTTGCGACGATAGACGTGCCGGTCCCAGAGCTCCCTCCGCTACCCCCCCGACCAGAATACTCCACAGAGGATTTCACTTGGATGAGAGCCCACTCCCCCTTTAGAGAAGGGGAAGACGGATGGAAAAGCGACTTGGAGGGCAAGTTAGTTCTGCCTGAAAAACTCGGACGATTCCTGTTGGCTAACTTACATAAGTCCACCCATTTGGGGCGGAGAAAATTACTAGACTTGTTGACATCTGCGCAGCTCCGATTTCCGAACCAGACCATAGCAGTCCGCCAAATTGTGGAAGATTGTGCCAGCTGCACAATCATGAAACCAGGACGAAGGGAGGGGCACCATACAGGTACTCGGGAACGGGGGAGGGCTCCGGGAAGAAGTTGGGAAGTGGATTTTACTGAGGTAAAACCGGGAAAGTTTGGGTACAAATATTTGCTGGTATTCATAGATACCTTTTCAGGCTGGGTGGAGGCTTTTCCTACAAAGAAGGAGACGAGTCAGGTAGTGGCAAAGGCTTTGCTAGAGGAAATCATACCCAGATATGGGGTGCCCGAGGCAATTGGGTCAGATAACGGTCCGGCTTTTGTTAGTAAGGTCCTGCAGGGACTAGCCCAGACTATGGGGGCCAATTGGAAGCTACATTGTGAATATAACCCCCAGAGCTCAGGGCAAGTAGAAAGGATGAATAGGACACTAAAGGAGACTTTAGCCAAATTGGCCCTGGAGACTGGCGGTGATTGGGTGACGCTCCTTCCCTTGGCCATCTTCCGAGTCCGGAACTCCCCCTATGTCCATGGGCTAACTCCCTTTGAGATCCTGTATGGGGCTCCACCCCCCATCATTCAGAGGACCTTAAGCCCAGAACTAGGTGATCTGGCCCCAAATTACCTGACCATGTTGCAGGCTTTAGCTAAAGTGCAACAACGGATTTGGCCCTTAATTCAAGCATACCACGCTGTTAAGAGGGACCCGGCTCCGGAACATGGCATAGTCCCGGGTGACATGGTATGGGTTAAAAGGCATCAGTCCAAAACCCTAGAGCCTAGATGGAAAGGACCTTATGTTGTACTGTTTTTTTTTTTTTTTTTTTTTTTTTTTTTTCATTTTTCTTTTATTATTCATATGTGCATACAAGGCTTGGTTCATTTCTCCCCCCTGCCCCCACCCCCTCCCTTACCACCCACTCCGCCCCCTTCTTCTCCCCCCCTCAATACCCAGCAGAAACTATTTTGCCCTTATTTCTAATTTTGTTGTAGAGAGAGTATAAGCAATATTAGGAAGGAACAAGGGTTTTTGCTGGTTGAGATAAGGATAGCTATACAGGGCATTGACTCACATTGATTTCCTGTGTGTGGGTGTTACCTTCTAGGTTAATTCTTTTTGATCTAACCTTTTCTCTAGTTCCTGGTCCCCTTTTCCTATTGGCCTCAGTTGCTTTAAGGTATCTGCTTTAGTTTCTCTGCATTAAGGGCAACATATGCTAGCTAGTTTTTTAGGTGTCTTACCTATCCTCACCCCTCCCTTGTGTGCTCTCGCTTTTATCATGTGCTCATAGTCCAATCCCCTTGTTGTGTTTGCCCTTGATCTAATGTCCACATATGAGGGAGAACATACGATTTTTGGTCTTTTGAGCCAGGCTAACCTCACTCAGAATGATGTTCTCCAATTCCATCCATTTACCAGAGAATGATAACATTTCGTTCTTCTTCATGGCTGCATAAAATTCCATTGTGTATAGATACCACATTTTCTTAATCCATTCGTCAGTGCTGGGACATCTTGGCTGTTTCCATAACTTGGCTATTGTGAATAGTGCCACAATAAACATGGATGTGCAGGTGCCTCTGGAGTAACAGTCTTTTGGGTATATCCCCAAGAGTGGTATTGCTGGATCAAATGGTAGATCGATGTCCATCTTTTTAAGTAGCCTCCAAACTTTTTTCCAGAGTGGTTGTACTAGTCTACATTCCCACCAACAGTGTAAAAGGGTTCCTTTTTCCCCACATCCTCGCCAACACCTGTTGTTGGTGGTGTTGCTGATGATGGCTATTCTAACAGGGGTGAGGTGGAATCTTAGTGTGGTTTTAATTTGCATTTCCTTTATTGCTAGAGATGGTGAGCATTTTTTCATGTGTTTTCTGGCCATTTGAATTTCTTCTTTTGAGAAAGTTCTGTTTAGTTCACATGCCCATTTCTTTATTGGTTCATTAGTTTTGGGAGAATTTAGTTTTTTAAGTTCCCTGTATATTCTGGTTATCAGTCCTTTGTCTGATGTATAATTGGCAAATATTTTCTCCCACTCTGTGGGTGTTCTCTTCAGTTTAGAGACCATTTCTTTTGATGAACAGAAGCTTTTTAGTTTTATGAGGTCCCATTTATCTATGCTATCTCTTAGTTGCTGTGCTGCTGGGGTTTCATTGAGAAAGTTCTTACCTATACCTACTAACTCCAGAGTATTTCCTACTCTTTCTTGTATCAACTTAAGAGTTTGGGGTCTGATATTAAGATCCTTGATCCATTTTGAGTTAATCTTGGTATAGGGTGATATACATGGATCTAGTTTCAGTTTTTTGCAGACTGCTAACCAGTTTTCCCAGCAGTTTTTGTTGAAGAGGCTGCTATTTCTCCATCGTATATTTTTAGCTCCTTTGTCAAAGATAAGTTGCTCATAGTTGTGTGGCTTCATATCTGGATCCTCTATTCTGTTCCACTGGTCTTCATGTCTGTTTTTGTGCCAGTACCATGCTGTTTTTATTGTTATTGCTTTGTAATATAGTTTGAAGTCAGGTATTGTGATACCTCCTGCATTGTTCTTTTGACTGAGTATTGCCTTGGCTATTCGTGGCCTCTTGTGTTTCCATATAAATTTCACAGTAGATTTTTCAATCTCTTTAATGAATGTCATTGGAATTTTGATGGGAATTGCATTAAACATGTAGATTACTTTGGGGAGTATCGACATTTTTACTATGTTGATTCTACCAATCCATGAGCATGGGAGATCTCTCCACTTTCTATAGTCTTCCTCAATCTCTTTCTTCAGAAGTGTATAGTTTTCCTTGTAGAGGTCTTTCACATCTTTTGTTAGGTTTACACCTAGGTATTTGATTTTTTTTGAGGCTATTGTAAATGGAATTGTTTTCATACATTCTTTTTCCGTTTGCTCATTGTTAGTGTATAGAAATGCTAATGATTTTTCTATGTTGATTTTATATCCTGCTACTTTGCTATAGCTATTGATGATGTCTAGAAGCTTCTGAGTAGAGTTTTTTGGGTCTTTAAGGTATAGGATCATGTCGTCTGCAAATAGGGATATTTTGACAGTTTCTTTACCTATTTGTATTCCTTTTATTCCTTCTTCTTGCCTAATTGCTCTGGCTAGGAATTCCAGTACTATGTTGAATAGGAGTGGAGATAGTGGGCATCCTTGTCTGGTTCCTGATTTTAGAGGGAACGGTTTTAATTTTTCTCCGTTAAGTATAATGCTGGCTGTAGGTTTGTCATATATAGCTTTTATAATGTTGAGGAACTTTCCTTCTATTCCTAGTTTTCTTAGAGCTTTTATCATGAAATGATGTTGGATCTTATCAAAGGCTTTTTCTGCGTCTATTGAGATGATCAAGTGGTTTTTGTCTTTGCTTCTGTTAATGTGGTTTATTACGTTTATTGATTTTCGTATGTTGAACCACCCCTGCATCCCTGGGATGAAGCCTACCTGGTCGTGGTGGATAATCTTTTTGATGTGTTGCTGAATTCGGTTTGCCATTATTTTGTTGAGGATTTTTGCATCAATGTTCATTAAGGAGATTGGCCTATAGTTCTCCTTTTTGGAGGTGTCTTTGCCTGGTTTTGGGATAAGTGTAATAGTGGCTTCATAAAATGTGTTTGGCAGTTTTCCTTCCCTTTCTATTTCATGGAACAGTTTAAGGAGGGTTGGTATCAGTTCTTCTTTAAAGGTCTGATAGAATTCAGCAGAGAATCCATCAGGTCCTGGACTTTTCTTTTTGGGGAGACTCTTGATTGCTGCTTCAATTTCATTTTGTGTTATAGGTCTATTCAGGTGATTAATTTCCTCTTGGTTCAGTTTTGGATGATCATATGTATCTAGAAATCTGTCCATTTCTTTTAGATTTTCAAATTTATTTGAATATAGGTTCTCAAAGTAGTCTCTGATGATTTCCTGGATTTCCATGGTGTTTGTTGTTATCTCCCCTTTTGCATTCCTGATTCTACTAATTTGGGTTTTTTCTCTCCTCATTTTAGTCAGGTTTGCCAGGGGTCTATCGATCTTGTTTATTTTTTCAAAGAACCAACTTTTTGTTTCATTAATTCTTTGTATGGTTTTTTTGGTTTCTATTTCGTTGATTTCAGCTCTTATTTTTATTATTTCTCTCCTTCTATTTGTTTTGGGATTTGCTTGTTCTTGTTTTTCTAGGAGTTTGAGATGTATCATTAGGTCATTGATTTGGGATCTTTCAATCTTTTTAATATATGCACTCATGGCTATAAACTTTCCTCTCAAGACTGCCTTAGCTGTGTCCCATAGGTTCCGGTAGGTTGTGTTTTCATTTTCATTGACTTCTAGGAACTTTTTAATTTCCTCTTTTATTGCATCGATGATCCATTCTTCATTAAGTAATGAGTTATTTAGTTTCCAGCTGTTTGCATGTTTTTTGTCTTTACTTTTGTTGTTGAGTTCTACTTTTACTGCATTGTGGTCAGATAGTATGCACGGTATTATTTCTATTTTCTTATATTTGCTGAGGCTTGCTTTGTGCCCTAGGATATGATCTATTTTGGAGAAGGTTCCATGGGCTGCTGAGAAGAATGTATATTGTGTAGAGGTTGGATGAAATGTTCTATAGACATCTACTAGGTCCACTTGATCTATTGCATATTTTAGATCTTGGATTTCTTTATTGAGTTTTTGTTTGGATGACCTATCTATTGATGATAATGGAGTGTTAAAGTCTCCCACAACCACTGTGTTGGCGTTTATATATGCTTTTAGGTCTTTTAGGGTATGTTTGATGAAATTGGGTGCGTTGACATTGGGTGTGTACAGATTGATGATTATTATTTCCTTTTGGTCTATTTCCCCTTTTATTAGTATGGAATGTCCTTCTTTGTCTCGTTTGATCAATGTAGGTTTGAAGTCTACTTTGTCAGAGATAAGTATTGCTACTCCTGCTTGTTTTCGGGGGCCATTGGCTTGGTAAATCTTCTTCCAGCCTTTCATCCTAAGCATATGCTTATTTCTGTCGGTGAGATGAGTCTCCTGTAAGCAACAAATTGTTGGATCTTCTTTTTTAATCCATTTTGTCAAACGGTGTCTTTTGATGGGTGAATTAAGTCCATTGACATTAAGTGTTAGTACTGATAGGTATGTGGTGATTCCTGCCATTTAGTTATCTTAGTTGTTTGAAGGTTTGATTGTGTGTACCTAACTTGATGTTACTCTCTACTGTCTTGCTTTTTCTTATCCTGTGGTTTGGTGCTGCCTGCCTTTTCATGGTTAAGTTGGGTGTCACTTTCTGTGTGCAGGATCCCTTGCAGAATCTTTTGTAATGGTGGCTTTGTGGTCACATATTGTTTTAGTTTCTGCTTATCATGGAAGACTTTTATTGCTCCATCTATTTTGAATGATAGCTTTGCTGGGTAGAGTATCCTGGGGTTGAAGTTATTTTCATTCAGTGCCCGGAAGATCTCACCCCACGCTCTTCTTGCTTTTAATGTTTCTGTTGAGAAGTCTGCTGTGATTTTGATGGGTTTACCTTTGTATGTTACTTGTTTTTTCTCTCTTGCAGCCTTCAATATTCTTTCCTTAGTTTCTGAACTTGTTGTTTTAATGATGATATGTCGTGGAGTAGTTCTATTTTGATCTGGTCTGTTTGGTGTCCTGGAGGCCTCTTGCATTTGTATGGGAATATCTTTCTCTAGATTTGGGAAATTTTCCGTTATTATTTTGTTGAATATATTACGCATTCCCTTCGCTTGCACCTCTTCTCCTTCTTCGATGCCCATGATTCTCAAGTTTGGTCTTTTGATGGAGTCGGTGAGTTCTTGCATTTTCTTTTCACAGGTCTTGAGTTGTTTAATTAATAGTTCTTCGGTTTTTCCTTTAATTACCATTTCATCTTCAAGTTCTGAGATTCTGTCTTCTGTTTGTTCTATTCTGCTGGATCGGCTTTCCGTTTTGTTTTGCAGTTCTGTTTCGTTCTTTTTTCTGAGGTTTTCCATATCCTGGCTGTTTTCTTCTTTATTGTTGTCTATTTTTGTCCTGAGTTCATTTATCCATTTATTCATTGTGTTCTCTCTTTCACTTTGGTGTTTATACAGTGCTTCTATGGTTTCCTTTATTTCTTCTTTTGCTTTTTCAAATTCTCTATTTTTATTGTCTTGGAATTTCTTGAGTGTCTCCTGTACATTTTGGTTGACCCTATCCAGTATCATCTCTATAAAATTCTCATTGAGTACTTGTAGTATGTCTTCTTTTAAATTATTCTTGTAGGCTTCATTGGGTCCTTTGGCATAGTTTATCTTCATTTTGTTGGAGTCTGGCTCTGAGTTTCTGTTCTCTTCATTCCCCTCTGGTTCCTGTACTAATTTTTTGCTGTGGGGAAACTGGTTTCCTTGTTTTTTCTGTCTTCCTGTCATTGTCCTTGGTGTTGTTACTGTCCCTGTACTGTGTGTAATTAAGTATTTTCTAGCTTGTAATAATAACAATGGTAATATTGAGAACGGAAGAGTGAGCTGAGATGGAAAGCAAGAAGTTAAAGAAAAGGGGAAAACAAATATACAGACAAGAGGGAGAAAGCAGAACAAGGTATCAGACAAGAGAGTTTCAAAGGTATAAACAGGGAGTGTTAGTGTACTAATCGACAGTAAGCTGAACAGACAATAGAGAGACAGAGAGAGGATTGAAAATCAAAGATAAAAAAAATAAAAAATAAGTATATGAAAGTAATATCTATTTATAAAAATGAATTAAAATAAAATGGAAGATAGGAAATTTAAAAAAAAAAAAAAAACCAAAAAACTTCCAAGTTTATATGCAATGCAATTTCAGTCTTAATAATTTGGATGTCCGTCTTAATCTCCAGTCCTGGAGTTGGTGCCTCAGATGTTGTTCTGTAGTTGTCTCATCAAAGGGGATGCATAAAGTAGAACAAAACTACACTCACACACACACAGAAGAAAAAATAAAAAAAAAGCCCCACCAAGTGTCCCCAGTTCAAATGCAATAGTTTCAGTAAGTTTTTCGGCTTGCAGGTGTAATTCGGTTGTTCTCTCATCAAAGGTAGGGAGAAAAAGAAAAAAACGCGTCTGGAGGCAGTTCTGAGAGTGGTATCTGCAACTGTGGCTTGCCTGCCTGCTGCTCTCAGCCTGTAGCTGGAGGCGTTATTTATGCAGATCTCTGGGGTGAGCTAGCGCTCACCTGGTCCCACAGGCTTTGTTTGCTCAGAGTTCTCCTGTGCGGGAGAGGGGGGCCTCTGCTACAGGCTTTTCCCTTTCCAAGCACTGGGAAAGGCGACACTGCCCCGCGTTGTCAGGCCTGCGTGTTTATTTACAGTTCACGTGGGAAGTGGGTCTTCCCTCCTCTCACAAGCGTCCCTGCTCCTGGTTGCTGGCGCGCCCCACTCCCGCCAGAGCCTCTCCGGCCCGCCCGGCTCGTTTATTTACAGTCCCGGGAAGGCTTCCCTTCCCCCAATCTTCAGCGCTCAGGGCGCCCCACCCTCTTTCCAGCGTGTCTTAACTGTTCTTATTGCTTAGTACTCAGTTTCTCTTTTTTCCCGGGTGGAGGTCAGTCTGTCCAGGGGGCTATGCTGCTCTGGCCCAGGCTTGTCTGTGGGGGAACCGCGGTACCGCGAAGCTCACCTGGTCCGCGTCTTCCCAAGCCGTATGGGCGCCGGAGACTGGCGGCCCCGGGGGGGCCTCCACGGTTCTCCGTTTAACGTGAAGTGGAGATTCTCTGCGCCGGCTGGAGATGTGGAGGAGTCAAAGTTATGCCTTTTCTCGGTGATTATGCCTGCAAAGTGTGTCTCCAGCGTCTCTCCAAGATTTCACTATAGGAGGCTCGCTTTCTGCTTCCTACCTCTAGCCGCCATCTTGGAATCTCCTCCTGTTGTACTGTTTACTACCCCTACCGCCCTCAAGGTTGATGGCATCGGACCTTGGATCCACCACTCCCACGTGCGTCGAGCCAATCATCAAAAACAAGAAGGGGTCAAGGAGTGGACTGTACGGCGGCACCCAGACAACCCATTAAAGCTAAAGCTTTTGTGGCCCCGGGAACATGCAGAGCCTTCAGGAGCAGCCACGGATGGGGTGGCTGATCGCTCTGATCTTGCTCAATGCCCAGAGCGGGAGCCTCGCAGAAACCAACCCTCACCAGCCCTATAAGCAAACCTGGATACTCACCGATGGGGAGACTCATACCACCCTCAACGAGACTACTCGCACTGCCCCCATAGGAACTTGGTGGCCGGAGCTTCAGTTCTGCTTCAGGGACATCAATCCTGCCTACAAGTCTACTGCCCCGGAGTCAGCCCGACGTTATGGGTTTTATGCCTGCCCCGGCCACAAAAAGAACCAGGAATGTGGGGGGATACAATACTCCTTCTGTAGGTCATGGGCATGTGTCACATCCAATGATAGTGAATGGAAATGGGGGATATCAAAATCAGACCTAGTCAAATTTGCCTTTGTAAATGGGATATTAAGGGGGCACAGAATTCCAATACCCACCCATAAATGCCAGCCCACGGATCTAGATAGAATCAAGGTCACTTTCACTGAAACTGGCAAGAAGGACACCCCTGGGTGGATACAAGGTAAGGTATGGGGACTTGTATTTTATAAATATGGTGGACATGCTGGCTCGACCATAGTGGTCAGATTAAAAATTGAGCCCATAGGGCCACCGTCCACAGCAGTAGGCCCCAATAAGGTACTTAGGCCGCCCAATGTAAAGCCATCTCCCCAACCTTCCACAACTCACCACCTTCCCTCAACCATAGCTCGGGCTAATGTTACAACTCCAAGACCATCAGAAACCAGCCCTCCCCTGGTGAGGCCCAGTCTCATGACCGCATCTAAAGACCCCCTCTGGGAGCTAGTGGTTGCTGCCTTCCTGACGTTAAACCACACCAACCCTAACATGACCAACTCCTGTTGGTTATGTTATGATGTGAGGCCCCCATTCTATGAGGCAATAGGGCTAAACACCACTCACGATACCTCATCTGAGGAAAACCCTACTCAATGTTCCTGGGGAGACCGTAAGAGAGGTCTGACCATACAGCAGGTAAACGGCCAAGGAACCTGCTTAGGAAAAGTGCCAAAGAACAGACGGGACTTATGTACTGTTATTAACGCCAGTTCTACCTGGGGAAATGCTATTAAATGGGTAATTCCAAAGGACAATGGGTGGTGGCTATGCTCGCGGTCCGGACTCACCCCATGCCTATCAACTAAGGTGTTTAACAGCTCTAAAGAATTCTGTGTTATAGTGGTTGTGCTGCCCCGCATCCTCTATCATTCGGAGGAAAGTCTATATTCATACTGGAATATAGGAACAGGTGAGAGAAAGAAGAGAGAGCCTATTTCTACACTAACCATTGCTACCCTACTTAGCCTAGGGGTGGCTGGGGCAGGGACCGGCATAGCCTCCCTGGCTACTCAACATAAAGGGATGTCTTCGCTGCGCGCAGCCATAGACGAAGATATAGAGAGAATAGAAACCTCCATTAGCCACCTAGAAAAATCCCTCACTTCTCTGTCTGAGGTAGTACTTCAAAACCGACGAGGTCTGGACTTGTTGTTCCTCCAAAAAGGGGGACTATGCGTTGCTCTAGGGGAAGAATGTTGTTTTTACGCTGACCATACCGGAGTTGTTCGTGACTCCATGTCTAAACTCCGAAAGAGCCTGGAACAAAGAAAACGAGAAAAAGAGGCAGGGGAAAGCTGGTTCGAGTCTTGGTTTAACCAGTCCCCATGGTTGGCTACCCTTTTATCTGCACTGGCAGGGCCAATAATAATCATCCTACTGCTTGTTACCATAGGACCCTGGATTCTAAACCGACTTATGACTTTTGTCAAAAGTCGAATTAATACTATCCAACTTCTGGTCCTCCGCCAACAATATCAGGCTCTTCATCCTCTTGAGGATGATTCCTCAATTTAGGCCATAAGAAAGGGGGGAATGAAAGGAATAGGAGGTCTCAGCGGGCCCCAACCCCCTTGTTGGAGAAACCAGTACCAAACATCCCATGTAGATAAGATAAGCAATGCGGCAGGGCTCAGTTAGGGCATATAGAATGTGAGGAATGCAAGATGTGAGATACGAGCAAGATGTGAGGTACGAGCAAGATGTGAAGTACGTGCAGGATGTGCTCTCCCTGCTTGTCTAATGTTGATAACAAAAATATGCACGCCACTGCAGTCTATATAAGATTTCCCCCTAAGAGGCTCAGGGTCTTGCTTTCCTAACCGGTCCTGCGTGTCCGTGTGGGAGCTCGACCCTGGCTAGCCAGTCCAATAAACTCTGCTTTGTTGATTGCATTCACGCCTGGCTCTCTGTCTCTCGGGGGAATAGGATTCCGGGTCCTAACATTTGGAGGTCCCACCGAGATTTCATTTTCTCGAGAGACAGAACCTGCCTGCGAGAAAGCAGGGGCGATCCCAAGTCCTAGGCGTTGGGATGGGATCCCAGACCCTCATTTGGAGGAACTTGAGTGTTCCATTTGGGCCGCGGCGGGGATTCGGCCAATCCCCAGGGAGATTCATTCTGGGAATCTTGCAAGGAGGACCACAGGGTCCTATTGGGAGAGGCTTTCCTCTCATTTGGGCTCGAGCATTTTAGGAACCCTGGCGCCAGGTGAAGAACTAATTGAGCTAGTCGACCGACCACCCGTCAAGTGGACGCCTTTCGGCCTGATATCCCAGTTCGACGGTGAGGAGGTTGAATGGGGTGCGCACCAGTGTGAGAGAAGGACCGGTCCGAGCGAGTGCTGGAGAGTGTTGTGTGTGTGTGGAATTATTGTTGCCTTTACCCTTTTTGTTCTATCTCTCTTGGTGTTTGAGTCTCCTTCCACAATGGGACAGGGACAAACAACCCCAAAGTCTCTGATCCTTTCTCACTTTCCAGAAGTTAAAGAAAGGGCCTTAAATGCGGGTCTGGTCATCAAGAAAGGTAAGTTCGACACCTTTTGTTCTGCAGAGTGGCCCACCTTTGGAGTCGGGTGGCCCATTCAAGGTTCCCTCTCCCTAGACCTGATCACTAAGGTTAAAGCAGTCAATTTTCAGCCAGACAATCGAGGCCATCCAGACCAAGTTCCTTACATTTTGGTTTGGGAGGATCTGGTGAGGAACCCTCCCCCTTGGTTAACAGTTTTTCTGACCCACCCCTCCAGTTCGGCCCCCGGGGATAAAACCCCAGTCACGCCCGCCTTGGTCATAAAGGAGGAGGAAAAACTTCCTCTTCCCACCTTGACCGGTCCTCAAATTAGGGCATCTCCTTCACCATCTCCGGTCTTACCAGAGAGTTCCCCCCTTTACCCATCCCTCGCAGGGGCAGAGGAAGATCGGCCGCCTCCATACGTGACTCCCCCTGGCCAAGCCAGTGCCCCGGAGGAGGAAATTTCCTCATCCTCCTCAACAGGACTGGCAGCAGGAGGAGGAATGGGTCGAAGACTTCGCCCCCGAGGGATCCGGGAAAGGGAGGGGGAAGACGGGCCCCCCTCATCAACACAGGGGGAGGAAACTGTCCCTACACTTCCAGTCCGGATGGTGGGCCAAGGGGGACCGGGAGGAGGGCAACAGTTTCAGTACTGGCCCTTCTCCTCCAGTGATCTATATAACTGGAGGACGCAGAACCCGCCCTTTTCTGAAGACCCCAAGTGTCTCATAGATCTCCTGGAGTCCATCATGCATACACACCGCCCCACTTGGGATGACTGTCATCAGCTGCTCAATACTCTTTTTACGACGGAGGAACGAGAGCGCATCCTCAACGAAGCGAGGAAGAACGTCTTGGGGGATAATGGGAGACCCACAACTCTCCAACCGGCCATAGACGAGGCTTTTCCCCTACGCCGCCCTGATTGGGATTTCGGGACCGCAGAAGGTAGGGAGCGTCTTCGGATCTACCGCCAGACTCTTATGGCCGGTCTCCGAGCGGCCGCTAGAAGGCCCACCAATTTTGCAAAAGTAAAAGCAGTCATTCAAGGGGAAAACGAAAGCCCAGCCGGTTTCTTAGAGCGCCTCCATGAGGCATACCGTCAGTACACCCCGATTGACCCTGAGGCGGACCTCCACCGGTCTGCTCTGGTACTCTCATTCATTAATCAGGCAGCCCCAGACATTAGGAGAAAACTCAATAAACAGGAAAACTTAGGGGAGATGACTATAAGGGAAATGCTACAGGTAGCAGAAAAGGTCTTTACCGCTAGGGAAACTCCAGAAGAAAGGGAGGAAAGACAGAGAAAGGAAGACAGGGAAGCCCAGGAGAAATTGAGAAAGGAGGACCGGGAGTTCCAGGCTAAGGAAAACCGAAAGCAACAGAGAGAAATGGCTCGTATTTTCCTCGCGGGTGTCCGGGACCAACCCAGAGGAGGGGGCCACGCCAGGACCCCGGATAAGGAACACTGTTTTTACTGTAAGGAAACGGGGCATTGGAAGAGAGAATGTCCTAAGTTAAAGGGAAGAAGAGGGTTTGGAAGGAGACCGGGGGAAAACAGGGAAAGGGAACGAGCAGTAGAGCAGGCCAGAGTCCTTCTAGCCGGAGAAGAGGACTGAAGGAGACGGGGCTCAGACCCCCTCCCCGAGTCCTGGGTAACAATGCATGTGGAAGGGAAGCCGATGGGGTTCATGGTGGATACCGGCGCCCAATATTCGGTTTTAAACAAGGCACATGGACCTTTGAACAAGGCACGAACAAGTGTTGTTCAGGGGGCCACCGGTACGCAGTTATGTACACGGACTACCAAAAGAAAGGTGAACTTAGGAAAACACCAGGTCACACACTCCTTCTTGGTCATCCCTGAGAGCCCCGCTCCCCTGCTCGGACGGGACCTACTCACCAAAATAGGGGCCCATATCCATTTTGAACCAGATGGAATAATTGTGACTGATCGAGAAGGGAGCCCGATTCATGTCTTGTCCCTATCATTGGCTGACGAGCATCGTCTGTTTGAGAGTCAACAGGAACCAGGAGGGGACATGACTCATTGGGTAAAAAGATTTCCCACGGCCTGGGCGGAGACTGCGGGAACCGGCCTCGCCAAACACCTCCCGCCCGTAGTTATACAATTGAAGGCTTCTGCTCTCCCCATTCGGGTGAAACAGTATCCTATGCCTGAGGAGGCCCGAAGAGGCATAGCCCCTCATATCCACAGGCTAATAAAGGAAGGAGTACTGCGACCTTGTCAGTCTGCCTGGAATACTCCTCTGCTCCCCGTCCGAAAGCCGGGAAGCGGGGACTATAGGCCTGTGCAAGACCTACGAAAGGTAAACGAGCGGACGGAGGACATTCATCCCACCGTTCCGAATCCCTATACCTTGCTCAGCCACCTACCCCCCTCGCAAGTATGGTATACAACCCTTGATTTGAAAGATGCTTTCTTCAGCATTCCATTGTCAGAAATTAGTCAGCCGCTATTTGCTTTCGAATGGCAAGAAGATGGGGGCCAATCCGGACAGCTCACTTGGACCAGACTGCCGCAAGGATTTAAAAACTCTCCCACCCTGTTTAATGAGGCCCTGAGCCAGGACCTGGAACCTTTTCGTCGGAGCCACCCACGAGTCACTCTATTACAGTATGTTGATGACTTACTGTTAGCGGCAGAAACCCGAGAGGAGTGCATCAAGGCTACTGAACACCTGCTAACGGAATTAGGTGAGCTGGGGTATCGGGCAAGTGCCAAGAAAACTCACATCTGTAAAAGGTCAGTGACATATTTGGGTTATCGGATTGCAGATGGGGCAAGGTGGCTGACTGATGCCATGAAACAGACTATTCTGGCTATCCCATCCCCGACATCCACTAGGGGGGTGAGAGAATTCCTGGGCTCCGCGGGGTTCTGTAGACTCTGGATTCCAGGATTTGCGGAAATAGCCAGACCCCTATATGAGGCCACCAAAGAAGCTCCAGATTGGAGTTGGGGAGAGAGAGAACAACAGGCCTTTGATCAGCTAAAAGACGCTCTTTTGCAGGCCCCTGCCTTAGCCTTGCCAGATCCTACAAGACCATTCACTCTGTTTGTAGATGAGAAAAAGGGCGTAGCCAAAGGAGTCTTGACCCAACAGCTAGGTCCCTGGAAGAGACCAGTGGCATACTTTTCCAAGAAATTAGACGCAGTAGCGGCAGGATGGCCCCCCTGCCTCCGCATCATAGCGGCCATTGCCGTGCTGGTGAGAGAAGCCGATAAACTAACCTTTGGACAGGCCCTCTGGGTAACGGCCCCTCACCCGGTGGAGGGAATCCTTAAACAACCCCCTGGGAAATGGATGACGAATGCCAGGCTCACCCATTACCAGGGGCTCTTGTTGGATTCCCCTCGGATCACATTCACAGATCCCGTAATCCTGAACCCTGCCACCTTGTTGCCTAACCCGGAACTGCAGACACCTGTCCATAACTGCAAAGAATTCCTCTCCGAAGTTACACAGGTACGGGCTGACCTAAAGGATACCCCCCTGTCCGGCTGCAAATTAAACTGGTACACGGATGGAAGCAGTTTTTTCCAAGATGGAGCCCGAAGGGCAGGGGCAGCTGTAGTCGACCAAGAAGGAAATACGGTATGGAGCAGCGCCCTCCCACCCGGAACATCAGCCCAAAAAGCGGAATTAATTGCCTTGGCAGAGGCCCTGGAGAGGGCAAAAGGAAAGCGAGTCAATATCTACACCGATAGCCGCTATGCTTTCGGTACCATCCATGTCCACGGGGCCATCTATCGCGAAAGAGGATTCCGCACAGCAGAAGGAAAACATCTAAAGAACCTAGCCGAAGTCCAGCGTCTATTAATGGCAGTGGAAAAACCGAAGGCAGTGGCAGTGATGTATGTCCCAGGCCACCAGTCTGCCAAGATGCCGGAAGCTGTCGGTAACAACAGAGCAGATCAAGAAGCAAAGAGAGTAGCAATGGTGAGTCCTCCCATGGAGACAGGGCAACCTTCCACGGTTGCGGCGATAGACGTGCCGGTCCCAGAGCTCCCTCCGCTACCCCCCCGACCAGAATACTCCACAGAGGATTTCACTTGGATGAGAGCCCACTCCCCCTTTAGAGAAGGGGAAGACGGATGGAAAAGCGACTTGGAGGGCAAGTTAGTTCTGCCTGAAAAACTCGGACGATTCCTGTTGGCTAACTTACATAAGTCCACCCATTTGGGGCGGAGAAAATTACTAGACTTGTTGACATCTGCGCAGCTCCGATTTCCGAACCAGACCATAGCAGTCCGCCAAATTGTGGAAGATTGTGCCAGCTGCACAATCATGAAACCAGGACGAAGGGAGGGGCACCATACAGGTACTCGGGAACGGGGGAGGGCTCCGGGAAGAAGTTGGGAAGTGGATTTTACTGAGGTAAAACCGGGAAAGTTTGGGTACAAATATTTGCTGGTATTCATAGATACCTTTTCAGGCTGGGTGGAGGCTTTTCCTACAAAGAAGGAGACGAGTCAGGTAGTGGCAAAGGCTTTGCTAGAGGAAATCATACCCAGATATGGGGTGCCCGAGGCAATTGGGTCAGATAACGGTCCGGCTTTTGTTAGTAAGGTCCTGCAGGGACTAGCCCAGACTATGGGGGCCAATTGGAAGCTACATTGTGAATATAACCCCCAGAGCTCAGGGCAAGTAGAAAGGATGAATAGGACACTAAAGGAGACTTTAGCCAAATTGGCCCTGGAGACTGGCGGTGATTGGGTGACGCTCCTTCCCTTGGCCATCTTCCGAGTCCGGAACTCCCCCTATGTCCATGGGCTAACTCCCTTTGAGATCCTGTATGGGGCTCCACCCCCCATCATTCAGAGGACCTTAAGCCCAGAACTAGGTGATCTGGCCCCAAATTACCTGACCATGTTGCAGGCTTTAGCTAAAGTGCAACAACGGATTTGGCCCTTAATTCAAGCATACCACGCTGTTAAGAGGGACCCGGCTCCGGAACATGGCATAGTCCCGGGTGACATGGTATGGGTTAAAAGGCATCAGTCCAAAACCCTAGAGCCTAGATGGAAAGGACCTTATGTTGTACTGTTTTTTTTTTTTTTTTTTTTTTTTTTTTTCATTTTTCTTTTATTATTCATATGTGCATACAAGGCTTGGTTCATTTCTCCCCCCTGCCCCCACCCCCTCCCTTACCACCCACTCCGCCCCCTTCTTCTCCCCCCCTCAATACCCAGCAGAAACTATTTTGCCCTTATTTCTAATTTTGTTGTAGAGAGAGTATAAGCAATATTAGGAAGGAACAAGGGTTTTTGCTGGTTGAGATAAGGATAGCTATACAGGGCATTGACTCACATTGATTTCCTGTGTGTGGGTGTTACCTTCTAGGTTAATTCTTTTTGATCTAACCTTTTCTCTAGTTCCTGGTCCCCTTTTCCTATTGGCCTCAGTTGCTTTAAGGTATCTGCTTTAGTTTCTCTGCGTTAAGGGCAACATATGCTAGCTAGTTTTTTAGGTGTCTTACCTATCCTCACCCCTCCCTTGTGTGCTCTCGCTTTTATCATGTGCTCATAGTCCAATCCCCTTGTTGTGTTTGCCCTTGATCTAATGTCCACATATGAGGGAGAACATACGATTTTTGGTCTTTTGAGCCAGGCTAACCTCACTCAGAATGATGTTCTCCAATTCCATCCATTTACCAGAGAATGATAACATTTCGTTCTTCTTCATGGCTGCATAAAATTCCATTGTGTATAGATACCACATTTTCTTAATCCATTCGTCAGTGCTGGGACATCTTGGCTGTTTCCATAACTTGGCTATTGTGAATAGTGCCACAATAAACATGGATGTGCAGGTGCCTCTGGAGTAACAGTCTTTTGGGTATATCCCCAAGAGTGGTATTGCTGGATCAAATGGTAGATCGATGTCCATCTTTTTAAGTAGCCTCCAAACTTTTTTCCAGAGTGGTTGTACTAGTCTACATTCCCACCAACAGTGTAAAAGGGTTCCTTTTTCCCCACATCCTCGCCAACACCTGTTGTTGGTGGTGTTGCTGATGATGGCTATTCTAACAGGGGTGAGGTGGAATCTTAGTGTGGTTTTAATTTGCATTTCCTTTATTGCTAGAGATGGTGAGCATTTTTTCATGTGTTTTCTGGCCATTTGAATTTCTTCTTTTGAGAAAGTTCTGTTTAGTTCACATGCCCATTTCTTTATTGGTTCATTAGTTTTGGGAGAATTTAGTTTTTTAAGTTCCCTGTATATTCTGGTTATCAGTCCTTTGTCTGATGTATAATTGGCAAATATTTTCTCCCACTCTGTGGGTGTTCTCTTCAGTTTAGAGACCATTTCTTTTGATGAACAGAAGCTTTTTAGTTTTATGAGGTCCCATTTATCTATGCTATCTCTTAGTTGCTGTGCTGCTGGGGTTTCATTGAGAAAGTTCTTACCTATACCTACTAACTCCAGAGTATTTCCTACTCTTTCTTGTATCAACTTAAGAGTTTGGGGTCTGATATTAAGATCCTTGATCCATTTTGAGTTAATCTTGGTATAGGGTGATATACATGGATCTAGTTTCAGTTTTTTGCAGACTGCTAACCAGTTTTCCCAGCAGTTTTTGTTGAAGAGGCTGCTATTTCTCCATCGTATATTTTTAGCTCCTTTGTCAAAGATAAGTTGCTCATAGTTGTGTGGCTTCATATCTGGATCCTCTATTCTGTTCCACTGGTCTTCATGTCTGTTTTTGTGCCAGTACCATGCTGTTTTTATTGTTATTGCTTTGTAATATAGTTTGAAGTCAGGTATTGTGATACCTCCTGCATTGTTCTTTTGACTGAGTATTGCCTTGGCTATTCGTGGCCTCTTGTGTTTCCATATAAATTTCACAGTAGATTTTTCAATCTCTTTAATGAATGTCATTGGAATTTTGATGGGAATTGCATTAAACATGTAGATTACTTTGGGGAGTATCGACATTTTTACTATGTTGATTCTACCAATCCATGAGCATGGGAGATCTCTCCACTTTCTATAGTCTTCCTCAATCTCTTTCTTCAGAAGTGTATAGTTTTCCTTGTAGAGGTCTTTCACATCTTTTGTTAGGTTTACACCTAGGTATTTGATTTTTTTTGAGGCTATTGTAAATGGAATTGTTTTCATACATTCTTTTTCCGTTTGCTCATTGTTAGTGTATAGAAATGCTAATGATTTTTCTATGTTGATTTTATATCCTGCTACTTTGCTATAGCTATTGATGATGTCTAGAAGCTTCTGAGTAGAGTTTTTTGGGTCTTTAAGGTATAGGATCATGTCGTCTGCAAATAGGGATATTTTGACAGTTTCTTTACCTATTTGTATTCCTTTTATTCCTTCTTCTTGCCTAATTGCTCTGGCTAGGAATTCCAGTACTATGTTGAATAGGAGTGGAGATAGTGGGCATCCTTGTCTGGTTCCTGATTTTAGAGGGAACGGTTTTAATTTTTCTCCGTTAAGTATAATGCTGGCTGTAGGTTTGTCATATATAGCTTTTATAATGTTGAGGAACTTTCCTTCTATTCCTAGTTTTCTTAGAGCTTTTATCATGAAATGATGTTGGATCTTATCAAAGGCTTTTTCTGCGTCTATTGAGATGATCAAGTGGTTTTTGTCTTTGCTTCTGTTAATGTGGTTTATTACGTTTATTGATTTTCGTATGTTGAACCACCCCTGCATCCCTGGGATGAAGCCTACCTGGTCGTGGTGGATAATCTTTTTGATGTGTTGCTGAATTCGGTTTGCCATTATTTTGTTGAGGATTTTTGCATCAATGTTCATTAAGGAGATTGGCCTATAGTTCTCCTTTTTGGAGGTGTCTTTGCCTGGTTTTGGGATAAGTGTAATAGTGGCTTCATAAAATGTGTTTGGCAGTTTTCCTTCCCTTTCTATTTCATGGAACAGTTTAAGGAGGGTTGGTATCAGTTCTTCTTTAAAGGTCTGATAGAATTCAGCAGAGAATCCATCAGGTCCTGGACTTTTCTTTTTGGGGAGACTCTTGATTGCTGCTTCAATTTCATTTTGTGTTATAGGTCTATTCAGGTGATTAATTTCCTCTTGGTTCAGTTTTGGATGATCATATGTATCTAGAAATCTGTCCATTTCTTTTAGATTTTCAAATTTATTTGAATATAGGTTCTCAAAGTAGTCTCTGATGATTTCCTGGATTTCCATGGTGTTTGTTGTTATCTCCCCTTTTGCATTCCTGATTCTACTAATTTGGGTTTTTTCTCTCCTCATTTTAGTCAGGTTTGCCAGGGGTCTATCGATCTTGTTTATTTTTTCAAAGAACCAACTTTTTGTTTCATTAATTCTTTGTATGGTTTTTTTGGTTTCTATTTCGTTGATTTCAGCTCTTATTTTTATTATTTCTCTCCTTCTATTTGTTTTGGGATTTGCTTGTTCTTGTTTTTCTAGGAGTTTGAGATGTATCATTAGGTCATTGATTTGGGATCTTTCAATCTTTTTAATATATGCACTCATGGCTATAAACTTTCCTCTCAAGACTGCCTTAGCTGTGTCCCATAGGTTCCGGTAGGTTGTGTTTTCATTTTCATTGACTTCTAGGAACTTTTTAATTTCCTCTTTTATTGCATCGATGATCCATTCTTCATTAAGTAATGAGTTATTTAGTTTCCAGCTGTTTGCATGTTTTTTGTCTTTACTTTTGTTGTTGAGTTCTACTTTTACTGCATTGTGGTCAGATAGTATGCACGGTATTATTTCTATTTTCTTATATTTGCTGAGGCTTGCTTTGTGCCCTAGGATATGATCTATTTTGGAGAAGGTTCCATGGGCTGCTGAGAAGAATGTATATTGTGTAGAGGTTGGATGAAATGTTCTATAGACATCTACTAGGTCCACTTGATCTATTGCATATTTTAGATCTTGGATTTCTTTATTGAGTTTTTGTTTGGATGACCTATCTATTGATGATAATGGAGTGTTAAAGTCTCCCACAACCACTGTGTTGGCGTTTATATATGCTTTTAGGTCTTTTAGGGTATGTTTGATGAAATTGGGTGCGTTGACATTGGGTGTGTACAGATTGATGATTATTATTTCCTTTTGGTCTATTTCCCCTTTTATTAGTATGGAATGTCCTTCTTTGTCTCGTTTGATCAATGTAGGTTTGAAGTCTACTTTGTCAGAGATAAGTATTGCTACTCCTGCTTGTTTTCGGGGGCCATTGGCTTGGTAAATCTTCTTCCAGCCTTTCATCCTAAGCATATGCTTATTTCTGTCGGTGAGATGAGTCTCCTGTAAGCAACAAATTGTTGGATCTTCTTTTTTAATCCATTTTGTCAAACGGTGTCTTTTGATGGGTGAATTAAGTCCATTGACATTAAGTGTTAGTACTGATAGGTATGTGGTGATTCCTGCCATTTAGTTATCTTAGTTGTTTGAAGGTTTGATTGTGTGTACCTAACTTGATGTTACTCTCTACTGTCTTGCTTTTTCTTATCCTGTGGTTTGGTGCTGCCTGCCTTTTCATGGTTAAGTTGGGTGTCACTTTCTGTGTGCAGGATCCCTTGCAGAATCTTTTGTAATGGTGGCTTTGTGGTCACATATTGTTTTAGTTTCTGCTTATCATGGAAGACTTTTATTGCTCCATCTATTTTGAATGATAGCTTTGCTGGGTAGAGTATCCTGGGGTTGAAGTTATTTTCATTCAGTGCCCGGAAGATCTCACCCCACGCTCTTCTTGCTTTTAATGTTTCTGTTGAGAAGTCTGCTGTGATTTTGATGGGTTTACCTTTGTATGTTACTTGTTTTTTCTCTCTTGCAGCCTTCAATATTCTTTCCTTAGTTTCTGAACTTGTTGTTTTAATGATGATATGTCGTGGAGTAGTTCTATTTTGATCTGGTCTGTTTGGTGTCCTGGAGGCCTCTTGCATTTGTATGGGAATATCTTTCTCTAGATTTGGGAAATTTTCCGTTATTATTTTGTTGAATATATTACGCATTCCCTTCGCTTGCACCTCTTCTCCTTCTTCGATGCCCATGATTCTCAAGTTTGGTCTTTTGATGGAGTCGGTGAGTTCTTGCATTTTCTTTTCACAGGTCTTGAGTTGTTTAATTAATAGTTCTTCGGTTTTTCCTTTAATTACCATTTCATCTTCAAGTTCTGAGATTCTGTCTTCTGTTTGTTCTATTCTGCTGGATCGGCTTTCCGTTTTGTTTTGCAGTTCTGTTTCGTTCTTTTTTCTGAGGTTTTCCATATCCTGGCTGTTTTCTTCTTTATTGTTGTCTATTTTTGTCCTGAGTTCATTTATCCATTTATTCATTGTGTTCTCTCTTTCACTTTGGTGTTTATACAGTGCTTCTATGGTTTCCTTTATTTCTTCTTTTGCTTTTTCAAATTCTCTATTTTTATTGTCTTGGAATTTCTTGAGTGTCTCCTGTACATTTTGGTTGACCCTATCCAGTATCATCTCTATAAAATTCTCATTGAGTACTTGTAGTATGTCTTCTTTTAAATTATTCTTGTAGGCTTCATTGGGTCCTTTGGCATAGTTTATCTTCATTTTGTTGGAGTCTGGCTCTGAGTTTCTGTTCTCTTCATTCCCCTCTGGTTCCTGTACTAATTTTTTGCTGTGGGGAAACTGGTTTCCTTGTTTTTTCTGTCTTCCTGTCATTGTCCTTGGTGTTGTTACTGTCCCTGTACTGTGTGTAATTAAGTATTTTCTAGCTTGTAATAATAACAATGGTAATATTGAGAACGGAAGAGTGAGCTGAGATGGAAAGCAAGAAGTTAAAGAAAAGGGGAAAACAAATATACAGACAAGAGGGAGAAAGCAGAACAAGGTATCAGACAAGAGAGTTTCAAAGGTATAAACAGGGAGTGTTAGTGTACTAATCGACAGTAAGCTGAACAGACAATAGAGAGACAGAGAGAGGATTGAAAATCAAAGATAAAAAAAATAAAAAATAAGTATATGAAAGTAATATCTATTTATAAAAATGAATTAAAATAAAATGGAAGATAGGAAATTTAAAAAAAAAAAAAAAACCAAAAAACTTCCAAGTTTATATGCAATGCAATTTCAGTCTTAATAATTTGGATGTCCGTCTTAATCTCCAGTCCTGGAGTTGGTGCCTCAGATGTTGTTCTGTAGTTGTCTCATCAAAGGGGATGCATAAAGTAGAACAAAACTACACTCACACACACACAGAAGAAAAAATAAAAAAAAAGCCCCACCAAGTGTCCCCAGTTCAAATGCAATAGTTTCAGTAAGTTTTTCGGCTTGCAGGTGTAATTCGGTTGTTCTCTCATCAAAGGTAGGGAGAAAAAGAAAAAAACGCGTCTGGAGGCAGTTCTGAGAGTGGTATCTGCAACTGTGGCTTGCCTGCCTGCTGCTCTCAGCCTGTAGCTGGAGGCGTTATTTATGCAGATCTCTGGGGTGAGCTAGCGCTCACCTGGTCCCACAGGCTTTGTTTGCTCAGAGTTCTCCTGTGCGGGAGAGGGGGGCCTCTGCTACAGGCTTTTCCCTTTCCAAGCACTGGGAAAGGCGACACTGCCCCGCGTTGTCAGGCCTGCGTGTTTATTTACAGTTCACGTGGGAAGTGGGTCTTCCCTCCTCTCACAAGCGTCCCTGCTCCTGGTTGCTGGCGCGCCCCACTCCCGCCAGAGCCTCTCCGGCCCGCCCGGCTCGTTTATTTACAGTCCCGGGAAGGCTTCCCTTCCCCCAATCTTCAGCGCTCAGGGCGCCCCACCCTCTTTCCAGCGTGTCTTAACTGTTCTTAATGCTTAGTACTCAGTTTCTCTTTTTTCCCGGGTGGAGGTCAGTCTGTCCAGGGGGCTATGCTGCTCTGGCCCAGGCTTGTCTGTGGGGGAACCGCGGTACCGCGAAGCTCACCTGGTCCGCGTCTTCCCAAGCCGTATGGGCGCCGGAGACTGGCGGCCCCGGGGGGGCCTCCACGGTTCTCCGTTTAACGTGAAGTGGAGATTCTCTGCGCCGGCTGGAGATGTGGAGGAGTCAAAGTTATGCCTTTTCTCGGTGATTATGCCTGCAAAGTGTGTCTCCAGCGTCTCTCCAAGATTTCACTATAGGAGGCTCGCTTTCTGCTTCCTACCTCTAGCCGCCATCTTGGAATCTCCTCCTGTTGTACTGTTTACTACCCCTACCGCCCTCAAGGTTGATGGCATCGGACCTTGGATCCACCACTCCCACGTGCGTCGAGCCAATCATCAAAAACAAGAAGGGGTCAAGGAGTGGACTGTACGGCGGCACCCAGACAACCCATTAAAGCTAAAGCTTTTGTGGCCCCGGGAACATGCAGAGCCTTCAGGAGCAGCCACGGATGGGGTGGCTGATCGCTCTGATCTTGCTCAATGCCCAGAGCGGGAGCCTCGCAGAAACCAACCCTCACCAGCCCTATAAGCAAACCTGGATACTCACCGATGGGGAGACTCATACCACCCTCAACGAGACTACTCGCACTGCCCCCATAGGAACTTGGTGGCCGGAGCTTCAGTTCTGCTTCAGGGACATCAATCCTGCCTACAAGTCTACTGCCCCGGAGTCAGCCCGACGTTATGGGTTTTATGCCTGCCCCGGCCACAAAAAGAACCAGGAATGTGGGGGGATACAATACTCCTTCTGTAGGTCATGGGCATGTGTCACATCCAATGATAGTGAATGGAAATGGGGGATATCAAAATCAGACCTAGTCAAATTTGCCTTTGTAAATGGGATATTAAGGGGGCACAGAATTCCAATACCCACCCATAAATGCCAGCCCACGGATCTAGATAGAATCAAGGTCACTTTCACTGAAACTGGCAAGAAGGACACCCCTGGGTGGATACAAGGTAAGGTATGGGGACTTGTATTTTATAAATATGGTGGACATGCTGGCTCGACCATAGTGGTCAGATTAAAAATTGAGCCCATAGGGCCACCGTCCACAGCAGTAGGCCCCAATAAGGTACTTAGGCCGCCCAATGTAAAGCCATCTCCCCAACCTTCCACAACTCACCACCTTCCCTCAACCATAGCTCGGGCTAATGTTACAACTCCAAGACCATCAGAAACCAGCCCTCCCCTGGTGAGGCCCAGTCTCATGACCGCATCTAAAGACCCCCTCTGGGAGCTAGTGGTTGCTGCCTTCCTGACGTTAAACCACACCAACCCTAACATGACCAACTCCTGTTGGTTATGTTATGATGTGAGGCCCCCATTCTATGAGGCAATAGGGCTAAACACCACTCACGATACCTCATCTGAGGAAAACCCTACTCAATGTTCCTGGGGAGACCGTAAGAGAGGTCTGACCATACAGCAGGTAAACGGCCAAGGAACCTGCTTAGGAAAAGTGCCAAAGAACAGACGGGACTTATGTACTGTTATTAACGCCAGTTCTACCTGGGGAAATGCTATTAAATGGGTAATTCCAAAGGACAATGGGTGGTGGCTATGCTCGCGGTCCGGACTCACCCCATGCCTATCAACTAAGGTGTTTAACAGCTCTAAAGAATTCTGTGTTATAGTGGTTGTGCTGCCCCGCATCCTCTATCATTCGGAGGAAAGTCTATATTCATACTGGAATATAGGAACAGGTGAGAGAAAGAAGAGAGAGCCTATTTCTACACTAACCATTGCTACCCTACTTAGCCTAGGGGTGGCTGGGGCAGGGACCGGCATAGCCTCCCTGGCTACTCAACATAAAGGGATGTCTTCGCTGCGCGCAGCCATAGACGAAGATATAGAGAGAATAGAAACCTCCATTAGCCACCTAGAAAAATCCCTCACTTCTCTGTCTGAGGTAGTACTTCAAAACCGACGAGGTCTGGACTTGTTGTTCCTCCAAAAAGGGGGACTATGCGTTGCTCTAGGGGAAGAATGTTGTTTTTACGCTGACCATACCGGAGTTGTTCGTGACTCCATGTCTAAACTCCGAAAGAGCCTGGAACAAAGAAAACGAGAAAAAGAGGCAGGGGAAAGCTGGTTCGAGTCTTGGTTTAACCAGTCCCCATGGTTGGCTACCCTTTTATCTGCACTGGCAGGGCCAATAATAATCATCCTACTGCTTGTTACCATAGGACCCTGGATTCTAAACCGACTTATGACTTTTGTCAAAAGTCGAATTAATACTATCCAACTTCTGGTCCTCCGCCAACAATATCAGGCTCTTCATCCTCTTGAGGATGATTCCTCAATTTAGGCCATAAGAAAGGGGGGAATGAAAGGAATAGGAGGTCTCAGCGGGCCCCAACCCCCTTGTTGGAGAAACCAGTACCAAACATCCCATGTAGATAAGATAAGCAATGCGGCAGGGCTCAGTTAGGGCATATAGAATGTGAGGAATGCAAGATGTGAGATACGAGCAAGATGTGAGGTACGAGCAAGATGTGAAGTACGTGCAGGATGTGCTCTCCCTGCTTGTCTAATGTTGATAACAAAAATATGCACGCCACTGCAGTCTATATAAGATTTCCCCCTAAGAGGCTCAGGGTCTTGCTTTCCTAACCGGTCCTGCGTGTCCGTGTGGGAGCTCGACCCTGGCTAGCCAGTCCAATAAACTCTGCTTTGTTGATTGCATTCACGCCTGGCTCTCTGTCTCTCGGGGGAATAGGATTCCGGGTCCTAACATTTGGAGGTCCCACCGAGATTTCATTTTCTCGAGAGACAGAACCTGCCTGCGAGAAAGCAGGGGCGATCCCAAGTCCTAGGCGTTGGGATGGGATCCCAGACCCTCATTTGGAGGAACTTGAGTGTTCCATTTGGGCCGCGTCGGGGATTCGGCCAATCCCCAGGGAGATTCATTCTGGGAATCTTGCAAGGAGGACCACAGGGTCCTATTGGGAGAGGCTTTCCTCTCATTTGGGCTCGAGCATTTTAGGAACCCTGGCGCCAGGTGAAGAACTAATTGAGCTAGTCGACCGACCACCCGTCAAGTGGACGCCTTTCGGCCTGATATCCCAGTTCGACGGTGAGGAGGTTGAATGGGGTGCGCACCAGTGTGAGAGAAGGACCGGTCCGAGCGAGTGCTGGAGAGTGTTGTGTGTGTGTGGAATTATTGTTGCCTTTACCCTTTTTGTTCTATCTCTCTTGGTGTTTGAGTCTCCTTCCACAATGGGACAGGGACAAACAACCCCAAAGTCTCTGATCCTTTCTCACTTTCCAGAAGTTAAAGAAAGGGCCTTAAATGCGGGTCTGGTCATCAAGAAAGGTAAGTTCGACACCTTTTGTTCTGCAGAGTGGCCCACCTTTGGAGTCGGGTGGCCCATTCAAGGTTCCCTCTCCCTAGACCTGATCACTAAGGTTAAAGCAGTCAATTTTCAGCCAGACAATCGAGGCCATCCAGACCAAGTTCCTTACATTTTGGTTTGGGAGGATCTGGTGAGGAACCCTCCCCCTTGGTTAACAGTTTTTCTGACCCACCCCTCCAGTTCGGCCCCCGGGGATAAAACCCCAGTCACGCCCGCCTTGGTCATAAAGGAGGAGGAAAAACTTCCTCTTCCCACCTTGACCGGTCCTCAAATTAGGGCATCTCCTTCACCATCTCCGGTCTTACCAGAGAGTTCCCCCCTTTACCCATCCCTCGCAGGGGCAGAGGAAGATCGGCCGCCTCCATACGTGACTCCCCCTGGCCAAGCCAGTGCCCCGGAGGAGGAAATTTCCTCATCCTCCTCAACAGGACTGGCAGCAGGAGGAGGAATGGGTCGAAGACTTCGCCCCCGAGGGATCCGGGAAAGGGAGGGGGAAGACGGGCCCCCCTCATCAACACAGGGGGAGGAAACTGTCCCTACACTTCCAGTCCGGATGGTGGGCCAAGGGGGACCGGGAGGAGGGCAACAGTTTCAGTACTGGCCCTTCTCCTCCAGTGATCTATATAACTGGAGGACGCAGAACCCGCCCTTTTCTGAAGACCCCAAGTGTCTCATAGATCTCCTGGAGTCCATCATGCATACACACCGCCCCACTTGGGATGACTGTCATCAGCTGCTCAATACTCTTTTTACGACGGAGGAACGAGAGCGCATCCTCAACGAAGCGAGGAAGAACGTCTTGGGGGATAATGGGAGACCCACAACTCTCCAACCGGCCATAGACGAGGCTTTTCCCATACGCTGCCCTGATTGGGATTTCGGGACCGCAGAAGGTAGGGAGCGTCTTCGGATCTACCGCCAGACTCTTATGGCCGGTCTCCGAGCGGCCGCTAGAAGGCCCACCAATTTTGCAAAAGTAAAAGCAGTCATTCAAGGGGAAAACGAAAGCCCAGCCGGTTTCTTAGAGCGCCTCCATGAGGCATACCGTCAGTACACCCCGATTGACCCTGAGGCGGACCTCCACCGGTCTGCTCTGGTACTCTCATTCATTAATCAGGCAGCCCCAGACATTAGGAGAAAACTCAATAAACAGGAAAACTTAGGGGAGATGACTATAAGGGAAATGCTACAGGTAGCAGAAAAGGTCTTTACCGCTAGGGAAACTCCAGAAGAAAGGGAGGAAAGACAGAGAAAGGAAGACAGGGAAGCCCAGGAGAAATTGAGAAAGGAGGACCGGGAGTTCCAGGCTAAGGAAAACCGAAAGCAACAGAGAGAAATGGCTCGTATTTTCCTCGCGGGTGTCCGGGACCAACCCAGAGGAGGGGGCCACGCCAGGACCCCGGATAAGGAACACTGTTTTTACTGTAAGGAAACGGGGCATTGGAAGAGAGAATGTCCTAAGTTAAAGGGAAGAAGAGGGTTTGGAAGGAGACCGGGGGAAAACAGGGAAAGGGAACGAGCAGTAGAGCAGGCCAGAGTCCTTCTAGCCGGAGAAGAGGACTGAAGGAGACGGGGCTCAGACCCCCTCCCCGAGTCCTGGGTAACAATGCATGTGGAAGGGAAGCCGATGGGGTTCATGGTGGATACCGGCGCCCAATATTCGGTTTTAAACAAGGCACATGGACCTTTGAACAAGGCACGAACAAGTGTTGTTCAGGGGGCCACCGGTACGCAGTTATGTACACGGACTACCAAAAGAAAGGTGAACTTAGGAAAACACCAGGTCACACACTCCTTCTTGGTCATCCCTGAGAGCCCCGCTCCCCTGCTCGGACGGGACCTACTCACCAAAATAGGGGCCCATATCCATTTTGAACCAGATGGAATAATTGTGACTGATCGAGAAGGGAGCCCGATTCATGTCTTGTCCCTATCATTGGCTGACGAGCATCGTCTGTTTGAGAGTCAACAGGAACCAGGAGGGGACATGACTCATTGGGTAAAAAGATTTCCCACGGCCTGGGCGGAGACTGCGGGAACCGGCCTCGCCAAACACCTCCCGCCCGTAGTTATACAATTGAAGGCTTCTGCTCTCCCCATTCGGGTGAAACAGTATCCTATGCCTGAGGAGGCCCGAAGAGGCATAGCCCCTCATATCCACAGGCTAATAAAGGAAGGAGTACTGCGACCTTGTCAGTCTGCCTGGAATACTCCTCTGCTCCCCGTCCGAAAGCCGGGAAGCGGGGACTATAGGCCTGTGCAAGACCTACGAAAGGTAAACGAGCGGACGGAGGACATTCATCCCACCGTTCCGAATCCCTATACCTTGCTCAGCCACCTACCCCCCTCGCAAGTATGGTATACAACCCTTGATTTGAAAGATGCTTTCTTCAGCATTCCATTGTCAGAAATTAGTCAGCCGCTATTTGCTTTCGAATGGCAAGAAGATGGGGGCCAATCCGGACAGCTCACTTGGACCAGACTGCCGCAAGGATTTAAAAACTCTCCCACCCTGTTTAATGAGGCCCTGAGCCAGGACCTGGAACCTTTTCGTCGGAGCCACCCACGAGTCACTCTATTACAGTATGTTGATGACTTACTGTTAGCGGCAGAAACCCGAGAGGAGTGCATCAAGGCTACTGAACACCTGCTAACGGAATTAGGTGAGCTGGGGTATCGGGCAAGTGCCAAGAAAACTCACATCTGTAAAAGGTCAGTGACATATTTGGGTTATCGGATTGCAGATGGGGCAAGGTGGCTGACTGATGCCATGAAACAGACTATTCTGGCTATCCCATCCCCGACATCCACTAGGGGGGTGAGAGAATTCCTGGGCTCCGCGGGGTTCTGTAGACTCTGGATTCCAGGATTTGCGGAAATAGCCAGACCCCTATATGAGGCCACCAAAGAAGCTCCAGATTGGAGTTGGGGAGAGAGAGAACAACAGGCCTTTGATCAGCTAAAAGACGCTCTTTTGCAGGCCCCTGCCTTAGCCTTGCCAGATCCTACAAGACCATTCACTCTGTTTGTAGATGAGAAAAAGGGCGTAGCCAAAGGAGTCTTGACCCAACAGCTAGGTCCCTGGAAGAGACCAGTGGCATACTTTTCCAAGAAATTAGACGCAGTAGCGGCAGGATGGCCCCCCTGCCTCCGCATCATAGCGGCCATTGCCGTGCTGGTGAGAGAAGCCGATAAACTAACCTTTGGACAGGCCCTCTGGGTAACGGCCCCTCACCCGGTGGAGGGAATCCTTAAACAACCCCCTGGGAAATGGATGACGAATGCCAGGCTCACCCATTACCAGGGGCTCTTGTTGGATTCCCCTCGGATCACATTCACAGATCCCGTAATCCTGAACCCTGCCACCTTGTTGCCTAACCCGGAACTGCAGACACCTGTCCATAACTGCAAAGAATTCCTCTCCGAAGTTACACAGGTACGGGCTGACCTAAAGGATACCCCCCTGTCCGGCTGCAAATTAAACTGGTACACGGATGGAAGCAGTTTTTTCCAAGATGGAGCCCGAAGGGCAGGGGCAGCTGTAGTCGACCAAGAAGGAAATACGGTATGGAGCAGCGCCCTCCCACCCGGAACATCAGCCCAAAAAGCGGAATTAATTGCCTTGGCAGAGGCCCTGGAGAGGGCAAAAGGAAAGCGAGTCAATATCTACACCGATAGCCGCTATGCTTTCGGTACCATCCATGTCCACGGGGCCATCTATCGCGAAAGAGGATTCCGCACAGCAGAAGGAAAACATCTAAAGAACCTAGCCGAAGTCCAGCGTCTATTAATGGCAGTGGAAAAACCGAAGGCAGTGGCAGTGATGTATGTCCCAGGCCACCAGTCTGCCAAGACGCCGGAAGCTGTCGGTAACAACAGAGCAGATCAAGAAGCAAAGAGAGTAGCAATGGTGAGTCCTCCCATGGAGACAGGGCAACCTTCCACGGTTGCGGCGATAGACGTGCCGGTCCCAGAGCTCCCTCCGCTACCCCCCCGACCAGAATACTCCACAGAGGATTTCACTTGGATGAGAGCCCACTCCCCCTTTAGAGAAGGGGAAGACGGATGGAAAAGCGACTTGGAGGGCAAGTTAGCTCTGCCTGAAAAACTCGGACGATTCCTGTTGGCTAACTTACATAAGTCCACCCATTTGGGGCGGAGAAAATTACTAGACTTGTTGACATCTGCGCAGCTCCGATTTCCGAACCAGACCATAGCAGTCCGCCAAATTGTGGAAGATTGTGCCAGCTGCACAATCATGAAACCAGGACGAAGGGAGGGGCACCATACAGGTACTCGGGAACGGGGGAGGGCTCCGGGAAGAAGTTGGGAAGTGGATTTTACTGAGGTAAAACCGGGAAAGTTTGGGTACAAATATTTGCTGATATTCATAGATACCTTTTCAGGCTGGGTGGAGGCTTTTCCTACAAAGAAGGAGACGAGTCAGGTAGTGGCAAAGGCTTTGCTAGAGGAAATCATACCCAGATATGGGGTGCCCGAGGCAATTGGGTCAGATAACGGTCCGGCTTTTGTTAGTAAGGTCCTGCAGGGACTAGCCCAGACTATGGGGGCCAATTGGAAGCTACATTGTGAATATAACCCCCAGAGCTCAGGGCAAGTAGAAAGGATGAATAGGACACTAAAGGAGACTTTAGCCAAATTGGCCCTGGAGACTGGCGGTGATTGGGTGACGCTCCTTCCCTTGGCCATCTTCCGAGTCCGGAACTCCCCCTATGTCCATGGGCTAACTCCCTTTGAGATCCTGTATGGGGCTCCACCCCCCATCATTCAGAGGACCTTAAGCCCAGAACTAGGTGATCTGGCCCCAAATTACCTGACCATGTTGCAGGCTTTAGCTAAAGTGCAACAACGGATTTGGCCCTTAATTCAAGCATACCACGCTGTTAAGAGGGACCTGGCTCCGGAACATGGCATAGTCCCGGGTGACATGGTATGGGTTAAAAGGCATCAGTCCAAAACCCTAGAGCCTAGATGGAAAGGACCTTATGTTGTACTGTTTACTACCCCTACCGCCCTCAAGGTTGATGGCATCGGACCTTGGATCCACCACTCCCACGTGCGTCGAGCCAATCATCAAAAACAAGAAGGGGTCAAGGAGTGGACTGTACGGCGGCACCCAGACAACCCATTAAAGCTAAAGCTTTTGTGGCCCCGGGAACATGCAGAGCCTTCAGGAGCAGCCACGGATGGGGTGGCTGATCGCTCTGATCTTGCTCAATGCCCAGAGCGGGAGCCTCGCAGAAACCAACCCTCACCAGCCCTATAAGCAAACCTGGATACTCACCGATGGGGAGACTCATACCACCCTCAACGAGACTACTCGCACTGCCCCCATAGGAACTTGGTGGCCGGAGCTTCAGTTCTGCTTCAGGGACATCAATCCTGCCTACAAGTCTACTGCCCCGGAGTCAGCCCGACGTTATGGGTTTTATGCCTGCCCCGGCCACAAAAAGAACCAGGAATGTGGGGGGATACAATACTCCTTCTGTAGGTCATGGGCATGTGTCACATCCAATGATAGTGAATGGAAATGGGGGATATCAAAATCAGACCTAGTCAAATTTGCCTTTGTAAATGGGATATTAAGGGGGCACAGAATTCCAATACCCACCCATAAATGCCAGCCCACGGATCTAGATAGAATCAAGGTCACTTTCACTGAAACTGGCAAGAAGGACACCCCTGGGTGGATACAAGGTAAGGTATGGGGACTTGTATTTTATAAATATGGTGGACATGCTGGCTCGACCATAGTGGTCAGATTAAAAATTGAGCCCATAGGGCCACCGTCCACAGCAGTAGGCCCCAATAAGGTACTTAGGCCGCCCAATGTAAAGCCATCTCCCCAACCTTCCACAACTCACCACCTTCCCTCAACCATAGCTCGGGCTAATGTTACAACTCCAAGACCATCAGAAACCAGCCCTCCCCTGGTGAGGCCCAGTCTCATGACCGCATCTAAAGACCCCCTCTGGGAGCTAGTGGTTGCTGCCTTCCTGACGTTAAACCACACCAACCCTAACATGACCAACTCCTGTTGGTTATGTTATGATGTGAGGCCCCCATTCTATGAGGCAATAGGGCTAAACACCACTCACGATACCTCATCTGAGGAAAACCCTACTCAATGTTCCTGGGGAGACCGTAAGAGAGGTCTGACCATACAGCAGGTAAACAGCCAAGGAACCTGCTTAGGAAAAGTGCCAAAGAACAGACGGGACTTATGTACTGTTATTAACGCCAGTTCTACCTGGGGAAATGCTATTAAATGGGTAATTCCAAAGGACAATGGGTGGTGGCTATGCTCGCGGTCCGGACTCACCCCATGCCTATCAACTAAGGTGTTTAACAGCTCTAAAGAATTCTGTGTTATAGTGGTTGTGCTGCCCCGCATCCTCTATCATTCGGAGGAAAGTCTATATTCATACTGGAATATAGGAACAGGTGAGAGAAAGAAGAGAGAGCCTATTTCTACACTAACCATTGCTACCCTACTTAGCCTAGGGGTGGCTGGGGCAGGGACCGGCATAGCCTCCCTGGCTACTCAACATAAAGGGATGTCTTCGCTGCGCGCAGCCATAGACGAAGATATAGAGAGAATAGAAACCTCCATTAGCCACCTAGAAAAATCCCTCACTTCTCTGTCTGAGGTAGTACTTCAAAACCGACGAGGTCTGGACTTGTTGTTCCTCCAAAAAGGGGGACTATGCGTTGCTCTAGGGGAAGAATGTTGTTTTTACGCTGACCATACCGGAGTTGTTCGTGACTCCATGTCTAAACTCCGAAAGAGCCTGGAACAAAGAAAACGAGAAAAAGAGGCAGGGGAAAGCTGGTTCGAGTCTTGGTTTAACCAGTCCCCATGGTTGGCTACCCTTTTATCTGCACTGGCAGGGCCAATAATAATCATCCTACTGCTTGTTACCATAGGACCCTGGATTCTAAACCGACTTATGACTTTTGTCAAAAGTCGAATTAATACTATCCAACTTCTGGTCCTCCGCCAACAATATCAGGCTCTTCATCCTCTTGAGGATGATTCCTCAATTTAGGCCATAAGAAAGGGGGGAATGAAAGGAATAGGAGGTCTCAGCGGGCCCCAACCCCCTTGTTGGAGAAACCAGTACCAAACATCCCATGTAGATAAGATAAGCAATGCGGCAGGGCTCAGTTAGGGCATATAGAATGTGAGGAATGCAAGATGTGAGATACGAGCAAGATGTGAGGTACGAGCAAGATGTGAAGTACGTGCAGGATGTGCTCTCCCTGCTTGTCTAATGTTGATAACAAAAATATGCACGCCACTGCAGTCTATATAAGATTTCCCCCTAAGAGGCTCAGGGTCTTGCTTTCCTAACCGGTCCTGCGTGTCCGTGTGGGAGCTCGACCCTGGCTAGCCAGTCCAATAAACTCTGCTTTGTTGATTGCATTCACGCCTGGCTCTCTGTCTCTCGGGGGAATAGGATTCCGGGTCCTAACATTTGGAGGTCCCACCGAGATTTCATTTTCTCGAGAGACAGAACCTGCCTGCGAGAAAGCAGGGGCGATCCCAAGTCCTAGGCGTTGGGATGGGATCCCAGACCCTCATTTGGAGGAACTTGAGTGTTCCATTTGGGCCGCGTCGGGGATTCGGCCAATCCCCAGGGAGATTCATTCTGGGAATCTTGCAAGGAGGACCACAGGGTCCTATTGGGAGAGGCTTTCCTCTCATTTGGGCTCGAGCATTTTAGGAACCCTGGCACCAGGTGAAGAACTAATTGAGCTAGTCGACCGACCACCCGTCAAGTGGACGCCTTTCGGCCTGATATCCCAGTTCGACGGTGAGGAGGTTGAATGGGGTGCGCACCAGTGTGAGAGAAGGACCGGTCCGAGCGAGTGCTGGAGAGTGTTGTGTGTGTGTGGAATTATTGTTGCCTTTACCCTTTTTGTTCTATCTCTCTTGGTGTTTGAGTCTCCTTCCACAATGGGACAGGGACAAACAACCCCAAAGTCTCTGATCCTTTCTCACTTTCCAGAAGTTAAAGAAAGGGCCTTAAATGCGGGTCTGGTCATCAAGAAAGGTAAGTTCGACACCTTTTGTTCTGCAGAGTGGCCCACCTTTGGAGTCGGGTGGCCCATTCAAGGTTCCCTCTCCCTAGACCTGATCACTAAGGTTAAAGCAGTCAATTTTCAGCCAGACAATCGAGGCCATCCAGACCAAGTTCCTTACATTTTGGTTTGGGAGGATCTGGTGAGGAACCCTCCCCCTTGGTTAACAGTTTTTCTGACCCACCCCTCCAGTTCGGCCCCCGGGGATAAAACCCCAGTCACGCCCGCCTTGGTCATAAAGGAGGAGGAAAAACTTCCTCTTCCCACCTTGACCGGTCCTCAAATTAGGGCATCTCCTTCACCATCTCCGGTCTTACCAGAGAGTTCCCCCCTTTACCCATCCCTCGCAGGGGCAGAGGAAGATCGGCCGCCTCCATACGTGACTCCCCCTGGCCAAGCCAGTGCCCCGGAGGAGGAAATTTCCTCATCCTCCTCAACAGGACTGGCAGCAGGAGGAGGAATGGGTCGAAGACTTCGCCCCCGAGGGATCCGGGAAAGGGAGGGGGAAGACGGGCCCCCCTCATCAACACAGGGGGAGGAAACTGTCCCTACACTTCCAGTCCGGATGGTGGGCCAAGGGGGACCGGGAGGAGGGCAACAGTTTCAGTACTGGCCCTTCTCCTCCAGTGATCTATATAACTGGAGGACGCAGAACCCGCCCTTTTCTGAAGACCCCAAGTGTCTCATAGATCTCCTGGAGTCCATCATGCATACACACCGCCCCACTTGGGATGACTGTCATCAGCTGCTCAATACTCTTTTTACGACGGAGGAACGAGAGCGCATCCTCAACGAAGCGAGGAAGAACGTCTTGGGGGATAATGGGAGACCCACAACTCTCCAACCGGCCATAGACGAGGCTTTTCCCCTACGCCGCCCTGATTGGGATTTCGGGACCGCAGAAGGTAGGGAGCGTCTTCGGATCTACCGCCAGACTCTTATGGCCGGTCTCCGAGCGGCCGCTAGAAGGCCCACCAATTTTGCAAAAGTAAAAGCAGTCATTCAAGGGGAAAACGAAAGCCCAGCCGGTTTCTTAGAGCGCCTCCATGAGGCATACCGTCAGTACACCCCGATTGACCCTGAGGCGGACCTCCACCGGTCTGCTCTGGTACTCTCATTCATTAATCAGGCAGCCCCAGACATTAGGAGAAAACTCAATAAACAGGAAAACTTAGGGGAGATGACTATAAGGGAAATGCTACAGGTAGCAGAAAAGGTCTTTACCGCTAGGGAAACTCCAGAAGAAAGGGAGGAAAGACAGAGAAAGGAAGACAGGGAAGCCCAGGAGAAATTGAGAAAGGAGGACCGGGAGTTCCAGGCTAAGGAAAACCGAAAGCAACAGAGAGAAATGGCTCGTATTTTCCTAGCGGGTGTCCGGGACCAACCCAGAGGAGGGGGCCACGCCAGGACCCCGGATAAGGAACACTGTTTTTACTGTAAGGAAACGGGGCATTGGAAGAGAGAATGTCCTAAGTTAAAGGGAAGAAGAGGGTTTGGAAGGAGACCGGGGGAAAACAGGGAAAGGGAACGAGCAGTAGAGCAGGCCAGAGTCCTTCTAGCCGGAGAAGAGGACTGAAGGAGACGGGGCTCAGACCCCCTCCCCGAGTCCTGGGTAACAATGCATGTGGAAGGGAAGCCGATGGGGTTCATGGTGGATACCGGCGCCCAATATTCGGTTTTAAACAAGGCACATGGACCTTTGAACAAGGCACGAACAAGTGTTGTTCAGGGGGCCACCGGTACGCAGTTATGTACACGGACTACCAAAAGAAAGGTGAACTTAGGAAAACACCAGGTCACACACTCCTTCTTGGTCGTCCCTAAGAGCTCCGCTCCCCTGCTCGGACGGGACCTACTCACCAAAATAGGGGCCCATATCCATTTTGAACCAGATGGAATAATTGTGACTGATCGAGAAGGGAGCCCGATTCATGTCTTGTCCCTATCATTGGCTGACGAGCATCGTCTGTTTGAGAGTCAACAGGAACCAGGAGGGGACATGACTCATTGGGTAAAAAGATTTCCCACGGCCTGGGCGGAGACTGCGGGAACCGGCCTCGCCAAACACCTCCCGCCCGTAGTTATACAATTGAAGGCTTCTGCTCTCCCCATTCGGGTGAAACAGTATCCTATGCCTGAGGAGGCCCGAAGAGGCATAGCCCCTCATATCCACAGGCTAATAAAGGAAGGAGTACTGCGACCTTGTCAGTCTGCCTGGAATACTCCTCTGCTCCCCGTCCGAAAGCCGGGAAGCGGGGACTATAGGCCTGTGCAAGACCTACGAAAGGTAAACGAGCGGACGGAGGACATTCATCCCACCGTTCCGAATCCCTATACCTTGCTCAGCCACCTACCCCCCTCGCAAGTATGGTATACAACCCTTGATTTGAAAGATGCTTTCTTCAGCATTCCATTGTCAGAAATTAGTCAGCCGCTATTTGCTTTCGAATGGCAAGAAGATGGGGGCCAATCCGGACAGCTCACTTGGACCAGACTGCCGCAAGGATTTAAAAACTCTCCCACCCTGTTTAATGTGGCCCTGAGCCAGGACCTGGAACCTTTTCGTCGGAGCCACCCACGAGTCACTCTATTACAGTATGTTGATGACTTACTGTTAGCGGCAGAAACCCGAGAGGAGTGCATCAAGGCTACTGAACACCTGCTAACGGAATTAGGTGAGCTGGGGTATCGGGCAAGTGCCAAGAAAACTCACATCTGTAAAAGGTCAGTGACATATTTGGGTTATCGGATTGCAGATGGGGCAAGGTGGCTGACTGATGCCATGAAACAGACTATTCTGGCTATCCCATCCCCGACATCCACTAGGGGGGTAAGAGAATTCCTGGGCTCCGCGGGGTTCTGTAGACTCTGGATTCCAGGATTTGCGGAAATAGCCAGACCCCTATATGAGGCCACCAAAGAAGCTCCAGATTGGAGTTGGGGAGAGAGAGAACAACAGGCTAAAAGACGCTCTTTTGCAGGCCCCTGCCTTAGCCTTGCCAGATCCTACAAGACCATTCACTCTGTTTGTAGATGAGAAAAAGGGCGTAGCCAAAGGAGTCTTGACCCAACAGCTAGGTCCCTGGAAGAGACCAGTGGCATACTTTTCCAAGAAATTAGACGCAGTAGCGGCAGGATGGCCCCCCTGCCTCCGCATCATAGCGGCCATTGCCGTGCTGGTGAGAGAAGCCGATAAACTAACCTTTGGACAGGCCCTCTGGGTAACGGCCCCTCACCCGGTGGAGGGAATCCTTAAACAACCCCCTGGGAAATGGATGACGAATGCCAGGCTCACCCATTACCAGGGGCTCTTGTTGGATTCCCCTCGGATCACATTCACAGATCCCGTAATCCTGAACCCTGCCACCTTGTTGCCTAACCCGGAACTGCAGACACCTGTCCATAACTGCAAAGAATTCCTCTCCGAAGTTACACAGGTACGGGCTGACCTAAAGGATACCCCCCTGTCCGGCTGCAAATTAAACTGGTACACGGATGGAAGCAGTTTTTTCCAAGATGGAGCCCGAAGGGCAGGGGCAGCTGTAGTCGACCAAGAAGGAAATACGGTATGGAGCAGCGCCCTCCCACCCGGAACATCAGCCCAAAAAGCGGAATTAATTGCCTTGGCAGAGGCCCTGGAGAGGGCAAAAGGAAAGCGAGTCAATATCTACACCGATAGCCGCTATGCTTTCGGTACCATCCATGTCCACGGGGCCATCTATCGCGAAAGAGGATTCCGCACAGCAGAAGGAAAACATCTAAAGAACCTAGCCGAAGTCCAGCGTCTATTAATGGCAGTGGAAAAACCGAAGGCAGTGGCAGTGATGTATGTCCCAGGCCACCAGTCTGCCAAGACGCCGGAAGCTGTCGGTAACAACAGAGCAGATCAAGAAGCAAAGAGAGTAGCAATGGTGAGTCCTCCCATGGAGACAGGGCAACCTTCCACGGTTGCGGCGATAGACGTGCCGGTCCCAGAGCTCCCTCCGCTACCCCCCCGACCAGAATACTCCACAGAGGATTTCACTTGGATGAGAGCCCACTCCCCCTTTAGAGAAGGGGAAGACGGATGGAAAAGCGACTTGGAGGGCAAGTTAGTTCTGCCTGAAAAACTCGGACGATTCCTGTTGGCTAACTTACATAAGTCCACCCATTTGGGGCGGAGAAAATTACTAGACTTGTTGACATCTGCGCAGCTCCGATTTCCGAACCAGACCATAGCAGTCCGCCAAATTGTGGAAGATTGTGCCAGCTGCACAATCATGAAACCAGGACGAAGGGAGGGGCACCATACAGGTACTCGGGAACGGGGGAGGGCTCCGGGAAGAAGTTGGGAAGTGGATTTTACTGAGGTAAAACCGGGAAAGTTTGGGTACAAATATTTGCTGGTATTCATAGATACCTTTTCAGGCTGGGTGGAGGCTTTTCCTACAAAGAAGGAGACGAGTCAGGTAGTGGCAAAGGCTTTGCTAGAGGAAATCATACCCAGATATGGGGTGCCCGAGGCAATTGGGTCAGATAACGGTCCGGCTTTTGTTAGTAAGGTCCTGCAGGGACTAGCCCAGACTATGGGGGCCAATTGGAAGCTACATTGTGAATATAACCCCCAGAGCTCAGGGCAAGTAGAAAGGATGAATAGGACACTAAAGGAGACTTTAGCCAAATTGGCCCTGGAGACTGGCGGTGATTGGGTGACGCTCCTTCCCTTGGCCATCTTCCGAGTCCGGAACTCCCCCTATGTCCATGGGCTAACTCCCTTTGAGATCCTGTATGGGGCTCCACCCCCCATCATTCAGAGGACCTTAAGCCCAGAACTAGGTGATCTGGCCCCAAATTACCTGACCATGTTGCAGGCTTTAGCTAAAGTGCAACAACGGATTTGGCCCTTAATTCAAGCATACCACGCTGTTAAGAGGGACCCGGCTCCGGAACATGGCATAGTCCCGGGTGACATGGTATGGGTTAAAAGGCATCAGTCCAAAACCCTAGAGCCTAGATGGAAAGGACCTTATGTTGTACTGTTTACTACCCCTACCGCCCTCAAGGTTGATGGCATCGGACCTTGGATCCACCACTCCCACGTGCGTCGAGCCAATCATCAAAAACAAGAAGGGGTCAAGGAGTGGACTGTACGGCGGCACCCAGACAACCCATTAAAGCTAAAGCTTTTGTGGCCCCGGGAACATGCAGAGCCTTCAGGAGCAGCCACGGATGGGGTGGCTGATCGCTCTGATCTTGCTCAATGCCCAGAGCGGGAGCCTCGCAGAAACCAACCCTCACCAGCCCTATAAGCAAACCTGGATACTCACCGATGGGGAGACTCATACCACCCTCAACGAGACTACTCGCACTGCCCCCATAGGAACTTGGTGGCCGGAGCTTCAGTTCTGCTTCAGAGACATCAATCCTGCCTACAAGTCTACTGCCCCGGAGTCAGCCCGACGTTATGGGTTTTATGCCTGCCCCGGCCACAAAAAGAACCAGGAATGTGGGGGGATACAATACTCCTTCTGTAGGTCATGGGCATGTGTCACATCCAATGATAGTGAATGGAAATGGGGGATATCAAAATCAGACCTAGTCAAATTTGCCTTTGTAAATGGGATATTAAGGGGGCACAGAATTCCAATACCCACCCATAAATGCCAGCCCACGGATCTAGATAGAATCAAGGTCACTTTCACTGAAACTGGCAAGAAGGACACCCCTGGGTGGATACAAGGTAAGGTATGGGGACTTGTATTTTATAAATATGGTGGACATGCTGGCTCGACCATAGTGGTCAGATTAAAAATTGAGCCCATAGGGCCACCGTCCACAGCAGTAGGCCCCAATAAGGTACTTAGGCCGCCCAATGTAAAGCCATCTCCCCAACCTTCCACAACTCACCACCTTCCCTCAACCATAGCTCGGGCTAATGTTACAACTCCAAGACCATCAGAAACCAGCCCTCCCCTGGTGAGGCCCAGTCTCATGACCGCATCTAAAGACCCCCTCTGGGAGCTAGTGGTTGCTGCCTTCCTGACGTTAAACCACACCAACCCTAACATGACCAACTCCTGTTGGTTATGTTATGATGTGAGGCCCCCATTCTATGAGGCAATAGGGCTAAACACCACTCACGATACCTCATCTGAGGAAAACCCTACTCAATGTTCCTGGGGAGACCGTAAGAGAGGTCTGACCATACAGCAGGTAAACGGCCAAGGAACCTGCTTAGGAAAAGTGCCAAAGAACAGACGGGACTTATGTACTGTTATTAACGCCAGTTCTACCTGGGGAAATGCTATTAAATGGGTAATTCCAAAGGACAATGGGTGGTGGCTATGCTCGCGGTCCGGACTCACCCCATGCCTATCAACTAAGGTGTTTAACAGCTCTAAAGAATTCTGTGTTATAGTGGTTGTGCTGCCCCGCATCCTCTATCATTCGGAGGAAAGTCTATATTCATACTGGAATATAGGAACAGGTGAGAGAAAGAAGAGAGAGCCTATTTCTACACTAACCATTGCTACCCTACTTAGCCTAGGGGTGGCTGGGGCAGGGACCGGCATAGCCTCCCTGGCTACTCAACATAAAGGGATGTCTTCGCTGCGCGCAGCCATAGACGAAGATATAGAGAGAATAGAAACCTCCATTAGCCACCTAGAAAAATCCCTCACTTCTCTGTCTGAGGTAGTACTTCAAAACCGACGAGGTCTGGACTTGTTGTTCCTCCAAAAAGGGGGACTATGCGTTGCTCTAGGGGAAGAATGTTGTTTTTACGCTGACCATACCGGAGTTGTTCGTGACTCCATGTCTAAACTCCGAAAGAGCCTGGAACAAAGAAAACGAGAAAAAGAGGCAGGGGAAAGCTGGTTCGAGTCTTGGTTTAACCAGTCCCCATGGTTGGCTACCCTTTTATATGCACTGGCAGGGCCAATAATAATCATCCTACTGCTTGTTACCATAGGACCCTGGATTCTAAACCGACTTATGACTTTTGTCAAAAGTCGAATTAATACTATCCAACTTCTGGTCCTCCGCCAACAATATCAGGCTCTTCATCCTCTTGAGGATGATTCCTCAATTTAGGCCATAAGAAAGGGGGGAATGAAAGGAATAGGAGGTCTCAGCGGGCCCCAACCCCCTTGTTGGAGAAACCAGTACCAAACATCCCATGTAGATAAGATAAGCAATGCGGCAGGGCTCAGTTAGGGCATATAGAATGTGAGGAATGCAAGATGTGAGATACGAGCAAGATGTGAGGTACGAGCAAGATGTGAAGTACGTGCAGGATGTGCTCTCCCTGCTTGTCTAATGTTGATAACAAAAATATGCACGCCACTGCAGTCTATATAAGATTTCCCCCTAAGAGGCTCAGGGTCTTGCTTTCCTAACCGGTCCTGCGTGTCCGTGTGGGAGCTCGACCCTGGCTAGCCAGTCCAATAAACTCTGCTTTGTTGATTGCATTCACGCCTGGCTCTCTGTCTCTAGGGGGAATAGGATTCCGGGTCCTAACATTTGGAGGTCCCACCGAGATTTCATTTTCTCGAGAGACAGAACCTGCCTGCGAGAAAGCAGGGGCGATCCCAAGTCCTAGGCGTTGGGATGGGATCCCAGACCCTCATTTGGAGGAACTTGAGTGTTCCATTTGGGCCGCGTCGGGGATTCGGCCAATCCCCAGGGAGATTCATTCTGGGAATCTTGCAAGGAGGACCACAGGGTCCTATTGGGAGAGGCTTTCCTCTCATTTGGGCTCGAGCATTTTAGGAACCCTGGCGCCAGGTGAAGAACTAATTGAGCTAGTCGACCGACCACCCGTCAAGTGGACGCCTTTCGGCCTGATATCCCAGTTCGACGGTGAGGAGGTTGAATGGGGTGCGCACCAGTGTGAGAGAAGGACCGGTCCGAGCGAGTGCTGGAGAGTGTTGTGTGTGTGTGGAATTATTGTTGCCTTTACCCTTTTTGTTCTATCTCTCTTGGTGTTTGAGTCTCCTTCCACAATGGGACAGGGACAAACAACCCCAAAGTCTCTGATCCTTTCTCACTTTCCAGAAGTTAAAGAAAGGGCCTTAAATGCGGGTCTGGTCATCAAGAAAGGTAAGTTCGACACCTTTTGTTCTGCAGAGTGGCCCACCTTTGGAGTCGGGTGGCCCATTCAAGGTTCCCTCTCCCTAGACCTGATCACTAAGGTTAAAGCAGTCAATTTTCAGCCAGACAATCGAGGCCATCCAGACCAAGTTCCTTACATTTTGGTTTGGGAGGATCTGGTGAGGAACCCTCCCCCTTGGTTAACAGTTTTTCTGACCCACCCCTCCAGTTCGGCCCCCGGGGATAAAACCCCAGTCACGCCCGCCTTGGTCATAAAGGAGGAGGAAAAACTTCCTCTTCCCACCTTGACCGGTCCTCAAATTAGGGCATCTCCTTCACCATCTCCGGTCTTACCAGAGAGTTCCCCCCTTTACCCATCCCTCGCAGGGGCAGAGGAAGATCGGCCGCCTCCATACGTGACTCCCCCTGGCCAAGCCAGTGCCCCGGAGGAGGAAATTTCCTCATCCTCCTCAACAGGACTGGCAGCAGGAGGAGGAATGGGTCGAAGACTTCGCCCCCGAGGGATCCGGGAAAGGGAGGGGGAAGACGGGCCCCCCTCATCAACACAGGGGGAGGAAACTGTCCCTACACTTCCAGTCCGGATGGTGGGCCAAGGGGGACCGGGAGGAGGGCAACAGTTTCAGTACTGGCCCTTCTCCTCCAGTGATCTATATAACTGGAGGACGCAGAACCCGCCCTTTTCTGAAGACCCCAAGTGTCTCATAGATCTCCTGGAGTCCATCATGCATACACACCGCCCCACTTGGGATGACTGTCATCAGCTGCTCAATACTCTTTTTACGACGGAGGAACGAGAGCGCATCCTCAACGAAGCGAGGAAGAACGTCTTGGGGGATAATGGGAGACCCACAACTCTCCAACCGGCCATAGACGAGGCTTTTCCCCTACGCCGCCCTGATTGGGATTTCGGGACCGCAGAAGGTAGGGAGCGTCTTCGGATCTACCGCCAGACTCTTATGGCCGGTCTCCGAGCGGCCGCTAGAAGGCCCACCAATTTTGCAAAAGTAAAAGCAGTCATTCAAGGGGAAAACGAAAGCCCAGCCGGTTTCTTAGAGCGCCTCCATGAGGCATACCGTCAGTACACCCCGATTGACCCTGAGGCGGACCTCCACCGGTCTGCTCTGGTACTCTCATTCATTAATCAGGCAGCCCCAGACATTAGGAGAAAACTCAATAAACAGGAAAACTTAGGGGAGATGACTATAAGGGAAATGCTACAGGTAGCAGAAAAGGTCTTTACCGCTAGGGAAACTCCAGAAGAAAGGGAGGAAAGACAGAGAAAGGAAGACAGGGAAGCCCAGGAGAAATTGAGAAAGGAGGACCGGGAGTTCCAGGCTAAGGAAAACCGAAAGCAACAGAGAGAAATGGCTCGTATTTTCCTAGCGGGTGTCCGGGACCAACCCAGAGGAGGGGGCCACGCCAGGACCCCGGATAAGGAACACTGTTTTTACTGTAAGGAAACGGGGCATTGGAAGAGAGAATGTCCTAAGTTAAAGGGAAGAAGAGGGTTTGGAAGGAGACCGGGGGAAAACAGGGAAAGGGAACGAGCAGTAGAGCAGGCCAGAGTCCTTCTAGCCGGAGAAGAGGACTGAAGGAGACGGGGCTCAGACCCCCTCCCCGAGTCCTGGGTAACAATGCATGTGGAAGGGAAGCCGATGGGGTTCATGGTGGATACCGGCGCCCAATATTCGGTTTTAAACAAGGCACATGGACCTTTGAACAAGGCACGAACAAGTGTTGTTCAGGGGGCCACCGGTACGCAGTTATGTACACGGACTACCAAAAGAAAGGTGAACTTAGGAAAACACCAGGTCACACACTCCTTCTTGGTCGTCCCTGAGAGCCCCGCTCCCCTGCTCGGACGGGACCTACTCACCAAAATAGGGGCCCATATCCATTTTGAACCAGATGGAATAATTGTGACTGATCGAGAAGGGAGCCCGATTCATGTCTTGTCCCTATCATTGGCTGACGAGCATCGTCTGTTTGAGAGTCAACAGGAACCAGGAGGGGACATGACTCATTGGGTAAAAAGATTTCCCACGGCCTGGGCGGAGACTGCGGGAACCGGCCTCGCCAAACACCTCCCGCCCGTAGTTATACAATTGAAGGCTTCTGCTCTCCCCATTCGGGTGAAACAGTATCCTATGCCTGAGGAGGCCCGAAGAGGCATAGCCCCTCATATCCACAGGCTAATAAAGGAAGGAGTACTGCGACCTTGTCAGTCTGCCTGGAATACTCCTCTGCTCCCCGTCCGAAAGCCGGGAAGCGGGGACTATAGGCCTGTGCAAGACCTACGAAAGGTAAACGAGCGGACGGAGGACATTCATCCCACCGTTCCGAATCCCTATACCTTGCTCAGCCACCTACCCCCCTCGCAAGTATGGTATACAACCCTTGATTTGAAAGATGCTTTCTTCAGCATTCCATTGTCAGAAATTAGTCAGCCGCTATTTGCTTTCGAATGGCAAGAAGATGGGGGCCAATCCGGACAGCTCACTTGGACCAGACTGCCGCAAGGATTTAAAAACTCTCCCACCCTGTTTAATGAGGCCCTGAGCCAGGACCTGGAACCTTTTCGTCGGAGCCACCCACGAGTCACTCTATTACAGTATGTTGATGACTTAGAGAGGAGTGCATCAAGGCTACTGAACACCTGCTAACGGAATTAGGTGAGCTGGGGTATCGGGCAAGTGCCAAGAAAACTCACATCTGTAAAAGGTCAGTGACATATTTGGGTTATCGGATTGCAGATGGGGCAAGGTGGCTGACTGATGCCATGAAACAGACTATTCTGGCTATCCCATCCCCGACATCCACTAGGGGGGTGAGAGAATTCCTGGGCTCCGCGGGGTTCTGTAGACTCTGGATTCCAGGATTTGCGGAAATAGCCAGACCCCTATATGAGGCCACCAAAGAAGCTCCAGATTGGAGTTGGGGAGAGAGAGAACAACAGGCCTTTGATCAGCTAAAAGACGCTCTTTTGCAGGCCCCTGCCTTAGCCTTGCCAGATCCTACAAGACCATTCACTCTGTTTGTAGATGAGAAAAAGGGCGTAGCCAAAGGAGTCTTGACCCAACAGCTAGGTCCCTGGAAGAGACCAGTGGCATACTTTTCCAAGAAATTAGACGCAGTAGCGGCAGGATGGCCCCCCTGCCTCCGCATCATAGCGGCCATTGCCGTGCTGGTGAGAGAAGCCGATAAACTAACCTTTGGACAGGCCCTCTGGGTAACGGCCCCTCACCCGGTGGAGGGAATCCTTAAACAACCCCCTGGGAAATGGATGACGAATGCCAGGCTCACCCATTACCAGGGGCTCTTGTTGGATTCCCCTCGGATCACATTCACAGATCCCGTAATCCTGAACCCTGCCACCTTGTTGCCTAACCCGGAACTGCAGACACCTGTCCATAACTGCAAAGAATTCCTCTCCGAAGTTACACAGGTACGGGCTGACCTAAAGGATACCCCCCTGTCCGGCTGCAAATTAAACTGGTACACGGATGGAAGCAGTTTTTTCCAAGATGGAGCCCGAAGGGCAGGGGCAGCTGTAGTCGACCAAGAAGGAAATACGGTATGGAGCAGCGCCCTCCCACCCGGAACATCAGCCCAAAAAGCGGAATTAATTGCCTTGGCAGAGGCCCTGGAGAGGGCAAAAGGAAAGCGAGTCAATATCTACACCGATAGCCGCTATGCTTTCGGTACCATCCATGTCCACGGGGCCATCTATCGCGAAAGAGGATTCCGCACAGCAGAAGGAAAACATCTAAAGAACCTAGCCGAAGTCCAGCGTCTATTAATGGCAGTGGAAAAACCGAAGGCAGTGGCAGTGATGTATGTCCCAGGCCACCAGTCTGCCAAGACGCCGGAAGCTGTCGGTAACAACAGAGCAGATCAAGAAGCAAAGAGAGTAGCAATGGTGAGTCCTCCCATGGAGACAGGGCAACCTTCCACGGTTGCGGCGATAGACGTGCCGGTCCCAGAGCTCCCTCCGCTACCCCCCCGACCAGAATACTCCACAGAGGATTTCACTTGGATGAGAGCCCACTCCCCCTTTAGAGAAGGGGAAGACGGATGGAAAAGCGACTTGGAGGGCAAGTTAGTTCTGCCTGAAAAACTCGGACGATTCCTGTTGGCTAACTTACATAAGTCCACCCATTTGGGGCGGAGAAAATTACTAGACTTGTTGACATCTGCGCAGCTCCGATTTCCGAACCAGACCATAGCAGTCCGCCAAATTGTGGAAGATTGTGCCAGCTGCACAATCATGAAACCAGGACGAAGGGAGGGGCACCATACAGGTACTCGGGAACGGGGGAGGGCTCCGGGAAGAAGTTGGGAAGTGGATTTTACTGAGGTAAAACCGGGAAAGTTTGGGCACAAATATTTGCTGGTATTCATAGATACCTTTTCAGGCTGGGTGGAGGCTTTTCCTACAAAGAAGGAGACGAGTCAGGTAGTGGCAAAGGCTTTGCTAGAGGAAATCATACCCAGATATGGGGTGCCCGAGGCAATTGGGTCAGATAACGGTCCGGCTTTTGTTAGTAAGGTCCTGCAGGGACTAGCCCAGACTATGGGGGCCAATTGGAAGCTACATTGTGAATATAACCCCCAGAGCTCAGGGCAAGTAGAAAGGATGAATAGGACACTAAAGGAGACTTTAGCCAAATTGGCCCTGGAGACTGGCGGTGATTGGGTGACGCTCCTTCCCTTGGCCATCTTCCGAGTCCGGAACTCCCCCTATGTCCATGGGCTAACTCCCTTTGAGATCCTGTATGGGGCTCCACCCCCCATCATTCAGAGGACCTTAAGCCCAGAACTAGCTGATCTGGCCCCAAATTACCTGACCATGTTGCAGGCTTTAGCTAAAGTGCAACAACGGATTTGGCCCTTAATTCAAGCATACCACGCTGTTAAGAGGGACCCGGCTCCGGAACATGGCATAGTCCCGGGTGACATGGTATGGGTTAAAAGGCATCAGTCCAAAACCCTAGAGCCTAGATGGAAAGGACCTTATGTTGTACTGTTTACTACCCCTACCGCCCTCAAGGTTGATGGCATCGGACCTTGGATCCACCACTCCCACGTGCGTCGAGCCAATCATCAAAAACAAGAAGGGGTCAAGGAGTGGACTGTACGGCGGCACCCAGACAACCCATTAAAGCTAAAGCTTTTGTGGCCCCGGGAACATGCAGAGCCTTCAGGAGCAGCCACGGATGGGGTGGCTGATCGCTCTGATCTTGCTCAATGCCCAGAGCGGGAGCCTCGCAGAAACCAACCCTCACCAGCCCTATAAGCAAACCTGGATACTCACCGATGGGGAGACTCATACCACCCTCAACGAGACTACTCGCACTGCCCCCATAGGAACTTGGTGGCCGGAGCTTCAGTTCTGCTTCAGGGACATCAATCCTGCCTACAAGTCTACTGCCCCGGAGTCAGCCCGACGTTATGGGTTTTATGCCTGCCCCGGCCACAAAAAGAACCAGGAATGTGGGGGGATACAATACTCCTTCTGTAGGTCATGGGCATGTGTCACATCCAATGATAGTGAATGGAAATGGGGGATATCAAAATCAGACCTAGTCAAATTTGCCTTTGTAAATGGGATATTAAGGGGGCACAGAATTCCAATACCCACCCATAAATGCCAGCCCACGGATCTAGATAGAATCAAGGTCACTTTCACTGAAACTGGCAAGAAGGACACCCCTGGGTGGATACAAGGTAAGGTATGGGGACTTGTATTTTATAAATATGGTGGACATGCTGGCTCGACCATAGTGGTCAGATTAAAAATTGAGCCCATAGGGCCACCGTCCACAGCAGTAGGCCCCAATAAGGTACTTAGGCCGCCCAATGTAAAGCCATCTCCCCAACCTTCCACAACTCACCACCTTCCCTCAACCATAGCTCGGGCTAATGTTACAACTCCAAGACCATCAGAAACCAGCCCTCCCCTGGTGAGGCCCAGTCTCATGACCGCATCTAAAGACCCCCTCTGGGAGCTAGTGGTTGCTGCCTTCCTGACGTTAAACCACACCAACCCTAACATGACCAACTCCTGTTGGTTATGTTATGATGTGAGGCCCCCATTCTATGAGGCAATAGGGCTAAACACCACTCACGATACCTCATCTGAGGAAAACCCTACTCAATGTTCCTGGGGAGACCGTAAGAGAGGTCTGACCATACAGCAGGTAAACGGCCAAGGAACCTGCTTAGGAAAAGTGCCAAAGAACAGACGGGACTTATGTACTGTTATTAACGCCAGTTCTACCTGGGGAAATGCTATTAAATGGGTAATTCCAAAGGACAATGGGTGGTGGCTATGCTCGCGGTCCGGACTCACCCCATGCCTATCAACTAAGGTGTTTAACAGCTCTAAAGAATTCTGTGTTATAGTGGTTGTGCTGCCCCGCATCCTCTATCATTCGGAGGAAAGTCTATATTCATACTGGAATATAGGAACAGGTGAGAGAAAGAAGAGAGAGCCTATTTCTACACTAACCATTGCTACCCTACTTAGCCTAGGGGTGGCTGGGGCAGGGACCGGCATAGCCTCCCTGGCTACTCAACATAAAGGGATGTCTTCGCTGCGCGCAGCCATAGACGAAGATATAGAGAGAATAGAAACCTCCATTAGCCACCTAGAAAAATCCCTCACTTCTCTGTCTGAGGTAGTACTTCAAAACCGACGAGGTCTGGACTTGTTGTTCCTCCAAAAAGGGGGACTATGCGTTGCTCTAGGGGAAGAATGTTGTTTTTACGCTGACCATACCGGAGTTGTTCGTGACTCCATGTCTAAACTCCGAAAGAGCCTGGAACAAAGAAAACGAGAAAAAGAGGCAGGGGAAAGCTGGTTCGAGTCTTGGTTTAACCAGTCCCCATGGTTGGCTACCCTTTTATCTGCACTGGCAGGGCCAATAATAATCATCCTACTGCTTGTTACCATAGGACCCTGGATTCTAAACCGACTTATGACTTTTGTCAAAAGTCGAATTAATACTATCCAACTTCTGGTCCTCCGCCAACAATATCAGGCTCTTCATCCTCTTGAGGATGATTCCTCAATTTAGGCCATAAGAAAGGGGGGAATGAAAGGAATAGGAGGTCTCAGCGGGCCCCAACCCCCTTGTTGGAGAAACCAGTACCAAACATCCCATGTAGATAAGATAAGCAATGCGGCAGGGCTCAGTTAGGGCATATAGAATGTGAGGAATGCAAGATGTGAGATACGAGCAAGATGTGAGGTACGAGCAAGATGTGAAGTACGTGCAGGATGTGCTCTCCCTGCTTGTCTAATGTTGATAACAAAAATATGCACGCCACTGCAGTCTATATAAGATTTCCCCCTAAGAGGCTCAGGGTCTTGCTTTCCTAACCGGTCCTGCGTGTCCGTGTGGGAGCTCGACCCTGGCTAGCCAGTCCAATAAACTCTGCTTTGTTGATTGCATTCACGCCTGGCTCTCTGTCTCTCAGGGGAATAGGATTCCGGGTCCTAACAAGCGTATTGCCTTAAACAACACACACAATTCTCAAACTTAAACAAGCTGCTTCTAACATTAATTGTTTTCCTAGAAAAGCTACAGTTTTTCTCCATTCACTTGAAACAGGCTGTTTTGCACAAAGTTGATATGCTTCACCTTTGAAAACGCTGACAGTCAGGAAAGGTTCTTTTCAAAGGTAACTCGGTTCACCTTGCATAACAAGGTGAAAGGCCCTCTTGCTTGTAACACTAATGCTTCTCTTACAGAGCTGCAGTGATTCTCCCCTTCACTTGAATGGGGTGATTCAGCAAGAAAGGTGAAGTTGCTCATCCAGGAAAACACTGAGAGGTAGGCAGTACTCCTTTAAAGAGCAAACTCAATTCACCATACTACCCATGTTGCTAGACCCTCTTGTTTGAGAAGTAGGCAGAATTCCTTTAAAGAGCAAAATGCATTCACAATACTACCCATGTTGCTAGACCCTCTGTTTTCTAACATTAAAGATTCTCTTACAAACCTGCAGTTTTTCTAACATTTACTTGTATGCGGTGATTTTGCTCAAGGTTTATGTTCCTCACAGAAGAAAACGCTGAAAGTTGGGCCGCGTTCCTTTCATACACTAACACAGTTCACCATGCTTAACAAGGTGCAAGACCCTCTTGCTCTTACAAGAGCTGCAGTGCTTCTCCCTTTCACTTGAATGGGGAGATTCAGCAGAAAGGTGATGTTGCTGATCCAGGAAAACACTGAGAGGTAGGCAGTACTCCTTTAAACAGCAAACTGAATTCACCATACTAATCATGTTGCTGGACCCTCTTGTTTCTAACATGAGGTATTCTCTTACAAATCTGCAGTTTTTCTCCCATTCACTTGTATGCGGTGGTTTTGCACAAAGTTTATGTTCCTCACCCATGAAAAGGCTGATGGTTAGGCAGCATTCCTTTCAAAAACTAACACAGTTTACCATGTTTGGCAAGGTGCAAGACACTCTTGCTTGCAAAGTTAATCCTTCTCTTACAAGTGCTACAGTGCTTCTCCCATTCACTTTAACGGGGTGATTCAGCACAAAGGTGATGTTGCTTATGCAGGAAAACAGTGAGAAGCAGGCAGAATTCCTGTAAAGAGCAAAATGAATTCACAATACTAACCATGATTCTAGACCCTCTGTTTTCTAACATTAAAGATTCTCTTACAAACATGCAGTTTTTCTCCCATTCACTTGTAAGCTCTTGTTATGCACAGCGATGATTTTCCTCACCCATGGAAACACTGAGAGGGAGAGCGTATTGCCTTAAACAACACACACAAATCTCAAACTTAAACATGCTGCTTCTAACATTAATTGTTTTCCTAGAAAATCTACAGTTTTTCTCCATTCACTTGAAACAGGCTGTTTTGCACAAAGTTGATATGCTTCACCTTTGAAAACGCTGACATTCAGGAAAGGTTCTTTTCAAAGGCTACTCGGTTCACCATGCATAACAAGGTGAAAGGCCCTCTTGCTTGTAACACTAATGCTTCTGTTACAGAGCTGCAGTGATTCTTCCCTTCACTTGAATGGGGTGATTCAGCAAGAAAGGTGATGTTGCTCATCCAGGAAAACACTGAGAGGTAGGCAGTACTCCTTTAAAGAGCAAACTCAATTCACCATACTACCCATGTTGCTAGACCCTCTTGTTTGTAACATGAAGCATTCTGTTACAAATCTGCAGTTTTTCTCCCTTTCACTTGTATGCGGTGATTTTTGCACAAAGTTTATGTTCCTCACACATGAAAACGCTGAAGTTTAGGCAGCATTCCTATCAAAAACTAACACAGTTCACCATGCTTAGCAAGGAGCAAGACCCTCTTGCTTGTAAAATTAATCCTATCTTACAAGATCTACAGTGCTTGTCCAATTCACTTGAATGGGGTGATTCAGCACAAAGGTGATGTTGCTTATCCAGGAAAACAGTGAGAAGTAGGCAGAATTCCTTTAAAGAGCAAAATGCATTCACAATACTACCCATGTTGCTAGACCCTCTGTTTTCTAACATTAAAGATTCTCTTACAAACCTGCAGTTTTTCTAACATTTACTTGTATGCGGTGATTTTGCTCAAGGTTTATGTTCCTCACAGAAGAAAACGCTGAAAGTTGGGCCGCGTTCCTTTCATACACTAACACAGTTCACCATGCTTAACAAGGTGCAAGACCCTCTTGCTCTTACAAGAGCTGCAGTGCTTCTCCCTTTCACTTGAATGGGGAGATTCAGCAGAAAGGTGATGTTGCTGATCCAGGAAAACACTGAGAGGTAGGCAGTACTCCTTTAAACAGCAAACTGAATTCACCATACTAATCATGTTGCTGGACCCTCTTGTTTCTAACATGAGGTATTCTCTTACAAATCTGCAGTTTTTCTCCCATTCACTTGTAGGCGGTGATTTTGCACAAAGTTTATGTTCCTCACCCATGAAAAGGCTGATGGTTAGGCAGCATTCCTTTCAAAAACTAACACAGTTTACCATGTTTGGCAAGGTGCAAGACACTCTTGCTTGCAAAGTTAATCCTTCTCTTACAAGTGCTACAGTGCTTCTCCCATTCACTTGAATGGGGTGATTCAGCACAAAGGTGATGTTGCTTATGCAGGAAAACAGTGAGAAGCAGGCAGAATTCCTGTAAAGAGCAAAATGAATTCACAATACTAACCATGATTCTAGACCCTCTGTTTTCTAACATTAAAGATTCTCTTACAAACATGCAGTTTTTCTCCCATTCACTTGTAAGCTCTTGTTATGCACAGCGATGATTTTCCTCACCCATGGAAACACTGAGAGGGAGAGCGTATTGCCTTAAACAACACACACAAATCTCAAACTTAAACATGCTGCTTCTAACATTAATTGTTTTCCTAGAAAATCTACAGTTTTTCTCCATTCACTTGAAACAGGCTGTTTTGCACAAAGATGATATGCTTCACCTTTGAAAACGCTGACATTCAGGAAAGGTTCTTTTCAAAGGCTACTCGGTTCACCATGCATAACAAGGTGAAAGGCCCTCTTGCTTGTAACACTAATGCTTCTGTTACAGAGCTGCAGTGATTCTTCCCTTCACTTGAATGGGGTGATTCAGCAAGAAAGGTGATGTTGCTCATCCAGGAAAACACTGAGAGGTAGGCAGTACTCCTTTAAAGAGCAAACTCAATTCACCATACTACCCATGTTGCTAGACCCTCTTGTTTGTAACATGAAGCATTCTCTTACAAATCTGCAGTTTTTCTCCCTTTCACTTGTATGCGGTGATTTTTGCACAAAGTTTATGTTCCTCACACATGAAAACGCTGAAGTTTAGGCAGCATTCCTATCAAAAACTAACACAGTTCACCATGCTTAGCAAGGAGCAAGACCCTCTTGCTTGTAAAATTAATCCTATCTTACAAGATCTACAGTGCTTGTCCAATTCACTTGAATGGGGTGATTCAGCACAAAGGTGATGTTGCTTATCCAGGAAAACAGTGAGAAGTAGGCAGAATTCCTTTAAAGAGCAAAATGCATTCACAATACTACCCATGTTGCTAGACCCTCTGTTTTCTAACATTAAAGATTCTCTTACAAACCTGCAGTTTTTCTAACATTTACTTGTATGCGGTGATTTTGCTCAAGGTTTATGTTCCTCACAGAAGAAAACGCTGAAAGTTGGGCCGCGTTCCTTTCATACACTAACACAGTTCACCATGCTTAACAAGGTGCAAGACCCTCTTGCTCTTACAAGAGCTGCAGTGCTTCTCCCTTTCACTTGAATGGGGAGATTCAGCAGAAAGGTGATGTTGCTGATCCAGGAAAACACTGAGAGGTAGGCAGTACTCCTTTAAACAGCAAACTGAATTCACCATACTAATCATGTTGCTGGACCCTCTTGTTTCTAACATGAGGTATTCTCTTACAAATCTGCAGTTTTTCTCCCATTCACTTGTAGGCGGTGATTTTGCACAAAGTTTATGTTCCTCACCCATGAAAAGGCTGATGGTTAGGCAGCATTCCTTTCAAAAACTAACACAGTTTACCATGTTTGGCAAGGTGCAAGACACTCTTGCTTGCAAAGTTAATCCTTCTCTTACAAGTGCTACAGTGCTTCTCCCATTCACTTGAATGGGGTGATTCAGCACAAAGGTGATGTTGCTTATGCAGGAAAACAGTGAGAAGCAGGCAGAATTCCTGTAAAGAGCAAAATGAATTCACAATACTAACCATGATTCTAGACCCTCTGTTTTCTAACATTAAAGATTCTCTTACAAACATGCAGTTTTTCTCCCATTCACTTGTAAGCTCTTGTTATGCACAGCGATGATTTTCCTCACCCATGGAAACACTGAGAGGGAGAGCGTATTGCCTTAAACGACACACACAAATCTCAAACTTAAACATGCTGCTTCTAACATTAATTGTTTTCCTAGAAAATCTACAGTTTTTCTCCATTCACTTGAAACAGGCTGTTTTGCACAAAGATGATATGCTTCACCTTTGAAAACGCTGACATTCAGGAAAGGTTCTTTTCAAAGGCTACTCGGTTCACCATGCATAACAAGGTGAAAGGCCCTCTTGCTTGTAACACTAATGCTTCTGTTACAGAGCTGCAGTGATTCTTCCCTTCACTTGAATGGGGTGATTCAGCAAGAAAGGTGATGTTGCTCATCCAGGAAAACACTGAGAGGTAGGCAGTACTCCTTTAAAGAGCAAACTCAATTCACCATACTACCCATGTTGCTAGACCCTCTTGTTTGTAACATGAAGCATTCTGTTACAAATCTGCAGTTTTTCTCCCTTTCACTTGTATGCGGTGATTTTTGCACAAAGTTTATGTTCCTCACACATGAAAACGCTGAAGTTTAGGCAGCATTCCTATCAAAAACTAACACAGTTCACCATGCTTAGCAAGGAGCAAGACCCTCTTGCTTGTAAAATTAATCCTATCTTACAAGATCTACAGTGCTTGTCCAATTCACTTGAATGGGGTGATTCAGCACAAAGGTGATGTTGCTTATCCAGGAAAACAGTGAGAAGTAGGCAGAATTCCTTTAAAGAGCAAAATGCATTCACAATACTACCCATGTTGCTAGACCCTCTGTTTTCTAACATTAAAGATTCTCTTACAAACCTGCAGTTTTTCTAACATTTACTTGTATGCGGTGATTTTGCTCAAGGTTTATGTTCCTCACAGAAGAAAACGCTGAAAGTTGGGCCGCGTTCCTTTCATACACTAACACAGTTCACCATGCTTAACAAGGTGCAAGACCCTCTTGCTCTTACAAGAGCTGCAGTGCTTCTCCCTTTCACTTGAATGGGGAGATTCAGCAGAAAGGTGATGTTGCTGATCCAGGAAAACACTGAGAGGTAGGCAGTACTCCTTTAAACAGCAAACTGAATTCACCATACTAATCATGTTGCTGGACCCTCTTGTTTCTAACATGAGGTATTCTCTTACAAATCTGCAGTTTTTCTCCCATTCACTTGTAGGCGGTGATTTTGCACAAAGTTTATGTTCCTCACCCATGAAAAGGCTGATGGTTAGGCAGCATTCCTTTCAAAAACTAACACAGTTTACCATGTTTGGCAAGGTGCAAGACACTCTTGCTTGCAAAGTTAATCCTTCTCTTACAAGTGCTACAGTGCTTCTCCCATTCACTTTAACGGGGTGATTCAGCACAAAGGTGATGTTGCTTATGCAGGAAAACAGTGAGAAGCAGGCAGAATTCCTGTAAAGAGCAAAATGAATTCACAATACTAACCATGATTCTAGACCCTCTGTTTTCTAACATTAAAGATTCTCTTACAAACATGCAGTTTTTCTCCCATTCACTTGTAAGCTCTTGTTATGCACAGCGATGATTTTCCTCACCCATGGAAACACTGAGAGGGAGAGCGTATTGCCTTAAACAACACACACAAATCTCAAACTTAAACATGCTGCTTCTAACATTAATTGTTTTCCTAGAAAATCTACAGTTTTTCTCCATTCACTTGAAACAGGCTGTTTTGCACAAAGTTGATATGCTTCACCTTTGAAAACGCTGACATTCAGGAAAGGTTCTTTTCAAAGGCTACTCGGTTCACCATGCATAACAAGGTGAAAGGCCCTCTTGCTTGTAACACTAATGCTTCTGTTACAGAGCTGCAGTGATTCTTCCCTTCACTTGAATGGGGTGATTCAGCAAGAAAGGTGATGTTGCTCATCCAGGAAAACACTGAGAGGTAGGCAGTACTCCTTTAAAGAGCAAACTCAATTCACCATACTACCCATGTTGCTAGACCCTCTTGTTTGTAACATGAAGCATTCTGTTACAAATCTGCAGTTTTTCTCCCTTTCACTTGTATGCGGTGATTTTTGCACAAAGTTTATGTTCCTCACACATGAAAACGCTGAAGTTTAGGCAGCATTCCTATCAAAAACTAACACAGTTCACCATGCTTAGCAAGGAGCAAGACCCTCTTGCTTGTAAAATTAATCCTATCTTACAAGATCTACAGTGCTTGTCCAATTCACTTGAATGGGGTGATTCAGCACAAAGGTGATGTTGCTTATCCAGGAAAACAGTGAGAAGTAGGCAGAATTCCTTTAAAGAGCAAAATGCATTCACAATACTACCCATGTTGCTAGACCCTCTGTTTTCTAACATTAAAGATTCTCTTACAAACCTGCAGTTTTTCTAACATTTACTTGTATGCGGTGATTTTGCTCAAGGTTTATGTTCCTCACAGAAGAAAACGCTGAAAGTTGGGCCGCGTTCCTTTCATACACTAACACAGTTCACCATGCTTAACAAGGTGCAAGACCCTCTTGCTCTTACAAGAGCTGCAGTGCTTCTCCCTTTCACTTGAATGGGGAGATTCAGCAGAAAGGTGATGTTGCTGATCCAGGAAAACACTGAGAGGTAGGCAGTACTCCTTTAAACAGCAAACTGAATTCACCATACTAATCATGTTGCTGGACCCTCTTGTTTCTAACATGAGGGATTCTCTTACAAATCTGCAGTTTTTCTCCCATTCACTTGTAGGCGGTGATTTTGCACAAAGTTTATGTTCCTCACCCATGAAAAGGCTGATGGTTAGGCAGCATTCCTTTCAAAAACTAACACAGTTTACCATGTTTGGCAAGGTGCAAGACACTCTTGCTTGCAAAGTTAATCCTTCTCTTACAAGTGCTACAGTGCTTCTCCCATTCACTTTAATGGGGTGATTCAGCACAAAGGTGATGTTGCTTATGCAAGAAAACAGTGAGAAGCAGGCAGAATTCCTGTAAAGAGCAAAATGAATTCACAATACTAACCATGATTCTAGACCCTCTGTTTTCTAACATTAAAGATTCTCTTACAAACATGCAGTTTTTCTCCCATTCACTTGTAAGCTCTTGTTATGCACAGCGATGATTTTCCTCACCCATGGAAACACTGAGAGGGAGAGCGTATTGCCTTAAACAACACACACAAATCTCAAACTTAAACATGCTGCTTCTAACATTAATTGTTTTCCTAGAAAATCTACAGTTTTTCTCCATTCACTTGAAACAGGCTGTTTTGCACAAAGATGATATGCTTCACCTTTGAAAACGCTGACATTCAGGAAAGGTTCTTTTCAAAGGCTACTCGGTTCACCATGCATAACAAGGTGAAAGGCCCTCTTGCTTGTAACACTAATGCTTCTGTTACAGAGCTGCAGTGATTCTTCCCTTCACTTGAATGGGGTGATTCAGCAAGAAAGGTGATGTTGCTCATCCAGGAAAACACTGAGAGGTAGGCAGTACTCCTTTAAAGAGCAAACTCAATTCACCATACTACCCATGTTGCTAGACCCTCTTGTTTGTAACATGAAGCATTCTCTTACAAATCTGCAGTTTTTCTCCCTTTCACTTGTATGCGGTGATTTTTGCACAAAGTTTATGTTCCTCACACATGAAAACGCTGAAGTTTAGGCAGCATTCCTATCAAAAACTAACACAGTTCACCATGCTTAGCAAGGAGCAAGACCCTCTTGCTTGTAAAATTAATCCTATCTTACAAGATCTACAGTGCTTGTCCAATTCACTTGAATGGGGTGATTCAGCACAAAGGTGATGTTGCTTATCCAGGAAAACAGTGAGAAGTAGGCAGAATTCCTTTAAAGAGCAAAATGCATTCACAATACTACCCATGTTGCTAGACCCTCTGTTTTCTAACATTAAAGATTCTCTTACAAACCTGCAGTTTTTCTAACATTTACTTGTATGCGGTGATTTTGCTCAAGGTTTATGTTCCTCACAGAAGAAAACGCTGAAAGTTGGGCCGCGTTCCTTTCATACACTAACACAGTTCACCATGCTTAACAAGGTGCAAGACCCTCTTGCTCTTACAAGAGCTGCAGTGCTTCTCCCTTTCACTTGAATGGGGAGATTCAGCAGAAAGGTGATGTTGCTGATCCAGGAAAACACTGAGAGGTAGGCAGTACTCCTTTAAACAGCAAACTGAATTCACCATACTAATCATGTTGCTGGACCCTCTTGTTTCTAACATGAGGTATTCTCTTACAAATCTGCAGTTTTTCTCCCATTCACTTGTAGGCGGTGATTTTGCACAAAGTTTATGTTCCTCACCCATGAAAAGGCTGATGGTTAGGCAGCATTCCTTTCAAAAACTAACACAGTTTACCATGTTTGGCAAGGTGCAAGACACTCTTGCTTGCAAAGTTAATCCTTCTCTTACAAGTGCTACAGTGCTTCTCCCATTCACTTGAATGGGGTGATTCAGCACAAAGGTGATGTTGCTTATGCAGGAAAACAGTGAGAAGCAGGCAGAATTCCTGTAAAGAGCAAAATGAATTCAAAATACTAACCATGATTCTAGACCCTCTGTTTTCTAACATTAAAGATTCTCTTACAAACATGCAGTTTTTCTCCCATTCACTTGTAAGCTCTTGTTATGCACAGCGATGATTTTCCTCACCCATGGAAACACTGAGAGGGAGAGCGTATTGCCTTAAACGACACACACAAATCTCAAACTTAAACATGCTGCTTCTAACATTAATTGTTTTCCTACAAAATCTACAGTTTTTCTCCATTCACTTGAAACAGGCTGTTTTGCACAAAGATGATATGCTTCACCTTTGAAAACGCTGACATTCAGGAAAGGTTCTTTTCAAAGGCTACTCGGTTCACCATGCATAACAAGGTGAAAGGCCCTCTTGCTTGTAACACTAATGCTTCTGTTACAGAGCTGCAGTGATTCTTCCCTTCACTTGAATGGGGTGATTCAGCAAGAAAGGTGATGTTGCTCATCCAGGAAAACACTGAGAGGTAGGCAGTACTCCTTTAAAGAGCAAACTCAATTCACCATACTACCCATGTTGCTAGACCCTCTTGTTTGTAACATGAAGCATTCTGTTACAAATCTGCAGTTTTTCTCCCTTTCACTTGTATGCGGTGATTTTTGCACAAAGTTTATGTTCCTCACACATGAAAACGCTGAAGTTTAGGCAGCATTCCTATCAAAAACTAACACAGTTCACCATGCTTAGCAAGGAGCAAGACCCTCTTGCTTGTAAAATTAATCCTATCTTACAAGATCTACAGTGCTTGTCCAATTCACTTGAATGGGGTGATTCAGCACAAAGGTGATGTTGCTTATCCAGGAAAACAGTGAGAAGTAGGCAGAATTCCTTTAAAGAGCAAAATGCATTCACAATACTACCCATGTTGCTAGACCCTCTGTTTTCTAACATTAAAGATTCTCTTACAAACCTGCAGTTTTTCTAACATTTACTTGTATGCGGTGATTTTGCTCAAGGTTTATGTTCCTCACAGAAGAAAACGCTGAAAGTTGGGCCGCGTTCCTTTCATACACTAACACAGTTCACCATGCTTAACAAGGTGCAAGACCCTCTTGCTCTTACAAGAGCTGCAGTGCTTCTCCCTTTCACTTGAATGGGGAGATTCAGCAGAAAGGTGATGTTGCTGATCCAGGAAAACACTGAGAGGTAGGCAGTACTCCTTTAAACAGCAAACTGAATTCACCATACTAATCATGTTGCTGGACCCTCTTGTTTCTAACATGAGGTATTCTCTTACAAATCTGCAGTTTTTCTCCCATTCACTTGTAGGCGGTGATTTTGCACAAAGTTTATGTTCCTCACCCATGAAAAGGCTGATGGTTAGGCAGCATTCCTTTCAAAAACTAACACAGTTTACCATGTTTGGCAAGGTGCAAGACACTCTTGCTTGCAAAGTTAATCCTTCTCTTACAAGTGCTACAGTGCTTCTCCCATTCACTTGAATGGGGTGATTCAGCACAAAGGTGATGTTGCTTATGCAGGAAAACAGTGAGAAGCAGGCAGAATTCCTGTAAAGAGCAAAATGAATTCACAATACTAACCATGATTCTAGACCCTCTGTTTTCTAACATTAAAGATTCTCTTACAAACATGCAGTTTTTCTCCCATTCACTTGTAAGCTCTTGTTATGCACAGCGATGATTTTCCTCACCCATGGAAACACTGAGAGGGAGAGCGTATTGCCTTAAACAACACACACAAATCTCAAACTTAAACATGCTGCTTCTAACATTAATTGTTTTCTTAGAAAATCTACAGTTTTTCTCCATTCACTTGAAACAGGCTGTTTTGCACAAAGTTGATATGCTTCACCTTTGAAAACGCTGACATTCAGGAAAGGTTCTTTTCAAAGGCTACTCGGTTCACCATGCATAACAAGGTGAAAGGCCCTCTTGCTTGTAACACTAGTGCTTCTGTTACAGAGCTGCAGTGATTCTTCCCTTCACTTGAATGGGGTGATTCAGCAAGAAAGGTGATGTTGCTCATCCAGGAAAACACTGAGAGGTAGGCAGTACTCCTTTAAAGAGCAAACTCAATTCACCATACTACCCATGTTGCTAGACCCTCTTGTTTGTAACATGAAGCATTCTCTTACAAATCTGCAGTTTTTCTCCCTTTCACTTGTATGCGGTGATTTTTGCACAAAGTTTATGTTCCTCACACATGAAAACGCTGAAGTTTAGGCAGCATTCCTATCAAAAACTAACACAGTTCACCATGCTTAGCAAGGAGCAAGACCCTCTTGCTTGTAAAATTAATCCTATCTTACAAGATCTACAGTGCTTGTCCAATTCACTTGAATGGGGTGATTCAGCACAAAGGTGATGTTGCTTATCCAGGAAAACAGTGAGAAGTAGGCAGAATTCCTTTAAAGAGCAAAATGCATTCACAATACTAACCATGTTGCTAGACCCTCTGTTTTCTAACATTAAAGATTCTCTTACAAACCTGCAGTTTTTCTCCCATTTACTTGTATACGGTGATTTTGCTCAAGGTTTATGTTCCTCACAGAAGAAAACGCTGAAAGTTGGGCCGCGTTCCTTTCATACACTAACACAGTTCACCATGCTTAACAAGGTGCAAGACCCTCTTGCTCTTACAAGATCTGCAGTGCTTCTCCCTTTCACTTGAATGGGAAGATTCAGCAGAAAGGTGATGTTGCTGATCCAGGAAAACACTGAGAGGTAGGCAGTATTCCTTTAAAGAGCAAACTGAATTCACCATACTACCCATGTTGCTAGACCCTCTTGTTTCTAACATGAGGGATTCTCTTACAAATCTGCAGTTTTTCTCCCATTCACTTGTAGGCGGTGATTTTGCACAAAGTTTATGTTCCTCACCCATGAAAAGGCTGAACGTTAGGCAGCATTCCTTTCAAAAACTAACACAGTTTACCATGTTTGGCAAGGTGCAAGACACTCTTCCTTGCAAAGTTAATCCTTCTCTCACAAGTGCTACAGTGCTTCTCCCATTCACTTGAATGGGGTGATTCAGCACAAAGGTGATGTTGCTTATGCAGGAAAACAGTGAGAAGTAGGCAATATTCCTGTAAAGAGCAAAATGAATTCACAATACTAACCATGTTTCTAGACCCTCTGTTTTCTAACATTAAAGATTCTCTTACAAACATGCAGTTTTTCTCCCATTTACTTGTATGCTCTTGTTATACACAGCGATGATTTTCCTCACCCATGGAAACACTGAGAGGAAGAGCGTATTGCCTTAAACAACACACACAATTCTCAAACTTAAACATGCTGCTAAATCATCTTGCTTCTAACATTAATTGTTTTCTTAGAAAAGCTACAGTTTTTCTCCATTCACTTGAAAGAGGCTGTTTTGCACAAAGTTGATATGCTTCACCTTTGAAAACGCTGATAGTCAGGAAGGGTTCTTTTCAAATGCGAACTCGGTTCACCATGCATAACAAGGTGAAAGGCCCTCTTGCTTGTAACACTAATGCTTCTCTTACAGAGCTGCAGTGATTCTCCCCTTCACTTGAATGGGGTGATTCAGCAAGAAAGGTGATGTTGCTCATCCAGGAAAACACTGAGCGTTATGCAGTACTCCTTGAAAGAGCAAACTGAATTCACAATATTAACCAAGTTGCTAGACCCTCTTGTTTCTAACATTAAGGATTCTCTTAGAAAAGCTGCAGTTTTTCTCCGATTTACTTTTATGCGGAGATTTTGCACAAAGTTTATGTTCCTCTCCCATGAAAACACTGAAAGTTAGGCAGCGTTCCTCTTCAAAACGAACTAAGTTCACCATGCTTAACAAGGTGCAAGACCCTCTTGCTTGTAACATTAATGCTTCTCTTATAAGAGCTGCAGTGGTTCTCCCATTCACTTGAATGGGGAGATTCAGCAGAAAGGTGATGTTGCTGATCCAAGAAAACACTGAGAGGTAGGCAGTACTCCTTTAAAGAGCAAACTCAATTCACCATACTACCCATGTTGCTAGACCCTCTTGTTTGTAACATGAAGCATTCTCTTACAAATCTGCAGTTTTTCTCCCTTTCACTTGTATGCGGTGATTTTTGCACAAAGTTTATGTTCCTCACAGAAGAAAACGCTGAAAGTTGGGCCGCGTTCCTTTCAAACACTAACACAGTTCACCATGCTTAACAAGGTGCAAGACCCTCTTGCTCTTATAAGAGCTGCAGTGCTTCTCCCTTTCACTTGAATGGGGAGATTCAGCAGAAAGGTGATGTTGCTGATCGAGGAAAACACTGAGAGGTAGGCAGTACTCCTTTAAACAGCAAAGTGAATTCACCATACTAATCATGTTGTTGGACCCTCTTGTTTGTAACATGAGGTATTCTCTTACAAATCTGCAGTTTTTCTCCCATTCACTTGTAGGCGGTGATTTTGCACAAAGTTTATGTTACTCACCCATGAAAAGGCTGAAGGTTAGGCAGCATTCCTTTCAAAAACTAGCACAGTTTACCATGTTTGGCAAGGTGCAAGACACTCTTGCTTGCAAAGTTAATCCTTCTCTTACAAGTGCTACAGTGCTTCTCCCATTCATTTGAATGGGGTGATTAATCACAAAGGTGAAGTTGCTTATGCAGAAAAACAGTGAGAAGTAGGCAGAATTCCTTTAAAGAGCAAAATGAATTCACAATACTAACCATGTTTCTAGACCTCTGTTTTCTAACATTAAAGATTCTCTTAGAAACATGCAGTTTTTCTCCCATTCACTTGTATGCTCTTCTTATGCACAGCGATGATGTTCCTCACCCATGGAAACACTGAGAGGGAGAGCGTATTGCCTTAAACAACACACACAATTCTCAAACTTAAACATGCTGCTAAATCATCTTGCTTCTAACATTATTTGTTTTCTTAGAAAAGCTACAGTTTTTCTCCATTCACTTGAAAGAGGCTGTTTTGCACAAAGTTGATATGCTTCACCTTTGAAAACGCTGACAGTCAGGAAGGGTTCTTTTCAAATGCGAACTCGGTTCACCATGCATAACAAGGTGAAAGGCCCTCTTGCTTGTAACACTAATGCTTCTCTTACAGAGCTGCAGTGATTCTCCCCTTCACTTGAATGGGGTCATTCAGCAAGAAAGGTGATGTTGCTCATCCAGGAAAACACTGAGCGTTATGCAGTACTCCTTGAAAGAGCAAACTGAATTCACAATATTAACCAAGTTGCTAGACTCTCTTGTTTCTAACATTAAGGATTCTCTTACAAAAGCTGCAGTTTTTCTCCCATTTACTTTTAAGCGGAGATTTTGCACAAAGTTTATGTTCCTCTCCCATGAAAACACTGAAAGTTAGGCAGCGTTCCTCTTCAAAACGAACTAAGTTCACCATGCTTAACAAGGTGCAAGACCCTCTTGCTTGTAACATTAATGCTTCTCTTATAAGAGCTGCAGTGGTTCTTCAATACACTTGAATGGGGAGATTCAGCAGAAAGGTGATGTTGCTGATCCAGGAAAACACTGAGAGGTAGGCAGTACTCCTTTAAAGAGCAAACTCAATTCACCACACTACCCATGTTGCTAGACCCTCTTGTTTGTAACATGAAGCATTCTCTTACAAATCTGCAGTTTTTCTCCCTTTCACTTGTATGCGGTGATTTTTGCACAAAGTTTATATTCCTCACACATGAAAACGCTGAAGGTTAGGCAGCATTCCTATCAAAAACTAACACAGTTCACCATGTTTAGGAAGGTGCAAGACCCTCTTGCTTGTAAAATTAATCCTATCTTACAAGATCTACAGTGCTTCTCCAATTCACTTGAATGGGGTGATTCAGCACAAAGGTGATGTTGCTTATGCAGGAAAACAGTGAGAAGTAGGCAGAATTCCTTTGAAGAGCAAAATGAATTCACAATACTAACCATGTTTCCAGACCCTCTGTTTTCTAACATTAAAGATTCTCTTACAAACCTGCAGTTTTTCTAACATTTACTTGTATGCGGTGATTTTGCTCAAGGTTTATGTTCCTCACAGAAGAAAACGCTGAAAGTTGGGCCGCGTTCCTTTCATACACTAACACAGTTCACCATGCTTAACAAGGTGCAAGACCCTCTTGCTCTTACAAGAGCTGCAGTGCTTCTCCCTTTCACTTGAATGGGGAGATTCAGCAGAAAGGTGATGTTGCTGATCCAGGAAAACACTGAGAGGTAGGCAGTACTCCTTTAAACAGCAAACTGAATTCACCATACTAATCATGTTGCTGGACCCTCTTGTTTGTAACATGAGGTATTCTCTTACAAATCTGCAGTTTTTCTCCCATTCACTTGTATGCGGTGATTTTGCACAAAGTTTATGTTCCTCACCCATGAAAAGGCTGATGGTTAGGCAGCATTCCTTTCAAAAACTAACACAGTTTACCATGTTTGGCAAGGTGCAAGACACTCTTGCTTGCAAAGTTAATCCTTCTCTCACAAGTGCTACAGTGCTTCTCCCATTCACTTGAATGGGGTGATTCAGCACAAAGGTGATGTTGCTTATGCAGGAAAACAGTGAGAAGTAGGCAGAATTCCTGTAAAGAGCAAAATGAATTCACAATACTAACCATGTTTCTAGACCCTCTGTTTTCTAACATTAAAGATTCTCTTACAAACATGCAGTTTTTCTCCCATTTACTTGTATGCTCTTCTTATGCACAGCGATGATTTTCCTCACCCATGGAAACACTGAGAGGAAGAGCGTATTGCCTTAAACAACACACACAATTCTCAAACTTAAACATGCTGCTAAATCATCTTGCTTCTAACATTAATTGTTTTCTTAGAAAAGCTACAGTTTTTCTCCATTCACTTGAAAGAGGCTGTTTTGCACAAAGTTGATATGCTTCACCTTTGAAAACGCTGATAGTCAGGAAGGGTTCTTTTCAAATGCGAACTCGGTTCACCATGCATAACAAGGTGAAAGGCCCTCTTGCTTGTAACACTAATGCTTCTCTTACAGAGCTGCAGTGATTCTCCCCTTCACTTGAATGGGGTGATTCAGCAAGAAAGGTGATGTTGCTCATCCAGGAAAACACTGAGCGTTATGCAGTACTCCTTGAAAGAGCAAACTGAATTCACAATATTAACCAAGTTGCTAGACCCTCTTGTTTCTAACATTAAGGATTCTCTTACAAAAGCTGCAGTTTTTCTCCGATTTACTTTTATGCGGAGATTTTGCACAAAGTTTATGTTCCTCTCCCATGAAAACACTGAAAGTTAGGCAGCGTTCCTCTTCAAAACGAACTAAGTTCACCATGCTTAACAAGGTGCAAGACCCTCTTGCTTGTACCATTAATTCTTCTTTTATAAGAGCTGCAGTGGTTCTCCCTTTCACTTGAATGTGGAGATTCAGCAGAAAGGTGATGTTGCTCATCCAGGAAAACACTGAGCGTTATGCAGTACTCCTTGAAAGAGCAAACTGAATTCACAATATTAACCAAGTTGCTAGAACCTCTTGTTTCTAACATTTAGGATTCTCTTACAAAAGCTGCAGTTTTTCTCCGATTTACTTTTATGCGGAGATTTTGCACAAAGTTTATGTTCCTCTCCCATGAAAACACTGAAAGTTAGGCAGCGTTCCTCTTCAAAACGAACTAAGTTCACCATGCTTAACAAGGTGCAAGACCCTCTTGCTTGTACCATTAATTCTTCTCTTATAAGAGCTGCAGTGGTTCTCCCATTCACTTGAATGGGGAGATTCAGCAGAAAGGTGATGTTGCTGATCCAGGAAAACACTGAGAGGTAGGCAGTACTCCTTTAAAGAGCAAACTCAATTCACCATACTACCCATGTTGCTAGACCCTCTTGTTTGTAACATGAAGCATTCTCTTACAAATCTGCAGTTTTTCTCCCATTCACTTGTATGCTCTTGTTATGCACAGAGATGTTGTTCCTCACCCATGGAAACACTGAAAGGGAGAGCGTATTGCCTTAAACAACACACACAATTCTCAAACTTAAACATGCTGCTAAATCATCTTGCTTGTAACATTATTTGTTTTCTTAGAAAAGCTACAGTTTTTCTCCATTCACTTGTAAGAGGCTGTTTTGCACAAAGTTGATATGCTTCACCTTTCAAAACGCTGACAGTCAGGAAGGGTTCTTTTCAAATGCGAACTCGGTTCACCATGCACAACAAGGTGAAAGGCCCTCTTGCTTGTAGCACTAATGCTTCTCTTACAGAGCTGCAGTAATTCTCCCCTTCACTTGAATGGGGTCATTCAGCAAGAAAGGTGATGTTGCTCATCCAGGAAAACACTGAGCGTTATGCAGTACTCCTTGAAAGAGCAAACTGAATTCACAATATTAACCAAGTTGCTAGACTCTCTTGTTTCTAACATTAAGGATTCTCTTACAAAAGCTGCAGTTTTTCTCCCATTTACTTTTATGCGGAGATTTTGCACAAAGTTTATGTTCCTCTCCCATGAAAACACTGAAACTTAGGCAGCGTTCCTCTTCAAAACGAACTCAGTTTACCATGCTTAACAAGGTGCAAGACCCTCTTGCTTGTAACATTAATGCTTCTCTTATATTAGCTGCAGGGGTTCTCCAATTCACTTGAATGGGGAGATTCAGCAGAAAGGTGATGTTGGTGATCCAGGAAAACACTGAGAGGTAGGCAGTACTCCTTTAAAGAGCAAACTCAATTCACCATACTACCCATGTTCCTAGACCCTCTTGTTTGTAACATGAAGCATTCTCTTACATATCTGCAGTTTTTCTCCCTTTCACTTGTATGCGGTGATTTTTGCACAAAGTTTATGTTCCTCACACATGAAAACGCTGAAGGTTAGGCAGCATTCCTTTCAAAAACTAACACAGTTTACCATGTTTGGCAAGGTGCAAGACACTCTTACTTGCAAAGTTAATCCTTCTCTTACAAGTGCTACAGTGCTTCTCCCATTCACTTGAATGGGGTGATTCAGCACAAAGGTGATGTTGCTTATGCAGGAAAACAGTGAGAAGTAGGCAGAATTCCTTTAAAGAGCAAAATGAATTCACAATACTAACCAGGTTTCTAGACCCTCTGTTTTCTAACATTAAAGATTCTCTTACAAACATGCAGTTTTTCTCCCATTCACTTGTATGCTCTTGTTATGCACAGCGATGATTTTCCTCACCCATGGAAACACTGAGAGGGAGAGCGTGAAAGGAATATGAGGTCTCAGCGGGCCCCAACCCCCTTGTTGGAGAAACCAGTACCAAACATCCCATGTAGATAAGATAAGCAATGCGGCAGGGCTCAGTTAGGGCATATAGAATGTGAGGAATGCAAGATGTGAGATACGAGCAAGATGTGAGGTACGAGCAAGATGTGAAGTACGTGCAGGATGTGCTCTCCCTGCTTGTCTAATGTTGATAACAAAAATATGCACGCCACTGCAGTCTATATAAGATTTCCCCCTAAGAGCCTCAGGGTCTTGCTTTCTTAACCGGTCCTGCGTGTCCGTGTGGGAGCTCGACCCTGGCTAGCCAGTCCAATAAACTCTGCTTTGTTGATTGCATTCACGCCTGGCTCTCTGTCTCTCGGGGGAATAGGATTCCGGGTCCTAACATTTGGAGGTCCCACCGAGATTTCATTTTCTCGAGAGACAGAACCTGCCTGCGAGAAAGCAGGGGCGATCCCAAGTCCTAGGCGTTGGGAGGGGATCCCAGACCCTCATTTGGAGGAACTTGAGTGTTCCATTTGGGCCGCGGCGGGGATTCGGCCAATCCCCAGGGAGATTCATTCTGGGAATCTTGCAAGGAGGACCACAGGGTCCTATTGGGAGAGGCTTTCCTCTCATTTGGGCTCGAGCATTTTAGGAACCCTGGCGCCAGGTGAAGAACTAATTGAGCTAGTCGACCGACCACCCGTCAAGTGGACGCCTTTCGGCCTGATATCCCAGTTCGACGGTGAGGAGGTTGAATGGGGTGCGCACCAGTGTGAGAGAAGGACCGGTCCGAGCGAGTGCTGGAGAGTGTTGTGTGTGTGTGGAATTATTGTTGCCTTTATCCTTTTTGTTCTATCTCTCTTGGTGTTTGAGTCTCCTTCCACAATGGGACAGGGACAAACAACCCCAAAGTCTCTGATCCTTTCTCACTTTCCAGAAGTTAAAGAAAGGGCCTTAAATGCGGGTCTGGTCATCAAGAAAGGTAAGTTCGACACCTTTTGTTCTGCAGAGTGGCCCACCTTTGGAGTCGGGTGGCCCATTCAAGGTTCCCTCTCCCTAGACCTGATCACTAAGGTTAAAGCAGTCAATTTTCAGCCAGACAATCGAGGCCATCCAGACCAAGTTCCTTACATTTTGGTTTGGGAGGATCTGGTGAGGAACCCTCCCCCTTGGTTAACAGTTTTTCTGACCCACCCCTCCAGTTCGGCCCCCGGGGATAAAACCCCAGTCACGCCCGCCTTGGTCATAAAGGAGGAGGAAAAACTTCCTCTTCCCACCTTGACCGGTCCTCAAATTAGGGCATCTCCTTCACCATCTCCGGTCTTACCAGAGAGTTCCCCCCTTTACCCATCCCTCGCAGGGGCAGAGGAAGATCGGCCGCCTCCATACGTGACTCCCCCTGGCCAAGCCAGTGCCCCGGAGGAGGAAATTTCCTCATCCTCCTCAACAGGACTGGCAGCAGGAGGAGGAATGGGTCGAAGACTTCGCCCCCGAGGGATCCGGGAAAGGGAGGGGGAAGACGGGCCCCCCTCATCAACACAGGGGGAGGAAACTGTCCCTACACTTCCAGTCCGGATGGTGGGCCAAGGGGGACCGGGAGGAGGGCAACAGTTTCAGTACTGGCCCTTCTCCTCCAGTGATCTATATAACTGGAGGACGCAGAACCCGCCCTTTTCTGAAGACCCCAAGTGTCTCATAGATCTCCTGGAGTCCATCATGCATACACACCGCCCCACTTGGGATGACTGTCATCAGCTGCTCAATACTCTTTTTACGACGGAGGAACGAGAGCGCATCCTCAACGAAGCGAGGAAGAACGTCTTGGGGGATAATGGGAGACCCACAACTCTCCAACCGGCCATAGACGAGGCTTTTCCCCTACGCCGCCCTGATTGGGATTTCGGGACCGCAGAAGGTAGGGAGCGTCTTCGGATCTACCGCCAGACTCTTATGGCCGGTCTCCGAGCGGCCGCTAGAAGGCCCACCAATTTTGCAAAAGTAAAAGCAGTCATTCAAGGGGAAAACGAAAGCCCAGCCGGTTTCTTAGAGCGCCTCCATGAGGCATACCGTCAGTACACCCCGATTGACCCTGAGGCGGACCTCCACCGGTCTGCTCTGGTACTCTCATTCATTAATCAGGCAGCCCCAGACATTAGGAGAAAACTCAATAAACAGGAAAACTTAGGGGAGATGACTATAAGGGAAATGCTACAGGTAGCAGAAAAGGTCTTTACCGCTAGGGAAACTCCAGAAGAAAGGGAGGAAAGACAGAGAAAGGAAGACAGGGAAGCCCAGGAGAAATTGAGAAAGGAGGACCGGGAGTTCCAGGCTAAGGAAAACCGAAAGCAACAGAGAGAAATGGCTCGTATTTTCCTAGCGGGTGTCCGGGACCAACCCAGAGGAGGGGGCCACGCCAGGACCCCGGATAAGGAACACTGTTTTTACTGTAAGGAAACGGGGCATTGGAAGAGAGAATGTCCTAAGTTAAAGGGAAGAAGAGGGTTTGGAAGGAGACCGGGGGAAAACAGGGAAAGGGAACGAGCAGTAGAGCAGGCCAGAGTCCTTCTAGCCGGAGAAGAGGACTGAAGGAGACGGGGCTCAGACCCCCTCCCCGAGTCCTGGGTAACAATGCATGTGGAAAGGAAGCCGATGGGGTTCATGGTGGATACCGGCGCCCAATATTCGGTTTTAAACAAGGCACATGGACCTTTGAACAAGGCACGAACAAGTGTTGTTCAGGGGGCCACCGGTACGCAGTTATGTACACGGACTACCAAAAGAAAGGTGAACTTAGGAAAACACCAGGTCACACACTCCTTCTTGGTCGTCCCTGAGAGCCCCGCTCCCCTGCTCGGACGGGACCTACTCACCAAAATAGGGGCCCATATCCATTTTGAACCAGATGGAATAATTGTGACTGATCGAGAAGGGAGCCCGATTCATGTCTTGTCCCTATCATTGGCTGACGAGCATCGTCTGTTTGAGAGTCAACAGGAACCAGGAAGGGACATGACTCATTGGGTAAAAAGATTTCCCACGGCCTGGGCGGAGACTGCGGGAACCGGCCTCGCCAAACACCTCCCGCCCGTAGTTATACAATTGAAGGCTTCTGCTCTCCCCATTCGGGTGAAACAGTATCCTATGCCTGAGGAGGCCCGAAGAGGCATAGCCCCTCATATCCACAGGCTAATAAAGGAAGGAGTACTGCGACCTTGTCAGTCTGCCTGGAATACTCCTCTGCTCCCCGTCCGAAAGCCGGGAAGCGGGGACTATAGGCCTGTGCAAGACCTACGAAAGGTAAACGAGCGGACGGAGGACATTCATCCCACCGTTCCGAATCCCTATACCTTGCTCAGCCACCTACCCCCCTCGCAAGTATGGTATACAACCCTTGATTTGAAAGATGCTTTCTTCAGCATTCCATTGTCAGAAATTAGTCAGCCGCTATTTGCTTTCGAATGGCAAGAAGATGGGGGCCAATCCGGACAGCTCACTTGGACCAGACTGCCGCAAGGATTTAAAAACTCTCCCACCCTGTTTAATGAGGCCCTGAGCCAGGACCTGGAACCTTTTCGTCGGAGCCACCCACGAGTCACTCTATTACAGTATGTTGATGACTTACTGTTAGCGGCAGAAACCCGAGAGGAGTGCATCAAGGCTACTGAACACCTGCTAACGGAATTAGGTGAGCTGGGGTATCGGGCAAGTGCCAAGAAAACTCACATCTGTAAAAGGTCAGTGACATATTTGGGTTATCGGATTGCAGATGGGGCAAGGTGGCTGACTGATGCCATGAAACAGACTATTCTGGCTATCCCATCCCCGACATCCACTAGGGGGGTAAGAGAATTCCTGGGCTCCGCGGGGTTCTGTAGACTCTGGATTCCAGGATTTGCGGAAATAGCCAGACCCCTATATGAGGCCACCAAAGAAGCTCCAGATTGGAGTTGGGGAGAGAGAGAACAACAGGCTAAAAGACGCTCTTTTGCAGGCCCCTGCCTTAGCCTTGCCAGATCCTACAAGACCATTCACTCTGTTTGTAGATGAGAAAAAGGGCGTAGCCAAAGGAGTCTTGACCCAACAGCTAGGTCCCTGGAAGAGACCAGTGGCATACTTTTCCAAGAAATTAGACGCAGTAGCGGCAGGATGGCCCCCCTGCCTCCGCATCATAGCGGCCATTGCCGTGCTGGTGAGAGAAGCCGATAAACTAACCTTTGGACAGGCCCTCTGGGTAACGGCCCCTCACCCGGTGGAGGGAATCCTTAAACAACCCCCTGGGAAATGGATGACGAATGCCAGGCTCACCCATTACCAGGGGCTCTTGTTGGATTCCCCTCGGATCACATTCACAGATCCCGTAATCCTGAACCCTGCCACCTTGTTGCCTAACCCGGAACTGCAGACACCTGTCCATAACTGCAAAGAATTCCTCTCCGAAGTTACACAGGTACGGGCTGACCTAAAGGATACCCCCCTGTCCGGCTGCAAATTAAACTGGTACACGGATGGAAGCAGTTTTTTCCAAGATGGAGCCCGAAGGGCAGGGGCAGCTGTAGTCGACCAAGAAGGAAATACGGTATGGAGCAGCGCCCTCCCACCCGGAACATCAGCCCAAAAAGCGGAATTAATTGCCTTGGCAGAGGCCCTGGAGAGGGCAAAAGGAAAGCGAGTCAATATCTACACCGATAGCCGCTATGCTTTCGGTACCATCCATGTCCACGGGGCCATCTATCGCGAAAGAGGATTCCGCACAGCAGAAGGAAAACATCTAAAGAACCTAGCCGAAGTCCAGCGTCTATTAATGGCAGTGGAAAAACCGAAGGCAGTGGCAGTGATGTATGTCCCAGGCCACCAGTCTGCCAAGACGCCGGAAGCTGTCGGTAACAACAGAGCAGATCAAGAAGCAAAGAGAGTAGCAATGGTGAGTCCTCCCATGGAGACAGGGCAACCTTCCACGGTTGCGGCGATAGACGTGCCGGTCCCAGAGCTCCCTCCGCTACCCCCCCGACCAGAATACTCCACAGAGGATTTCACTTGGATGAGAGCCCACTCCCCCTTTAGAGAAGGGGAAGACGGATGGAAAAGCGACTTGGAGGGCAAGTTAGTTCTGCCTGAAAAACTCGGACGATTCCTGTTGGCTAACTTACATAAGTCCACCCATTTGGGGCGGAGAAAATTACTAGACTTGTTGACATCTGCGCAGCTCCGATTTCCGAACCAGACCATAGCAGTCCGCCAAATTGTGGAAGATTGTGCCAGCTGCACAATCATGAAACCAGGACGAAGGGAGGGCACCATACAGGTACTCGGGAACGGGGGAGGGCTCCGGGAAGAAGTTGGGAAGTGGATTTTACTGAGGTAAAACCGGGAAAGTTTGGGTACAAATATTTGCTGGTATTCATAGATACCTTTTCAGGCTGGGTGGAGGCTTTTCCTACAAAGAAGGAGACGAGTCAGGTAGTGGCAAAGGCTTTGCTAGAGGAAATCATACCCAGATATGGGGTGCCCGAGGCAATTGGGTCAGATAACGGTCCGGCTTTTGTTAGTAAGGTCCTGCAGGGACTAGCCCAGACTATGGGGGCCAATTGGAAGCTACATTGTGAATATAACCCCCAGAGCTCAGGGCAAGTAGAAAGGATGAATAGGACACTAAAGGAGACTTTAGCCAAATTGGCCCTGGAGACTGGCGGTGATTGGGTGACGCTCCTTCCCTTGGCCATCTTCCGAGTCCGGAACTCCCCCTATGTCCATGGGCTAACTCCCTTTGAGATCCTGTATGGGGCTCCACCCCCCATCATTCAGAGGACCTTAAGCCCAGAACTAGGTGATCTGGCCCCAAATTACCTGACCATGTTGCAGGCTTTAGCTAAAGTGCAACAACGGATTTGGCCCTTAATTCAAGCATACCACGCTGTTAAGAGGGACCCGGCTCCGGAACATGGCATAGTCCCGGGTGACATGGTATGGGTTAAAAGGCATCAGTCCAAAACCCTAGAGCCTAGATGGAAAGGACCTTATGTTGTACTGTTTACTACCCCTACCGCCCTCAAGGTTGATGGCATCGGACCTTGGATCCACCACTCCCACGTGCGTCGAGCCAATCATCAAAAACAAGAAGGGGTCAAGGAGTGGACTGTACGGCGGCACCCAGACAACCCATTAAAGCTAAAGCTTTTGTGGCCCCGGGAACATGCAGAGCCTTCAGGAGCAGCCACGGATGGGGTGGCTGATCGCTCTGATCTTGCTCAATGCCCAGAGCGGGAGCCTCGCAGAAACCAACCCTCACCAGCCCTATAAGCAAACCTGGATACTCACCGATGGGGAGACTCATACCACCCTCAACGAGACTACTCGCACTGCCCCCATAGGAACTTGGTGGCCGGAGCTTCAGTTCTGCTTCAGGGACATCAATCCTGCCTACAAGTCTACTGCCCCGGAGTCAGCCCGACGTTATGGGTTTTATGCCTGCCCCGGCCACAAAAAGAACCAGGAATGTGGGGGGATACAATACTCCTTCTGTAGGTCATGGGCATGTGTCACATCCAATGATAGTGAATGGAAATGGGGGATATCAAAATCAGACCTAGTCAAATTTGCCTTTGTAAATGGGATATTAAGGGGGCACAGAATTCCAATACCCACCCATAAATGCCAGCCCACGGATCTAGATAGAATCAAGGTCACTTTCACTGAAACTGGCAAGAAGGACACCCCTGGGTGGATACAAGGTAAGGTATGGGGACTTGTATTTTATAAATATGGTGGACATGCTGGCTCGACCATAGTGGTCAGATTAAAAATTGAGCCCATAGGGCCACCGTCCACAGCAGTAGGCCCCAATAAGGTACTTAGGCCACCCAATGTAAAGCCATCTCCCCAACCTTCCACAACTCACCACCTTCCCTCAACCATAGCTCGGGCTAATGTTACAACTCCAAGACCATCAGAAACCAGCCCTCCCCTGGTGAGGCCCAGTCTCATGACCGCATCTAAAGACCCCCTCTGGGAGCTAGTGGTTGCTGCCTTCCTGACGTTAAACCACACCAACCCTAACATGACCAACTCCTGTTGGTTATGTTATGATGTGAGGCCCCCATTCTATGAGGCAATAGGGCTAAACACCACTCACGATACCTCATCTGAGGAAAACCCTACTCAATGTTCCTGGGGAGACCGTAAGAGAGGTCTGACCATACAGCAGGTAAACGGCCAAGGAACCTGCTTAGGAAAAGTGCCAAAGAACAGACGGGACTTATGTACTGTTATTAACGCCAGTTCTACCTGGGGAAATGCTATTAAATGGGTAATTCCAAAGGACAATGGGTGGTGGCTATGCTCGCGGTCCGGACTCACCCCATGCCTATCAACTAAGGTGTTTAACAGCTCTAAAGAATTCTGTGTTATAGTGGTTGTGCTGCCCCGCATCCTCTATCATTCGGAGGAAAGTCTATATTCATACTGGAATATAGGAACAGGTGAGAGAAAGAAGAGAGAGCCTATTTCTACACTAACCATTGCTACCCTACTTAGCCTAGGGGTGGCTGGGGCAGGGACCGGCATAGCCTCCCTGGCTACTCAACATAAAGGGATGTCTTCGCTGCGCGCAGCCATAGACGAAGATATAGAGAGAATAGAAACCTCCATTAGCCACCTAGAAAAATCCCTCACTTCTCTGTCTGAGGTAGTACTTCAAAACCGACGAGGTCTGGACTTGTTGTTCCTCCAAAAAGGGGGACTATGCGTTGCTCTAGGGGAAGAATGTTGTTTTTACGCTGACCATACCGGAGTTGTTCGTGACTCCATGTCTAAACTCCGAAAGAGCCTGGAACAAAGAAAACGAGAAAAAGAGGCAGGGGAAAGCTGGTTCGAGTCTTGGTTTAACCAGTCCCCATGGTTGGCTACCCTTTTATCTGCACTGGCAGGGCCAATAATAATCATCCTACTGCTTGTTACCATAGGACCCTGGATTCTAAACCGACTTATGACTTTTGTCAAAAGTCGAATTAATACTATCCAACTTCTGGTCCTCCGCCAACAATATCAGGCTCTTCATCCTCTTGAGGATGATTCCTCAATTTAGGCCATAAGAAAGGGGGGAATGAAAGGAATAGGAGGTCTCAGCGGGCCCCAACCCCCTTGTTGGAGAAACCAGTACCAAACATCCCATGTAGATAAGATAAGCAATGCGGCAGGGCTCAGTTAGGGCATATAGAATGTGAGGAATGCAAGATGTGAGATACGAGCAAGATGTGAGGTACGAGCAAGATGTGAAGTACGTGCAGGATGTGCTCTCCCTGCTTGTCTAATGTTGATAACAAAAATATGCACGCCACTGCAGTCTATATAAGATTTCCCCCTAAGAGGCTCAGGGTCTTGCTTTCCTAACCGGTCCTGCGTGTCCGTGTGGGAGCTCGACCCTGGCTAGCCAGTCCAATAAACTCTGCTTTGTTGATTGCATTCACGCCTGGCTCTCTGTCTCTCGGGGGAATAGGATTCCGGGTCCTAACATTTGGAGGTCCCACCGAGATTTCATTTTCTCGAGAGACAGAACCTGCCTGCGAGAAAGCAGGGGCGATCCCAAGTCCTAGGCGTTGGGATGGGATCCCAGACCCTCATTTGGAGGAACTTGAGTGTTCCATTTGGGCCGCGTCGGGGATTCGGCCAATCCCCAGGGAGATTCATTCTGGGAATCTTGCAAGGAGGACCACAGGGTCCTATTGGGAGAGGCTTTCCTCTCATTTGGGCTCGAGCATTTTAGGAACCCTGGCGCCAGGTGAAGAACTAATTGAGCTAGTCGACCGACCACCCGTCAAGTGGACGCCTTTCGGCCTGATATCCCAGTTCGACGGTGAGGAGGTTGAATGGGGTGCGCACCAGTGTGAGAGAAGGACCGGTCCGAGCGAGTGCTGGAGAGTGTTGTGTGTGTGTGGAATTATTGTTGCCTTTACCCTTTTTGTTCTATCTCTCTTGGTGTTTGAGTCTCCTTCCACAATGGGACAGGGACAAACAACCCCAAAGTCTCTGATCCTTTCTCACTTTCCAGAAGTTAAAGAAAGGGCCTTAAATGCGGGTCTGGTCATCAAGAAAGGTAAGTTCGACACCTTTTGTTCTGCAGAGTGGCCCACCTTTGGAGTCGGGTGGCCCATTCAAGGTTCCCTCTCCCTAGACCTGATCACTAAGGTTAAAGCAGTCAATTTTCAGCCAGACAATCGAGGCCATCCAGACCAAGTTCCTTACATTTTGGTTTGGGAGGATCTGGTGAGGAACCCTCCCCCTTGGTTAACAGTTTTTCTGACCCACCCCTCCAGTTCGGCCCCCGGGGATAAAACCCCAGTCACGCCCGCCTTGGTCATAAAGGAGGAGGAAAAACTTCCTCTTCCCACCTTGACCGGTCCTCAAATTAGGGCATCTCCTTCACCATCTCCGGTCTTACCAGAGAGTTCCCCCCTTTACCCATCCCTCGCAGGGGCAGAGGAAGATCGGCCGCCTCCATACGTGACTCCCCCTGGCCAAGCCAGTGCCCCGGAGGAGGAAATTTCCTCATCCTCCTCAACAGGACTGGCAGCAGGAGGAGGAATGGGTCGAAGACTTCGCCCCCGAGGGATCCGGGAAAGGGAGGGGGAAGACGGGCCCCCCTCATCAACACAGGGGGAGGAAACTGTCCCTACACTTCCAGTCCGGATGGTGGGCCAAGGGGGACCGGGAGGAGGGCAACAGTTTCAGTACTGGCCCTTCTCCTCCAGTGATCTATATAACTGGAGGACGCAGAACCCGCCCTTTTCTGAAGACCCCAAGTGTCTCATAGATCTCCTGGAGTCCATCATGCATACACACCGCCCCACTTGGGATGACTGTCATCAGCTGCTCAATACTCTTTTTACGACGGAGGAACGAGAGCGCATCCTCAACGAAGCGAGGAAGAACGTCTTGGGGGATAATGGGAGACCCACAACTCTCCAACCGGCCATAGACGAGGCTTTTCCCCTACGCCGCCCTGATTGGGATTTCGGGACCGCAGAAGGTAGGGAGCGTCTTCGGATCTACCGCCAGACTCTTATGGCCGGTCTCCGAGCGGCCGCTAGAAGGCCCACCAATTTTGCAAAAGTAAAAGCAGTCATTCAAGGGGAAAACGAAAGCCCAGCCGGTTTCTTAGAGCGCCTCCATGAGGCATACCGTCAGTACACCCCGATTGACCCTGAGGCGGACCTCCACCGGTCTGCTCTGGTACTCTCATTCATTAATCAGGCAGCCCCAGACATTAGGAGAAAACTCAATAAACAGGAAAACTTAGGGGAGATGACTATAAGGGAAATGCTACAGGTAGCAGAAAAGGTCTTTACCGCTAGGGAAACTCCAGAAGAAAGGGAGGAAAGACAGAGAAAGGAAGACAGGGAAGCCCAGGAGAAATTGAGAAAGGAGGACCGGGAGTTCCAGGCTAAGGAAAACCGAAAGCAACAGAGAGAAATGGCTCGTATTTTCCTAGCGGGTGTCCGGGACCAACCCAGAGGAGGGGGCCACGCCAGGACCCCGGATAAGGAACACTGTTTTTACTGTAAGGAAACGGGGCATTGGAAGAGAGAATGTCCTAAGTTAAAGGGAAGAAGAGGGTTTGGAAGGAGACCGGGGGAAAACAGGGAAAGGGAACGAGCAGTAGAGCAGGCCAGAGTCCTTCTAGCCGGAGAAGAGGACTGAAGGAGACGGGGCTCAGACCCCCTCCCCGAGTCCTGGGTAACAATGCATGTGGAAGGGAAGCCGATGGGGTTCATGGTGGATACCGGCGCCCAATATTCGGTTTTAAACAAGGCACATGGACCTTTGAACAAGGCACGAACAAGTGTTGTTCAGGGGGCCACCGGTACGCAGTTATGTACACGGACTACCAAAAGAAAGGTGAACTTAGGAAAACACCAGGTCACACACTCCTTCTTGGTCGTCCCTGAGAGCCCCGCTCCCCTGCTCGGACGGGACCTACTCACCAAAATAGGGGCCCATATCCATTTTGAACCAGATGGAATAATTGTGACTGATCGAGAAGGGAGCCCGATTCATGTCTTGTCCCTATCATTGGCTGACGAGCATCGTCTGTTTGAGAGTCAACAGGAACCAGGAGGGGACATGACTCATTGGGTAAAAAGATTTCCCACGGCCTGGGCGGAGACTGCGGGAACCGGCCTCGCCAAACACCTCCCGCCCGTAGTTATACAATTGAAGGCTTCTGCTCTCCCCATTCGGGTGAAACAGTATCCTATGCCTGAGGAGGCCCGAAGAGGCATAGCCCCTCATATCCACAGGCTAATAAAGGAAGGAGTACTGCGACCTTGTCAGTCTGCCTGGAATACTCCTCTGCTCCCCGTCCGAAAGCCGGGAAGCGGGGACTATAGGCCTGTGCAAGACCTACGAAAGGTAAACGAGCGGACGGAGGACATTCATCCCACCGTTCCGAATCCCTATACCTTGCTCAGCCACCTACCCCCCTCGCAAGTATGGTATACAACCCTTGATTTGAAAGATGCTTTCTTCAGCATTCCATTGTCAGAAATTAGTCAGCCGCTATTTGCTTTCGAATGGCAAGAAGATGGGGGCCAATCCGGACAGCTCACTTGGACCAGACTGCCGCAAGGATTTAAAAACTCTCCCACCCTGTTTAATGAGGCCCTGAGCCAGGACCTGGAACCTTTTCGTCGGAGCCACCCACGAGTCACTCTATTACAGTATGTTGATGACTTAGAGAGGAGTGCATCAAGGCTACTGAACACCTGCTAACGGAATTAGGTGAGCTGGGGTATCGGGCAAGTGCCAAGAAAACTCACATCTGTAAAAGGTCAGTGACATATTTGGGTTATCGGATTGCAGATGGGGCAAGGTGGCTGACTGATGCCATGAAACAGACTATTCTGGCTATCCCATCCCCGACATCCACTAGGGGGGTGAGAGAATTCCTGGGCTCCGCGGGGTTCTGTAGACTCTGGATTCCAGGATTTGCGGAAATAGCCAGACCCCTATATGAGGCCACCAAAGAAGCTCCAGATTGGAGTTGGGGAGAGAGAGAACAACAGGCCTTTGATCAGCTAAAAGACGCTCTTTTGCAGGCCCCTGCCTTAGCCTTGCCAGATCCTACAAGACCATTCACTCTGTTTGTAGATGAGAAAAAGGGCGTAGCCAAAGGAGTCTTGACCCAACAGCTAGGTCCCTGGAAGAGACCAGTGGCATACTTTTCCAAGAAATTAGACGCAGTAGCGGCAGGATGGCCCCCCTGCCTCCGCATCATAGCGGCCATTGCCGTGCTGGTGAGAGAAGCCGATAAACTAACCTTTGGACAGGCCCTCTGGGTAACGGCCCCTCACCCGGTGGAGGGAATCCTTAAACAACCCCCTGGGAAATGGATGACGAATGCCAGGCTCACCCATTACCAGGGGCTCTTGTTGGATTCCCCTCGGATCACATTCACAGATCCCGTAATCCTGAACCCTGCCACCTTGTTGCCTAACCCGGAACTGCAGACACCTGTCCATAACTGCAAAGAATTCCTCTCCGAAGTTACACAGGTACGGGCTGACCTAAAGGATACCCCCCTGTCCGGCTGCAAATTAAACTGGTACACGGATGGAAGCAGTTTTTTCCAAGATGGAGCCCGAAGGGCAGGGGCAGCTGTAGTCGACCAAGAAGGAAATACGGTATGGAGCAGCGCCCTCCCACCCGGAACATCAGCCCAAAAAGCGGAATTAATTGCCTTGGCAGAGGCCCTGGAGAGGGCAAAAGGAAAGCGAGTCAATATCTACACCGATAGCCGCTATGCTTTCGGTACCATCCATGTCCACGGGGCCATCTATCGCGAAAGAGGATTCCGCACAGCAGAAGGAAAACATCTAAAGAACCTAGCCGAAGTCCAGCGTCTATTAATGGCAGTGGAAAAACCGAAGGCAGTGGCAGTGATGTATGTCCCAGGCCACCAGTCTGCCAAGACGCCGGAAGCTGTCGGTAACAACAGAGCAGATCAAGAAGCAAAGAGAGTAGCAATGGTGAGTCCTCCCATGGAGACAGGGCAACCTTCCACGGTTGCGGCGATAGACGTGCCGGTCCCAGAGCTCCCTCCGCTACCCCCCCGACCAGAATACTCCACAGAGGATTTCACTTGGATGAGAGCCCACTCCCCCTTTAGAGAAGGGGAAGACGGATGGAAAAGCGACTTGGAGGGCAAGTTAGTTCTGCCTGAAAAACTCGGACGATTCCTGTTGGCTAACTTACATAAGTCCACCCATTTGGGGCGGAGAAAATTACTAGACTTGTTGACATCTGCGCAGCTCCGATTTCCGAACCAGACCATAGCAGTCCGCCAAATTGTGGAAGATTGTGCCAGCTGCACAATCATGAAACCAGGACGAAGGGAGGGGCACCATACAGGTACTCGGGAACGGGGGAGGGCTCCGGGAAGAAGTTGGGAAGTGGATTTTACTGAGGTAAAACCGGGAAAGTTTGGGCACAAATATTTGCTGGTATTCATAGATACCTTTTCAGGCTGGGTGGAGGCTTTTCCTACAAAGAAGGAGACGAGTCAGGTAGTGGCAAAGGCTTTGCTAGAGGAAATCATACCCAGATATGGGGTGCCCGAGGCAATTGGGTCAGATAACGGTCCGGCTTTTGTTAGTAAGGTCCTGCAGGGACTAGCCCAGACTATGGGGGCCAATTGGAAGCTACATTGTGAATATAACCCCCAGAGCTCAGGGCAAGTAGAAAGGATGAATAGGACACTAAAGGAGACTTTAGCCAAATTGGCCCTGGAGACTGGCGGTGATTGGGTGACGCTCCTTCCCTTGGCCATCTTCCGAGTCCGGAACTCCCCCTATGTCCATGGGCTAACTCCCTTTGAGATCCTGTATGGGGCTCCACCCCCCATCATTCAGAGGACCTTAAGCCCAGAACTAGGTGATCTGGCCCCAAATTACCTGACCATGTTGCAGGCTTTAGCTAAAGTGCAACAACGGATTTGGCCCTTAATTCAAGCATACCACGCTGTTAAGAGGGACCCGGCTCCGGAACATGGCATAGTCCCGGGTGACATGGTATGGGTTAAAAGGCATCAGTCCAAAACCCTAGAGCCTAGATGGAAAGGACCTTATGTTGTACTGTTTACTACCCCTACCGCCCTCAAGGTTGATGGCATCGGACCTTGGATCCACCACTCCCACGTGCGTCGAGCCAATCATCAAAAACAAGAAGGGGTCAAGGAGTGGACTGTACGGCGGCACCCAGACAACCCATTAAAGCTAAAGCTTTTGTGGCCCCGGGAACATGCAGAGCCTTCAGGAGCAGCCACGGATGGGGTGGCTGATCGCTCTGATCTTGCTCAATGCCCAGAGCGGGAGCCTCGCAGAAACCAACCCTCACCAGCCCTATAAGCAAACCTGGATACTCACCGATGGGGAGACTCATACCACCCTCAACGAGACTACTCGCACTGCCCCCATAGGAACTTGGTGGCCGGAGCTTCAGTTCTGCTTCAGGGACATCAATCCTGCCTACAAGTCTACTGCCCCGGAGTCAGCCCGACGTTATGGGTTTTATGCCTGCCCCGGCCACAAAAAGAACCAGGAATGTGGGGGGATACAATACTCCTTCTGTAGGTCATGGGCATGTGTCACATCCAATGATAGTGAATGGAAATGGGGGATATCAAAATCAGACCTAGTCAAATTTGCCTTTGTAAATGGGATATTAAGGGGGCACAGAATTCCAATACCCACCCATAAATGCCAGCCCACGGATCTAGATAGAATCAAGGTCACTTTCACTGAAACTGGCAAGAAGGACACCCCTGGGTGGATACAAGGTAAGGTATGGGGACTTGTATTTTATAAATATGGTGGACATGCTGGCTCGACCATAGTGGTCAGATTAAAAATTGAGCCCATAGGGCCACCGTCCACAGCAGTAGGCCCCAATAAGGTACTTAGGCCGCCCAATGTAAAGCCATCTCCCCAACCTTCCACAACTCACCACCTTCCCTCAACCATAGCTCGGGCTAATGTTACAACTCCAAGACCATCAGAAACCAGCCCTCCCCTGGTGAGGCCCAGTCTCATGACCGCATCTAAAGACCCCCTCTGGGAGCTAGTGGTTGCTGCCTTCCTGACGTTAAACCACACCAACCCTAACATGACCAACTCCTGTTGGTTATGTTATGATGTGAGGCCCCCATTCTATGAGGCAATAGGGCTAAACACCACTCACGATACCTCATCTGAGGAAAACCCTACTCAATGTTCCTGGGGAGACCGTAAGAGAGGTCTGACCATACAGCAGGTAAACGGCCAAGGAACCTGCTTAGGAAAAGTGCCAAAGAACAGACGGGACTTATGTACTGTTATTAACGCCAGTTCTACCTGGGGAAATGCTATTAAATGGGTAATTCCAAAGGACAATGGGTGGTGGCTATGCTCGCGGTCCGGACTCACCCCATGCCTATCAACTAAGGTGTTTAACAGCTCTAAAGAATTCTGTGTTATAGTGGTTGTGCTGCCCCGCATCCTCTATCATTCGGAGGAAAGTCTATATTCATACTGGAATATAGGAACAGGTGAGAGAAAGAAGAGAGAGCCTATTTCTACACTAACCATTGCTACCCTACTTAGCCTAGGGGTGGCTGGGGCAGGGACCGGCATAGCCTCCCTGGCTACTCAACATAAAGGGATGTCTTCGCTGCGCGCAGCCATAGACGAAGATATAGAGAGAATAGAAACCTCCATTAGCCACCTAGAAAAATCCCTCACTTCTCTGTCTGAGGTAGTACTTCAAAACCGACGAGGTCTGGACTTGTTGTTCCTCCAAAAAGGGGGACTATGCGTTGCTCTAGGGGAAGAATGTTGTTTTTACGCTGACCATACCGGAGTTGTTCGTGACTCCATGTCTAAACTCCGAAAGAGCCTGGAACAAAGAAAACGAGAAAAAGAGGCAGGGGAAAGCTGGTTCGAGTCTTGGTTTAACCAGTCCCCATGGTTGGCTACCCTTTTATCTGCACTGGCAGGGCCAATAATAATCATCCTACTGCTTGTTACCATAGGACCCTGGATTCTAAACCGACTTATGACTTTTGTCAAAAGTCGAATTAATACTATCCAACTTCTGGTCCTCCGCCAACAATATCAGGCTCTTCATCCTCTTGAGGATGATTCCTCAATTTAGGCCATAAGAAAGGGGGGAATGAAAGGAATAGGAGGTCTCAGCGGGCCCCAACCCCCTTGTTGGAGAAACCAGTACCAAACATCCCATGTAGATAAGATAAGCAATGCGGCAGGGCTCAGTTAGGGCATATAGAATGTGAGGAATGCAAGATGTGAGGTACGAGCAAGATGTGAAGTACGTGCAGGATGTGCTCTCCCTGCTTGTCTAATGTTGATAACAAAAATATGCACGCCACTGCAGTCTATATAAGATTTCCCCCTAAGAGGCTCAGGGTCTTGCTTTCCTAACCGGTCCTGCGTGTCCGTGTGGGAGCTCGACCCTGGCTAGCCAGTCCAATAAACTCTGCTTTGTTGATTGCATTCACGCCTGGCTCTCTGTCTCTCGGGGGAATAGGATTCCGGGTCCTAACATTTGGAGGTCCCACCGAGATTTCATTTTCTCGAGAGACAGAACCTGCCTGCGAGAAAGCAGGGGCGATCCCAAGTCCTAGGCGTTGGGATGGGATCCCAGACCCTCATTTGGAGGAACTTGAGTGTTCCATTTGGGCCGCGTCGGGGATTCGGCCAATCCCCAGGGAGATTCATTCTGGGAATCTTGCAAGGAGGACCACAGGGTCCTATTGGGAGAGGCTTTCCTCTCATTTGGGCTCGAGCATTTTAGGAACCCTGGCGCCAGGTGAAGAACTAATTGAGCTAGTCGACCGACCACCCGTCAAGTGGACGCCTTTCGGCCTGATATCCCAGTTCGACGGTGAGGAGGTTGAATGGGGTGCGCACCAGTGTGAGAGAAGGACCGGTCCGAGCGAGTGCTGGAGAGTGTTGTGTGTGTGTGGAATTATTGTTGCCTTTACCCTTTTTGTTCTATCTCTCTTGGTGTTTGAGTCTCCTTCCACAATGGGACAGGGACAAACAACCCCAAAGTCTCTGATCCTTTCTCACTTTCCAGAAGTTAAAGAAAGGGCCTTAAATGCGGGTCTGGTCATCAAGAAAGGTAAGTTCGACACCTTTTGTTCTGCAGAGTGGCCCACCTTTGGAGTCGGGTGGCCCATTCAAGGTTCCCTCTCCCTAGACCTGATCACTAAGGTTAAAGCAGTCAATTTTCAGCCAGACAATCGAGGCCATCCAGACCAAGTTCCTTACATTTTGGTTTGGGAGGATCTGGTGAGGAACCCTCCCCCTTGGTTAACAGTTTTTCTGACCCACCCCTCCAGTTCGGCCCCCGGGGATAAAACCCCAGTCACGCCCGCCTTGGTCATAAAGGAGGAGGAAAAACTTCCTCTTCCCACCTTGACCGGTCCTCAAATTAGGGCATCTCCTTCACCATCTCCGGTCTTACCAGAGAGTTCCCCCCTTTACCCATCCCTCGCAGGGGCAGAGGAAGATCGGCCGCCTCCATACGTGACTCCCCCTGGCCAAGCCAGTGCCCCGGAGGAGGAAATTTCCTCATCCTCCTCAACAGGACTGGCAGCAGGAGGAGGAATGGGTCGAAGACTTCGCCCCCGAGGGATCCGGGAAAGGGAGGGGGAAGACGGGCCCCCCTCATCAACACAGGGGGAGGAAACTGTCCCTACACTTCCAGTCCGGATGGTGGGCCAAGGGGGACCGGGAGGAGGGCAACAGTTTCAGTACTGGCCCTTCTCCTCCAGTGATCTATATAACTGGAGGACGCAGAACCCGCCCTTTTCTGAAGACCCCAAGTGTCTCATAGATCTCCTGGAGTCCATCATGCATACACACCGCCCCACTTGGGATGACTGTCATCAGCTGCTCAATACTCTTTTTACGACGGAGGAACGAGAGCGCATCCTCAACGAAGCGAGGAAGAACGTCTTGGGGGATAATGGGAGACCCACAACTCTCCAACCGGCCATAGACGAGGCTTTTCCCCTACGCCGCCCTGATTGGGATTTCGGGACCGCAGAAGGTAGGGAGCGTCTTCGGATCTACCGCCAGACTCTTATGGCCGGTCTCCGAGCGGCCGCTAGAAGGCCCACCAATTTTGCAAAAGTAAAAGCAGTCATTCAAGGGGAAAACGAAAGCCCAGCCGGTTTCTTAGAGCGCCTCCATGAGGCATACCGTCAGTACACCCCGATTGACCCTGAGGCGGACCTCCACCGGTCTGCTCTGGTACTCTCATTCATTAATCAGGCAGCCCCAGACATTAGGAGAAAACTCAATAAACAGGAAAACTTAGGGGAGATGACTATAAGGGAAATGCTACAGGTAGCAGAAAAGGTCTTTACCGCTAGGGAAACTCCAGAAGAAAGGGAGGAAAGACAGAGAAAGGAAGACAGGGAAGCCCAGGAGAAATTGAGAAAGGAGGACCGGGAGTTCCAGGCTAAGGAAAACCGAAAGCAACAGAGAGAAATGGCTCGTATTTTCCTAGCGGGTGTCCGGGACCAACCCAGAGGAGGGGGCCACGCCAGGACCCCGGATAAGGAACACTGTTTTTACTGTAAGGAAACGGGGCATTGGAAGAGAGAATGTCCTAAGTTAAAGGGAAGAAGAGGGTTTGGAAGGAGACCGGGGGAAAACAGGGAAAGGGAACGAGCAGTAGAGCAGGCCAGAGTCCTTCTAGCCGGAGAAGAGGACTGAAGGAGACGGGGCTCAGACCCCCTCCCCGAGTCCTGGGTAACAATGCATGTGGAAGGGAAGCCGATGGGGTTCATGGTGGATACCGGCGCCCAATATTCGGTTTTAAACAAGGCACATGGACCTTTGAACAAGGCACGAACAAGTGTTGTTCAGGGGGCCACCGGTACGCAGTTATGTACATGGACTACCAAAAGAAAGGTGAACTTAGGAAAACACCAGGTCACACACTCCTTCTTGGTCGTCCCTGAGAGCCCCGCTCCCCTGCTCGGACGGGACCTACTCACCAAAATAGGGGCCCATATCCATTTTGAACCAGATGGAATAATTGTGACTGATCGAGAAGGGAGCCCGATTCATGTCTTGTCCCTATCATTGGCTGACGAGCATCGTCTGTTTGAGAGTCAACAGGAACCAGGAGGGGACATGACTCATTGGGTAAAAAGATTTCCCACGGCCTGGGCGGAGACTGCGGGAACCGGCCTCGCCAAACACCTCCCGCCCGTAGTTATACAATTGAAGGCTTCTGCTCTCCCCATTCGGGTGAAACAGTATCCTATGCCTGAGGAGGCCCGAAGAGGCATAGCCCCTCATATCCACAGGCTAATAAAGGAAGGAGTACTGCGACCTTGTCAGTCTGCCTGGAATACTCCTCTGCTCCCCGTCCGAAAGCCGGGAAGCGGGGACTATAGGCCTGTGCAAGACCTACGAAAGGTAAACGAGCGGACGGAGGACATTCATCCCACCGTTCCAAATCCCTATACCTTGCTCAGCCACCTACCCCCCTCGCAAGTATGGTATACAACCCTTGATTTGAAAGATGCTTTCTTCAGCATTCCATTGTCAGAAATTAGTCAGCCGCTATTTGCTTTCGAATGGCAAGAAGATGGGGGCCAATCCGGACAGCTCACTTGGACCAGACTGCCACAAGGATTTAAAAACTCTCCCACCCTGTTTAATGAGGCCCTGAGCCAGGACCTGGAACCTTTTCGTTGGAGCCACCCACGAGTCACTCTATTACAGTATGTTGATGACTTACTGTTAGCGGCAGAAACCCGAGAGGAGTGCATCAAGGCTACTGAACACCTGCTAACGGAATTAGGTGAGATGGGGTATCGGGCAAGTGCCAAGAAAACTCACATCTGTAAAAGGTCAGTGACATATTTGGGTTATCGGATTGCAGATGGGGCAAGGTGGCTGACTGATGCCATGAAACAGACTATTCTGGCTATCCCATCCCCGACATCCACTAGGGGGGTAAGAGAATTCCTGGGCTCCGCGGGGTTCTGTAGACTCTGGATTCCAGGATTTGCGGAAATAGCCAGACCCCTATATGAGGCCACCAAAGAAGCTCCAGATTGGAGTTGGGGAGAGAGAGAACAACAGGCTAAAAGACGCTCTTTTGCAGGCCCCTGCCTTAGCCTTGCCAGATCCTACAAGACCATTCACTCTGTTTGTAGATGAGAAAAAGGGCGTAGCCAAAGGAGTCTTGACCCAACAGCTAGGTCCCTGGAAGAGACCAGTGGCATACTTTTCCAAGAAATTAGACGCAGTAGCGGCAGGATGGCCCCCCTGCCTCCGCATCATAGCGGCCATTGCCGTGCTGGTGAGAGAAGCCGATAAACTAACCTTTGGACAGGCCCTCTGGGTAACGGCCCCTCACCCGGTGGAGGGAATCCTTAAACAACCCCCTGGGAAATGGATGACGAATGCCAGGCTCACCCATTACCAGGGGCTCTTGTTGGATTCCCCTCGGATCACATTCACAGATCCCGTAATCCTGAACCCTGCCACCTTGTTGCCTAACCCGGAACTGCAGACACCTGTCCATAACTGCAAAGAATTCCTCTCCGAAGTTACACAGGTACGGGCTGACCTAAAGGATACCCCCCTGTCCGGCTGCAAATTAAACTGGTACACGGATGGAAGCAGTTTTTTCCAAGATGGAGCCCGAAGGGCAGGGGCAGCTGTAGTCGACCAAGAAGGAAATACGGTATGGAGCAGCGCCCTCCCACCCGGAACATCAGCCCAAAAAGCGGAATTAATTGCCTTGGCAGAGGCCCTGGAGAGGGCAAAAGGAAAGCGAGTCAATATCTACACCGATAGCCGCTATGCTTTCGGTACCATCCATGTCCACGGGGCCATCTATCGCGAAAGAGGATTCCGCACAGCAGAAGGAAAACATCTAAAGAACCTAGCCGAAGTCCAGCGTCTATTAATGGCAGTGGAAAAACCGAAGGCAGTGGCAGTGATGTATGTCCCAGGCCACCAGTCTGCCAAGACGCCGGAAGCTGTCGGTAACAACAGAGCAGATCAAGAAGCAAAGAGAGTAGCAATGGTGAGTCCTCCCATGGAGACAGGGCAACCTTCCACGGTTGCGGCGATAGACGTGCCGGTCCCAGAGCTCCCTCCGCTACCCCCCCGACCAGAATACTCCACAGAGGATTTCACTTGGATGAGAGCCCACTCCCCCTTTAGAGAAGGGGAAGACGGATGGAAAAGCGACTTGGAGGGCAAGTTAGTTCTGCCTGAAAAACTCGGACGATTCCTGTTGGCTAACTTACATAAGTCCACCCATTTGGGGCGGAGAAAATTACTAGACTTGTTGACATCTGCACAGCTCCGATTTCCGAACCAGACCATAGCAGTCCGCCAAATTGTGGAAGATTGTGCCAGCTGCACAATCATGAAACCAGGACGAAGGGAGGGCACCATACAGGTACTCGGGAACGGGGGAGGGCTCCGGGAAGAAGTTGGGAAGTGGATTTTACTGAGGTAAAACCGGGAAAGTTTGGGTACAAATATTTGCTGGTATTCATAGATACCTTTTCAGGCTGGGTGGAGGCTTTTCCTACAAAGAAGGAGACGAGTCAGGTAGTGGCAAAGGCTTTGCTAGAGGAAATCATACCCAGATATGGGGTGCCCGAGGCAATTGGGTCAGATAACGGTCTGGCTTTTGTTAGTAAGGTCCTGCAGGGACTAGCCCAGACTATGGGGGCCAATTGGAAGCTACATTGTGAATATAACCCCCAGAGCTCAGGGCAAGTAGAAAGGATGAATAGGACACTAAAGGAGACTTTAGCCAAATTGGCCCTGGAGACTGGCGGTGATTGGGTGACGCTCCTTCCCTTGGCCATCTTCCGAGTCCGGAACTCCCCCTATGTCCATGGGCTAACTCCCTTTGAGATCCTGTATGGGGCTCCACCCCCCATCATTCAGAGGACCTTAAGCCCAGAACTAGGTGATCTGGCCCCAAATTACCTGACCATGTTGCAGGCTTTAGCTAAAGTGCAACAACGGATTTGGCCCTTAATTCAAGCATACCACGCTGTTAAGAGGGACCCGGCTCCGGAACATGGCATAGTCCCGGGTGACATGGTATGGGTTAAAAGGCATCAGTCCAAAACCCTAGAGCCTAGATGGAAAGGACCTTATGTTGTACTGTTTACTACCCCTACCGCCCTCAAGGTTGATGGCATCGGACCTTGGATCCACCACTCCCACGTGCGTCGAGCCAATCATCAAAAACAAGAAGGGGTCAAGGAGTGGACTGTACGGCGGCACCCAGACAACCCATTAAAGCTAAAGCTTTTGTGGCCCCGGGAACATGCAGAGCCTTCAGGAGCAGCCACGGATGGGGTGGCTGATCGCTCTGATCTTGCTCAATGCCCAGAGCGGGAGCCTCGCAGAAACCAACCCTCACCAGCCCTATAAGCAAACCTGGATACTCACCGATGGGGAGACTCATACCACCCTCAACGAGACTACTCGCACTGCCCCCATAGGAACTTGGTGGCCGGAGCTTCAGTTCTGCTTCAGGGACATCAATCCTGCCTACAAGTCTACTGCCCCGGAGTCAGCCCGACGTTATGGGTTTTATGCCTGCCCCGGCCACAAAAAGAACCAGGAATGTGGGGGGATACAATACTCCTTCTGTAGGTCATGGGCATGTGTCACATCCAATGATAGTGAATGGAAATGGGGGATATCAAAATCAGACCTAGTCAAATTTGCCTTTGTAAATGGGATATTAAGGGGGCACAGAATTCCAATACCCACCCATAAATGCCAGCCCACGGATCTAGATAGAATCAAGGTCACTTTCACTGAAACTGGCAAGAAGGACACCCCTGGGTGGATACAAGGTAAGGTATGGGGACTTGTATTTTATAAATATGGTGGACATGCTGGCTCGACCATAGTGGTCAGATTAAAAATTGAGCCCATAGGGCCACCGTCCACAGCAGTAGGCCCCAATAAGGTACTTAGGCCGCCCAATGTAAAGCCATCTCCCCAACCTTCCACAACTCACCACCTTCCCTCAACCATAGCTCGGGCTAATGTTACAACTCCAAGACCATCAGAAACCAGCCCTCCCCTGGTGAGGCCCAGTCTCATGACCGCATCTAAAGACCCCCTCTGGGAGCTAGTGGTTGCTGCCTTCCTGACGTTAAACCACACCAACCCTAACATGACCAACTCCTGTTGGTTATGTTATGATGTGAGGCCCCCATTCTATGAGGCAATAGGGCTAAACACCACTCACGATACCTCATCTGAGGAAAACCCTACTCAATGTTCCTGGGGAGACCGTAAGAGAGGTCTGACCATACAGCAGGTAAACGGCCAAGGAACCTGCTTAGGAAAAGTGCCAAAGAACAGACGGGACTTATGTACTGTTATTAACGCCAGTTCTACCTGGGGAAATGCTATTAAATGGGTAATTCCAAAGGACAATGGGTGGTGGCTATGCTCGCGGTCCGGACTCACCCCATGCCTATCAACTAAGGTGTTTAACAGCTCTAAAGAATTCTGTGTTATAGTGGTTGTGCTGCCCCGCATCCTCTATCATTCGGAGGAAAGTCTATATTCATACTGGAATATAGGAACAGGTGAGAGAAAGAAGAGAGAGCCTATTTCTACACTAACCATTGCTACCCTACTTAGCCTAGGGGTGGCTGGGGCAGGGACCGGCATAGCCTCCCTGGCTACTCAACATAAAGGGATGTCTTCGCTGCGCGCAGCCATAGACGAAGATATAGAGAGAATAGAAACCTCCATTAGCCACCTAGAAAAATCCCTCACTTCTCTGTCTGAGGTAGTACTTCAAAACCGACGAGGTCTGGACTTGTTGTTCCTCCAAAAAGGGGGACTATGCGTTGCTCTAGGGGAAGAATGTTGTTTTTACGCTGACCATACCGGAGTTGTTCGTGACTCCATGTCTAAACTCCGAAAGAGCCTGGAACAAAGAAAACGAGAAAAAGAGGCAGGGGAAAGCTGGTTCGAGTCTTGGTTTAACCAGTCCCCATGGTTGGCTACCCTTTTATATGCACTGGCAGGGCCAATAATAATCATCCTACTGCTTGTTACCATAGGACCCTGGATTCTAAACCGACTTATGACTTTTGTCAAAAGTCGAATTAATACTATCCAACTTCTGGTCCTCCGCCAACAATATCAGGCTCTTCATCCTCTTGAGGATGATTCCTCAATTTAGGCCATAAGAAAGGGGGGAATGAAAGGAATAGGAGGTCTCAGCGGGCCCCAACCCCCTTGTTGGAGAAACCAGTACCAAACATCCCATGTAGATAAGATAAGCAATGCGGCAGGGCTCAGTTAGGGCATATAGAATGTGAGGAATGCAAGATGTGAGGTACGAGCAAGATGTGAAGTACGTGCAGGATGTGCTCTCCCTGCTTGTCTAATGTTGATAACAAAAATATGCACGCCACTGCAGTCTATATAAGATTTCCCCCTAAGAGGCTCAGGGTCTTGCTTTCCTAACCGGTCCTGCGTGTCCGTGTGGGAGCTCGACCCTGGCTAGCCAGTCCAATAAACTCTGCTTTGTTGATTGCATTCACGCCTGGCTCTCTGTCTCTCGGGGGAATAGGATTCCGGGTCCTAACATTTGGAGGTCCCACCGAGATTTCATTTTCTCGAGAGACAGAACCTGCCTGCGAGAAAGCAGGGGCGATCCCAAGTCCTAGGCATTGGGATGGGATCCCAGACCCTCATTTGGAGGAACTTGAGTGTTCCATTTGGGCCGCGTCGGGGATTCGGCCAATCCCCAGGGAGATTCATTCTGGGAATCTTGCAAGGAGGACCACAGGGTCCTATTGGGAGAGGCTTTCCTCTCATTTGGGCTCGAGCATTTTAGGAACCCTGGCGCCAGGTGAAGAACTAATTGAGCTAGTCGACCGACCACCCGTCAAGTGGACGCCTTTCGGCCTGATATCCCAGTTCGACGGTGAGGAGGTTGAATGGGGTGCGCACCAGTGTGAGAGAAGGACCGGTCCGAGCGAGTGCTGGAGAGTGTTGTGTGTGTGTGGAATTATTGTTGCCTTTACCCTTTTTGTTCTATCTCTCTTGGTGTTTGAGTCTCCTTCCACAATGGGACAGGGACAAACAACCCCAAAGTCTCTGATCCTTTCTCACTTTCCAGAAGTTAAAGAAAGGGCCTTAAATGCGGGTCTGGTCATCAAGAAAGGTAAGTTCGACACCTTTTGTTCTGCAGAGTGGCCCACCTTTGGAGTCGGGTGGCCCATTCAAGGTTCCCTCTCCCTAGACCTGATCACTAAGGTTAAAGCAGTCAATTTTCAGCCAGACAATCGAGGCCATCCAGACCAAGTTCCTTACATTTTGGTTTGGGAGGATCTGGTGAGGAACCCTCCCCCTTGGTTAACAGTTTTTCTGACCCACCCCTCCAGTTCGGCCCCCGGGGATAAAACCCCAGTCACGCCCGCCTTGGTCATAAAGGAGGAGGAAAAACTTCCTCTTCCCACCTTGACCGGTCCTCAAATTAGGGCATCTCCTTCACCATCTCCGGTCTTACCAGAGAGTTCCCCCCTTTACCCATCCCTCGCAGGGGCAGAGGAAGATCGGCCGCCTCCATACGTGACTCCCCCTGGCCAAGCCAGTGCCCCGGAGGAGGAAATTTCCTCATCCTCCTCAACAGGACTGGCAGCAGGAGGAGGAATGGGTCGAAGACTTCGCCCCCGAGGGATCCGGGAAAGGGAGGGGGAAGACGGGCCCCCCTCATCAACACAGGGGGAGGAAACTGTCCCTACACTTCCAGTCCGGATGGTGGGCCAAGGGGGACCGGGAGGAGGGCAACAGTTTCAGTACTGGCCCTTCTCCTCCAGTGATCTATATAACTGGAGGACGCAGAACCCGCCCTTTTCTGAAGACCCCAAGTGTCTCATAGATCTCCTGGAGTCCATCATGCATACACACCGCCCCACTTGGGATGACTGTCATCAGCTGCTCAATACTCTTTTTACGACGGAGGAACGAGAGCGCATCCTCAACGAAGCGAGGAAGAACGTCTTGGGGGATAATGGGAGACCCACAACTCTCCAACCGGCCATAGACGAGGCTTTTCCCCTACGCCGCCCTGATTGGGATTTCGGGACCGCAGAAGGTAGGGAGCGTCTTCGGATCTACCGCCAGACTCTTATGGCCGGTCTCCGAGCGGCCGCTAGAAGGCCCACCAATTTTGCAAAAGTAAAAGCAGTCATTCAAGGGGAAAACGAAAGCCCAGCCGGTTTCTTAGAGCGCCTCCATGAGGCATACCGTCAGTACACCCCGATTGACCCTGAGGCGGACCTCCACCGGTCTGCTCTGGTACTCTCATTCATTAATCAGGCAGCCCCAGACATTAGGAGAAAACTCAATAAACAGGAAAACTTAGGGGAGATGACTATAAGGGAAATGCTACAGGTAGCAGAAAAGGTCTTTACCGCTAGGGAAACTCCAGAAGAAAGGGAGGAAAGACAGAGAAAGGAAGACAGGGAAGCCCAGGAGAAATTGAGAAAGGAGGACCGGGAGTTCCAGGCTAAGGAAAACCGAAAGCAACAGAGAGAAATGGCTCGTATTTTCCTAGCGGGTGTCCGGGACCAACCCAGAGGAGGGGGCCACGCCAGGACCCCGGATAAGGAACACTGTTTTTACTGTAAGGAAACGGGGCATTGGAAGAGAGAATGTCCTAAGTTAAAGGGAAGAAGAGGGTTTGGAAGGAGACCGGGGGAAAACAGGGAAAGGGAACGAGCAGTAGAGCAGGCCAGAGTCCTTCTAGCCGGAGAAGAGGACTGAAGGAGACGGGGCTCAGACCCCCTCCCCGAGTCCTGGGTAACAATGCATGTGGAAGGGAAGCCGATGGGGTTCATGGTGGATACCGGCGCCCAATATTCGGTTTTAAACAAGGCACATGGACCTTTGAACAAGGCACGAACAAGTGTTGTTCAGGGGGCCACCGGTACGCAGTTATGTACACGGACTACCAAAAGAAAGGTGAACTTAGGAAAACACCAGGTCACACACTCCTTCTTGGTCGTCCCTGAGAGCCCTGCTCCCCTGCTCGGACGGGACCTACTCACCAAAATAGGGGCCCATATCCATTTTGAACCAGATGGAATAATTGTGACTGATCGAGAAGGGAGCCCGATTCATGTCTTGTCCCTATCATTGGCTGACGAGCATCGTCTGTTTGAGAGTCAACAGGAACCAGGAGGGGACATGACTCATTGGGTAAAAAGATTTCCCACGGCCTGGGCGGAGACTGCGGGAACCGGCCTCGCCAAACACCTCCCGCCCGTAGTTATACAATTGAAGGCTTCTGCTCTCCCCATTCGGGTGAAACAGTATCCTATGCCTGAGGAGGCCCGAAGAGGCATAGCCCCTCATATCCACAGGCTAATAAAGGAAGGAGTACTGCGACCTTGTCAGTCTGCCTGGAATACTCCTCTGCTCCCCGTCCGAAAGCCGGGAAGCGGGGACTATAGGCCTGTGCAAGACCTACGAAAGGTAAACGAGCGGACGGAGGACATTCATCCCACCGTTCCGAATCCCTATACCTTGCTCAGCCACCTACCCCCCTCGCAAGTATGGTATACAACCCTTGATTTGAAAGATGCTTTCTTCAGCATTCCATTGTCAGAAATTAGTCAGCCGCTATTTGCTTTCGAATGGCAAGAAGATGGGGGCCAATCCGGACAGCTCACTTGGACCAGACTGCCGCAAGGATTTAAAAACTCTCCCACCCTGTTTAATGAGGCCCTGAGCCAGGACCTGGAACCTTTTCGTCGGAGCCACCCACGAGTCACTCTATTACAGTATGTTGATGACTTAATGTTAGCGGCAGAAACCCGAGAGGAGTGCATCAAGGCTACTGAACACCTGCTAACGGAATTAGGTGAGCTGGGGTATCGGGCAAGTGCCAAGAAAACTCACATCTGTAAAAGGTCAGTGACATATTTGGGTTATCGCATTGCAGATGGGGCAAGGTGGCTGACTGATGCCATGAAACAGACTATTCTGGCTATCCCATCCCCGACATCCACTAGGGGGGTAAGAGAATTCCTGGGCTCCGCGGGGTTCTGTAGACTCTGGATTCCAGGATTTGCGGAAATAGCCAGACCCCTATATGAGGCCACCAAAGAAGCTCCAGATTGGAGTTGGGGAGAGAGAGAACAACAGGCTAAAAGACGCTCTTTTGCAGGCCCCTGCCTTAGCCTTGCCAGATCCTACAAGACCATTCACTCTGTTTGTAGATGAGAAAAAGGGCGTAGCCAAAGGAGTCTTGACCCAACAGCTAGGTCCCTGGAAGAGACCAGTGGCATACTTTTCCAAGAAATTAGACGCAGTAGCGGCAGGATGGCCCCCCTGCCTCCGCATCATAGCGGCCATTGCCGTGCTGGTGAGAGAAGCCGATAAACTAACCTTTGGACAGGCCCTCTGGGTAACGGCCCCTCACCCGGTGGAGGGAATCCTTAAACAACCCCCTGGGAAATGGATGACGAATGCCAGGCTCACCCATTACCAGGGGCTCTTGTTGGATTCCCCTCGGATCACATTCACAGATCCCGTAATCCTGAACCCTGCCACCTTGTTGCCTAACCCGGAACTGCAGACACCTGTCCATAACTGCAAAGAATTCCTCTCCGAAGTTACACAGGTACGGGCTGACCTAAAGGATACCCCCCTGTCCGGCTGCAAATTAAACTGGTACACGGATGGAAGCAGTTTTTTCCAAGATGGAGCCCGAAGGGCAGGGGCAGCTGTAGTCGACCAAGAAGGAAATACGGTATGGAGCAGCGCCCTCCCACCCGGAACATCAGCCCAAAAAGCGGAATTAATTGCCTTGGCAGAGGCCCTGGAGAGGGCAAAAGGAAAGCGAGTCAATATCTACACCGATAGCCGCTATGCTTTCGGTACCATCCATGTCCACGGGGCCATCTATCGCGAAAGAGGATTCCGCACAGCAGAAGGAAAACATCTAAAGAACCTAGCCGAAGTCCAGCGTCTATTAATGGCAGTGGAAAAACCGAAGGCAGTGGCAGTGATGTATGTCCCAGGCCACCAGTCTGCCAAGACGCCGGAAGCTGTCGGTAACAACAGAGCAGATCAAGAAGCAAAGAGAGTAGCAATGGTGAGTCCTCCCATGGAGACAGGGCAACCTTCCACGGTTGCGGCGATAGACGTGCCGGTCCCAGAGCTCCCTCCGCTACCCCCCCGACCAGAATACTCCACAGAGGATTTCACTTGGATGAGAGCCCACTCCCCCTTTAGAGAAGGGGAAGACGGATGGAAAAGCGACTTGGAGGGCAAGTTAGTTCTGCCTGAAAAACTCGGACGATTCCTGTTGGCTAACTTACATAAGTCCACCCATTTGGGGCGGAGAAAATTACTAGACTTGTTGACATCTGCGCAGCTCCGATTTCCGAACCAGACCATAGCAGTCCGCCAAATTGTGGAAGATTGTGCCAGCTGCACAATCATGAAACCAGGACGAAGGGAGGGCACCATACAGGTACTCGGGAACGGGGGAGGGCTCCGGGAAGAAGTTGGGAAGTGGATTTTACTGAGGTAAAACCGGGAAAGTTTGGGTACAAATATTTGCTGGTATTCATAGATACCTTTTCAGGCTGGGTGGAGGCTTTTCCTACAAAGAAGGAGACGAGTCAGGTAGTGGCAAAGGCTTTGCTAGAGGAAATCATACCCAGATATGGGGTGCCCGAGGCAATTGGGTCAGATAACGGTCCGGCTTTTGTTAGTAAGGTCCTGCAGGGACTAGCCCAGACTATGGGGGCCAATTGGAAGCTACATTGTGAATATAACCCCCAGAGCTCAGGGCAAGTAGAAAGGATGAATAGGACACTAAAGGAGACTTTAGCCAAATTGGCCCTGGAGACTGGCGGTGATTGGGTGACGCTCCTTCCCTTGGCCATCTTCCGAGTCCGGAACTCCCCCTATGTCCATGGGCTAACTCCCTTTGAGATCCTGTATGGGGCTCCACCCCCCATCATTCAGAGGACCTTAAGCCCAGAACTAGGTGATCTGGCCCCAAATTACCTGACCATGTTGCAGGCTTTAGCTAAAGTGCAACAACGGATTTGGCCCTTAATTCAAGCATACCACGCTGTTAAGAGGGACCCGGCTCCGGAACATGGCATAGTCCCGGGTGACATGGTATGGGTTAAAAGGCATCAGTCCAAAACCCTAGAGCCTAGATGGAAAGGACCTTATGTTGTACTGTTTACTACCCCTACCGCCCTCAAGGTTGATGGCATCGGACCTTGGATCCACCACTCCCACGTGCGTCGAGCCAATCATCAAAAACAAGAAGGGGTCAAGGAGTGGACTGTACGGCGGCACCCAGACAACCCATTAAAGCTAAAGCTTTTGTGGCCCCGGGAACATGCAGAGCCTTCAGGAGCAGCCACGGATGGGGTGGCTGATCGCTCTGATCTTGCTCAATGCCCAGAGCGGGAGCCTCGCAGAAACCAACCCTCACCAGCCCTATAAGCAAACCTGGATACTCACCGATGGGGAGACTCATACCACCCTCAACGAGACTACTCGCACTGCCCCCATAGGAACTTGGTGGCCGGAGCTTCAGTTCTGCTTCAGGGACATCAATCCTGCCTACAAGTCTACTGCCCCGGAGTCAGCCCGACGTTATGGGTTTTATGCCTGCCCCGGCCACAAAAAGAACCAGGAATGTGGGGGGATACAATACTCCTTCTGTAGGTCATGGGCATGTGTCACATCCAATGATAGTGAATGGAAATGGGGGATATCAAAATCAGACCTAGTCAAATTTGCCTTTGTAAATGGGATATTAAGGGGGCACAGAATTCCAATACCCACCCATAAATGCCAGCCCACGGATCTAGATAGAATCAAGGTCACTTTCACTGAAACTGGCAAGAAGGACACCCCTGGGTGGATACAAGGTAAGGTATGGGGACTTGTATTTTATAAATATGGTGGACATGCTGGCTCGACCATAGTGGTCAGATTAAAAATTGAGCCCATAGGGCCACCGTCCACAGCAGTAGGCCCCAATAAGGTACTTAGGCCACCCAATGTAAAGCCATCTCCCCAACCTTCCACAACTCACCACCTTCCCTCAACCATAGCTCGGGCTAATGTTACAACTCCAAGACCATCAGAAACCAGCCCTCCCCTGGTGAGGCCCAGTCTCATGACCGCATCTAAAGACCCCCTCTGGGAGCTAGTGGTTGCTGCCTTCCTGACGTTAAACCACACCAACCCTAACATGACCAACTCCTGTTGGTTATGTTATGATGTGAGGCCCCCATTCTATGAGGCAATAGGGCTAAACACCACTCACGATACCTCATCTGAGGAAAACCCTACTCAATGTTCCTGGGGAGACCGTAAGAGAGGTCTGACCATACAGCAGGTAAACGGCCAAGGAACCTGCTTAGGAAAAGTGCCAAAGAACAGACGGGACTTATGTACTGTTATTAACGCCAGTTCTACCTGGGGAAATGCTATTAAATGGGTAATTCCAAAGGACAATGGGTGGTGGCTATGCTCGCGGTCCGGACTCACCCCATGCCTATCAACTAAGGTGTTTAACAGCTCTAAAGAATTCTGTGTTATAGTGGTTGTGCTGCCCCGCATCCTCTATCATTCGGAGGAAAGTCTATATTCATACTGGAATATAGGAACAGGTGAGAGAAAGAAGAGAGAGCCTATTTCTACACTAACCATTGCTACCCTACTTAGCCTAGGGGTGGCTGGGGCAGGGACCGGCATAGCCTCCCTGGCTACTCAACATAAAGGGATGTCTTCGCTGCGCGCAGCCATAGACGAAGATATAGAGAGAATAGAAACCTCCATTAGCCACCTAGAAAAATCCCTCACTTCTCTGTCTGAGGTAGTACTTCAAAACCGACGAGGTCTGGACTTGTTGTTCCTCCAAAAAGGGGGACTATGCGTTGCTCTAGGGGAAGAATGTTGTTTTTACGCTGACCATACCGGAGTTGTTCGTGACTCCATGTCTAAACTCCGAAAGAGCCTGGAACAAAGAAAACGAGAAAAAGAGGCAGGGGAAAGCTGGTTCGAGTCTTGGTTTAACCAGTCCCCATGGTTGGCTACCCTTTTATCTGCACTGGCAGGGCCAATAATAATCATCCTACTGCTTGTTACCATAGGACCCTGGATTCTAAACCGACTTATGACTTTTGTCAAAAGTCGAATTAATACTATCCAACTTCTGGTCCTCCGCCAACAATATCAGGCTCTTCATCCTCTTGAGGATGATTCCTCAATTTAGGCCATAAGAAAGGGGGGAATGAAAGGAATAGGAGGTCTCAGCGGGCCCCAACCCCCTTGTTGGAGAAACCAGTACCAAACATCCCATGTAGATAAGATAAGCAATGCGGCAGGGCTCAGTTAGGGCATATAGAATGTGAGGAATGCAAGATGTGAGGTACGAGCAAGATGTGAAGTACGTGCAGGATGTGCTCTCCCTGCTTGTCTAATGTTGATAACAAAAATATGCACGCCACTGCAGTCTATATAAGATTTCCCCCTAAGAGGCTCAGGGTCTTGCTTTCCTAACCGGTCCTGCGTGTCCGTGTGGGAGCTCGACCCTGGCTAGCCAGTCCAATAAACTCTGCTTTGTTGATTGCATTCACGCCTGGCTCTCTGTCTCTCGGGGGAATAGGATTCCGGGTCCTAACATTTGGAGGTCCCACCGAGATTTCATTTTCTCGAGAGACAGAACCTGCCTGCGAGAAAGCAGGGGCGATCCCAAGTCCTAGGCGTTGGGATGGGATCCCAGACCCTCATTTGGAGGAACTTGAGTGTTCCATTTGGGCCGCGTCGGGGATTCGGCCAATCCCCAGGGAGATTCATTCTGGGAATCTTGCAAGGAGGACCACAGGGTCCTATTGGGAGAGGCTTTCCTCTCATTTGGGCTCGAGCATTTTAGGAACCCTGGCGCCAGGTGAAGAACTAATTGAGCTAGTCGACCGACCACCCGTCAAGTGGACGCCTTTCGGCCTGATATCCCAGTTCGACGGTGAGGAGGTTGAATGGGGTGCGCACCAGTGTGAGAGAAGGACCGGTCCGAGCGAGTGCTGGAGAGTGTTGTGTGTGTGTGGAATTATTGTTGCCTTTACCCTTTTTGTTCTATCTCTCTTGGTGTTTGAGTCTCCTTCCACAATGGGACAGGGACAAACAACCCCAAAGTCTCTGATCCTTTCTCACTTTCCAGAAGTTAAAGAAAGGGCCTTAAATGCGGGTCTGGTCATCAAGAAAGGTAAGTTCGACACCTTTTGTTCTGCAGAGTGGCCCACCTTTGGAGTCGGGTGGCCCATTCAAGGTTCCCTCTCCCTAGACCTGATCACTAAGGTTAAAGCAGTCAATTTTCAGCCAGACAATCGAGGCCATCCAGACCAAGTTCCTTACATTTTGGTTTGGGAGGATCTGGTGAGGAACCCTCCCCCTTGGTTAACAGTTTTTCTGACCCACCCCTCCAGTTCGGCCCCCGGGGATAAAACCCCAGTCACGCCCGCCTTGGTCATAAAGGAGGAGGAAAAACTTCCTCTTCCCACCTTGACCGGTCCTCAAATTAGGGCATCTCCTTCACCATCTCCGGTCTTACCAGAGAGTTCCCCCCTTTACCCATCCCTCGCAGGGGCAGAGGAAGATCGGCCGCCTCCATACGTGACTCCCCCTGGCCAAGCCAGTGCCCCGGAGGAGGAAATTTCCTCATCCTCCTCAACAGGACTGGCAGCAGGAGGAGGAATGGGTCGAAGACTTCGCCCCCGAGGGATCCGGGAAAGGGAGGGGGAAGACGGGCCCCCCTCATCAACACAGGGGGAGGAAACTGTCCCTACACTTCCAGTCCGGATGGTGGGCCAAGGGGGACCGGGAGGAGGGCAACAGTTTCAGTACTGGCCCTTCTCCTCCAGTGATCTATATAACTGGAGGACGCAGAACCCGCCCTTTTCTGAAGACCCCAAGTGTCTCATAGATCTCCTGGAGTCCATCATGCATACACACCGCCCCACTTGGGATGACTGTCATCAGCTGCTCAATACTCTTTTTACGACGGAGGAACGAGAGCGCATCCTCAACGAAGCGAGGAAGAACGTCTTGGGGGATAATGGGAGACCCACAACTCTCCAACCGGCCATAGACGAGGCTTTTCCCCTACGCCGCCCTGATTGGGATTTCGGGACCGCAGAAGGTAGGGAGCGTCTTCGGATCTACCGCCAGACTCTTATGGCCGGTCTCCGAGCGGCCGCTAGAAGGCCCACCAATTTTGCAAAAGTAAAAGCAGTCATTCAAGGGGAAAACGAAAGCCCAGCCGGTTTCTTAGAGCGCCTCCATGAGGCATACCGTCAGTACACCCCGATTGACCCTGAGGCGGACCTCCACCGGTCTGCTCTGGTACTCTCATTCATTAATCAGGCAGCCCCAGACATTAGGAGAAAACTCAATAAACAGGAAAACTTAGGGGAGATGACTATAAGGGAAATGCTACAGGTAGCAGAAAAGGTCTTTACCGCTAGGGAAACTCCAGAAGAAAGGGAGGAAAGACAGAGAAAGGAAGACAGGGAAGCCCAGGAGAAATTGAGAAAGGAGGACCGGGAGTTCCAGGCTAAGGAAAACCGAAAGCAACAGAGAGAAATGGCTCGTATTTTCCTAGCGGGTGTCCGGGACCAACCCAGAGGAGGGGGCCACGCCAGGACCCCGGATAAGGAACACTGTTTTTACTGTAAGGAAACGGGGCATTGGAAGAGAGAATGTCCTAAGTTAAAGGGAAGAAGAGGGTTTGGAAGGAGACCGGGGGAAAACAGGGAAAGGGAACGAGCAGTAGAGCAGGCCAGAGTCCTTCTAGCCGGAGAAGAGGACTGAAGGAGACGGGGCTCAGACCCCCTCCCCGAGTCCTGGGTAACAATGCATGTGGAAGGGAAGCCGATGGGGTTCATGGTGGATACCGGCGCCCAATATTCGGTTTTAAACAAGGCACATGGACCTTTGAACAAGGCACGAACAAGTGTTGTTCAGGGGGCCACCGGTACGCAGTTATGTACATGGACTACCAAAAGAAAGGTGAACTTAGGAAAACACCAGGTCACACACTCCTTCTTGGTCGTCCCTGAGAGCCCCGCTCCCCTGCTCGGACGGGACCTACTCACCAAAATAGGGGCCCATATCCATTTTGAACCAGATGGAATAATTGTGACTGATCGAGAAGGGAGCCCGATTCATGTCTTGTCCCTATCATTGGCTGACGAGCATCGTCTGTTTGAGAGTCAACAGGAACCAGGAGGGGACATGACTCATTGGGTAAAAAGATTTCCCACGGCCTGGGCGGAGACTGCGGGAACCGGCCTCGCCAAACACCTCCCGCCCGTAGTTATACAATTGAAGGCTTCTGCTCTCCCCATTCGGGTGAAACAGTATCCTATGCCTGAGGAGGCCCGAAGAGGCATAGCCCCTCATATCCACAGGCTAATAAAGGAAGGAGTACTGCGACCTTGTCAGTCTGCCTGGAATACTCCTCTGCTCCCCGTCCGAAAGCCGGGAAGCGGGGACTATAGGCCTGTGCAAGACCTACGAAAGGTAAACGAGCGGACGGAGGACATTCATCCCACCGTTCCGAATCCCTATACCTTGCTCAGCCACCTACCCCCCTCGCAAGTATGGTATACAACCCTTGATTTGAAAGATGCTTTCTTCAGCATTCCATTGTCAGAAATTAGTCAGCCGCTATTTGCTTTCGAATGGCAAGAAGATGGGGGCCAATCCGGACAGCTCACTTGGACCAGACTGCCGCAAGGATTTAAAAACTCTCCCACCCTGTTTAATGAGGCCCTGAGCCAGGACCTGGAACCTTTTCGTTGGAGCCACCCACGAGTCACTCTATTACAGTATGTTGATGACTTACTGTTAGCGGCAGAAACCCGAGAGGAGTGCATCAAGGCTACTGAACACCTGCTAACGGAATTAGGTGAGATGGGGTATCGGGCAAGTGCCAAGAAAACTCACATCTGTAAAAGGTCAGTGACATATTTGGGTTATCGGATTGCAGATGGGGCAAGGTGGCTGACTGATGCCATGAAACAGACTATTCTGGCTATCCCATCCCCGACATCCACTAGGGGGGTAAGAGAATTCCTGGGCTCCGCGGGGTTCTGTAGACTCTGGATTCCAGGATTTGCGGAAATAGCCAGACCCCTATATGAGGCCACCAAAGAAGCTCCAGATTGGAGTTGGGGAGAGAGAGAACAACAGGCTAAAAGACGCTCTTTTGCAGGCCCCTGCCTTAGCCTTGCCAGATCCTACAAGACCATTCACTCTGTTTGTAGATGAGAAAAAGGGCGTAGCCAAAGGAGTCTTGACCCAACAGCTAGGTCCCTGGAAGAGACCAGTGGCATACTTTTCCAAGAAATTAGACGCAGTAGCGGCAGGATGGCCCCCCTGCCTCCGCATCATAGCGGCCATTGCCGTGCTGGTGAGAGAAGCCGATAAACTAACCTTTGGACAGGCCCTCTGGGTAACGGCCCCTCACCCGGTGGAGGGAATCCTTAAACAACCCCCTGGGAAATGGATGACGAATGCCAGGCTCACCCATTACCAGGGGCTCTTGTTGGATTCCCCTCGGATCACATTCACAGATCCCGTAATCCTGAACCCTGCCACCTTGTTGCCTAACCCGGAACTGCAGACACCTGTCCATAACTGCAAAGAATTCCTCTCCGAAGTTACACAGGTACGGGCTGACCTAAAGGATACCCCCCTGTCCGGCTGCAAATTAAACTGGTACACGGATGGAAGCAGTTTTTTCCAAGATGGAGCCCGAAGGGCAGGGGCAGCTGTAGTCGACCAAGAAGGAAATACGGTATGGAGCAGCGCCCTCCCACCCGGAACATCAGCCCAAAAAGCGGAATTAATTGCCTTGGCAGAGGCCCTGGAGAGGGCAAAAGGAAAGCGAGTCAATATCTACACCGATAGCCGCTATGCTTTCGGTACCATCCATGTCCACGGGGCCATCTATCGCGAAAGAGGATTCCGCACAGCAGAAGGAAAACATCTAAAGAACCTAGCCGAAGTCCAGCGTCTATTAATGGCAGTGGAAAAACCGAAGGCAGTGGCAGTGATGTATGTCCCAGGCCACCAGTCTGCCAAGACGCCGGAAGCTGTCGGTAACAACAGAGCAGATCAAGAAGCAAAGAGAGTAGCAATGGTGAGTCCTCCCATGGAGACAGGGCAACCTTCCACGGTTGCGGCGATAGACGTGCCGGTCCCAGAGCTCCCTCCGCTACCCCCCCGACCAGAATACTCCACAGAGGATTTCACTTGGATGAGAGCCCACTCCCCCTTTAGAGAAGGGGAAGACGGATGGAAAAGCGACTTGGAGGGCAAGTTAGTTCTGCCTGAAAAACTCGGACGATTCCTGTTGGCTAACTTACATAAGTCCACCCATTTGGGGCGGAGAAAATTACTAGACTTGTTGACATCTGCGCAGCTCCGATTTCCGAACCAGACCATAGCAGTCCGCCAAATTGTGGAAGATTGTGCCAGCTGCACAATCATGAAACCAGGACGAAGGGAGGGCACCATACAGGTACTCGGGAACGGGGGAGGGCTCCGGGAAGAAGTTGGGAAGTGGATTTTACTGAGGTAAAACCGGGAAAGTTTGGGTACAAATATTTGCTGGTATTCATAGATACCTTTTCAGGCTGGGTGGAGGCTTTTCCTACAAAGAAGGAGACGAGTCAGGTAGTGGCAAAGGCTTTGCTAGAGGAAATCATACCCAGATATGGGGTGCCCGAGGCAATTGGGTCAGATAACGGTCCGGCTTTTGTTAGTAAGGTCCTGCAGGGACTAGCCCAGACTATGGGGGCCAATTGGAAGCTACATTGTGAATATAACCCCCAGAGCTCAGGGCAAGTAGAAAGGATGAATAGGACACTAAAGGAGACTTTAGCCAAATTGGCCCTGGAGACTGGCGGTGATTGGGTGACGCTCCTTCCCTTGGCCATCTTCCGAGTCCGGAACTCCCCCTATGTCCATGGGCTAACTCCCTTTGAGATCCTGTATGGGGCTCCACCCCCCATCATTCAGAGGACCTTAAGCCCAGAACTAGGTGATCTGGCCCCAAATTACCTGACCATGTTGCAGGCTTTAGCTAAAGTGCAACAACGGATTTGGCCCTTAATTCAAGCATACCACGCTGTTAAGAGGGACCCGGCTCCGGAACATGGCATAGTCCCGGGTGACATGGTATGGGTTAAAAGGCATCAGTCCAAAACCCTAGAGCCTAGATGGAAAGGACCTTATGTTGTACTGTTTACTACCCCTACCGCCCTCAAGGTTGATGGCATCGGACCTTGGATCCACCACTCCCACGTGCATCGAGCCAATCATCAAAAACAAGAAGGGGTCAAGGAGTGGACTGTACGGCGGCACCCAGACAACCCATTAAAGCTAAAGCTTTTGTGGCCCCGGGAACATGCAGAGCCTTCAGGAGCAGCCACGGATGGGGTGGCTGATCGCTCTGATCTTGCTCAATGCCCAGAGCGGGAGCCTCGCAGAAACCAACCCTCACCAGCCCTATAAGCAAACCTGGATACTCACCGATGGGGAGACTCATACCACCCTCAACGAGACTACTCGCACTGCCCCCATAGGAACTTGGTGGCCGGAGCTTCAGTTCTGCTTCAGGGACATCAATCCTGCCTACAAGTCTACTGCCCCGGAGTCAGCCCGACGTTATGGGTTTTATGCCTGCCCCGGCCACAAAAAGAACCAGGAATGTGGGGGGATACAATACTCCTTCTGTAGGTCATGGGCATGTGTCACATCCAATGATAGTGAATGGAAATGGGGGATATCAAAATCAGACCTAGTCAAATTTGCCTTTGTAAATGGGATATTAAGGGGGCACAGAATTCCAATACCCACCCATAAATGCCAGCCCACAGATCTAGATAGAATCAAGGTCACTTTCACTGAAACTGGCAAGAAGGACACCCCTGGGTGGATACAAGGTAAGGTATGGGGACTTGTATTTTATAAATATGGTGGACATGCTGGCTCGACCATAGTGGTCAGATTAAAAATTGAGCCCATAGGGCCACCGTCCACAGCAGTAGGCCCCAATAAGGTACTTAGGCCGCCCAATGTAAAGCCATCTCCCCAACCTTCCACAACTCACCACCTTCCCTCAACCATAGCTCGGGCTAATGTTACAACTCCAAGACCATCAGAAACCAGCCCTCCCCTGGTGAGGCCCAGTCTCATGACCGCATCTAAAGACCCCCTCTGGGAGCTAGTGGTTGCTGCCTTCCTGACGTTAAACCACACCAACCCTAACATGACCAACTCCTGTTGGTTATGTTATGATGTGAGGCCCCCATTCTATGAGGCAATAGGGCTAAACACCACTCACGATACCTCATCTGAGGAAAACCCTACTCAATGTTCCTGGGGAGACCGTAAGAGAGGTCTGACCATACAGCAGGTAAACGGCCAAGGAACCTGCTTAGGAAAAGTGCCAAAGAACAGACGGGACTTATGTACTGTTATTAACGCCAGTTCTACCTGGGGAAATGCTATTAAATGGGTAATTCCAAAGGACAATGGGTGGTGGCTATGCTCGCGGTCCGGACTCACCCCATGCCTATCAACTAAGGTGTTTAACAGCTCTAAAGAATTCTGTGTTATAGTGGTTGTGCTGCCCCGCATCCTCTATCATTCGGAGGAAAGTCTATATTCATACTGGAATATAGGAACAGGTGAGAGAAAGAAGAGAGAGCCTATTTCTACACTAACCATTGCTACCCTACTTAGCCTAGGGGTGGCTGGGGCAGGGACCGGCATAGCCTCCCTGGCTACTCAACATAAAGGGATGTCTTCGCTGCGCGCAGCCATAGACGAAGATATAGAGAGAATAGAAACCTCCATTAGCCACCTAGAAAAATCCCTCACTTCTCTGTCTGAGGTAGTACTTCAAAACCGACGAGGTCTGGACTTGTTGTTCCTCCAAAAAGGGGGACTATGCGTTGCTCTAGGGGAAGAATGTTGTTTTTACGCTGACCATACCGGAGTTGTTCGTGACTCCATGTCTAAACTCCGAAAGAGCCTGGAACAAAGAAAACGAGAAAAAGAGGCAGGGGAAAGCTGGTTCGAGTCTTGGTTTAACCAGTCCCCATGGTTGGCTACCCTTTTATCTGCACTGGCAGGGCCAATAATAATCATCCTACTGCTTGTTACCATAGGACCCTGGATTCTAAACCGACTTATGACTTTTGTCAAAAGTCGAATTAATACTATCCAACTTCTGGTCCTCCGCCAACAATATCAGGCTCTTCATCCTCTTGAGGATGATTCCTCAATTTAGGCCATAAGAAAGGGGGGAATGAAAGGAATAGGAGGTCTCAGCGGGCCCCAACCCCCTTGTTGGAGAAACCAGTACCAAACATCCCATGTAGATAAGATAAGCAATGCGGCAGGGCTCAGTTAGGGCATATAGAATGTGAGGAATGCAAGATGTGAGATACGAGCAAGATGTGAGGTACGAGCAAGATGTGAAGTACGTGCAGGATGTGCTCTCCCTGCTTGTCTAATGTTGATAACAAAAATATGCACGCCACTGCAGTCTATATAAGATTTCCCCCTAAGAGGCTCAGGGTCTTGCTTTCCTAACCGGTCCTGCGTGTCCGTGTGGGAGCTCGACCCTGGCTAGCCAGTCCAATAAACTCTGCTTTGTTGATTGCATTCACGCCTGGCTCTCTGTCTCTCGGGGGAATAGGATTCCGGGTCCTAACATTTGGAGGTCCCACCGAGATTTCATTTTCTCGAGAGACAGAACCTGCCTGCGAGAAAGCAGGGGCGATCCCAAGTCCTAGGCGTTGGGATGGGATCCCAGACCCTCATTTGGAGGAACTTGAGTGTTCCATTTGGGCCGCGTCGGGGATTCGGCCAATCCCCAGGGAGATTCATTCTGGGAATCTTGCAAGGAGGACCACAGGGTCCTATTGGGAGAGGCTTTCCTCTCATTTGGGCTCGAGCATTTTAGGAACCCTGGCGCCAGGTGAAGAACTAATTGAGCTAGTCGACCGACCACCCGTCAAGTGGACGCCTTTCGGCCTGATATCCCAGTTCGACGGTGAGGAGGTTGAATGGGGTGCGCACCAGTGTGAGAGAAGGACCGGTCCGAGCGAGTGCTGGAGAGTGTTGTGTGTGTGTGGAATTATTGTTGCCTTTACCCTTTTTGTTCTATCTCTCTTGGTGTTTGAGTCTCCTTCCACAATGGGACAGGGACAAACAACCCCAAAGTCTCTGATCCTTTCTCACTTTCCAGAAGTTAAAGAAAGGGCCTTAAATGCGGGTCTGGTCATCAAGAAAGGTAAGTTCGACACCTTTTGTTCTGCAGAGTGGCCCACCTTTGGAGTCGGGTGGCCCATTCAAGGTTCCCTCTCCCTAGACCTGATCACTAAGGTTAAAGCAGTCAATTTTCAGCCAGACAATCGAGGCCATCCAGACCAAGTTCCTTACATTTTGGTTTGGGAGGATCTGGTGAGGAACCCTCCCCCTTGGTTAACAGTTTTTCTGACCCACCCCTCCAGTTCGGCCCCCGGGGATAAAACCCCAGTCACGCCCGCCTTGGTCATAAAGGAGGAGGAAAAACTTCCTCTTCCCACCTTGACCGGTCCTCAAATTAGGGCATCTCCTTCACCATCTCCGGTCTTACCAGAGAGTTCCCCCCTTTACCCATCCCTCGCAGGGGCAGAGGAAGATCGGCCGCCTCCATACGTGACTCCCCCTGGCCAAGCCAGTGCCCCGGAGGAGGAAATTTCCTCATCCTCCTCAACAGGACTGGCAGCAGGAGGAGGAATGGGTCGAAGACTTCGCCCCCGAGGGATCCGGGAAAGGGAGGGGGAAGACGGGCCCCCCTCATCAACACAGGGGGAGGAAACTGTCCCTACACTTCCAGTCCGGATGGTGGGCCAAGGGGGACCGGGAGGAGGGCAACAGTTTCAGTACTGGCCCTTCTCCTCCAGTGATCTATATAACTGGAGGACGCAGAACCCGCCCTTTTCTGAAGACCCCAAGTGTCTCATAGATCTCCTGGAGTCCATCATGCATACACACCGCCCCACTTGGGATGACTGTCATCAGCTGCTCAATACTCTTTTTACGACGGAGGAACGAGAGCGCATCCTCAACGAAGCGAGGAAGAACGTCTTGGGGGATAATGGGAGACCCACAACTCTCCAACCGGCCATAGACGAGGCTTTTCCCATACGCTGCCCTGATTGGGATTTCGGGACCGCAGAAGGTAGGGAGCGTCTTCGGATCTACCGCCAGACTCTTATGGCCGGTCTCCGAGCGGCCGCTAGAAGGCCCACCAATTTTGCAAAAGTAAAAGCAGTCATTCAAGGGGAAAACGAAAGCCCAGCCGGTTTCTTAGAGCGCCTCCATGAGGCATACCGTCAGTACACCCCGATTGACCCTGAGGCGGACCTCCACCGGTCTGCTCTGGTACTCTCATTCATTAATCAGGCAGCCCCAGACATTAGGAGAAAACTCAATAAACAGGAAAACTTAGGGGAGATGACTATAAGGGAAATGCTACAGGTAGCAGAAAAGGTCTTTACCGCTAGGGAAACTCCAGAAGAAAGGGAGGAAAGACAGAGAAAGGAAGACAGGGAAGCCCAGGAGAAATTGAGAAAGGAGGACCGGGAGTTCCAGGCTAAGGAAAACCGAAAGCAACAGAGAGAAATGGCTCGTATTTTCCTCGCGGGTGTCCGGGACCAACCCAGAGGAGGGGGCCACGCCAGGACCCCGGATAAGGAACACTGTTTTTACTGTAAGGAAACGGGGCATTGGAAGAGAGAATGTCCTAAGTTAAAGGGAAGAAGAGGGTTTGGAAGGAGACCGGGGGAAAACAGGGAAAGGGAACGAGCAGTAGAGCAGGCCAGAGTCCTTCTAGCCGGAGAAGAGGACTGAAGGAGACGGGGCTCAGACCCCCTCCCCGAGTCCTGGGTAACAATGCATGTGGAAGGGAAGCCGATGGGGTTCATGGTGGATACCGGCGCCCAATATTCGGTTTTAAACAAGGCACATGGACCTTTGAACAAGGCACGAACAAGTGTTGTTCAGGGGGCCACCGGTACGCAGTTATGTACACGGACTACCAAAAGAAAGGTGAACTTAGGAAAACACCAGGTCACACACTCCTTCTTGGTCATCCCTGAGAGCCCCGCTCCCCTGCTCGGACGGGACCTACTCACCAAAATAGGGGCCCATATCCATTTTGAACCAGATGGAATAATTGTGACTGATCGAGAAGGGAGCCCGATTCATGTCTTGTCCCTATCATTGGCTGACGAGCATCGTCTGTTTGAGAGTCAACAGGAACCAGGAGGGGACATGACTCATTGGGTAAAAAGATTTCCCACGGCCTGGGCGGAGACTGCGGGAACCGGCCTCGCCAAACACCTCCCGCCCGTAGTTATACAATTGAAGGCTTCTGCTCTCCCCATTCGGGTGAAACAGTATCCTATGCCTGAGGAGGCCCGAAGAGGCATAGCCCCTCATATCCACAGGCTAATAAAGGAAGGAGTACTGCGACCTTGTCAGTCTGCCTGGAATACTCCTCTGCTCCCCGTCCGAAAGCCGGGAAGCGGGGACTATAGGCCTGTGCAAGACCTACGAAAGGTAAACGAGCGGACGGAGGACATTCATCCCACCGTTCCGAATCCCTATACCTTGCTCAGCCACCTACCCCCCTCGCAAGTATGGTATACAACCCTTGATTTGAAAGATGCTTTCTTCAGCATTCCATTGTCAGAAATTAGTCAGCCGCTATTTGCTTTCGAATGGCAAGAAGATGGGGGCCAATCCGGACAGCTCACTTGGACCAGACTGCCGCAAGGATTTAAAAACTCTCCCACCCTGTTTAATGAGGCCCTGAGCCAGGACCTGGAACCTTTTCGTCGGAGCCACCCACGAGTCACTCTATTACAGTATGTTGATGACTTACTGTTAGCGGCAGAAACCCGAGAGGAGTGCATCAAGGCTACTGAACACCTGCTAACGGAATTAGGTGAGCTGGGGTATCGGGCAAGTGCCAAGAAAACTCACATCTGTAAAAGGTCAGTGACATATTTGGGTTATCGGATTGCAGATGGGGCAAGGTGGCTGACTGATGCCATGAAACAGACTATTCTGGCTATCCCATCCCCGACATCCACTAGGGGGGTGAGAGAATTCCTGGGCTCCGCGGGGTTCTGTAGACTCTGGATTCCAGGATTTGCGGAAATAGCCAGACCCCTATATGAGGCCACCAAAGAAGCTCCAGATTGGAGTTGGGGAGAGAGAGAACAACAGGCCTTTGATCAGCTAAAAGACGCTCTTTTGCAGGCCCCTGCCTTAGCCTTGCCAGATCCTACAAGACCATTCACTCTGTTTGTAGATGAGAAAAAGGGCGTAGCCAAAGGAGTCTTGACCCAACAGCTAGGTCCCTGGAAGAGACCAGTGGCATACTTTTCCAAGAAATTAGACGCAGTAGCGGCAGGATGGCCCCCCTGCCTCCGCATCATAGCGGCCATTGCCGTGCTGGTGAGAGAAGCCGATAAACTAACCTTTGGACAGGCCCTCTGGGTAACGGCCCCTCACCCGGTGGAGGGAATCCTTAAACAACCCCCTGGGAAATGGATGACGAATGCCAGGCTCACCCATTACCAGGGGCTCTTGTTGGATTCCCCTCGGATCACATTCACAGATCCCGTAATCCTGAACCCTGCCACCTTGTTGCCTAACCCGGAACTGCAGACACCTGTCCATAACTGCAAAGAATTCCTCTCCGAAGTTACACAGGTACGGGCTGACCTAAAGGATACCCCCCTGTCCGGCTGCAAATTAAACTGGTACACGGATGGAAGCAGTTTTTTCCAAGATGGAGCCCGAAGGGCAGGGGCAGCTGTAGTCGACCAAGAAGGAAATACGGTATGGAGCAGCGCCCTCCCACCCGGAACATCAGCCCAAAAAGCGGAATTAATTGCCTTGGCAGAGGCCCTGGAGAGGGCAAAAGGAAAGCGAGTCAATATCTACACCGATAGCCGCTATGCTTTCGGTACCATCCATGTCCACGGGGCCATCTATCGCGAAAGAGGATTCCGCACAGCAGAAGGAAAACATCTAAAGAACCTAGCCGAAGTCCAGCGTCTATTAATGGCAGTGGAAAAACCGAAGGCAGTGGCAGTGATGTATGTCCCAGGCCACCAGTCTGCCAAGACGCCGGAAGCTGTCGGTAACAACAGAGCAGATCAAGAAGCAAAGAGAGTAGCAATGGTGAGTCCTCCCATGGAGACAGGGCAACCTTCCACGGTTGCGGCGATAGACGTGCCGGTCCCAGAGCTCCCTCCGCTACCCCCCCGACCAGAATACTCCACAGAGGATTTCACTTGGATGAGAGCCCACTCCCCCTTTAGAGAAGGGGAAGACGGATGGAAAAGCGACTTGGAGGGCAAGTTAGCTCTGCCTGAAAAACTCGGACGATTCCTGTTGGCTAACTTACATAAGTCCACCCATTTGGGGCGGAGAAAATTACTAGACTTGTTGACATCTGCGCAGCTCCGATTTCCGAACCAGACCATAGCAGTCCGCCAAATTGTGGAAGATTGTGCCAGCTGCACAATCATGAAACCAGGACGAAGGGAGGGGCACCATACAGGTACTCGGGAACGGGGGAGGGCTCCGGGAAGAAGTTGGGAAGTGGATTTTACTGAGGTAAAACCGGGAAAGTTTGGGTACAAATATTTGCTGATATTCATAGATACCTTTTCAGGCTGGGTGGAGGCTTTTCCTACAAAGAAGGAGACGAGTCAGGTAGTGGCAAAGGCTTTGCTAGAGGAAATCATACCCAGATATGGGGTGCCCGAGGCAATTGGGTCAGATAACGGTCCGGCTTTTGTTAGTAAGGTCCTGCAGGGACTAGCCCAGACTATGGGGGCCAATTGGAAGCTACATTGTGAATATAACCCCCAGAGCTCAGGGCAAGTAGAAAGGATGAATAGGACACTAAAGGAGACTTTAGCCAAATTGGCCCTGGAGACTGGCGGTGATTGGGTGACGCTCCTTCCCTTGGCCATCTTCCGAGTCCGGAACTCCCCCTATGTCCATGGGCTAACTCCCTTTGAGATCCTGTATGGGGCTCCACCCCCCATCATTCAGAGGACCTTAAGCCCAGAACTAGGTGATCTGGCCCCAAATTACCTGACCATGTTGCAGGCTTTAGCTAAAGTGCAACAACGGATTTGGCCCTTAATTCAAGCATACCACGCTGTTAAGAGGGACCTGGCTCCGGAACATGGCATAGTCCCGGGTGACATGGTATGGGTTAAAAGGCATCAGTCCAAAACCCTAGAGCCTAGATGGAAAGGACCTTATGTTGTACTGTTTACTACCCCTACCGCCCTCAAGGTTGATGGCATCGGACCTTGGATCCACCACTCCCACGTGCGTCGAGCCAATCATCAAAAACAAGAAGGGGTCAAGGAGTGGACTGTACGGCGGCACCCAGACAACCCATTAAAGCTAAAGCTTTTGTGGCCCCGGGAACATGCAGAGCCTTCAGGAGCAGCCACGGATGGGGTGGCTGATCGCTCTGATCTTGCTCAATGCCCAGAGCGGGAGCCTCGCAGAAACCAACCCTCACCAGCCCTATAAGCAAACCTGGATACTCACCGATGGGGAGACTCATACCACCCTCAACGAGACTACTCGCACTGCCCCCATAGGAACTTGGTGGCCGGAGCTTCAGTTCTGCTTCAGGGACATCAATCCTGCCTACAAGTCTACTGCCCCGGAGTCAGCCCGACGTTATGGGTTTTATGCCTGCCCCGGCCACAAAAAGAACCAGGAATGTGGGGGGATACAATACTCCTTCTGTAGGTCATGGGCATGTGTCACATCCAATGATAGTGAATGGAAATGGGGGATATCAAAATCAGACCTAGTCAAATTTGCCTTTGTAAATGGGATATTAAGGGGGCACAGAATTCCAATACCCACCCATAAATGCCAGCCCACGGATCTAGATAGAATCAAGGTCACTTTCACTGAAACTGGCAAGAAGGACACCCCTGGGTGGATACAAGGTAAGGTATGGGGACTTGTATTTTATAAATATGGTGGACATGCTGGCTCGACCATAGTGGTCAGATTAAAAATTGAGCCCATAGGGCCACCGTCCACAGCAGTAGGCCCCAATAAGGTACTTAGGCCGCCCAATGTAAAGCCATCTCCCCAACCTTCCACAACTCACCACCTTCCCTCAACCATAGCTCGGGCTAATGTTACAACTCCAAGACCATCAGAAACCAGCCCTCCCCTGGTGAGGCCCAGTCTCATGACCGCATCTAAAGACCCCCTCTGGGAGCTAGTGGTTGCTGCCTTCCTGACGTTAAACCACACCAACCCTAACATGACCAACTCCTGTTGGTTATGTTATGATGTGAGGCCCCCATTCTATGAGGCAATAGGGCTAAACACCACTCACGATACCTCATCTGAGGAAAACCCTACTCAATGTTCCTGGGGAGACCGTAAGAGAGGTCTGACCATACAGCAGGTAAACAGCCAAGGAACCTGCTTAGGAAAAGTGCCAAAGAACAGACGGGACTTATGTACTGTTATTAACGCCAGTTCTACCTGGGGAAATGCTATTAAATGGGTAATTCCAAAGGACAATGGGTGGTGGCTATGCTCGCGGTCCGGACTCACCCCATGCCTATCAACTAAGGTGTTTAACAGCTCTAAAGAATTCTGTGTTATAGTGGTTGTGCTGCCCCGCATCCTCTATCATTCGGAGGAAAGTCTATATTCATACTGGAATATAGGAACAGGTGAGAGAAAGAAGAGAGAGCCTATTTCTACACTAACCATTGCTACCCTACTTAGCCTAGGGGTGGCTGGGGCAGGGACCGGCATAGCCTCCCTGGCTACTCAACATAAAGGGATGTCTTCGCTGCGCGCAGCCATAGACGAAGATATAGAGAGAATAGAAACCTCCATTAGCCACCTAGAAAAATCCCTCACTTCTCTGTCTGAGGTAGTACTTCAAAACCGACGAGGTCTGGACTTGTTGTTCCTCCAAAAAGGGGGACTATGCGTTGCTCTAGGGGAAGAATGTTGTTTTTACGCTGACCATACCGGAGTTGTTCGTGACTCCATGTCTAAACTCCGAAAGAGCCTGGAACAAAGAAAACGAGAAAAAGAGGCAGGGGAAAGCTGGTTCGAGTCTTGGTTTAACCAGTCCCCATGGTTGGCTACCCTTTTATCTGCACTGGCAGGGCCAATAATAATCATCCTACTGCTTGTTACCATAGGACCCTGGATTCTAAACCGACTTATGACTTTTGTCAAAAGTCGAATTAATACTATCCAACTTCTGGTCCTCCGCCAACAATATCAGGCTCTTCATCCTCTTGAGGATGATTCCTCAATTTAGGCCATAAGAAAGGGGGGAATGAAAGGAATAGGAGGTCTCAGCGGGCCCCAACCCCCTTGTTGGAGAAACCAGTACCAAACATCCCATGTAGATAAGATAAGCAATGCGGCAGGGCTCAGTTAGGGCATATAGAATGTGAGGAATGCAAGATGTGAGATACGAGCAAGATGTGAGGTACGAGCAAGATGTGAAGTACGTGCAGGATGTGCTCTCCCTGCTTGTCTAATGTTGATAACAAAAATATGCACGCCACTGCAGTCTATATAAGATTTCCCCCTAAGAGGCTCAGGGTCTTGCTTTCCTAACCGGTCCTGCGTGTCCGTGTGGGAGCTCGACCCTGGCTAGCCAGTCCAATAAACTCTGCTTTGTTGATTGCATTCACGCCTGGCTCTCTGTCTCTCGGGGGAATAGGATTCCGGGTCCTAACATTTGGAGGTCCCACCGAGATTTCATTTTCTCGAGAGACAGAACCTGCCTGCGAGAAAGCAGGGGCGATCCCAAGTCCTAGGCGTTGGGATGGGATCCCAGACCCTCATTTGGAGGAACTTGAGTGTTCCATTTGGGCCGCGTCGGGGATTCGGCCAATCCCCAGGGAGATTCATTCTGGGAATCTTGCAAGGAGGACCACAGGGTCCTATTGGGAGAGGCTTTCCTCTCATTTGGGCTCGAGCATTTTAGGAACCCTGGCACCAGGTGAAGAACTAATTGAGCTAGTCGACCGACCACCCGTCAAGTGGACGCCTTTCGGCCTGATATCCCAGTTCGACGGTGAGGAGGTTGAATGGGGTGCGCACCAGTGTGAGAGAAGGACCGGTCCGAGCGAGTGCTGGAGAGTGTTGTGTGTGTGTGGAATTATTGTTGCCTTTACCCTTTTTGTTCTATCTCTCTTGGTGTTTGAGTCTCCTTCCACAATGGGACAGGGACAAACAACCCCAAAGTCTCTGATCCTTTCTCACTTTCCAGAAGTTAAAGAAAGGGCCTTAAATGCGGGTCTGGTCATCAAGAAAGGTAAGTTCGACACCTTTTGTTCTGCAGAGTGGCCCACCTTTGGAGTCGGGTGGCCCATTCAAGGTTCCCTCTCCCTAGACCTGATCACTAAGGTTAAAGCAGTCAATTTTCAGCCAGACAATCGAGGCCATCCAGACCAAGTTCCTTACATTTTGGTTTGGGAGGATCTGGTGAGGAACCCTCCCCCTTGGTTAACAGTTTTTCTGACCCACCCCTCCAGTTCGGCCCCCGGGGATAAAACCCCAGTCACGCCCGCCTTGGTCATAAAGGAGGAGGAAAAACTTCCTCTTCCCACCTTGACCGGTCCTCAAATTAGGGCATCTCCTTCACCATCTCCGGTCTTACCAGAGAGTTCCCCCCTTTACCCATCCCTCGCAGGGGCAGAGGAAGATCGGCCGCCTCCATACGTGACTCCCCCTGGCCAAGCCAGTGCCCCGGAGGAGGAAATTTCCTCATCCTCCTCAACAGGACTGGCAGCAGGAGGAGGAATGGGTCGAAGACTTCGCCCCCGAGGGATCCGGGAAAGGGAGGGGGAAGACGGGCCCCCCTCATCAACACAGGGGGAGGAAACTGTCCCTACACTTCCAGTCCGGATGGTGGGCCAAGGGGGACCGGGAGGAGGGCAACAGTTTCAGTACTGGCCCTTCTCCTCCAGTGATCTATATAACTGGAGGACGCAGAACCCGCCCTTTTCTGAAGACCCCAAGTGTCTCATAGATCTCCTGGAGTCCATCATGCATACACACCGCCCCACTTGGGATGACTGTCATCAGCTGCTCAATACTCTTTTTACGACGGAGGAACGAGAGCGCATCCTCAACGAAGCGAGGAAGAACGTCTTGGGGGATAATGGGAGACCCACAACTCTCCAACCGGCCATAGACGAGGCTTTTCCCCTACGCCGCCCTGATTGGGATTTCGGGACCGCAGAAGGTAGGGAGCGTCTTCGGATCTACCGCCAGACTCTTATGGCCGGTCTCCGAGCGGCCGCTAGAAGGCCCACCAATTTTGCAAAAGTAAAAGCAGTCATTCAAGGGGAAAACGAAAGCCCAGCCGGTTTCTTAGAGCGCCTCCATGAGGCATACCGTCAGTACACCCCGATTGACCCTGAGGCGGACCTCCACCGGTCTGCTCTGGTACTCTCATTCATTAATCAGGCAGCCCCAGACATTAGGAGAAAACTCAATAAACAGGAAAACTTAGGGGAGATGACTATAAGGGAAATGCTACAGGTAGCAGAAAAGGTCTTTACCGCTAGGGAAACTCCAGAAGAAAGGGAGGAAAGACAGAGAAAGGAAGACAGGGAAGCCCAGGAGAAATTGAGAAAGGAGGACCGGGAGTTCCAGGCTAAGGAAAACCGAAAGCAACAGAGAGAAATGGCTCGTATTTTCCTAGCGGGTGTCCGGGACCAACCCAGAGGAGGGGGCCACGCCAGGACCCCGGATAAGGAACACTGTTTTTACTGTAAGGAAACGGGGCATTGGAAGAGAGAATGTCCTAAGTTAAAGGGAAGAAGAGGGTTTGGAAGGAGACCGGGGGAAAACAGGGAAAGGGAACGAGCAGTAGAGCAGGCCAGAGTCCTTCTAGCCGGAGAAGAGGACTGAAGGAGACGGGGCTCAGACCCCCTCCCCGAGTCCTGGGTAACAATGCATGTGGAAGGGAAGCCGATGGGGTTCATGGTGGATACCGGCGCCCAATATTCGGTTTTAAACAAGGCACATGGACCTTTGAACAAGGCACGAACAAGTGTTGTTCAGGGGGCCACCGGTACGCAGTTATGTACACGGACTACCAAAAGAAAGGTGAACTTAGGAAAACACCAGGTCACACACTCCTTCTTGGTCGTCCCTAAGAGCTCCGCTCCCCTGCTCGGACGGGACCTACTCACCAAAATAGGGGCCCATATCCATTTTGAACCAGATGGAATAATTGTGACTGATCGAGAAGGGAGCCCGATTCATGTCTTGTCCCTATCATTGGCTGACGAGCATCGTCTGTTTGAGAGTCAACAGGAACCAGGAGGGGACATGACTCATTGGGTAAAAAGATTTCCCACGGCCTGGGCGGAGACTGCGGGAACCGGCCTCGCCAAACACCTCCCGCCCGTAGTTATACAATTGAAGGCTTCTGCTCTCCCCATTCGGGTGAAACAGTATCCTATGCCTGAGGAGGCCCGAAGAGGCATAGCCCCTCATATCCACAGGCTAATAAAGGAAGGAGTACTGCGACCTTGTCAGTCTGCCTGGAATACTCCTCTGCTCCCCGTCCGAAAGCCGGGAAGCGGGGACTATAGGCCTGTGCAAGACCTACGAAAGGTAAACGAGCGGACGGAGGACATTCATCCCACCGTTCCGAATCCCTATACCTTGCTCAGCCACCTACCCCCCTCGCAAGTATGGTATACAACCCTTGATTTGAAAGATGCTTTCTTCAGCATTCCATTGTCAGAAATTAGTCAGCCGCTATTTGCTTTCGAATGGCAAGAAGATGGGGGCCAATCCGGACAGCTCACTTGGACCAGACTGCCGCAAGGATTTAAAAACTCTCCCACCCTGTTTAATGTGGCCCTGAGCCAGGACCTGGAACCTTTTCGTCGGAGCCACCCACGAGTCACTCTATTACAGTATGTTGATGACTTACTGTTAGCGGCAGAAACCCGAGAGGAGTGCATCAAGGCTACTGAACACCTGCTAACGGAATTAGGTGAGCTGGGGTATCGGGCAAGTGCCAAGAAAACTCACATCTGTAAAAGGTCAGTGACATATTTGGGTTATCGGATTGCAGATGGGGCAAGGTGGCTGACTGATGCCATGAAACAGACTATTCTGGCTATCCCATCCCCGACATCCACTAGGGGGGTAAGAGAATTCCTGGGCTCCGCGGGGTTCTGTAGACTCTGGATTCCAGGATTTGCGGAAATAGCCAGACCCCTATATGAGGCCACCAAAGAAGCTCCAGATTGGAGTTGGGGAGAGAGAGAACAACAGGCTAAAAGACGCTCTTTTGCAGGCCCCTGCCTTAGCCTTGCCAGATCCTACAAGACCATTCACTCTGTTTGTAGATGAGAAAAAGGGCGTAGCCAAAGGAGTCTTGACCCAACAGCTAGGTCCCTGGAAGAGACCAGTGGCATACTTTTCCAAGAAATTAGACGCAGTAGCGGCAGGATGGCCCCCCTGCCTCCGCATCATAGCGGCCATTGCCGTGCTGGTGAGAGAAGCCGATAAACTAACCTTTGGACAGGCCCTCTGGGTAACGGCCCCTCACCCGGTGGAGGGAATCCTTAAACAACCCCCTGGGAAATGGATGACGAATGCCAGGCTCACCCATTACCAGGGGCTCTTGTTGGATTCCCCTCGGATCACATTCACAGATCCCGTAATCCTGAACCCTGCCACCTTGTTGCCTAACCCGGAACTGCAGACACCTGTCCATAACTGCAAAGAATTCCTCTCCGAAGTTACACAGGTACGGGCTGACCTAAAGGATACCCCCCTGTCCGGCTGCAAATTAAACTGGTACACGGATGGAAGCAGTTTTTTCCAAGATGGAGCCCGAAGGGCAGGGGCAGCTGTAGTCGACCAAGAAGGAAATACGGTATGGAGCAGCGCCCTCCCACCCGGAACATCAGCCCAAAAAGCGGAATTAATTGCCTTGGCAGAGGCCCTGGAGAGGGCAAAAGGAAAGCGAGTCAATATCTACACCGATAGCCGCTATGCTTTCGGTACCATCCATGTCCACGGGGCCATCTATCGCGAAAGAGGATTCCGCACAGCAGAAGGAAAACATCTAAAGAACCTAGCCGAAGTCCAGCGTCTATTAATGGCAGTGGAAAAACCGAAGGCAGTGGCAGTGATGTATGTCCCAGGCCACCAGTCTGCCAAGACGCCGGAAGCTGTCGGTAACAACAGAGCAGATCAAGAAGCAAAGAGAGTAGCAATGGTGAGTCCTCCCATGGAGACAGGGCAACCTTCCACGGTTGCGGCGATAGACGTGCCGGTCCCAGAGCTCCCTCCGCTACCCCCCCGACCAGAATACTCCACAGAGGATTTCACTTGGATGAGAGCCCACTCCCCCTTTAGAGAAGGGGAAGACGGATGGAAAAGCGACTTGGAGGGCAAGTTAGTTCTGCCTGAAAAACTCGGACGATTCCTGTTGGCTAACTTACATAAGTCCACCCATTTGGGGCGGAGAAAATTACTAGACTTGTTGACATCTGCGCAGCTCCGATTTCCGAACCAGACCATAGCAGTCCGCCAAATTGTGGAAGATTGTGCCAGCTGCACAATCATGAAACCAGGACGAAGGGAGGGGCACCATACAGGTACTCGGGAACGGGGGAGGGCTCCGGGAAGAAGTTGGGAAGTGGATTTTACTGAGGTAAAACCGGGAAAGTTTGGGTACAAATATTTGCTGGTATTCATAGATACCTTTTCAGGCTGGGTGGAGGCTTTTCCTACAAAGAAGGAGACGAGTCAGGTAGTGGCAAAGGCTTTGCTAGAGGAAATCATACCCAGATATGGGGTGCCCGAGGCAATTGGGTCAGATAATGGTCCGGCTTTTGTTAGTAAGGTCCTGCAGGGACTAGCCCAGACTATGGGGGCCAATTGGAAGCTACATTGTGAATATAACCCCCAGAGCTCAGGGCAAGTAGAAAGGATGAATAGGACACTAAAGGAGACTTTAGCCAAATTGGCCCTGGAGACTGGCGGTGATTGGGTGACGCTCCTTCCCTTGGCCATCTTCCGAGTCCGGAACTCCCCCTATGTCCATGGGCTAACTCCCTTTGAGATCCTGTATGGGGCTCCACCCCCCATCATTCAGAGGACCTTAAGCCCAGAACTAGGTGATCTGGCCCCAAATTACCTGACCATGTTGCAGGCTTTAGCTAAAGTGCAACAACGGATTTGGCCCTTAATTCAAGCATACCACGCTGTTAAGAGGGACCCGGCTCCGGAACATGGCATAGTCCCGGGTGACATGGTATGGGTTAAAAGGCATCAGTCCAAAACCCTAGAGCCTAGATGGAAAGGACCTTATGTTGTACTGTTTACTACCCCTACCGCCCTCAAGGTTGATGGCATCGGACCTTGGATCCACCACTCCCACGTGCGTCGAGCCAATCATCAAAAACAAGAAGGGGTCAAGGAGTGGACTGTACGGCGGCACCCAGACAACCCATTAAAGCTAAAGCTTTTGTGGCCCCGGGAACATGCAGAGCCTTCAGGAGCAGCCACGGATGGGGTGGCTGATCGCTCTGATCTTGCTCAATGCCCAGAGCGGGAGCCTCGCAGAAACCAACCCTCACCAGCCCTATAAGCAAACCTGGATACTCACCGATGGGGAGACTCATACCACCCTCAACGAGACTACTCGCACTGCCCCCATAGGAACTTGGTGGCCGGAGCTTCAGTTCTGCTTCAGAGACATCAATCCTGCCTACAAGTCTACTGCCCCGGAGTCAGCCCGACGTTATGGGTTTTATGCCTGCCCCGGCCACAAAAAGAACCAGGAATGTGGGGGGATACAATACTCCTTCTGTAGGTCATGGGCATGTGTCACATCCAATGATAGTGAATGGAAATGGGGGATATCAAAATCAGACCTAGTCAAATTTGCCTTTGTAAATGGGATATTAAGGGGGCACAGAATTCCAATACCCACCCATAAATGCCAGCCCACGGATCTAGATAGAATCAAGGTCACTTTCACTGAAACTGGCAAGAAGGACACCCCTGGGTGGATACAAGGTAAGGTATGGGGACTTGTATTTTATAAATATGGTGGACATGCTGGCTCGACCATAGTGGTCAGATTAAAAATTGAGCCCATAGGGCCACCGTCCACAGCAGTAGGCCCCAATAAGGTACTTAGGCCGCCCAATGTAAAGCCATCTCCCCAACCTTCCACAACTCACCACCTTCCCTCAACCATAGCTCGGGCTAATGTTACAACTCCAAGACCATCAGAAACCAGCCCTCCCCTGGTGAGGCCCAGTCTCATGACCGCATCTAAAGACCCCCTCTGGGAGCTAGTGGTTGCTGCCTTCCTGACGTTAAACCACACCAACCCTAACATGACCAACTCCTGTTGGTTATGTTATGATGTGAGGCCCCCATTCTATGAGGCAATAGGGCTAAACACCACTCACGATACCTCATCTGAGGAAAACCCTACTCAATGTTCCTGGGGAGACCGTAAGAGAGGTCTGACCATACAGCAGGTAAACGGCCAAGGAACCTGCTTAGGAAAAGTGCCAAAGAACAGACGGGACTTATGTACTGTTATTAACGCCAGTTCTACCTGGGGAAATGCTATTAAATGGGTAATTCCAAAGGACAATGGGTGGTGGCTATGCTCGCGGTCCGGACTCACCCCATGCCTATCAACTAAGGTGTTTAACAGCTCTAAAGAATTCTGTGTTATAGTGGTTGTGCTGCCCCGCATCCTCTATCATTCGGAGGAAAGTCTATATTCATACTGGAATATAGGAACAGGTGAGAGAAAGAAGAGAGAGCCTATTTCTACACTAACCATTGCTACCCTACTTAGCCTAGGGGTGGCTGGGGCAGGGACCGGCATAGCCTCCCTGGCTACTCAACATAAAGGGATGTCTTCGCTGCGCGCAGCCATAGACGAAGATATAGAGAGAATAGAAACCTCCATTAGCCACCTAGAAAAATCCCTCACTTCTCTGTCTGAGGTAGTACTTCAAAACCGACGAGGTCTGGACTTGTTGTTCCTCCAAAAAGGGGGACTATGCGTTGCTCTAGGGGAAGAATGTTGTTTTTACGCTGACCATACCGGAGTTGTTCGTGACTCCATGTCTAAACTCCGAAAGAGCCTGGAACAAAGAAAACGAGAAAAAGAGGCAGGGGAAAGCTGGTTCGAGTCTTGGTTTAACCAGTCCCCATGGTTGGCTACCCTTTTATATGCACTGGCAGGGCCAATAATAATCATCCTACTGCTTGTTACCATAGGACCCTGGATTCTAAACCGACTTATGACTTTTGTCAAAAGTCGAATTAATACTATCCAACTTCTGGTCCTCCGCCAACAATATCAGGCTCTTCATCCTCTTGAGGATGATTCCTCAATTTAGGCCATAAGAAAGGGGGGAATGAAAGGAATAGGAGGTCTCAGCGGGCCCCAACCCCCTTGTTGGAGAAACCAGTACCAAACATCCCATGTAGATAAGATAAGCAATGCGGCAGGGCTCAGTTAGGGCATATAGAATGTGAGGAATGCAAGATGTGAGATACGAGCAAGATGTGAGGTACGAGCAAGATGTGAAGTACGTGCAGGATGTGCTCTCCCTGCTTGTCTAATGTTGATAACAAAAATATGCACGCCACTGCAGTCTATATAAGATTTCCCCCTAAGAGGCTCAGGGTCTTGCTTTCCTAACCGGTCCTGCGTGTCCGTGTGGGAGCTCGACCCTGGCTAGCCAGTCCAATAAACTCTGCTTTGTTGATTGCATTCACGCCTGGCTCTCTGTCTCTAGGGGGAATAGGATTCCGGGTCCTAACATTTGGAGGTCCCACCGAGATTTCATTTTCTCGAGAGACAGAACCTGCCTGCGAGAAAGCAGGGGCGATCCCAAGTCCTAGGCGTTGGGATGGGATCCCAGACCCTCATTTGGAGGAACTTGAGTGTTCCATTTGGGCCGCGTCGGGGATTCGGCCAATCCCCAGGGAGATTCATTCTGGGAATCTTGCAAGGAGGACCACAGGGTCCTATTGGGAGAGGCTTTCCTCTCATTTGGGCTCGAGCATTTTAGGAACCCTGGCGCCAGGTGAAGAACTAATTGAGCTAGTCGACCGACCACCCGTCAAGTGGACGCCTTTCGGCCTGATATCCCAGTTCGACGGTGAGGAGGTTGAATGGGGTGCGCACCAGTGTGAGAGAAGGACCGGTCCGAGCGAGTGCTGGAGAGTGTTGTGTGTGTGTGGAATTATTGTTGCCTTTACCCTTTTTGTTCTATCTCTCTTGGTGTTTGAGTCTCCTTCCACAATGGGACAGGGACAAACAACCCCAAAGTCTCTGATCCTTTCTCACTTTCCAGAAGTTAAAGAAAGGGCCTTAAATGCGGGTCTGGTCATCAAGAAAGGTAAGTTCGACACCTTTTGTTCTGCAGAGTGGCCCACCTTTGGAGTCGGGTGGCCCATTCAAGGTTCCCTCTCCCTAGACCTGATCACTAAGGTTAAAGCAGTCAATTTTCAGCCAGACAATCGAGGCCATCCAGACCAAGTTCCTTACATTTTGGTTTGGGAGGATCTGGTGAGGAACCCTCCCCCTTGGTTAACAGTTTTTCTGACCCACCCCTCCAGTTCGGCCCCCGGGGATAAAACCCCAGTCACGCCCGCCTTGGTCATAAAGGAGGAGGAAAAACTTCCTCTTCCCACCTTGACCGGTCCTCAAATTAGGGCATCTCCTTCACCATCTCCGGTCTTACCAGAGAGTTCCCCCCTTTACCCATCCCTCGCAGGGGCAGAGGAAGATCGGCCGCCTCCATACGTGACTCCCCCTGGCCAAGCCAGTGCCCCGGAGGAGGAAATTTCCTCATCCTCCTCAACAGGACTGGCAGCAGGAGGAGGAATGGGTCGAAGACTTCGCCCCCGAGGGATCCGGGAAAGGGAGGGGGAAGACGGGCCCCCCTCATCAACACAGGGGGAGGAAACTGTCCCTACACTTCCAGTCCGGATGGTGGGCCAAGGGGGACCGGGAGGAGGGCAACAGTTTCAGTACTGGCCCTTCTCCTCCAGTGATCTATATAACTGGAGGACGCAGAACCCGCCCTTTTCTGAAGACCCCAAGTGTCTCATAGATCTCCTGGAGTCCATCATGCATACACACCGCCCCACTTGGGATGACTGTCATCAGCTGCTCAATACTCTTTTTACGACGGAGGAACGAGAGCGCATCCTCAACGAAGCGAGGAAGAACGTCTTGGGGGATAATGGGAGACCCACAACTCTCCAACCGGCCATAGACGAGGCTTTTCCCCTACGCCGCCCTGATTGGGATTTCGGGACCGCAGAAGGTAGGGAGCGTCTTCGGATCTACCGCCAGACTCTTATGGCCGGTCTCCGAGCGGCCGCTAGAAGGCCCACCAATTTTGCAAAAGTAAAAGCAGTCATTCAAGGGGAAAACGAAAGCCCAGCCGGTTTCTTAGAGCGCCTCCATGAGGCATACCGTCAGTACACCCCGATTGACCCTGAGGCGGACCTCCACCGGTCTGCTCTGGTACTCTCATTCATTAATCAGGCAGCCCCAGACATTAGGAGAAAACTCAATAAACAGGAAAACTTAGGGGAGATGACTATAAGGGAAATGCTACAGGTAGCAGAAAAGGTCTTTACCGCTAGGGAAACTCCAGAAGAAAGGGAGGAAAGACAGAGAAAGGAAGACAGGGAAGCCCAGGAGAAATTGAGAAAGGAGGACCGGGAGTTCCAGGCTAAGGAAAACCGAAAGCAACAGAGAGAAATGGCTCGTATTTTCCTAGCGGGTGTCCGGGACCAACCCAGAGGAGGGGGCCACGCCAGGACCCCGGATAAGGAACACTGTTTTTACTGTAAGGAAACGGGGCATTGGAAGAGAGAATGTCCTAAGTTAAAGGGAAGAAGAGGGTTTGGAAGGAGACCGGGGGAAAACAGGGAAAGGGAACGAGCAGTAGAGCAGGCCAGAGTCCTTCTAGCCGGAGAAGAGGACTGAAGGAGACGGGGCTCAGACCCCCTCCCCGAGTCCTGGGTAACAATGCATGTGGAAGGGAAGCCGATGGGGTTCATGGTGGATACCGGCGCCCAATATTCGGTTTTAAACAAGGCACATGGACCTTTGAACAAGGCACGAACAAGTGTTGTTCAGGGGGCCACCGGTACGCAGTTATGTACACGGACTACCAAAAGAAAGGTGAACTTAGGAAAACACCAGGTCACACACTCCTTCTTGGTCGTCCCTGAGAGCCCCGCTCCCCTGCTCGGACGGGACCTACTCACCAAAATAGGGGCCCATATCCATTTTGAACCAGATGGAATAATTGTGACTGATCGAGAAGGGAGCCCGATTCATGTCTTGTCCCTATCATTGGCTGACGAGCATCGTCTGTTTGAGAGTCAACAGGAACCAGGAGGGGACATGACTCATTGGGTAAAAAGATTTCCCACGGCCTGGGCGGAGACTGCGGGAACCGGCCTCGCCAAACACCTCCCGCCCGTAGTTATACAATTGAAGGCTTCTGCTCTCCCCATTCGGGTGAAACAGTATCCTATGCCTGAGGAGGCCCGAAGAGGCATAGCCCCTCATATCCACAGGCTAATAAAGGAAGGAGTACTGCGACCTTGTCAGTCTGCCTGGAATACTCCTCTGCTCCCCGTCCGAAAGCCGGGAAGCGGGGACTATAGGCCTGTGCAAGACCTACGAAAGGTAAACGAGCGGACGGAGGACATTCATCCCACCGTTCCGAATCCCTATACCTTGCTCAGCCACCTACCCCCCTCGCAAGTATGGTATACAACCCTTGATTTGAAAGATGCTTTCTTCAGCATTCCATTGTCAGAAATTAGTCAGCCGCTATTTGCTTTCGAATGGCAAGAAGATGGGGGCCAATCCGGACAGCTCACTTGGACCAGACTGCCGCAAGGATTTAAAAACTCTCCCACCCTGTTTAATGAGGCCCTGAGCCAGGACCTGGAACCTTTTCGTCGGAGCCACCCACGAGTCACTCTATTACAGTATGTTGATGACTTAGAGAGGAGTGCATCAAGGCTACTGAACACCTGCTAACGGAATTAGGTGAGCTGGGGTATCGGGCAAGTGCCAAGAAAACTCACATCTGTAAAAGGTCAGTGACATATTTGGGTTATCGGATTGCAGATGGGGCAAGGTGGCTGACTGATGCCATGAAACAGACTATTCTGGCTATCCCATCCCCGACATCCACTAGGGGGGTGAGAGAATTCCTGGGCTCCGCGGGGTTCTGTAGACTCTGGATTCCAGGATTTGCGGAAATAGCCAGACCCCTATATGAGGCCACCAAAGAAGCTCCAGATTGGAGTTGGGGAGAGAGAGAACAACAGGCCTTTGATCAGCTAAAAGACGCTCTTTTGCAGGCCCCTGCCTTAGCCTTGCCAGATCCTACAAGACCATTCACTCTGTTTGTAGATGAGAAAAAGGGCGTAGCCAAAGGAGTCTTGACCCAACAGCTAGGTCCCTGGAAGAGACCAGTGGCATACTTTTCCAAGAAATTAGACGCAGTAGCGGCAGGATGGCCCCCCTGCCTCCGCATCATAGCGGCCATTGCCGTGCTGGTGAGAGAAGCCGATAAACTAACCTTTGGACAGGCCCTCTGGGTAACGGCCCCTCACCCGGTGGAGGGAATCCTTAAACAACCCCCTGGGAAATGGATGACGAATGCCAGGCTCACCCATTACCAGGGGCTCTTGTTGGATTCCCCTCGGATCACATTCACAGATCCCGTAATCCTGAACCCTGCCACCTTGTTGCCTAACCCGGAACTGCAGACACCTGTCCATAACTGCAAAGAATTCCTCTCCGAAGTTACACAGGTACGGGCTGACCTAAAGGATACCCCCCTGTCCGGCTGCAAATTAAACTGGTACACGGATGGAAGCAGTTTTTTCCAAGATGGAGCCCGAAGGGCAGGGGCAGCTGTAGTCGACCAAGAAGGAAATACGGTATGGAGCAGCGCCCTCCCACCCGGAACATCAGCCCAAAAAGCGGAATTAATTGCCTTGGCAGAGGCCCTGGAGAGGGCAAAAGGAAAGCGAGTCAATATCTACACCGATAGCCGCTATGCTTTCGGTACCATCCATGTCCACGGGGCCATCTATCGCGAAAGAGGATTCCGCACAGCAGAAGGAAAACATCTAAAGAACCTAGCCGAAGTCCAGCGTCTATTAATGGCAGTGGAAAAACCGAAGGCAGTGGCAGTGATGTATGTCCCAGGCCACCAGTCTGCCAAGACGCCGGAAGCTGTCGGTAACAACAGAGCAGATCAAGAAGCAAAGAGAGTAGCAATGGTGAGTCCTCCCATGGAGACAGGGCAACCTTCCACGGTTGCGGCGATAGACGTGCCGGTCCCAGAGCTCCCTCCGCTACCCCCCCGACCAGAATACTCCACAGAGGATTTCACTTGGATGAGAGCCCACTCCCCCTTTAGAGAAGGGGAAGACGGATGGAAAAGCGACTTGGAGGGCAAGTTAGTTCTGCCTGAAAAACTCGGACGATTCCTGTTGGCTAACTTACATAAGTCCACCCATTTGGGGCGGAGAAAATTACTAGACTTGTTGACATCTGCGCAGCTCCGATTTCCGAACCAGACCATAGCAGTCCGCCAAATTGTGGAAGATTGTGCCAGCTGCACAATCATGAAACCAGGACGAAGGGAGGGCACCATACAGGTACTCGGGAACGGGGGAGGGCTCCGGGAAGAAGTTGGGAAGTGGATTTTACTGAGGTAAAACCGGGAAAGTTTGGGTACAAATATTTGCTGGTATTCATAGATACCTTTTCAGGCTGGGTGGAGGCTTTTCCTACAAAGAAGGAGACGAGTCAGGTAGTGGCAAAGGCTTTGCTAGAGGAAATCATACCCAGATATGGGGTGCCCGAGGCAATTGGGTCAGATAACGGTCCGGCTTTTGTTAGTAAGGTCCTGCAGGGACTAGCCCAGACTATGGGGGCCAATTGGAAGCTACATTGTGAATATAACCCCCAGAGCTCAGGGCAAGTAGAAAGGATGAATAGGACACTAAAGGAGACTTTAGCCAAATTGGCCCTGGAGACTGGCGGTGATTGGGTGACGCTCCTTCCCTTGGCCATCTTCCGAGTCCGGAACTCCCCCTATGTCCATGGGCTAACTCCCTTTGAGATCCTGTATGGGGCTCCACCCCCCATCATTCAGAGGACCTTAAGCCCAGAACTAGGTGATCTGGCCCCAAATTACCTGACCATGTTGCAGGCTTTAGCTAAAGTGCAACAACGGATTTGGCCCTTAATTCAAGCATACCACGCTGTTAAGAGGGACCCGGCTCCGGAACATGGCATAGTCCCGGGTGACATGGTATGGGTTAAAAGGCATCAGTCCAAAACCCTAGAGCCTAGATGGAAAGGACCTTATGTTGTACTGTTTACTACCCCTACCGCCCTCAAGGTTGATGGCATCGGACCTTGGATCCACCACTCCCACGTGCATCGAGCCAATCATCAAAAACAAGAAGGGGTCAAGGAGTGGACTGTACGGCGGCACCCAGACAACCCATTAAAGCTAAAGCTTTTGTGGCCCCGGGAACATGCAGAGCCTTCAGGAGCAGCCACGGATGGGGTGGCTGATCGCTCTGATCTTGCTCAATGCCCAGAGCGGGAGCCTCGCAGAAACCAACCCTCACCAGCCCTATAAGCAAACCTGGATACTCACCGATGGGGAGACTCATACCACCCTCAACGAGACTACTCGCACTGCCCCCATAGGAACTTGGTGGCCGGAGCTTCAGTTCTGCTTCAGGGACATCAATCCTGCCTACAAGTCTACTGCCCCGGAGTCAGCCCGACGTTATGGGTTTTATGCCTGCCCCGGCCACAAAAAGAACCAGGAATGTGGGGGGATACAATACTCCTTCTGTAGGTCATGGGCATGTGTCACATCCAATGATAGTGAATGGAAATGGGGGATATCAAAATCAGACCTAGTCAAATTTGCCTTTGTAAATGGGATATTAAGGGGGCACAGAATTCCAATACCCACCCATAAATGCCAGCCCACAGATCTAGATAGAATCAAGGTCACTTTCACTGAAACTGGCAAGAAGGACACCCCTGGGTGGATACAAGGTAAGGTATGGGGACTTGTATTTTATAAATATGGTGGACATGCTGGCTCGACCATAGTGGTCAGATTAAAAATTGAGCCCATAGGGCCACCGTCCACAGCAGTAGGCCCCAATAAGGTACTTAGGCCGCCCAATGTAAAGCCATCTCCCCAACCTTCCACAACTCACCACCTTCCCTCAACCATAGCTCGGGCTAATGTTACAACTCCAAGACCATCAGAAACCAGCCCTCCCCTGGTGAGGCCCAGTCTCATGACCGCATCTAAAGACCCCCTCTGGGAGCTAGTGGTTGCTGCCTTCCTGACGTTAAACCACACCAACCCTAACATGACCAACTCCTGTTGGTTATGTTATGATGTGAGGCCCCCATTCTATGAGGCAATAGGGCTAAACACCACTCACGATACCTCATCTGAGGAAAACCCTACTCAATGTTCCTGGGGAGACCGTAAGAGAGGTCTGACCATACAGCAGGTAAACGGCCAAGGAACCTGCTTAGGAAAAGTGCCAAAGAACAGACGGGACTTATGTACTGTTATTAACGCCAGTTCTACCTGGGGAAATGCTATTAAATGGGTAATTCCAAAGGACAATGGGTGGTGGCTATGCTCGCGGTCCGGACTCACCCCATGCCTATCAACTAAGGTGTTTAACAGCTCTAAAGAATTCTGTGTTATAGTGGTTGTGCTGCCCCGCATCCTCTATCATTCGGAGGAAAGTCTATATTCATACTGGAATATAGGAACAGGTGAGAGAAAGAAGAGAGAGCCTATTTCTACACTAACCATTGCTACCCTACTTAGCCTAGGGGTGGCTGGGGCAGGGACCGGCATAGCCTCCCTGGCTACTCAACATAAAGGGATGTCTTCGCTGCGCGCAGCCATAGACGAAGATATAGAGAGAATAGAAACCTCCATTAGCCACCTAGAAAAATCCCTCACTTCTCTGTCTGAGGTAGTACTTCAAAACCGACGAGGTCTGGACTTGTTGTTCCTCCAAAAAGGGGGACTATGCGTTGCTCTAGGGGAAGAATGTTGTTTTTACGCTGACCATACCGGAGTTGTTCGTGACTCCATGTCTAAACTCCGAAAGAGCCTGGAACAAAGAAAACGAGAAAAAGAGGCAGGGGAAAGCTGGTTCGAGTCTTGGTTTAACCAGTCCCCATGGTTGGCTACCCTTTTATCTGCACTGGCAGGGCCAATAATAATCATCCTACTGCTTGTTACCATAGGACCCTGGATTCTAAACCGACTTATGACTTTTGTCAAAAGTCGAATTAATACTATCCAACTTCTGGTCCTCCGCCAACAATATCAGGCTCTTCATCCTCTTGAGGATGATTCCTCAATTTAGGCCATAAGAAAGGGGGGAATGAAAGGAATAGGAGGTCTCAGCGGGCCCCAACCCCCTTGTTGGAGAAACCAGTACCAAACATCCCATGTAGATAAGATAAGCAATGCGGCAGGGCTCAGTTAGGGCATATAGAATGTGAGGAATGCAAGATGTGAGATACGAGCAAGATGTGAGGTACGAGCAAGATGTGAAGTACGTGCAGGATGTGCTCTCCCTGCTTGTCTAATGTTGATAACAAAAATATGCACGCCACTGCAGTCTATATAAGATTTCCCCCTAAGAGGCTCAGGGTCGTGCTTTCCTAACCGGTCCTGCGTGTCCGTGTGGGAGCTCGACCCTGGCTAGCCAGTCCAATAAACTCTGCTTTGTTGATTGCATTCACGCCTGGCTCTCTGTCTCTCAGGGGAATAGGATTCCGGGTCCTAACAAGCGTATTGCCTTAAACAACACACACAATTCTCAAACTTAAACAAGCTGCTTCTAACATTAATTGTTTTCCTAGAAAAGCTACAGTGTTTCTCCATTCACTTGAAACAGGCTGTTTTGCACAAAGTTGATATGCTTCACCTATGAAAACGCTGACAGTCAGGAAAGGTTCTTTTCAAAGGCTAACTCGGTTCACCTTGCATAACAAGGTGAAAGGCCCTCTTGCTTGTAACACTAATGCTTCTCTTACAGAGCTGCAGTGATTCTCCCCTTCACTTGAATGGGGTGATTCAGCAAGAAAGGTGAAGTTGCTCATCCAGGAAAACACTGAGAGGTAGGCAGTACTCCTTTAAAGAGCAAACTCAATTCACCATACTACCCATGTTGCTAGACCCTCTTGTTTGAGAAGTAGGCAGAATTCCTTTAAAGAGCAAAATGCATTCACAATACTACCCATGTTGCTAGACCCTCTGTTTTCTAACATTAAAGATTCTCTTACAAACCTGCAGTTTTTCTAACATTTACTTGTATGCGGTGATTTTGCTCAAGGTTTATGTTCCTCACAGAAGAAAACGCTGAAAGTTGGGCCGCGTTCCTTTCATACACTAACACAGTTCACCATGCTTAACAAGGTGCAAGACCCTCTTGCTCTTACAAGAGCTGCAGTGCTTCTCCCTTTCACTTGAATGGGGAGATTCAGCAGAAAGGTGATGTTGCTGATCCAGGAAAACACTGAGAGGTAGGCAGTACTCCTTTAAACAGCAAACTGAATTCACCATACTAATCATGTTGCTGGACCCTCTTGTTTCTAACATGAGGTATTCTCTTACAAATCTGCAGTTTTTCTCCCATTCACTTGTATGCGGTGATTTTGCACAAAGTTTATGTTCCTCACCCATGAAAAGGCTGATGGTTAGGCAGCATTCCTTTCAAAAACTAACACAGTTTACCATGTTTGGCAAGGTGCAAGACACTCTTGCTTGCAAAGTTAATCCTTCTCTTACAAGTGCTACAGTGCTTCTCCCATTCACTTTAATGGGGTGATTCAGCACAAAGGTGATGTTGCTTATGCAGGAAAACAGTGAGAAGCAGGCAGAATTCCTGTAAAGAGCAAAATGAATTCACAATACTAACCATGATTCTAGACCCTCTGTTTTCTAACATTAAAGATTCTCTTACAAACATGCAGTTTTTCTCCCATTCACTTGTAAGCTCTTGTTATGCACAGCGATGATTTTCCTCACCCATGGAAACACTGAGAGGAAGAGCGTATTGCCTTAAACAACACACACAAATCTCAAACTTAAACATGCTGCTTCTAACATTAATTGTTTTCCTAGAAAATCTACAGTTTTTCTCCATTCACTTGAAACAGGCTGTTTTGCACAAAGTTGATATGCTTCACCTTTGAAAACGCTGACATTCAGGAAAGGTTCTTTTCAAAGGCTACTCGGTTCACCATGCATAACAAGGTGAAAGGCCCTCTTGCTTGTAACACTAATGCTTCTGTTACAGAGCTGCAGTGATTCTTCCCTTCACTTGAATGGGGTGATTCAGCAAGAAAGGTGATGTTGCTCATCCAGGAAAACACTGAGAGGTAGGCAGTACTCCTTTAAAGAGCAAACTCAATTCACCATACTACCCATGTTGCTAGACCCTCTTGTTTGTAACATGAAGCATTCTCTTACAAATCTGCAGTTTTTCTCCCTTTCACTTGTATGCGGTGATTTTTGCACAAAGTTTATGTTCCTCACACATGAAAACGCTGAAGTTTAGGCAGCATTCCTATCAAAAACTAACACAGTTCACCATGCTTAGCAAGGAGCAAGACCCTCTTGCTTGTAAAATTAATCCTATCTTACAAGATCTACAGTGCTTGTCCAATTCACTTGAATGGGGTGATTCAGCACAAAGGTGATGTTGCTTATCCAGGAAAACAGTGAGAAGTAGGCAGAATTCCTTTAAAGAGCAAAGTGCATTCACAATACTACCCATGTTGCTAGACCCTCTGTTTTCTAACATTAAAGATTCTCTTACAAACCTGCAGTTTTTCTAACATTTACTTGTATGCGGTGATTTTGCTCAAGGTTTATGTTCCTCACAGAAGAAAACGCTGAAAGTTGGGCCGCGTTCCTTTCATACACTAACACAGTTCACCATGCTTAACAAGGTGCAAGACCCTCTTGCTCTTACAAGAGCTGCAGTGCTTCTCCCTTTCACTTGAATGGGGAGATTCAGCAGAAAGGTGATGTTGCTGATCCAGGAAAACACTGAGAGGTAGGCAGTACTCCTTTAAACAGCAAACTGAATTCACCATACTAATCATGTTGCTGGACCCTCTTGTTTCTAACATGAGGTATTCTCCTACAAATCTGCAGTTTTTCTCCCATTCACTTGTATGCGGTGATTTTGCACAAAGTTTATGTTCCTCACCCATGAAAAGGCTGATGGTTAGGCAGCATTCCTTTCAAAAACTAACACAGTTTACCATGTTTGGCAAGGTGCAAGACACTCTTGCTTGCAAAGTTAATCCTTCTCTTACAAGTGCTACAGTGCTTCTCCCATTCACTTTAATGGGGTGATTCAGCACAAAGGTGATGTTGCTTATGCAGGAAAACAGTGAGAAGCAGGCAGAATTCCTGTAAAGAGCAAAATGAATTCACAATACTAACCATGATTCTAGACCCTCTGTTTTCTAACATTAAAGATTCTCTTACAAACATGCAGTTTTTCTCCCATTCACTTGTAAGCTCTTGTTATGCACAGCGATGATTTTCCTCACCCATGGAAACACTGAGAGGGAGAGCGTATTGCCTTAAACAACACACACAAATCTCAAACTTAAACATGCTGCTTCTAACATTAATTGTTTTCCTAGAAAATCTACAGTTTTTCTCCATTCACTTGAAACAGGCTGTTTTGCACAAAGTTGATATGCTTCACCTTTGAAAACGCTGACATTCAGGAAAGGTTCTTTTCAAAGGCTACTCGGTTCACCATGCATAACAAGGTGAAAGGCCCTCTTGCTTGTAACACTAATGCTTCTGTTACAGAGCTGCAGTGATTCTTCCCTTCACTTGAATGGAGTGATTCAGCAAGAAAGGTGATGTTGCTCATCAAGGAAAACACTGAGAGGTAGGCAGTACTCCTTTAAAGAGCAAACTCAATTCACCATACTACCCATGTTGCTAGACCCTCTTGTTTGTAACATGAAGCATTCTCTTACAAATCTGCAGTTTTTCTCCCTTTCACTTGTATGCGGTGATTTTTGCACAAAGTTTATGTTCCTCACACATGAAAACGCTGAAGTTTAGGCAGCATTCCTATCAAAAACTAACACAGTTCACCATGCTTAGCAAGGAGCAAGACCCTCTTGCTTGTAAAATTAATCCTATCTTACAAGATCTACAGTGCTTGTCCAATTCACTTGAATGGGGTGATTCAGCACAAAGGTGATGTTGCTTATCCAGAAAAACAGTGAGAAGTAGGCAGAATTCCTTTAAAGAGCAAAATGCATTCACAATACTAACCATGTTGCTAGACCCTCTGTTTTCTAACATTAAAGATTCTCTTACAAACCTGCAGTTTTTCTCCCTTTCACTTGTATGCGGTGATTTTTGCACAAAGTTTATGTTCCTCACAGAAGAAAACGCTGAAAGTTGGGCCGCGTTCCTTTCAAACACTAACACAGTTCACCATGCTTAACAAGGTGCAAGACCCTCTTGCTCTTATAAGAGCTGCAGTGCTTCTCCCTTTCACTTGAATGGGGAGATTCAGCAGAAAGGTGATGTTGCTGATCGAGGAAAACACTGAGAGGTAGGCAGTACTCCTTTAAACAGCAAAGTGAATTCACCATACTAATCATGTTGTTGGACCCTCTTGTTTGTAACATGAGGTATTCTCTTACAAATCTGCAGTTTTTCTCCCATTCACTTGTAGGCGGTGATTTTGCACAAAGTTTATGTTACTCACCCATGAAAAGGCTGATGGTTAGGCAGCATTCCTTTCAAAAACTAACACAGTTTACCATGTTTGGCAAGGTGCAAGACACTCTTGCTTGCAAAGTTAATCCTTCTCTTACAAGTGCTACAGTGCTTCTCCCATTCACTTTAATGGGGTGATTCAGCACAAAGGTGATGTTGCTTATGCAGGAAAACAGTGAGAAGCAGGCAGAATTCCTGTAAAGAGCAAAATGAATTCACAATACTAACCATGATTCTAGACCCTCTGTTTTCTAACATTAAAGATTCTCTTACAAACATGCAGTTTTTCTCCCATTCACTTGTAAGCTCTTGTTATGCACAGCGATGATTTTCCTCACCCATGGAAACACTGAGAGGAAGAGCGTATTGCCTTAAACAACACACACAAATCTCAAACTTAAACATGCTGCTTCTAACATTAATTGTTTTCCTAGAAAATCTACAGTTTTTCTCCATTCACTTGAAACAGGCTGTTTTGCACAAAGTTGATATGCTTCACCTTTGAAAACGCTGACATTCAGGAAAGGTTCTTTTCAAAGGCTACTCGGTTCACCATGCATAACAAGGTGAAAGGCCCTCTTGCTTGTAACACTAATGCTTCTGTTACAGAGCTGCAGTGATTCTTCCCTTCACTTGAATGGGGTGATTCAGCAAGAAAGGTGATGTTGCTCATCCAGGAAAACACTGAGAGGTAGGCAGTACTCCTTTAAAGAGCAAACTCAATTCACCATACTACCCATGTTGCTAGACCCTCTTGTTTGTAACATGAAGCATTCTCTTACAAATCTGCAGTTTTTCTCCCTTTCACTTGTATGCGGTGATTTTTGCACAAAGTTTATGTTCCTCACACATGAAAACGCTGAAGTTTAGGCAGCATTCCTATCAAAAACTAACACAGTTCACCATGCTTAGCAAGGAGCAAGACCCTCTTGCTTGTAAAATTAATCCTATCTTACAAGATCTACAGTGCTTGTCCAATTCACTTGAATGGGGTGATTCAGCACAAAGGTGATGTTGCTTATCCAGGAAAACAGTGAGAAGTAGGCAGAATTCCTTTAAAGAGCAAAGTGCATTCACAATACTACCCATGTTGCTAGACCCTCTGTTTTCTAACATTAAAGATTCTCTTACAAACCTGCAGTTTTTCTAACATTTACTTGTATGCGGTGATTTTGCTCAAGGTTTATGTTCCTCACAGAAGAAAACGCTGAAAGTTGGGCCGCGTTCCTTTCATACACTAACACAGTTCACCATGCTTAACAAGGTGCAAGACCCTCTTGCTCTTACAAGAGCTGCAGTGCTTCTCCCTTTCACTTGAATGGGGAGATTCAGCAGAAAGGTGATGTTGCTGATCCAGGAAAACACTGAGAGGTAGGCAGTACTCCTTTAAACAGCAAACTGAATTCACCATACTAATCATGTTGCTGGACCCTCTTGTTTCTAACATGAGGTATTCTCCTACAAATCTGCAGTTTTTCTCCCATTCACTTGTATGCGGTGATTTTGCACAAAGTTTATGTTCCTCACCCATGAAAAGGCTGATGGTTAGGCAGCATTCCTTTCAAAAACTAACACAGTTTACCATGTTTGGCAAGGTGCAAGACACTCTTGCTTGCAAAGTTAATCCTTCTCTTACAAGTGCTACAGTGCTTCTCCCATTCACTTTAATGGGGTGATTCAGCACAAAGGTGATGTTGCTTATGCAGGAAAACAGTGAGAAGCAGGCAGAATTCCTGTAAAGAGCAAAATGAATTCACAATACTAACCATGATTCTAGACCCTCTGTTTTCTAACATTAAAGATTCTCTTACAAACATGCAGTTTTTCTCCCATTCACTTGTAAGCTCTTGTTATGCACAGCGATGATTTTCCTCACCCATGGAAACACTGAGAGGGAGAGCGTATTGCCTTAAACAACACACACAAATCTCAAACTTAAACATGCTGCTTCTAACATTAATTGTTTTCCTAGAAAATCTACAGTTTTTCTCCATTCACTTGAAACAGGCTGTTTTGCACAAAGTTGATATGCTTCACCTTTGAAAACGCTGACATTCAGGAAAGGTTCTTTTCAAAGGCTACTCGGTTCACCATGCATAACAAGGTGAAAGGCCCTCTTGCTTGTAACACTAATGCTTCTGTTACAGAGCTGCAGTGATTCTTCCCTTCACTTGAATGGAGTGATTCAGCAAGAAAGGTGATGTTGCTCATCAAGGAAAACACTGAGAGGTAGGCAGTACTCCTTTAAAGAGCAAACTCAATTCACCATACTACCCATGTTGCTAGACCCTCTTGTTTGTAACATGAAGCATTCTCTTACAAATCTGCAGTTTTTCTCCCTTTCACTTGTATGCGGTGATTTTTGCACAAAGTTTATGTTCCTCACACATGAAAACGCTGAAGTTTAGGCAGCATTCCTATCAAAAACTAACACAGTTCACCATGCTTAGCAAGGAGCAAGACCCTCTTGCTTGTAAAATTAATCCTATCTTACAAGATCTACAGTGCTTGTCCAATTCACTTGAATGGGGTGATTCAGCACAAAGGTGATGTTGCTTATCCAGGAAAACAGTGAGAAGTAGGCAGAATTCCTTTAAAGAGCAAAATGCATTCACAATACTAACCATGTTGCTAGACCCTCTGTTTTCTAACATTAAAGATTCTCTTACAAACCTGCAGTTTTTCTCCCTTTCACTTGTATGCGGTGATTTTTGCACAAAGTTTATGTTCCTCACAGAAGAAAACGCTGAAAGTTGGGCCGCGTTCCTTTCAAACACTAACACAGTTCACCATGCTTAACAAGGTGCAAGACCCTCTTGCTCTTATAAGAGCTGCAGTGCTTCTCCCTTTCACTTGAATGGGGAGATTCAGCAGAAAGGTGATGTTGCTGATCGAGGAAAACACTGAGAGGTAGGCAGTACTCCTTTAAACAGCAAAGTGAATTCACCATACTAATCATGTTGTTGGACCCTCTTGTTTGTAACATGAGGTATTCTCTTACAAATCTGCAGTTTTTCTCCCATTCACTTGTAGGCGGTGATTTTGCACAAAGTTTATGTTACTCACCCATGAAAAGGCTGATGGTTAGGCAGCATTCCTTTCAAAAACTAACACAGTTTACCATGTTTGGCAAGGTGCAAGACACTCTTGCTTGCAAAGTTAATCCTTCTCTTACAAGTGCTACAGTGCTTCTCCCATTCACTTTAATGGGGTGATTCAGCACAAAGGTGATGTTGCTTATGCAGGAAAACAGTGAGAAGCAGGCAGAATTCCTGTAAAGAGCAAAATGAATTCACAATACTAACCATGATTCTAGACCCTCTGTTTTCTAACATTAAAGATTCTCTTACAAACATGCAGTTTTTCTCCCATTCACTTGTAAGCTCTTGTTATGCACAGCGATGATTTTCCTCACCCATGGAAACACTGAGAGGAAGAGCGTATTGCCTTAAACAACACACACAAATCTCAAACTTAAACATGCTGCTTCTAACATTAATTGTTTTCCTAGAAAATCTACAGTTTTTCTCCATTCACTTGAAACAGGCTGTTTTGCACAAAGTTGATATGCTTCACCTTTGAAAACGCTGACATTCAGGAAAGGTTCTTTTCAAAGGCTACTCGGTTCACCATGCATAACAAGGTGAAAGGCCCTCTTGCTTGTAACACTAATGCTTCTGTTACAGAGCTGCAGTGATTCTTCCCTTCACTTGAATGGGGTGATTCAGCAAGAAAGGTGATGTTGCTCATCCAGGAAAACACTGAGAGGTAGGCAGTACTCCTTTAAAGAGCAAACTCAATTCACCATACTACCCATGTTGCTAGACCCTCTTGTTTGTAACATGAAGCATTCTCTTACAAATCTGCAGTTTTTCTCCCTTTCACTTGTATGCGGTGATTTTTGCACAAAGTTTATGTTCCTCACACATGAAAACGCTGAAGTTTAGGCAGCATTCCTATCAAAAACTAACACAGTTCACCATGCTTAGCAAGGAGCAAGACCCTCTTGCTTGTAAAATTAATCCTATCTTACAAGATCTACAGTGCTTGTCCAATTCACTTGAATGGGGTGATTCAGCACAAAGGTGATGTTGCTTATCCAGGAAAACAGTGAGAAGTAGGCAGAATTCCTTTAAAGAGCAAAGTGCATTCACAATACTACCCATGTTGCTAGACCCTCTGTTTTCTAACATTAAAGATTCTCTTACAAACCTGCAGTTTTTCTAACATTTACTTGTATGCGGTGATTTTGCTCAAGGTTTATGTTCCTCACAGAAGAAAACGCTGAAAGTTGGGCCGCGTTCCTTTCATACACTAACACAGTTCACCATGCTTAACAAGGTGCAAGACCCTCTTGCTCTTACAAGAGCTGCAGTGCTTCTCCCTTTCACTTGAATGGGGAGATTCAGCAGAAAGGTGATGTTGCTGATCCAGGAAAACACTGAGAGGTAGGCAGTACTCCTTTAAACAGCAAACTGAATTCACCATACTAATCATGTTGCTGGACCCTCTTGTTTCTAACATGAGGTATTCTCCTACAAATCTGCAGTTTTTCTCCCATTCACTTGTATGCGGTGATTTTGCACAAAGTTTATGTTCCTCACCCATGAAAAGGCTGATGGTTAGGCAGCATTCCTTTCAAAAACTAACACAGTTTACCATGTTTGGCAAGGTGCAAGACACTCTTGCTTGCAAAGTTAATCCTTCTCTTACAAGTGCTACAGTGCTTCTCCCATTCACTTTAATGGGGTGATTCAGCACAAAGGTGATGTTGCTTATGCAGGAAAACAGTGAGAAGCAGGCAGAATTCCTGTAAAGAGCAAAATGAATTCACAATACTAACCATGATTCTAGACCCTCTGTTTTCTAACATTAAAGATTCTCTTACAAACATGCAGTTTTTCTCCCATTCACTTGTAAGCTCTTGTTATGCACAGCGATGATTTTCCTCACCCATGGAAACACTGAGAGGGAGAGCGTATTGCCTTAAACAACACACACAAATCTCAAACTTAAACATGCTGCTTCTAACATTAATTGTTTTCCTAGAAAATCTACAGTTTTTCTCCATTCACTTGAAACAGGCTGTTTTGCACAAAGTTGATATGCTTCACCTTTGAAAACGCTGACATTCAGGAAAGGTTCTTTTCAAAGGCTACTCGGTTCACCATGCATAACAAGGTGAAAGGCCCTCTTGCTTGTAACACTAATGCTTCTGTTACAGAGCTGCAGTGATTCTTCCCTTCACTTGAATGGAGTGATTCAGCAAGAAAGGTGATGTTGCTCATCAAGGAAAACACTGAGAGGTAGGCAGTACTCCTTTAAAGAGCAAACTCAATTCACCATACTACCCATGTTGCTAGACCCTCTTGTTTGTAACATGAAGCATTCTCTTACAAATCTGCAGTTTTTCTCCCTTTCACTTGTATGCGGTGATTTTTGCACAAAGTTTATGTTCCTCACACATGAAAACGCTGAAGTTTAGGCAGCATTCCTATCAAAAACTAACACAGTTCACCATGCTTAGCAAGGAGCAAGACCCTCTTGCTTGTAAAATTAATCCTATCTTACAAGATCTACAGTGCTTGTCCAATTCACTTGAATGGGGTGATTCAGCACAAAGGTGATGTTGCTTATCCAGGAAAACAGTGAGAAGTAGGCAGAATTCCTTTAAAGAGCAAAATGCATTCACAATACTAACCATGTTGCTAGACCCTCTGTTTTCTAACATTAAAGATTCTCTTACAAACCTGCAGTTTTTCTCCCTTTCACTTGTATGCGGTGATTTTTGCACAAAGTTTATGTTCCTCACAGAAGAAAACGCTGAAAGTTGGGCCGCGTTCCTTTCAAACACTAACACAGTTCACCATGCTTAACAAGGTGCAAGACCCTCTTGCTCTTATAAGAGCTGCAGTGCTTCTCCCTTTCACTTGAATGGGGAGATTCAGCAGAAAGGTGATGTTGCTGATCGAGGAAAACACTGAGAGGTAGGCAGTACTCCTTTAAACAGCAAAGTGAATTCACCATACTAATCATGTTGTTGGACCCTCTTGTTTGTAACATGAGGTATTCTCTTACAAATCTGCAGTTTTTCTCCCATTCACTTGTAGGCGGTGATTTTGCACAAAGTTTATGTTACTCACCCATGAAAAGGCTGATGGTTAGGCAGCATTCCTTTCAAAAACTAACACAGTTTACCATGTTTGGCAAGGTGCAAGACACTCTTGCTTGCAAAGTTAATCCTTCTCTTACAAGTGCTACAGTGCTTCTCCCATTCACTTTAATGGGGTGATTCAGCACAAAGGTGATGTTGCTTATGCAGGAAAACAGTGAGAAGCAGGCAGAATTCCTGTAAAGAGCAAAATGAATTCACAATACTAACCATGATTCTAGACCCTCTGTTTTCTAACATTAAAGATTCTCTTACAAACATGCAGTTTTTCTCCCATTCACTTGTAAGCTCTTGTTATGCACAGCGATGATTTTCCTCACCCATGGAAACACTGAGAGGAAGAGCGTATTGCCTTAAACAACACACACAAATCTCAAACTTAAACATGCTGCTTCTAACATTAATTGTTTTCCTAGAAAATCTACAGTTTTTCTCCATTCACTTGAAACAGGCTGTTTTGCACAAAGTTGATATGCTTCACCTTTGAAAACGCTGACATTCAGGAAAGGTTCTTTTCAAAGGCTACTCGGTTCACCATGCATAACAAGGTGAAAGGCCCTCTTGCTTGTAACACTAATGCTTCTGTTACAGAGCTGCAGTGATTCTTCCCTTCACTTGAATGGGGTGATTCAGCAAGAAAGGTGATGTTGCTCATCCAGGAAAACACTGAGAGGTAGGCAGTACTCCTTTAAAGAGCAAACTCAATTCACCATACTACCCATGTTGCTAGACCCTCTTGTTTGTAACATGAAGCATTCTCTTACAAATCTGCAGTTTTTCTCCCTTTCACTTGTATGCGGTGATTTTTGCACAAAGTTTATGTTCCTCACACATGAAAACGCTGAAGTTTAGGCAGCATTCCTATCAAAAACTAACACAGTTCACCATGCTTAGCAAGGAGCAAGACCCTCTTGCTTGTAAAATTAATCCTATCTTACAAGATCTACAGTGCTTGTCCAATTCACTTGAATGGGGTGATTCAGCACAAAGGTGATGTTGCTTATCCAGGAAAACAGTGAGAAGTAGGCAGAATTCCTTTAAAGAGCAAAGTGCATTCACAATACTACCCATGTTGCTAGACCCTCTGTTTTCTAACATTAAAGATTCTCTTACAAACCTGCAGTTTTTCTAACATTTACTTGTATGCGGTGATTTTGCTCAAGGTTTATGTTCCTCACAGAAGAAAACGCTGAAAGTTGGGCCGCGTTCCTTTCATACACTAACACAGTTCACCATGCTTAACAAGGTGCAAGACCCTCTTGCTCTTACAAGAGCTGCAGTGCTTCTCCCTTTCACTTGAATGGGGAGATTCAGCAGAAAGGTGATGTTGCTGATCCAGGAAAACACTGAGAGGTAGGCAGTACTCCTTTAAACAGCAAACTGAATTCACCATACTAATCATGTTGCTGGACCCTCTTGTTTCTAACATGAGGTATTCTCCTACAAATCTGCAGTTTTTCTCCCATTCACTTGTATGCGGTGATTTTGCACAAAGTTTATGTTCCTCACCCATGAAAAGGCTGATGGTTAGGCAGCATTCCTTTCAAAAACTAACACAGTTTACCATGTTTGGCAAGGTGCAAGACACTCTTGCTTGCAAAGTTAATCCTTCTCTTACAAGTGCTACAGTGCTTCTCCCATTCACTTTAATGGGGTGATTCAGCACAAAGGTGATGTTGCTTATGCAGGAAAACAGTGAGAAGCAGGCAGAATTCCTGTAAAGAGCAAAATGAATTCACAATACTAACCATGATTCTAGACCCTCTGTTTTCTAACATTAAAGATTCTCTTACAAACATGCAGTTTTTCTCCCATTCACTTGTAAGCTCTTGTTATGCACAGCGATGATTTTCCTCACCCATGGAAACACTGAGAGGGAGAGCGTATTGCCTTAAACAACACACACAAATCTCAAACTTAAACATGCTGCTTCTAACATTAATTGTTTTCCTAGAAAATCTACAGTTTTTCTCCATTCACTTGAAACAGGCTGTTTTGCACAAAGTTGATATGCTTCACCTTTGAAAACGCTGACATTCAGGAAAGGTTCTTTTCAAAGGCTACTCGGTTCACCATGCATAACAAGGTGAAAGGCCCTCTTGCTTGTAACACTAATGCTTCTGTTACAGAGCTGCAGTGATTCTTCCCTTCACTTGAATGGAGTGATTCAGCAAGAAAGGTGATGTTGCTCATCAAGGAAAACACTGAGAGGTAGGCAGTACTCCTTTAAAGAGCAAACTCAATTCACCATACTACCCATGTTGCTAGACCCTCTTGTTTGTAACATGAAGCATTCTCTTACAAATCTGCAGTTTTTCTCCCTTTCACTTGTATGCGGTGATTTTTGCACAAAGTTTATGTTCCTCACACATGAAAACGCTGAAGTTTAGGCAGCATTCCTATCAAAAACTAACACAGTTCACCATGCTTAGCAAGGAGCAAGACCCTCTTGCTTGTAAAATTAATCCTATCTTACAAGATCTACAGTGCTTGTCCAATTCACTTGAATGGGGTGATTCAGCACAAAGGTGATGTTGCTTATCCAGGAAAACAGTGAGAAGTAGGCAGAATTCCTTTAAAGAGCAAAATGCATTCACAATACTAACCATGTTGCTAGACCCTCTGTTTTCTAACATTAAAGATTCTCTTACAAACCTGCAGTTTTTCTCCCTTTCACTTGTATGCGGTGATTTTTGCACAAAGTTTATGTTCCTCACAGAAGAAAACGCTGAAAGTTGGGCCGCGTTCCTTTCAAACACTAACACAGTTCACCATGCTTAACAAGGTGCAAGACCCTCTTGCTCTTATAAGAGCTGCAGTGCTTCTCCCTTTCACTTGAATGGGGAGATTCAGCAGAAAGGTGATGTTGCTGATCGAGGAAAACACTGAGAGGTAGGCAGTACTCCTTTAAACAGCAAAGTGAATTCACCATACTAATCATGTTGTTGGACCCTCTTGTTTGTAACATGAGGTATTCTCTTACAAATCTGCAGTTTTTCTCCCATTCACTTGTAGGCGGTGATTTTGCACAAAGTTTATGTTACTCACCCATGAAAAGGCTGATGGTTAGGCAGCATTCCTTTCAAAAACTAACACAGTTTACCATGTTTGGCAAGGTGCAAGACACTCTTGCTTGCAAAGTTAATCCTTCTCTTACAAGTGCTACAGTGCTTCTCCCATTCACTTTAATGGGGTGATTCAGCACAAAGGTGATGTTGCTTATGCAGGAAAACAGTGAGAAGCAGGCAGAATTCCTGTAAAGAGCAAAATGAATTCACAATACTAACCATGATTCTAGACCCTCTGTTTTCTAACATTAAAGATTCTCTTACAAACATGCAGTTTTTCTCCCATTCACTTGTAAGCTCTTGTTATGCACAGCGATGATTTTCCTCACCCATGGAAACACTGAGAGGGAGAGCGTATTGCCTTAAACAACACACACAAATCTCAAACTTAAACATGCTGCTTCTAACATTAATTGTTTTCCTAGAAAATCTACAGTTTTTCTCCATTCACTTGAAACAGGCTGTTTTGCACAAAGTTGATATGCTTCACCTTTGAAAACGCTGACATTCAGGAAAGGTTCTTTTCAAAGGCTACTCGGTTCACCATGCATAACAAGGTGAAAGGCCCTCTTGCTTGTAACACTAATGCTTCTGTTACAGAGCTGCAGTGATTCTTCCCTTCACTTGAATGGGGTGATTCAGCAAGAAAGGTGATGTTGCTCATCCAGGAAAACACTGAGAGGTAGGCAGTACTCCTTTAAAGAGCAAACTCAATTCACCATACTACCCATGTTGCTAGACCCTCTTGTTTGTAACATGAAGCATTCTGTTACAAATCTGCAGTTTTTCTCCCTTTCACTTGTATGCGGTGATTTTTGCACAAAGTTTATGTTCCTCACACATGAAAACGCTGAAGTTTAGGCAGCATTCCTATCAAAAACTAACACAGTTCACCATGCTTAGCAAGGAGCAAGACCCTCTTGCTTGTAAAATTAATCCTATCTTACAAGATCTACAGTGCTTGTCCAATTCACTTGAATGGGGTGATTCAGCACAAAGGTGATGTTGCTTATCCAGGAAAACAGTGAGAAGTAGGCAGAATTCCTTTAAAGAGCAAAATGCATTCACAATACTACCCATGTTGCTAGACCCTCTGTTTTCTAACATTAAAGATTCTCTTACAAACCTGCAGTTTTTCTAACATTTACTTGTATGCGGTGATTTTGCTCAAGGTTTATGTTCCTCACAGAAGAAAACGCTGAAAGTTGGGCCGCGTTCCTTTCATACACTAACACAGTTCACCATGCTTAACAAGGTGCAAGACCCTCTTGCTGTTACAAGATCTGCAGTGCTTCTCCCTTTCACTTGAATGGGGAGATTCAGCAGAAAGGTGATGTTGCTGATCCAGGAAAACACTGAGAGGTAGGCAGTACTCCTTTAAACAGCAAACTGAATTCACCATACTAATCATGTTGCTGGACCCTCTTGTTTCTAACATGAGGTATTCTCTTACAAATCTGCAGTTTTTCTCCCATTCACTTGTAGGCGGTGATTTTGCACAAAGTTTATGTTCCTCACCCATGAAAAGGCTGAAGGTTAGGCAGCATTCCTTTCAAAAACTAACACAGTTTACCATGTTTGGCAAGGTGCAAGACACTCTTGCTTGCAAAGTTAATCCTTCTCTTACAAGTGCTACAGTGCTTCTCCCATTCACTTTAATGGGGTGATTCAGCACAAAGGTGATGTTGCTTATGCAGGAAAACAGTGAGAAGCAGGCAGAATTCCTGTAAAGAGCAAAATGAATTCACAATACTAACCATGATTCTAGACCCTCTGTTTTCTAACATTAAAGATTCTCTTACAAACATGCAGTTTTTCTCCCATTCACTTGTAAGCTCTTGTTATGCACAGCGATGATTTTCCTCACCCATGGAAACACTGAGAGGGAGAGCGTATTGCCTTAAACAACACACACAAATCTCAAACTTAAACATGCTGCTTCTAACATTAATTGTTTTCCTAGAAAATCTACAGTTTTTCTCCATTCACTTGAAACAGGCTGTTTTGCACAAAGTTGATATGCTTCACCTTTGAAAACGCTGACATTCAGGAAAGGTTCTTTTCAAAGGCTACTCGGTTCACCATGCATAACAAGGTGAAAGGCCCTCTTGCTTGTAACACTAATGCTTCTGTTACAGAGCTGCAGTGATTCTTCCCTTCACTTGAATGGGGTGATTCAGCAAGAAAGGTGATGTTGCTCATCCAGGAAAACACTGAGAGGTAGGCAGTACTCCTTTAAAGAGCAAACTCAATTCACCATACTACCCATGTTGCTAGACCCTCTTGTTTGTAACATGAAGCATTCTGTTACAAATCTGCAGTTTTTCTCCCTTTCACTTGTATGCGGTGATTTTTGCACAAAGTTTATGTTCCTCACACATGAAAACGCTGAAGTTTAGGCAGCATTCCTATCAAAAACTAACACAGTTCACCATGCTTAGCAAGGAGCAAGACCCTCTTGCTTGTAAAATTAATCCTATCTTACAAGATCTACAGTGCTTGTCCAATTCACTTGAATGGGGTGATTCAGCACAAAGGTGATGTTGCTTATCCAGGAAAACAGTGAGAAGTAGGCAGAATTCCTTTAAAGAGCAAAATGCATTCACAATACTACCCATGTTGCTAGACCCTCTGTTTTCTAACATTAAAGATTCTCTTACAAACCTGCAGTTTTTCTAACATTTACTTGTATGCGGTGATTTTGCTCAAGGTTTATGTTCCTCACAGAAGAAAACGCTGAAAGTTGGGCCGCGTTCCTTTCATACACTAACACAGTTCACCATGCTTAACAAGGTGCAAGACCCTCTTGCTCTTACAAGAGCTGCAGTGCTTCTCCCTTTCACTTGAATGGGGAGATTCAGCAGAAAGGTGATGTTGCTGATCCAGGAAAACACTGAGAGGTAGGCAGTACTCCTTTAAACAGCAAACTGAATTCACCATACTAATCATGTTGCTGGACCCTCTTGTTTCTAACATGAGGTATTCTCTTACAAATCTGCAGTTTTTCTCCCATTCACTTGTAGGCGGTGATTTTGCACAAAGTTTATGTTCCTCACCCATGAAAAGGCTGATGGTTAGGCAGCATTCCTTTCAAAAACTAACACAGTTTACCATGTTTGGCAAGGTGCAAGACACTCTTGCTTGCAAAGTTAATCCTTCTCTTACAAGTGCTACAGTGCTTCTCCCATTCACTTTAATGGGGTGATTCAGCACAAAGGTGATGTTGCTTATGCAGGAAAACAGTGAGAAGCAGGCAGAATTCCTGTAAAGAGCAAAATGAATTCACAATACTAACCATGATTCTAGACCCTCTGTTTTCTAACATTAAAGATTCTCTTACAAACATGCAGTTTTTCTCCCATTCACTTGTAAGCTCTTGTTATGCACAGCGATGATTTTCCTCACCCATGGAAACACTGAGAGGGAGAGCGTATTGCCTTAAACAACACACACAAATCTCAAACTTAAACATGCTGCTTCTAACATTAATTGTTTTCCTAGAAAATCTACAGTTTTTCTCCATTCACTTGAAACAGGCTGTTTTGCACAAAGTTGATATGCTTCACCTTTGAAAACGCTGACATTCAGGAAAGGTTCTTTTCAAAGGCTACTCGGTTCACCATGCATAACAAGGTGAAAGGCCCTCTTGCTTGTAACACTAATGCTTCTGTTACAGAGCTGCAGTGATTCTTCCCTTCACTTGAATGGGATGATTCAGCAAGAAAGGTGATGTTGCTCATCCAGGAAAACACTGAGAGGTAGGCAGTACTCCTTTAAAGAGCAAACTCAATTCACCATACTACCCATGTTGCTAGACCCTCTTGTTTGTAACATGAAGCATTCTGTTACAAATCTGCAGTTTTTCTCCCTTTCACTTGTATGCGGTGATTTTTGCACAAAGTTTATGTTCCTCACACATGAAAACGCTGAAGTTTAGGCAGCATTCCTATCAAAAACTAACACAGTTCACCATGCTTAGCAAGGAGCAAGACCCTCTTGCTTGTAAAATTAATCCTATCTTACAAGATCTACAGTGCTTGTCCAATTCACTTGAATGGGGTGATTCAGCACAAAGGTGATGTTGCTTATCCAGGAAAACAGTGAGAAGTAGGCAGAATTCCTTTAAAGAGCAAAATGCATTCACAATACTACCCATGTTGCTAGACCCTCTGTTTTCTAACATTAAAGATTCTCTTACAAACCTGCAGTTTTTCTAACATTTACTTGTATGCGGTGATTTTGCTCAAGGTTTATGTTCCTCACAGAAGAAAACGCTGAAAGTTGGGCCGCGTTCCTTTCATACACTAACACAGTTCACCATGCTTAACAAGGTGCAAGACCCTCTTGCTCTTACAAGATCTGCAGTGCTTCTCCCTTTCACTTGAATGGGGAGATTCAGCAGAAAGGTGATGTTGCTGATCCAGGAAAACACTGAGAGGTAGGCAGTATTCCTTTAAAGAGCAAACTGAATTCACCATACTACCCATGTTGCTAGACCCTCTTGTTTCTAACATGAGGGATTCTCTTACAAATCTGCAGTTTTTCTCCCATTCACTTGTAGGCGGTGATTTTGCACAAAGTTTATGTTCCTCACCCATGAAAAGGCTGAACGTTAGGCAGCATTCCTTTCAAAAACTAACACAGTTTACCATGTTTGGCAAGGTGCAAGACACTCTTCCTTGCAAAGTTAATCCTTCTCTCACAAGTGCTACAGTGCTTCTCCCATTCACTTGAATGGGGTGATTCAGCACAAAGGTGATGTTGCTTATGCAGGAAAACAGTGAGAAGTAGGCAATATACCTGTAAAGAGCAAAATGAATTCACAATACTAACCATGTTTCTAGACCCTCTGTTTTCTAACATTAAAGATTCTCTTACAAACATGCAGTTTTTCTCCCTTTTACTTGTATGCTCTTGTTATGCACAGCGATGATTTTCCTCACCCATGGAAACACTGAGAGGAAGAGCGTATTGCCTTAAACAACACACACAATTCTCAAACTTAAACATGCTGCTAAATCATCTTGCTTCTAACATTAATTGTTTTCTTAGAAAAGCTACAGTTTTTCTCCATTCACTTGAAAGAGGCTGTTTTGCACAAAGTTGATATGCTTCACCTTTGAAAACGCTGATAGTCAGGAAGGGTTCTTTTCAAATGCGAACTCGGTTCACCATGCATAACAAGGTGAAAGGCCCTCTTGCTTGTAACACTAATGCTTCTCTTACAGAGCTGCAGTGATTCTCCCCTTCACTTGAATGGGGTGATTCAGCAAGAAAGGTGATGTTGCTCATCCAGGAAAACACTGAGCGTTATGCAGTACTCCTTGAAAGAGCAAACTGAATTCACAATATTAACCAAGTTGCTAGACCCTCTTGTTTCTAACATTAAGGATTCTCTTAGAAAAGCTGCAGTTTTTCTCCGATTTACTTTTATGCGGAGATTTTGCACAAAGTTTATGTTCCTCTCCCATGAAAACACTGAAAGTTAGGCAGCGTTCCTCTTCAAAACGAACTAAGTTCACCATGCTTAACAAGGTGCAAGACCCTCTTGCTTGTACCATTAATTCTTCTCTTATAAGAGCTGCAGTGGTTCTCCCTTTCACTTGAATGTGGAGATTCAGCAGAAAGGTGATGTTGCTGATCCAGGAAAACACTGAGCGTTATGCAGTACTCCTTGAAAGAGCAAACTGAATTCACAATATTAACCAAGTTGCTAGACCCTCTTGTTTCTAACATTAAGGATTCTCTTACAAAACCTGCAGTTTTTCTCCGATTTACTTTTATGCGGAGATTTTGAACAAAGTTTATGTTCCTCTCCCATGAAAACACTGAAAGTTAGGCAGCGTTCCTCTTCAAAACTAACTCAGTTCACCATGCTTAACAAGGGGCAAGACCCTCTTGCTTGTAACATTAATGCTTCTCTTATAAGAGCTGCAGTGGTTCTCCCATTCACTTGAATGGGGAGATTCAGCAGAAAGGTGATGTTGCTGATCCAAGAAAACACTGAGAGGTAGGCAGTACTCCTTTAAAGAGCAAACTCAATTCACCATACTACCCATGTTGCTAGACCCTCTTGTTTGTAACATGAAGCATTCTCTTACAAATCTGCAGTTTTTCTCCCTTTCACTTGTATGCGGTGATTTTTGCACAAAGTTTATGTTCCTCACAGAAGAAAACGCTGAAAGTTGGGCCGCGTTCCTTTCAAACACTAACACAGTTCACCATGCTTAACAAGGTGCAAGACCCTGTTGCTCTTCTATGAGCTGCAGTGCTTCTCCCTTTCACTTGAATGGGGAGATTCAGCAGAAAGGTGATGTTGCTGATCGAGGAAAACACTGAGAGGTAGGCAGTACTCCTTTAAACAGCAAAGTGAATTCACCATACTAATCATGTTGTTGGACCCTCTTGTTTGTAACATGAGGTATTCTCTTACAAATCTGCAGTTTTTCTCCCATTCACTTGTAGGCGGTGATTTTGCACAAAGTTTATGTTCCTCACCCATGAAAAGGCTGAAGGTTAGGCAGCATTCCTTTCAAAAACTAACACAGTTTACCATGTTTGGCAAGGTGCAAGACACTCTTGCTTGCAAAGTTAATCCTTCTCTCACAAGTGCTACAGTGCTTCTCCCATTCATTTGAATGGGGTGATTAATCACAAAGGTGAAGTTGCTTATGCAGGAAAACAGTGAGAAGTAGGCAGAATTCCTTTAAAGAGCAAAATGAATTCACAATACTAACCATGTTTCTAGACCCTCTGTTTTCTAACATTAAAGATTCTCTTAGAAACATGCAGTTTTTCTCCCATTCAATTGTATGCTCTTGTTATGCACAGCGATGATGTTCCTCACCCATGGAAACACTGAGAGGGAGAGCGTATTGCCTTAAACAACATACACAATTCTCAAACTTAAACATGCTGCTAAATCATCTTGCTTCTAACATTAATTGTTTTCTTAGAAAACCTACAGTTTTTCTCCATTCACTTGAAAGAGGCTGTTTTGCACAAAGTTGATATGCTTCACCTTTGAAAACGCTGACAGTCAGGAAGGGTTCTTTTCAAATGCGAACTAGATTCACCATGCATAACAAGGTGAAAGGCCCTCTTGCTTGTAACACTAATGCTTCTCTTACAGAGCTGCAGTGATTCTCCCCTTCACTTGAATGGGGTCATTCGGCAAGAAAGGTGATGTTGCTCATCCAGGAAAACACTGAGCGTTATGCACTACTTCTTGAAAGAGCAAACTGAATTCACAATATTAACCAAGTTGCTAGACTCTCTTGTTTCTAACATTAAGGATTCTCTTACAAAAGCTGCAGTTTTTCTCCCATTTACTTTTATGCGGAGATTTTGCACAAAGTTTATGTTCCTCTCCCATGAAAACACTGAAAGTTAGGCAGCGTTCCTCTTCAAAACGAACTCAGTTCACCATGCTTAACAAGGTGCAAGACCCTCTTGCTTGTAACATTAATGCTTCTCTTATATTAGCTGCAGGGGTTCTCCAATTCACTTGAATGGGGAGATTCAGCAGAAATGTGATGTTGCTGATCCAGGAAAACACTGAGAGGTAGGCAGTACTCCTTAAAGAGCAAACTCAATTCACCATCCTACCCATGTTCCTAGACACTCTTGTTGGTAACATGAACCATTCTCTTACAAATCTGCAGTTTTTCTCCCTTTCACTTGTATGCGGTGAATTTTGCACAAAGTTTATGTTACTCACACATGAAAACGATGAAGTTTAGGCAGCATTCCTATCAAAAACTAACACAGTTCACCATGTTTACCAAGGTGCAAGACACTCTTGCTTGTAAAATTAATCCTATCTTACAAGATCTACAGTGCTTCTCCCATTCACTTGAATGGGGTGATTAAGCACAAAGGTGATGTTGCTTATGCAGGAAAACAGTGAGAAGTAGGCAGAATTCCTTTAAAGAGCAAAATGAATTCACAATACTAACCATGTTTCTAGACCCTCTGTTTTCTAACATTAAAGATTCTCTTAGAAACATGCAGTTTTTCTCCCATTCACTTGTATGCTCTTGTTATGCACAGCGATGATGTTCCTCACCCATGGAAACACTGAGAGGGAGAGCTTATTGCCTTAAACAACACACACAATTCTCAAACTTAAACATGCTGCTAAATCGTCTTGCTTCTAACATTAATTGTTTTCTTAGAAAAGCTACAGTTTTTCTCCATTCACTTGAAAGAGGCCGTTTTGCACAAAGTTGATATGCTTCACCTTTGAAAACGCTGACAGTAAGGAAGGGTTCTTTTCAAATGCGAACTCGGTTCACCATGCATAACAAGGTGAAAGGCCCTCTTGCTTGTAACACTAATGCTTCTCTTATAAGAGCTGCAGTGGTTCTTCAATTCACTTGTATGGGGAGATTCAGCAGAAAGGTGATGATGCTCATCCAGGAAAACACTGAGAGGTAGGCAGTACTCCTTGAAAGAGCAAACTGAATTCACAATATTAACCAAGTTGCTAGACTCTCTTGTTTCTAACATTAAGGATTCTCTTACAAAAGCTGCAGTTTTTCTCCCATTTACTTTTATGCGGAGATTTTGCACAAAGTTTATGTTCCTCTCCCATGAAAACACTGAAACTTAGGCAGCGTTCCTCTTCAAAACGAACTAAGTTCACCATGCTTAACAAGGTGCAAGACCCTCTTGCTTGTAACATTAATGCTTCTCTTATAAGAGCTGCAGTATTTCTTCAATTCACTTGAATGGGGAGATTCAGCAGAAAGGTGATGTTGCTCATCCAGGAAAACACTGAGAGGTAGGCAGTACTCCTTTAAAGAGCAAACTCAATTCACCACACTACCCATGTTGCTAGACCATCTTGTTTGTAACATGAAGCATTCTCTTACATATCTGCAGTTTTTCTCCCTTTCACTTGTATGCGGTGATTTTTGCACAAAGTTTATGTTCCTCACACATGAAAACGCTGAAGGTTAGGCAGCATTCCTTTCAAAAACTAACACAGTTTACCATGTTTGGCAAGGTGCAAGACACTCTTACTTGCAAAGTTAATCCTTCTCTTACAAGTGCTACAGTGCTTCTCCCATTCACTTGAATGGGGTGATTCAGCACAAAGGTGATGTTGCTTATGCAGGAAAACAGTGAGAAGTAGGCAGAATTCCTTTAAAGAGCAAAATGAATTCACAATACTAACCATGTTTCTAGACCCTCTGTTTTCTAACATTAAAGATTCTCTTACAAACATGCAGTTTTTCTCCCATTCACTTGTATGCTCTTGTTATGCACAGCGATGATTTTCCTCACCCATGGAAACACTGAGAGGGAGAGCGTGAAAGGAATATGAGGTCTCAGCGGGCCCCAACCCCCTTGTTGGAGAAACCAGTACCAAACATCCCATGTAGATAAGATAAGCAATGCGGCAGGGCTCAGTTAGGGCATATAGAATGTGAGGAATGCAAGATGTGAGATACGAGCAAGATGTGAGGTACGAGCAAGATGTGAAGTACGTGCAGGATGTGCTCTCCCTGCTTGTCTAATGTTGATAACAAAAATATGCACGCCACTGCAGTCTATATAAGATTTCCCCCTAAGAGGCTCAGGGTCTTGCTTTCCTAACCGGTCCTGCGTGTCCGTGTGGGAGCTCGACCCTGGCTAGCCAGTCCAATAAACTCTGCTTTGTTGATTGCATTCACGCCTGGCTCTCTGTCTCTCGGGGGAATAGGATTCCGGGTCCTAACATTTGGAGGTCCCACCGAGATTTCATTTTCTCGAGAGACAGAACCTGCCTGCGAGAAAGCAGGGGCGATCCCAAGTCCTAGGCGTTGGGAGGGGATCCCAGACCCTCATTTGGAGGAACTTGAGTGTTCCATTTGGGCCGCGTCGGGGATTCGGCCAATCCCCAGGGAGATTCATTCTGGGAATCTTGCAAGGAGGACCACAGGGTCCTATTGGGAGAGGCTTTCCTCTCATTTGGGCTCGAGCATTTTAGGAACCCTGGCGCCAGGTGAAGAACTAATTGAGCTAGTCGACCGACCACCCGTCAAGTGGACGCCTTTCGGCCTGATATCCCAGTTCGACGGTGAGGAGGTTGAATGGGGTGCGCACCAGTGTGAGAGAAGGACCGGTCCGAGCGAGTGCTGGAGAGTGTTGTGTGTGTGTGGAATTATTGTTGCCTTTACCCTTTTTGTTCTATCTCTCTTGGTGTTTGAGTCTCCTTCCACAATGGGACAGGGACAAACAACCCCAAAGTCTCTGATCCTTTCTCACTTTCCAGAAGTTAAAGAAAGGGCCTTAAATGCGGGTCTGGTCATCAAGAAAGGTAAGTTCGACACCTTTTGTTCTGCAGAGTGGCCCACCTTTGGAGTCGGGTGGCCCATTCAAGGTTCCCTCTCCCTAGACCTGATCACTAAGGTTAAAGCAGTCAATTTTCAGCCAGACAATCGAGGCCATCCAGACCAAGTTCCTTACATTTTGGTTTGGGAGGATCTGGTGAGGAACCCTCCCCCTTGGTTAACAGTTTTTCTGACCCACCCCTCCAGTTCGGCCCCCGGGGATAAAACCCCAGTCACGCCCGCCTTGGTCATAAAGGAGGAGGAAAAACTTCCTCTTCCCACCTTGACCGGTCCTCAAATTAGGGCATCTCCTTCACCATCTCCGGTCTTACCAGAGAGTTCCCCCCTTTACCCATCCCTCGCAGGGGCAGAGGAAGATCGGCCGCCTCCATACGTGACTCCCCCTGGCCAAGCCAGTGCCCCGGAGGAGGAAATTTCCTCATCCTCCTCAACAGGACTGGCAGCAGGAGGAGGAATGGGTCGAAGACTTCGCCCCCGAGGGATCCGGGAAAGGGAGGGGGAAGACGGGCCCCCCTCATCAACACAGGGGGAGGAAACTGTCCCTACACTTCCAGTCCGGATGGTGGGCCAAGGGGGACCGGGAGGAGGGCAACAGTTTCAGTACTGGCCCTTCTCCTCCAGTGATCTATATAACTGGAGGACGCAGAACCCGCCCTTTTCTGAAGACCCCAAGTGTCTCATAGATCTCCTGGAGTCCATCATGCATACACACCGCCCCACTTGGGATGACTGTCATCAGCTGCTCAATACTCTTTTTACGACGGAGGAACGAGAGCGCATCCTCAACGAAGCGAGGAAGAACGTCTTGGGGGATAATGGGAGACCCACAACTCTCCAACCGGCCATAGACGAGGCTTTTCCCCTACGCCGCCCTGATTGGGATTTCGGGACCGCAGAAGGTAGGGAGCGTCTTCGGATCTACCGCCAGACTCTTATGGCCGGTCTCCGAGCGGCCGCTAGAAGGCCCACCAATTTTGCAAAAGTAAAAGCAGTCATTCAAGGGGAAAACGAAAGCCCAGCCGGTTTCTTAGAGCGCCTCCATGAGGCATACCGTCAGTACACCCCGATTGACCCTGAGGCGGACCTCCACCGGTCTGCTCTGGTACTCTCATTCATTAATCAGGCAGCCCCAGACATTAGGAGAAAACTCAATAAACAGGAAAACTTAGGGGAGATGACTATAAGGGAAATGCTACAGGTAGCAGAAAAGGTCTTTACCGCTAGGGAAACTCCAGAAGAAAGGGAGGAAAGACAGAGAAAGGAAGACAGGGAAGCCCAGGAGAAATTGAGAAAGGAGGACCGGGAGTTCCAGGCTAAGGAAAACCGAAAGCAACAGAGAGAAATGGCTCGTATTTTCCTAGCGGGTGTCCGGGACCAACCCAGAGGAGGGGGCCACGCCAGGACCCCGGATAAGGAACACTGTTTTTACTGTAAGGAAACGGGGCATTGGAAGAGAGAATGTCCTAAGTTAAAGGGAAGAAGAGGGTTTGGAAGGAGACCGGGGGAAAACAGGGAAAGGGAACGAGCAGTAGAGCAGGCCAGAGTCCTTCTAGCCGGAGAAGAGGACTGAAGGAGACGGGGCTCAGACCCCCTCCCCGAGTCCTGGGTAACAATGCATGTGGAAGGGAAGCCGATGGGGTTCATGGTGGATACCGGCGCCCAATATTCGGTTTTAAACAAGGCACATGGACCTTTGAACAAGGCACGAACAAGTGTTGTTCAGGGGGCCACCGGTACGCAGTTATGTACACGGACTACCAAAAGAAAGGTGAACTTAGGAAAACACCAGGTCACACACTCCTTCTTGGTCGTCCCTGAGAGCCCCGCTCCCCTGCTCGGACGGGACCTACTCACCAAAATAGGGGCCCATATCCATTTTGAACCAGATGGAATAATTGTGACTGATCGAGAAGGGAGCCCGATTCATGTCTTGTCCCTATCATTGGCTGACGAGCATCGTCTGTTTGAGAGTCAACAGGAACCAGGAGGGGACATGACTCATTGGGTAAAAAGATTTCCCACGGCCTGGGCGGAGACTGCGGGAACCGGCCTCGCCAAACACCTCCCGCCCGTAGTTATACAATTGAAGGCTTCTGCTATCCCCATTCGGGTGAAACAGTATCCTATGCCTGAGGAGGCCCGAAGAGGCATAGCCCCTCATATCCACAGGCTAATAAAGGAAGGAGTACTGCGACCTTGTCAGTCTGCCTGGAATACTCCTCTGCTCCCCGTCCGAAAGCCGGGAAGTGGGGACTATAGGCCTGTGCAAGACCTACGAAAGGTAAACGAGCGGACGGAGGACATTCATCCCACCGTTCTGAATCCCTATACCTTGCTCAGCCACCTACCCCCCTCGCAAGTATGGTATACAACCCTTGATTTGAAAGATGCTTTCTTCAGCATTCCATTGTCAGAAATTAGTCAGCCGCTATTTGCTTTCGAATGGCAAGAAGATGGGGGCCAATCCGGACAGCTCACTTGGACCAGACTGCCGCAAGGATTTAAAAACTCTCCCACCCTGTTTAATGTGGCCCTGAGCCAGGACCTGGAACCTTTTCGTCGGAGCCACCCACGAGTCACTCTATTACAGTATGTTGATGACTTACTGTTAGCGGCAGAAACCCGAGAGGAGTGCATCAAGGCTACTGAACACCTGCTAACGGAATTAGGTGAGCTGGGGTATCGGGCAAGTGCCAAGAAAACTCACATCTGTAAAAGGTCAGTGACATATTTGGGTTATCGGATTGCAGATGGGGCAAGGTGGCTGACTGATGCCATGAAACAGACTATTCTGGCTATCCCATCCCCGACATCCACTAGGGGGGTAAGAGAATTCCTGGGCTCCGCGGGGTTCTGTAGACTCTGGATTCCAGGATTTGCGGAAATAGCCAGACCCCTATATGAGGCCACCAAAGAAGCTCCAGATTGGAGTTGGGGAGAGAGAGAACAACAGGCTAAAAGACGCTCTTTTGCAGGCCCCTGCCTTAGCCTTGCCAGATCCTACAAGACCATTCACTCTGTTTGTAGATGAGAAAAAGGGCGTAGCCAAAGGAGTCTTGACCCAACAGCTAGGTCCCTGGAAGAGACCAGTGGCATACTTTTCCAAGAAATTAGACGCAGTAGCGGCAGGATGGCCCCCCTGCCTCCGCATCATAGCGGCCATTGCCGTGCTGGTGAGAGAAGCCGATAAACTAACCTTTGGACAGGCCCTCTGGGTAACGGCCCCTCACCCGGTGGAGGGAATCCTTAAACAACCCCCTGGGAAATGGATGACGAATGCCAGGCTCACCCATTACCAGGGGCTCTTGTTGGATTCCCCTCGGATCACATTCACAGATCCCGTAATCCTGAACCCTGCCACCTTGTTGCCTAACCCGGAACTGCAGACACCTGTCCATAACTGCAAAGAATTCCTCTCCGAAGTTACACAGGTACGGGCTGACCTAAAGGATACCCCCCTGTCCGGCTGCAAATTAAACTGGTACACGGATGGAAGCAGTTTTTTCCAAGATGGAGCCCGAAGGGCAGGGGCAGCTGTAGTCGACCAAGAAGGAAATACGGTATGGAGCAGCGCCCTCCCACCCGGAACATCAGCCCAAAAAGCGGAATTAATTGCCTTGGCAGAGGCCCTGGAGAGGGCAAAAGGAAAGCGAGTCAATATCTACACCGATAGCCGCTATGCTTTCGGTACCATCCATGTCCACGGGGCCATCTATCGCGAAAGAGGATTCCGCACAGCAGAAGGAAAACATCTAAAGAACCTAGCCGAAGTCCAGCGTCTATTAATGGCAGTGGAAAAACCGAAGGCAGTGGCAGTGATGTATGTCCCAGGCCACCAGTCTGCCAAGACGCCGGAAGCTGTCGGTAACAACAGAGCAGATCAAGAAGCAAAGAGAGTAGCAATGGTGAGTCCTCCCATGGAGACAGGGCAACCTTCCACGGTTGCGGCGATAGACGTGCTGGTCCCAGAGCTCCCTCCGCTACCCCCCCGACCAGAATACTCCACAGAGGATTTCACTTGGATGAGAGCCCACTCCCCCTTTAGAGAAGGGGAAGACGGATGGAAAAGCGACTTGGAGGGCAAGTTAGTTCTGCCTGAAAAACTCGGACGATTCCTGTTGGCTAACTTACATAAGTCCACCCATTTGGGGCGGAGAAAATTACTAGACTTGTTGACATCTGCGCAGCTCCGATTTCCGAACCAGACCATAGCAGTCCGCCAAATTGTGGAAGATTGTGCCAGCTGCACAATCATGAAACCAGGACGAAGGGAGGGGCACCATACAGGTACTCGGGAACGGGGGAGGGCTCCGGGAAGAAGTTGGGAAGTGGATTTTACTGAGGTAAAACCGGGAAAGTTTGGGTACAAATATTTGCTGGTATTCATAGATACCTTTTCAGGCTGGGTGGAGGCTTTTCCTACAAAGAAGGAGACGAGTCAGGTAGTGGCAAAGGCTTTGCTAGAGGAAATCATACCCAGATATGGGGTGCCCGAGGCAATTGGGTCAGATAACGGTCCGGCTTTTGTTAGTAAGGTCCTGCAGGGACTAGCCCAGACTATGGGGGCCAATTGGAAGCTACATTGTGAATATAACCCCCAGAGCTCAGGGCAAGTAGAAAGGATGAATAGGACACTAAAGGAGACTTTAGCCAAATTGGCCCTGGAGACTGGCGGTGATTGGGTGACGCTCCTTCCCTTGGCCATCTTCCGAGTCCGGAACTCCCCCTATGTCCATGGGCTAACTCCCTTTGAGATCCTGTATGGGGCTCCACCCCCCATCATTCAGAGGACCTTAAGCCCAGAACTAGGTGATCTGGCCCCAAATTACCTGACCATGTTGCAGGCTTTAGCTAAAGTGCAACAACGGATTTGGCCCTTAATTCAAGCATACCACGCTGTTAAGAGGGACCCGGCTCCGGAACATGGCATAGTCCCGGGTGACATGGTATGGGTTAAAAGGCATCAGTCCAAAACCCTAGAGCCTAGATGGAAAGGACCTTATGTTGTACTGTTTACTACCCCTACCGCCCTCAAGGTTGATGGCATCGGACCTTGGATCCACCACTCCCACGTGCGTCGAGCCAATCATCAAAAACAAGAAGGGGTCAAGGAGTGGACTGTACGGCGGCACCCAGACAACCCATTAAAGCTAAAGCTTTTGTGGCCCCGGGAACATGCAGAGCCTTCAGGAGCAGCCACGGATGGGGTGGCTGATCGCTCTGATCTTGCTCAATGCCCAGAGCGGGAGCCTCGCAGAAACCAACCCTCACCAGCCCTATAAGCAAACCTGGATACTCACCGATGGGGAGACTCATACCACCCTCAACGAGACTACTCGCACTGCCCCCATAGGAACTTGGTGGCCGGAGCTTCAGTTCTGCTTCAGAGACATCAATCCTGCCTACAAGTCTACTGCCCCGGAGTCAGCCCGACGTTATGGGTTTTATGCCTGCCCCGGCCACAAAAAGAACCAGGAATGTGGGGGGATACAATACTCCTTCTGTAGGTCATGGGCATGTGTCACATCCAATGATAGTGAATGGAAATGGGGGATATCAAAATCAGACCTAGTCAAATTTGCCTTTGTAAATGGGATATTAAGGGGGCACAGAATTCCAATACCCACCCATAAATGCCAGCCCACGGATCTAGATAGAATCAAGGTCACTTTCACTGAAACTGGCAAGAAGGACACCCCTGGGTGGATACAAGGTAAGGTATGGGGACTTGTATTTTATAAATATGGTGGACATGCTGGCTCGACCATAGTGGTCAGATTAAAAATTGAGCCCATAGGGCCACCGTCCACAGCAGTAGGCCCCAATAAGGTACTTAGGCCGCCCAATGTAAAGCCATCTCCCCAACCTTCCACAACTCACCACCTTCCCTCAACCATAGCTCGGGCTAATGTTACAACTCCAAGACCATCAGAAACCAGCCCTCCCCTGGTGAGGCCCAGTCTCATGACCGCATCTAAAGACCCCCTCTGGGAGCTAGTGGTTGCTGCCTTCCTGACGTTAAACCACACCAACCCTAACATGACCAACTCCTGTTGGTTATGTTATGATGTGAGGCCCCCATTCTATGAGGCAATAGGGCTAAACACCACTCACGATACCTCATCTGAGGAAAACCCTACTCAATGTTCCTGGGGAGACCGTAAGAGAGGTCTGACCATACAGCAGGTAAACGGCCAAGGAACCTGCTTAGGAAAAGTGCCAAAGAACAGACGGGACTTATGTACTGTTATTAACGCCAGTTCTACCTGGGGAAATGCTATTAAATGGGTAATTCCAAAGGACAATGGGTGGTGGCTATGCTCGCGGTCCGGACTCACCCCATGCCTATCAACTAAGGTGTTTAACAGCTCTAAAGAATTCTGTGTTATAGTGGTTGTGCTGCCCCGCATCCTCTATCATTCGGAGGAAAGTCTATATTCATACTGGAATATAGGAACAGGTGAGAGAAAGAAGAGAGAGCCTATTTCTACACTAACCATTGCTACCCTACTTAGCCTAGGGGTGGCTGGGGCAGGGACCGGCATAGCCTCCCTGGCTACTCAACATAAAGGGATGTCTTCGCTGCGCGCAGCCATAGACGAAGATATAGAGAGAATAGAAACCTCCATTAGCCACCTAGAAAAATCCCTCACTTCTCTGTCTGAGGTAGTACTTCAAAACCGACGAGGTCTGGACTTGTTGTTCCTCCAAAAAGGGGGACTATGCGTTGCTCTAGGGGAAGAATGTTGTTTTTACGCTGACCATACCGGAGTTGTTCGTGACTCCATGTCTAAACTCCGAAAGAGCCTGGAACAAAGAAAACGAGAAAAAGAGGCAGGGGAAAGCTGGTTCGAGTCTTGGTTTAACCAGTCCCCATGGTTGGCTACCCTTTTATCTGCACTGGCAGGGCCAATAATAATCATCCTACTGCTTGTTACCATAGGACCCTGGATTCTAAACCGACTTATGACTTTTGTCAAAAGTCGAATTAATACTATCCAACTTCTGGTCCTCCGCCAACAATATCAGGCTCTTCATCCTCTTGAGGATGATTCCTCAATTTAGGCCATAAGAAAGGGGGGAATGAAAGGAATAGGAGGTCTCAGCGGGCCCCAACCCCCTTGTTGGAGAAACCAGTACCAAACATCCCATGTAGATAAGATAAGCAATGCGGCAGGGCTCAGTTAGGGCATATAGAATGTGAGGAATGCAAGATGTGAGGTACGAGCAAGATGTGAAGTACGTGCAGGATGTGCTCTCCCTGCTTGTCTAATGTTGATAACAAAAATATGCACGCCACTGCAGTCTATATAAGATTTCCCCCTAAGAGGCTCAGGGTCTTGCTTTCCTAACCGGTCCTGCGTGTCCGTGTGGGAGCTCGACCCTGGCTAGCCAGTCCAATAAACTCTGCTTTGTTGATTGCATTCACGCCTGGCTCTCTGTCTCTCGGGGGAATAGGATTCCGGGTCCTAACATTTGGAGGTCCCACCGAGATTTCATTTTCTCGAGAGACAGAACCTGCCTGCGAGAAAGCAGGGGCGATCCCAAGTCCTAGGCGTTGGGATGGGATCCCAGACCCTCATTTGGAGGAACTTGAGTGTTCCATTTGGGCCGCGTCGGGGATTCGGCCAATCCCCAGGGAGATTCATTCTGGGAATCTTGCAAGGAGGACCACAGGGTCCTATTGGGAGAAGCTTTCCTCTCATTTGGGCTCGAGCATTTTAGGAACCCTGGCGCCAGGTGAAGAACTAATTGAGCTAGTCGACCGACCACCCGTCAAGTGGACGCCTTTCGGCCTGATATCCCAGTTCGACGGTGAGGAGGTTGAATGGGGTGCGCACCAGTGTGAGAGAAGGACCGGTCCGAGCGAGTGTGGAGAGTGTTGTGTGTGTGTGGAATTATTGTTGCCTTTACCCTTTTTGTTCTATCTCTCTTGGTGTTTGAGTCTCCTTCCACAATGGGACAGGGACAAACAACCCCAAAGTCTCTGATCCTTTCTCACTTTCCAGAAGTTAAAGAAAGGGCCTTAAATGCGGGTCTGGTCATCAAGAAAGGTAAGTTCGACACCTTTTGTTCTGCAGAGTGGCCCACCTTTGGAGTCGGGTGGCCCATTCAAGGTTCCCTCTCCCTAGACCTGATCACTAAGGTTAAAGCAGTCAATTTTCAGCCAGACAATCGAGGCCATCCAGACCAAGTTCCTTACATTTTGGTTTGGGAGGATCTGGTGAGGAACCCTCCCCCTTGGTTAACAGTTTTTCTGACCCACCCCTCCAGTTCGGCCCCCGGGGATAAAACCCCAGTCACGCCCGCCTTGGTCATAAAGGAGGAGGAAAAACTTCCTCTTCCCACCTTGACCGGTCCTCAAATTAGGGCATCTCCTTCACCATCTCCGGTCTTACCAGAGAGTTCCCCCCTTTACCCATCCCTCGCAGGGGCAGAGGAAGATCGGCCGCCTCCATACGTGACTCCCCCTGGCCAAGCCAGTGCCCCGGAGGAGGAAATTTCCTCATCCTCCTCAACAGGACTGGCAGCAGGAGGAGGAATGGGTCGAAGACTTCGCCCCCGAGGGATCCGGGAAAGGGAGGGGGAAGACGGGCCCCCCTCATCAACACAGGGGGAGGAAACTGTCCCTACACTTCCAGTCCGGATGGTGGGCCAAGGGGGACCGGGAGGAGGGCAACAGTTTCAGTACTGGCCCTTCTCCTCCAGTGATCTATATAACTGGAGGACGCAGAACCCGCCCTTTTCTGAAGACCCCAAGTGTCTCATAGATCTCCTGGAGTCCATCATGCATACACACCGCCCCACTTGGGATGACTGTCATCAGCTGCTCAATACTCTTTTTACGACGGAGGAACGAGAGCGCATCCTCAACGAAGCGAGGAAGAACGTCTTGGGGGATAATGGGAGACCCACAACTCTCCAACCGGCCATAGACGAGGCTTTTCCCCTACGCCGCCCTGATTGGGATTTCGGGACCGCAGAAGGTAGGGAGCGTCTTCGGATCTACCGCCAGACTCTTATGGCCGGTCTCCGAGCGGCCGCTAGAAGGCCCACCAATTTTGCAAAAGTAAAAGCAGTCATTCAAGGGGAAAACGAAAGCCCAGCCGGTTTCTTAGAGCGCCTCCATGAGGCATACCATCAGTACACCCCGATTGACCCTGAGGTGGACCTCCACCGGTCTGCTCTGGTACTCTCATTCATTAATCAGGCAGCCCCAGACATTAGGAGAAAACTCAATAAACAGGAAAACTTAGGGGAGATGACTATAAGGGAAATGCTACAGGTAGCAGAAAAGGTCTTTACCGCTAGGGAAACTCCAGAAGAAAGGGAGGAAAGACAGAGAAAGGAAGACAGGGAAGCCCAGGAGAAATTGAGAAAGGAGGACCGGGAGTTCCAGGCTAAGGAAAACCGAAAGCAACAGAGAGAAATGGCTCGTATTTTCCTAGCGGGTGTCCGGGACCAACCCAGAGGAGGGGGCCACGCCAGGACCCCGGATAAGGAACACTGTTTTTACTGTAAGGAAACGGGGCATTGGAAGAGAGAATGTCCTAAGTTAAAGGGAAGAAGAGGGTTTGGAAGGAGACCGGGGGAAAACAGGGAAAGGGAACGAGCAGTAGAGCAGGCCAGAGTCCTTCTAGCCGGAGAAGAGGACTGAAGGAGACGGGGCTCAGACCCCCTCCCCGAGTCCTGGGTAACAATGCATGTGGAAGGGAAGCCGATGGGGTTCATGGTGGATACCGGCGCCCAATATTCGGTTTTAAACAAGGCACATGGACCTTTGAACAAGGCACGAACAAGTGTTGTTCAGGGGGCCACCGGTACGCAGTTATGTACACGGACTACCAAAAGAAAGGTGAACTTAGGAAAACACCAGGTCACACACTCCTTCTTGGTCGTCCCTGAGAGCCCCGCTCCCCTGCTCGGACGGGACCTACTCACCAAAATAGGGGCCCATATCCATTTTGAACCAGATGGAATAATTGTGACTGATCGAGAAGGGAGCCCGATTCATGTCTTGTCCCTATCATTGGCTGACGAGCATCGTCTGTTTGAGAGTCAACAGGAACCAGGAGGGGACATGACTCATTGGGTAAAAAGATTTCCCACGGCCTGGGCGGAGACTGCGGGAACCGGCCTCGCCAAACACCTCCCGCCCGTAGTTATACAATTGAAGGCTTCTGCTATCCCCATTCGGGTGAAACAGTATCCTATGCCTGAGGAGGCCCGAAGAGGCATAGCCCCTCATATCCACAGGCTAATAAAGGAAGGAGTACTGCGACCTTGTCAGTCTGCCTGGAATACTCCTCTGCTCCCCGTCCGAAAGCCGGGAAGCGGGGACTATAGGCCTGTGCAAGACCTACGAAAGGTAAACGAGCGGACGGAGGACATTCATCCCACCGTTCTGAATCCCTATACCTTGCTCAGCCACCTACCCCCCTCGCAAGTATGGTATACAACCCTTGATTTGAAAGATGCTTTCTTCAGCATTCCATTGTCAGAAATTAGTCAGCCGCTATTTGCTTTCGAATGGCAAGAAGATGGGGGCCAATCCGGACAGCTCACTTGGACCAGACTGCCGCAAGGATTTAAAAACTCTCCCACCCTGTTTAATGTGGCCCTGAGCCAGGACCTGGAACCTTTTCGTCGGAGCCACCCACGAGTCACTCTATTACAGTATGTTGATGACTTACTGTTAGCGGCAGAAACCCGAGAGGAGTGCATCAAGGCTACTGAACACCTGCTAACGGAATTAGGTGAGCTGGGGTATCGGGCAAGTGCCAAGAAAACTCACATCTGTAAAAGGTCAGTGACATATTTGGGTTATCGGATTGCAGATGGGGCAAGGTGGCTGACTGATGCCATGAAACAGACTATTCTGGCTATCCCATCCCCGACATCCACTAGGGGGGTAAGAGAATTCCTGGGCTCCGCGGGGTTCTGTAGACTCTGGATTCCAGGATTTGCGGAAATAGCCAGACCCCTATATGAGGCCACCAAAGAAGCTCCAGATTGGAGTTGGGGAGAGAGAGAACAACAGGCTAAAAGACGCTCTTTTGCAGGCCCCTGCCTTAGCCTTGCCAGATCCTACAAGACCATTCACTCTGTTTGTAGATGAGAAAAAGGGCGTAGCCAAAGGAGTCTTGACCCAACAGCTAGGTCCCTGGAAGAGACCAGTGGCATACTTTTCCAAGAAATTAGACGCAGTAGCGGCAGGATGGCCCCCCTGCCTCCGCATCATAGCGGCCATTGCCGTGCTGGTGAGAGAAGCCGATAAACTAACCTTTGGACAGGCCCTCTGGGTAACGGCCCCTCACCCGGTGGAGGGAATCCTTAAACAACCCCCTGGGAAATGGATGACGAATGCCAGGCTCACCCATTACCAGGGGCTCTTGTTGGATTCCCCTCGGATCACATTCACAGATCCCGTAATCCTGAACCCTGCCACCTTGTTGCCTAACCCGGAACTGCAGACACCTGTCCATAACTGCAAAGAATTCCTCTCCGAAGTTACACAGGTACGGGCTGACCTAAAGGATACCCCCCTGTCCGGCTGCAAATTAAACTGGTACACGGATGGAAGCAGTTTTTTCCAAGATGGAGCCCGAAGGGCAGGGGCAGCTGTAGTCGACCAAGAAGGAAATACGGTATGGAGCAGCGCCCTCCCACCCGGAACATCAGCCCAAAAAGCGGAATTAATTGCCTTGGCAGAGGCCCTGGAGAGGGCAAAAGGAAAGCGAGTCAATATCTACACCGATAGCCGCTATGCTTTCGGTACCATCCATGTCCACGGGGCCATCTATCGCGAAAGAGGATTCCGCACAGCAGAAGGAAAACATCTAAAGAACCTAGCCGAAGTCCAGCGTCTATTAATGGCAGTGGAAAAACCGAAGGCAGTGGCAGTGATGTATGTCCCAGGCCACCAGTCTGCCAAGACGCCGGAAGCTGTCGGTAACAACAGAGCAGATCAAGAAGCAAAGAGAGTAGCAATGGTGAGTCCTCCCATGGAGACAGGGCAACCTTCCACGGTTGCGGCGATAGACGTGCTGGTCCCAGAGCTCCCTCCGCTACCCCCCCGACCAGAATACTCCACAGAGGATTTCACTTGGATGAGAGCCCACTCCCCCTTTAGAGAAGGGGAAGACGGATGGAAAAGCGACTTGGAGGGCAAGTTAGTTCTGCCTGAAAAACTCGGACGATTCCTGTTGGCTAACTTACATAAGTCCACCCATTTGGGGCGGAGAAAATTACTAGACTTGTTGACATCTGCGCAGCTCCGATTTCCGAACCAGACCATAGCAGTCCGCCAAATTGTGGAAGATTGTGCCAGCTGCACAATCATGAAACCAGGACGAAGGGAGGGGCACCATACAGGTACTCGGGAACGGGGGAGGGCTCCGGGAAGAAGTTGGGAAGTGGATTTTACTGAGGTAAAACCGGGAAAGTTTGGGTACAAATATTTGCTGGTATTCATAGATACCTTTTCAGGCTGGGTGGAGGCTTTTCCTACAAAGAAGGAGACGAGTCAGGTAGTGGCAAAGGCTTTGCTAGAGGAAATCATACCCAGATATGGGGTGCCCGAGGCAATTGGGTCAGATAACGGTCCGGCTTTTGTTAGTAAGGTCCTGCAGGGACTAGCCCAGACTATGGGGGCCAATTGGAAGCTACATTGTGAATATAACCCCCAGAGCTCAGGGCAAGTAGAAAGGATGAATAGGACACTAAAGGAGACTTTAGCCAAATTGGCCCTGGAGACTGGCGGTGATTGGGTGACGCTCCTTCCCTTGGCCATCTTCCGAGTCCGGAACTCCCCCTATGTCCATGGGCTAACTCCCTTTGAGATCCTGTATGGGGCTCCACCCCCCATCATTCAGAGGACCTTAAGCCCAGAACTAGGTGATCTGGCCCCAAATTACCTGACCATGTTGCAGGCTTTAGCTAAAGTGCAACAACGGATTTGGCCCTTAATTCAAGCATACCACGCTGTTAAGAGGGACCCGGCTCCGGAACATGGCATAGTCCCGGGTGACATGGTATGGGTTAAAAGGCATCAGTCCAAAACCCTAGAGCCTAGATGGAAAGGACCTTATGTTGTACTGTTTACTACCCCTACCGCCCTCAAGGTTGATGGCATCGGACCTTGGATCCACCACTCCCACGTGCGTCGAGCCAATCATCAAAAACAAGAAGGGGTCAAGGAGTGGACTGTACGGCGGCACCCAGACAACCCATTAAAGCTAAAGCTTTTGTGGCCCCGGGAACATGCAGAGCCTTCAGGAGCAGCCACGGATGGGGTGGCTGATCGCTCTGATCTTGCTCAATGCCCAGAGCGGGAGCCTCGCAGAAACCAACCCTCACCAGCCCTATAAGCAAACCTGGATACTCACCGATGGGGAGACTCATACCACCCTCAACGAGACTACTCGCACTGCCCCCATAGGAACTTGGTGGCCGGAGCTTCAGTTCTGCTTCAGAGACATCAATCCTGCCTACAAGTCTACTACCCCGGAGTCAGCCCGACGTTATGGGTTTTATGCCTGCCCCGGCCACAAAAAGAACCAGGAATGTGGGGGGATACAATACTCCTTCTGTAGGTCATGGGCATGTGTCACATCCAATGATAGTGAATGGAAATGGGGGATATCAAAATCAGACCTAGTCAAATTTGCCTTTGTAAATGGGATATTAAGGGGGCACAGAATTCCAATACCCACCCATAAATGCCAGCCCACGGATCTAGATAGAATCAAGGTCACTTTCACTGAAACTGGCAAGAAGGACACCCCTGGGTGGATACAAGGTAAGGTATGGGGACTTGTATTTTATAAATATGGTGGACATGCTGGCTCGACCATAGTGGTCAGATTAAAAATTGAGCCCATAGGGCCACCGTCCACAGCAGTAGGCCCCAATAAGGTACTTAGGCCGCCCAATGTAAAGCCATCTCCCCAACCTTCCACAACTCACCACCTTCCCTCAACCATAGCTCGGGCTAATGTTACAACTCCAAGACCATCAGAAACCAGCCCTCCCCTGGTGAGGCCCAGTCTCATGACCGCATCTAAAGACCCCCTCTGGGAGCTAGTGGTTGCTGCCTTCCTGACGTTAAACCACACCAACCCTAACATGACCAACTCCTGTTGGTTATGTTATGATGTGAGGCCCCCATTCTATGAGGCAATAGGGCTAAACACCACTCACGATACCTCATCTGAGGAAAACCCTACTCAATGTTCCTGGGGAGACCGTAAGAGAGGTCTGACCATACAGCAGGTAAACGGCCAAGGAACCTGCTTAGGAAAAGTGCCAAAGAACAGACGGGACTTATGTACTGTTATTAACGCCAGTTCTACCTGGGGAAATGCTATTAAATGGGTAATTCCAAAGGACAATGGGTGGTGGCTATGCTCGCGGTCCGGACTCACCCCATGCCTATCAACTAAGGTGTTTAACAGCTCTAAAGAATTCTGTGTTATAGTGGTTGTGCTGCCCCGCATCCTCTATCATTCGGAGGAAAGTCTATATTCATACTGGAATATAGGAACAGGTGAGAGAAAGAAGAGAGAGCCTATTTCTACACTAACCATTGCTACCCTACTTAGCCTAGGGGTGGCTGGGGCAGGGACCGGCATAGCCTCCCTGGCTACTCAACATAAAGGGATGTCTTCGCTGCGCGCAGCCATAGACGAAGATATAGAGAGAATAGAAACCTCCATTAGCCACCTAGAAAAATCCCTCACTTCTCTGTCTGAGGTAGTACTTCAAAACCGACGAGGTCTGGACTTGTTGTTCCTCCAAAAAGGGGGACTATGCGTTGCTCTAGGGGAAGAATGTTGTTTTTACGCTGACCATACCGGAGTTGTTCGTGACTCCATGTCTAAACTCCGAAAGAGCCTGGAACAAAGAAAACGAGAAAAAGAGGCAGGGGAAAGCTGGTTCGAGTCTTGGTTTAACCAGTCCCCATGGTTGGCTACCCTTTTATCTGCACTGGCAGGGCCAATAATAATCATCCTACTGCTTGTTACCATAGGACCCTGGATTCTAAACCGACTTATGACTTTTGTCAAAAGTCGAATTAATACTATCCAACTTCTGGTCCTCCGCCAACAATATCAGGCTCTTCATCCTCTTGAGGATGATTCCTCAATTTAGGCCATAAGAAAGGGGGGAATGAAAGGAATAGGAGGTCTCAGCGGGCCCCAACCCCCTTGTTGGAGAAACCAGTACCAAACATCCCATGTAGATAAGATAAGCAATGCGGCAGGGCTCAGTTAGGGCATATAGAATGTGAGGAATGCAAGATGTGAGGTACGAGCAAGATGTGAAGTACGTGCAGGATGTGCTCTCCCTGCTTGTCTAATGTTGATAACAAAAATATGCACGCCACTGCAGTCTATATAAGATTTCCCCCTAAGAGGCTCAGGGTCTTGCTTTCCTAACCGGTCCTGCGTGTCCGTGTGGGAGCTCGACCCTGGCTAGCCAGTCCAATAAACTCTGCTTTGTTGATTGCATTCACGCCTGGCTCTCTGTCTCTCGGGGGAATAGGATTCCGGGTCCTAACATTTGGAGGTCCCACCGAGATTTCATTTTCTCGAGAGACAGAACCTGCCTGCGAGAAAGCAGGGGCGATCCCAAGTCCTAGGCGTTGGGATGGGATCCCAGACCCTCATTTGGAGGAACTTGAGTGTTCCATTTGGGCCGCGTCGGGGATTCGGCCAATCCCCAGGGAGATTCATTCTGGGAATCTTGCAAGGAGGACCACAGGGTCCTATTGGGAGAAGCTTTCCTCTCATTTGGGCTCGAGCATTTTAGGAACCCTGGCGCCAGGTGAAGAACTAATTGAGCTAGTCGACCGACCACCCGTCAAGTGGACGCCTTTCGGCCTGATATCCCAGTTCGACGGTGAGGAGGTTGAATGGGGTGCGCACCAGTGTGAGAGAAGGACCGGTCCGAGCGAGTGCTGGAGAGTGTTGTGTGTGTGTGGAATTATTGTTGCCTTTACCCTTTTTGTTCTATCTCTCTTGGTGTTTGAGTCTCCTTCCACAATGGGACAGGGACAAACAACCCCAAAGTCTCTGATCCTTTCTCACTTTCCAGAAGTTAAAGAAAGGGCCTTAAATGCGGGTCTGGTCATCAAGAAAGGTAAGTTCGACACCTTTTGTTCTGCAGAGTGGCCCACCTTTGGAGTCGGGTGGCCCATTCAAGGTTCCCTCTCCCTAGACCTGATCACTAAGGTTAAAGCAGTCAATTTTCAGCCAGACAATCGAGGCCATCCAGACCAAGTTCCTTACATTTTGGTTTGGGAGGATCTGGTGAGGAACCCTCCCCCTTGGTTAACAGTTTTTCTGACCCACCCCTCCAGTTCGGCCCCCGGGGATAAAACCCCAGTCACGCCCGCCTTGGTCATAAAGGAGGAGGAAAAACTTCCTCTTCCCACCTTGACCGGTCCTCAAATTAGGGCATCTCCTTCACCATCTCCGGTCTTACCAGAGAGTTCCCCCCTTTACCCATCCCTCGCAGGGGCAGAGGAAGATCGGCCGCCTCCATACGTGACTCCCCCTGGCCAAGCCAGTGCCCCGGAGGAGGAAATTTCCTCATCCTCCTCAACAGGACTGGCAGCAGGAGGAGGAATGGGTCGAAGACTTCGCCCCCGAGGGATCCGGGAAAGGGAGGGGGAAGACGGGCCCCCCTCATCAACACAGGGGGAGGAAACTGTCCCTACACTTCCAGTCCGGATGGTGGGCCAAGGGGGACCGGGAGGAGGGCAACAGTTTCAGTACTGGCCCTTCTCCTCCAGTGATCTATATAACTGGAGGACGCAGAACCCGCCCTTTTCTGAAGACCCCAAGTGTCTCATAGATCTCCTGGAGTCCATCATGCATACACACCGCCCCACTTGGGATGACTGTCATCAGCTGCTCAATACTCTTTTTACGACGGAGGAACGAGAGCGCATCCTCAACGAAGCGAGGAAGAACGTCTTGGGGGATAATGGGAGACCCACAACTCTCCAACCGGCCATAGACGAGGCTTTTCCCCTACGCCGCCCTGATTGGGATTTCGGGACCGCAGAAGGTAGGGAGCGTCTTCGGATCTACCGCCAGACTCTTATGGCCGGTCTCCGAGCGGCCGCTAGAAGGCCCACCAATTTTGCAAAAGTAAAAGCAGTCATTCAAGGGGAAAACGAAAGCCCAGCCGGTTTCTTAGAGCGCCTCCATGAGGCATACCATCAGTACACCCCGATTGACCCTGAGGCGGACCTCCACCGGTCTGCTCTGGTACTCTCATTCATTAATCAGGCAGCCCCAGACATTAGGAGAAAACTCAATAAACAGGAAAACTTAGGGGAGATGACTATAAGGGAAATGCTACAGGTAGCAGAAAAGGTCTTTACCGCTAGGGAAACTCCAGAAGAAAGGGAGGAAAGACAGAGAAAGGAAGACAGGGAAGCCCAGGAGAAATTGAGAAAGGAGGACCGGGAGTTCCAGGCTAAGGAAAACCGAAAGCAACAGAGAGAAATGGCTCGTATTTTCCTAGCGGGTGTCCGGGACCAACCCAGAGGAGGGGGCCACGCCAGGACCCCGGATAAGGAACACTGTTTTTACTGTAAGGAAACGGGGCATTGGAAGAGAGAATGTCCTAAGTTAAAGGGAAGAAGAGGGTTTGGAAGGAGACCGGGGGAAAACAGGGAAAGGGAACGAGCAGTAGAGCAGGCCAGAGTCCTTCTAGCCGGAGAAGAGGACTGAAGGAGACGGGGCTCAGACCCCCTCCCCGAGTCCTGGGTAACAATGCATGTGGAAGGGAAGCCGATGGGGTTCATGGTGGATACCGGCGCCCAATATTCGGTTTTAAACAAGGCACATGGACCTTTGAACAAGGCACGAACAAGTGTTGTTCAGGGGGCCACCGGTACGCAGTTATGTACACGGACTACCAAAAGAAAGGTGAACTTAGGAAAACACCAGGTCACACACTCCTTCTTGGTCGTCCCTGAGAGCCCCGCTCCCCTGCTCGGACGGGACCTACTCACCAAAATAGGGGCCCATATCCATTTTGAACCAGATGGAATAATTGTGACTGATCGAGAAGGGAGCCCGATTCATGTCTTGTCCCTATCATTGGCTGACGAGCATCGTCTGTTTGAGAGTCAACAGGAACCAGGAGGGGACATGACTCATTGGGTAAAAAGATTTCCCACGGCCTGGGCGGAGACTGCGGGAACCGGCCTCGCCAAACACCTCCCGCCCGTAGTTATACAATTGAAGGCTTCTGCTCTCCCCATTCGGGTGAAACAGTATCCTATGCCTGAGGAGGCCCGAAGAGGCATAGCCCCTCATATCCACAGGCTAATAAAGGAAGGAGTACTGCGACCTTGTCAGTCTGCCTGGAATACTCCTCTGCTCCCCGTCCGAAAGCCGGGAAGCGGGGACTATAGGCCTGTGCAAGACCTACGAAAGGTAAACGAGCGGACGGAGGACATTCATCCCACCGTTCCGAATCCCTATACCTTGCTCAGCCACCTACCCCCCTCGCAAGTATGGTATACAACCCTTGATTTGAAAGATGCTTTCTTCAGCATTCCATTGTCAGAAATTAGTCAGCCGCTATTTGCTTTCGAATGGCAAGAAGATGGGGGCCAATCCGGACAGCTCACTTGGACCAGACTGCCGCAAGGATTTAAAAACTCTCCCACCCTGTTTAATGTGGCCCTGAGCCAGGACCTGGAACCTTTTCGTCGGAGCCACCCACGAGTCACTCTATTACAGTATGTTGATGACTTACTGTTAGCGGCAGAAACCCGAGAGGAGTGCATCAAGGCTACTGAACACCTGCTAACGGAATTAGGTGAGCTGGGGTATCGGGCAAGTGCCAAGAAAACTCACATCTGTAAAAGGTCAGTGACATATTTGGGTTATCGGATTGCAGATGGGGCAAGGTGGCTGACTGATGCCATGAAACAGACTATTCTGGCTATCCCATCCCCGACATCCACTAGGGGGGTAAGAGAATTCCTGGGCTCCGCGGGGTTCTGTAGACTCTGGATTCCAGGATTTGCGGAAATAGCCAGACCCCTATATGAGGCCACCAAAGAAGCTCCAGATTGGAGTTGGGGAGAGAGAGAACAACAGGCTAAAAGACGCTCTTTTGCAGGCCCCTGCCTTAGCCTTGCCAGATCCTACAAGACCATTCACTCTGTTTGTAGATGAGAAAAAGGGCGTAGCCAAAGGAGTCTTGACCCAACAGCTAGGTCCCTGGAAGAGACCAGTGGCATACTTTTCCAAGAAATTAGACGCAGTAGCGGCAGGATGGCCCCCCTGCCTCCGCATCATAGCGGCCATTGCCGTGCTGGTGAGAGAAGCCGATAAACTAACCTTTGGACAGGCCCTCTGGGTAACGGCCCCTCACCCGGTGGAGGGAATCCTTAAACAACCCCCTGGGAAATGGATGACGAATGCCAGGCTCACCCATTACCAGGGGCTCTTGTTGGATTCCCCTCGGATCACATTCACAGATCCCGTAATCCTGAACCCTGCCACCTTGTTGCCTAACCCGGAACTGCAGACACCTGTCCATAACTGCAAAGAATTCCTCTCCGAAGTTACACAGGTACGGGCTGACCTAAAGGATACCCCCCGTCCGGCTGCAAATTAAACTGGTACACGGATGGAAGCAGTTTTTTCCAAGATGGAGCCCGAAGGGCAGGGGCAGCTGTAGTCGACCAAGAAGGAAATACGGTATGGAGCAGCGCCCTCCCACCCGGAACATCAGCCCAAAAAGCGGAATTAATTGCCTTGGCAGAGGCCCTGGAGAGGGCAAAAGGAAAGCGAGTCAATATCTACACCGATAGCCGCTATGCTTTCGGTACCATCCATGTCCACGGGGCCATCTATCGCGAAAGAGGATTCCGCACAGCAGAAGGAAAACATCTAAAGAACCTAGCCGAAGTCCAGCGTCTATTAATGGCAGTGGAAAAACCGAAGGCAGTGGCAGTGATGTATGTCCCAGGCCACCAGTCTGCCAAGACGCCGGAAGCTGTCGGTAACAACAGAGCAGATCAAGAAGCAAAGAGAGTAGCAATGGTGAGTCCTCCCATGGAGACAGGGCAACCTTCCACGGTTGCGGCGATAGACGTGCCGGTCCCAGAGCTCCCTCCGCTACCCCCCCGACCAGAATACTCCACAGAGGATTTCACTTGGATGAGAGCCCACTCCCCCTTTAGAGAAGGGGAAGACGGATGGAAAAGCGACTTGGAGGGCAAGTTAGTTCTGCCTGAAAAACTCGGACGATTCCTGTTGGCTAACTTACATAAGTCCACCCATTTGGGGCGGAGAAAATTACTAGACTTGTTGACATCTGCGCAGCTCCGATTTCCGAACCAGACCATAGCAGTCCGCCAAATTGTGGAAGATTGTGCCAGCTGCACAATCATGAAACCAGGACGAAGGGAGGGGCACCATACAGGTACTCGGGAACGGGGGAGGGCTCCGGGAAGAAGTTGGGAAGTGGATTTTACTGAGGTAAAACCGGGAAAGTTTGGGTACAAATATTTGCTGGTATTCATAGATACCTTTTCAGGCTGGGTGGAGGCTTTTCCTACAAAGAAGGAGACGAGTCAGGTAGTGGCAAAGGCTTTGCTAGAGGAAATCATACCCAGATATGGGGTGCCCGAGGCAATTGGGTCAGATAACGGTCCGGCTTTTGTTAGTAAGGTCCTGCAGGGACTAGCCCAGACTATGGGGGCCAATTGGAAGCTACATTGTGAATATAACCCCCAGAGCTCAGGGCAAGTAGAAAGGATGAATAGGACACTAAAGGAGACTTTAGCCAAATTGGCCCTGGAGACTGGCGGTGATTGGGTGACGCTCCTTCCCTTGGCCATCTTCCGAGTCCGGAACTCCCCCTATGTCCATGGGCTAACTCCCTTTGAGATCCTGTATGGGGCTCCACCCCCCATCATTCAGAGGACCTTAAGCCCAGAACTAGGTGATCTGGCCCCAAATTACCTGACCATGTTGCAGGCTTTAGCTAAAGTGCAACAACGGATTTGGCCCTTAATTCAAGCATACCACGCTGTTAAGAGGGACCCGGCTCCGGAACATGGCATAGTCCCGGGTGACATGGTATGGGTTAAAAGGCATCAGTCCAAAACCCTAGAGCCTAGATGGAAAGGACCTTATGTTGTACTGTTTACTACCCCTACCGCCCTCAAGGTTGATGGCATCGGACCTTGGATCCACCACTCCCACGTGCGTCGAGCCAATCATCAAAAACAAGAAGGGGTCAAGGAGTGGACTGTACGGCGGCACCCAGACAACCCATTAAAGCTAAAGCTTTTGTGGCCCCGGGAACATGCAGAGCCTTCAGGAGCAGCCACGGATGGGGTGGCTGATCGCTCTGATCTTGCTCAATGCCCAGAGCGGGAGCCTCGCAGAAACCAACCCTCACCAGCCCTATAAGCAAACCTGGATACTCACCGATGGGGAGACTCATACCACCCTCAACGAGACTACTCGCACTGCCCCCATAGGAACTTGGTGGCCGGAGCTTCAGTTCTGCTTCAGAGACATCAATCCTGCCTACAAGTCTACTGCCCCGGAGTCAGCCCGACGTTATGGGTTTTATGCCTGCCCCGGCCACAAAAAGAACCAGGAATGTGGGGGGATACAATACTCCTTCTGTAGGTCATGGGCATGTGTCACATCCAATGATAGTGAATGGAAATGGGGGATATCAAAATCAGACCTAGTCAAATTTGCCTTTGTAAATGGGATATTAAGGGGGCACAGAATTCCAATACCCACCCATAAATGCCAGCCCACGGATCTAGATAGAATCAAGGTCACTTTCACTGAAACTGGCAAGAAGGACACCCCTGGGTGGATACAAGGTAAGGTATGGGGACTTGTATTTTATAAATATGGTGGACATGCTGGCTCGACCATAGTGGTCAGATTAAAAATTGAGCCCATAGGGCCACCGTCCACAGCAGTAGGCCCCAATAAGGTACTTAGGCCGCCCAATGTAAAGCCATCTCCCCAACCTTCCACAACTCACCACCTTCCCTCAACCATAGCTCGGGCTAATGTTACAACTCCAAGACCATCAGAAACCAGCCCTCCCCTGGTGAGGCCCAGTCTCATGACCGCATCTAAAGACCCCCTCTGGGAGCTAGTGGTTGCTGCCTTCCTGACGTTAAACCACACCAACCCTAACATGACCAACTCCTGTTGGTTATGTTATGATGTGAGGCCCCCATTCTATGAGGCAATAGGGCTAAACACCACTCACGATACCTCATCTGAGGAAAACCCTACTCAATGTTCCTGGGGAGACCGTAAGAGAGGTCTGACCATACAGCAGGTAAACGGCCAAGGAACCTGCTTAGGAAAAGTGCCAAAGAACAGACGGGACTTATGTACTGTTATTAACGCCAGTTCTACCTGGGGAAATGCTATTAAATGGGTAATTCCAAAGGACAATGGGTGGTGGCTATGCTCGCGGTCCGGACTCACCCCATGCCTATCAACTAAGGTGTTTAACAGCTCTAAAGAATTCTGTGTTATAGTGGTTGTGCTGCCCCGCATCCTCTATCATTCGGAGGAAAGTCTATATTCATACTGGAATATAGGAACAGGTGAGAGAAAGAAGAGAGAGCCTATTTCTACACTAACCATTGCTACCCTACTTAGCCTAGGGGTGGCTGGGGCAGGGACCGGCATAGCCTCCCTGGCTACTCAACATAAAGGGATGTCTTCGCTGCGCGCAGCCATAGACGAAGATATAGAGAGAATAGAAACCTCCATTAGCCACCTAGAAAAATCCCTCACTTCTCTGTCTGAGGTAGTACTTCAAAACCGACGAGGTCTGGACTTGTTGTTCCTCCAAAAAGGGGGACTATGCGTTGCTCTAGGGGAAGAATGTTGTTTTTACGCTGACCATACCGGAGTTGTTCGTGACTCCATGTCTAAACTCCGAAAGAGCCTGGAACAAAGAAAACGAGAAAAAGAGGCAGGGGAAAGCTGGTTCGAGTCTTGGTTTAACCAGTCCCCATGGTTGGCTACCCTTTTATCTGCACTGGCAGGGCCAATAATAATCATCCTACTGCTTGTTACCATAGGACCCTGGATTCTAAACCGACTTATGACTTTTGTCAAAAGTCGAATTAATACTATCCAACTTCTGGTCCTCCGCCAACAATATCAGGCTCTTCATCCTCTTGAGGATGATTCCTCAATTTAGGCCATAAGAAAGGGGGGAATGAAAGGAATAGGAGGTCTCAGCGGGCCCCAACCCCCTTGTTGGAGAAACCAGTACCAAACATCCCATGTAGATAAGATAAGCAATGCGGCAGGGCTCAGTTAGGGCATATAGAATGTGAGGAATGCAAGATGTGAGGTACGAGCAAGATGTGAAGTACGTGCAGGATGTGCTCTCCCTGCTTGTCTAATGTTGATAACAAAAATATGCACGCCACTGCAGTCTATATAAGATTTCCCCCTAAGAGGCTCAGGGTCTTGCTTTCCTAACCGGTCCTGCGTGTCCGTGTGGGAGCTCGACCCTGGCTAGCCAGTCCAATAAACTCTGCTTTGTTGATTGCATTCACGCCTGGCTCTCTGTCTCTCGGGGGAATAGGATTCCGGGTCCTAACATTTGGAGGTCCCACCGAGATTTCATTTTCTCGAGAGACAGAACCTGCCTGCGAGAAAGCAGGGGCGATCCCAAGTCCTAGGCGTTGGGATGGGATCCCAGACCCTCATTTGGAGGAACTTGAGTGTTCCATTTGGGCCGCGTCGGGGATTCGGCCAATCCCCAGGGAGATTCATTCTGGGAATCTTGCAAGGAGGACCACAGGGTCCTATTGGGAGAGGCTTTCCTCTCATTTGGGCTCGAGCATTTTAGGAACCCTGGCGCCAGGTGAAGAACTAATTGAGCTAGTCGACCGACCACCCGTCAAGTGGACGCCTTTCGGCCTGATATCCCAGTTCGACGGTGAGGAGGTTGAATGGGGTGCGCACCAGTGTGAGAGAAGGACCGGTCCGAGCGAGTGCTGGAGAGTGTTGTGTGTGTGTGGAATTATTGTTGCCTTTACCCTTTTTGTTCTATCTCTCTTGGTGTTTGAGTCTCCTTCCACAATGGGACAGGGACAAACAACCCCAAAGTCTCTGATCCTTTCTCACTTTCCAGAAGTTAAAGAAAGGGCCTTAAATGCGGGTCTGGTCATCAAGAAAGGTAAGTTCGACACCTTTTGTTCTGCAGAGTGGCCCACCTTTGGAGTCGGGTGGCCCATTCAAGGTTCCCTCTCCCTAGACCTGATCACTAAGGTTAAAGCAGTCAATTTTCAGCCAGACAATCGAGGCCATCCAGACCAAGTTCCTTACATTTTGGTTTGGGAGGATCTGGTGAGGAACCCTCCCCCTTGGTTAACAGTTTTTCTGACCCACCCCTCCAGTTCGGCCCCCGGGGATAAAACCCCAGTCACGCCCGCCTTGGTCATAAAGGAGGAGGAAAAACTTCCTCTTCCCACCTTGACCGGTCCTCAAATTAGGGCATCTCCTTCACCATCTCCGGTCTTACCAGAGAGTTCCCCCCTTTACCCATCCCTCGCAGGGGCAGAGGAAGATCGGCCGCCTCCATACGTGACTCCCCCTGGCCAAGCCAGTGCCCCGGAGGAGGAAATTTCCTCATCCTCCTCAACAGGACTGGCAGCAGGAGGAGGAATGGGTCGAAGACTTCGCCCCCGAGGGATCCGGGAAAGGGAGGGGGAAGACGGGCCCCCCTCATCAACACAGGGGGAGGAAACTGTCCCTACACTTCCAGTCCGGATGGTGGGCCAAGGGGGACCGGGAGGAGGGCAACAGTTTCAGTACTGGCCCTTCTCCTCCAGTGATCTATATAACTGGAGGACGCAGAACCCGCCCTTTTCTGAAGACCCCAAGTGTCTCATAGATCTCCTGGAGTCCATCATGCATACACACCGCCCCACTTGGGATGACTGTCATCAGCTGCTCAATACTCTTTTTACGACGGAGGAACGAGAGCGCATCCTCAACGAAGCGAGGAAGAACGTCTTGGGGGATAATGGGAGACCCACAACTCTCCAACCGGCCATAGACGAGGCTTTTCCCCTACGCCGCCCTGATTGGGATTTCGGGACCGCAGAAGGTAGGGAGCGTCTTCGGATCTACCGCCAGACTCTTATGGCCGGTCTCCGAGCGGCCGCTAGAAGGCCCACCAATTTTGCAAAAGTAAAAGCAGTCATTCAAGGGGAAAACGAAAGCCCAGCCAGTTTCTTAGAGCGCCTCCATGAGGCATACCGTCAGTACACCCCGATTGACCCTGAGGCGGACCTCCACCGGTCTGCTCTGGTACTCTCATTCATTAATCAGGCAGCCCCAGACATTAGGAGAAAACTCAATAAACAGGAAAACTTAGGGGAGATGACTATAAGGGAAATGCTACAGGTAGCAGAAAAGGTCTTTACCGCTAGGGAAACTCCAGAAGAAAGGGAGGAAAGACAGAGAAAGGAAGACAGGGAAGCCCAGGAGAAATTGAGAAAGGAGGACCGGGAGTTCCAGGCTAAGGAAAACCGAAAGCAACAGAGAGAAATGGCTCGTATTTTCCTAGCGGGTGTCCGGGACCAACCCAGAGGAGGGGGCCACGCCAGGACCCCGGATAAGGAACACTGTTTTTACTGTAAGGAAACGGGGCATTGGAAGAGAGAATGTCCTAAGTTAAAGGGAAGAAGAGGGTTTGGAAGGAGACCGGGGGAAAACAGGGAAAGGGAACGAGCAGTAGAGCAGGCCAGAGTCCTTCTAGCCGGAGAAGAGGACTGAAGGAGACGGGGCTCAGACCCCCTCCCCGAGTCCTGGGTAACAATGCATGTGGAAGGGAAGCCGATGGGGTTCATGGTGGATACCGGCGCCCAATATTCGGTTTTAAACAAGGCACATGGACCTTTGAACAAGGCACGAACAAGTGTTGTTCAGGGGGCCACCGGTACGCAGTTATGTACACGGACTACCAAAAGAAAGGTGAACTTAGGAAAACACCAGGTCACACACTCCTTCTTGGTCGTCCCTGAGAGCCCTGCTCCCCTGCTCGGACGGGACCTACTCACCAAAATAGGGGCCCATATCCATTTTGAACCAGATGGAATAATTGTGACTGATCGAGAAGGGAGCCCGATTCATGTCTTGTCCCTATCATTGGCTGACGAGCATCGTCTGTTTGAGAGTCAACAGGAACCAGGAGGGGACATGACTCATTGGGTAAAAAGATTTCCCACGGCCTGGGCGGAGACTGCGGGAACCGGCCTCGCCAAACACCTCCCGCCCGTAGTTATACAATTGAAGGCTTCTGCTCTCCCCATTCGGGTGAAACAGTATCCTATGCCTGAGGAGGCCCGAAGAGGCATAGCCCCTCATATCCACAGGCTAATAAAGGAAGGAGTACTGCGACCTTGTCAGTCTGCCTGGAATACTCCTCTGCTCCCCGTCCGAAAGCCGGGAAGCGGGGACTATAGGCCTGTGCAAGACCTACGAAAGGTAAACGAGCGGACGGAGGACATTCATCCCACCGTTCCGAATCCCTATACCTTGCTCAGCCACCTACCCCCCTCGCAAGTATGGTATACAACCCTTGATTTGAAAGATGCTTTCTTCAGCATTCCATTGTCAGAAATTAGTCAGCCGCTATTTGCTTTCGAATGGCAAGAAGATGGGGGCCAATCCGGACAGCTCACTTGGACCAGACTGCCGCAAGGATTTAAAAACTCTCCCACCCTGTTTAATGAGGCCCTGAGCCAGGACCTGGAACCTTTTCGTCGGAGCCACCCACGAGTCACTCTATTACAGTATGTTGATGACTTACTGTTAGCGGCAGAAACCCGAGAGGAGTGCATCAAGGCTACTGAACACCTGCTAACGGAATTAGGTGAGCTGGGGTATCGGGCAAGTGCCAAGAAAACTCACATCTGTAAAAGGTCAGTGACATATTTGGGTTATCGGATTGCAGATGGGGCAAGGTGGCTGACTGATGCCATGAAACAGACTATTCTGGCTATCCCATCCCCGACATCCACTAGGGGGGTAAGAGAATTCCTGGGCTCCGCGGGGTTCTGTAGACTCTGGATTCCAGGATTTGCGGAAATAGCCAGACCCCTATATGAGGCCACCAAAGAAGCTCCAGATTGGAGTTGGGGAGAGAGAGAACAACAGGCTAAAAGACGCTCTTTTGCAGGCCCCTGCCTTAGCCTTGCCAGATCCTACAAGACCATTCACTCTGTTTGTAGATGAGAAAAAGGGCGTAGCCAAAGGAGTCTTGACCCAACAGCTAGGTCCCTGGAAGAGACCAGTGGCATACTTTTCCAAGAAATTAGACGCAGTAGCGGCAGGATGGCCCCCCTGCCTCCGCATCATAGCGGCCATTGCCGTGCTGGTGAGAGAAGCCGATAAACTAACCTTTGGACAGGCCCTCTGGGTAACGGCCCCTCACCCGGTGGAGGGAATCCTTAAACAACCCCCTGGGAAATGGATGACGAATGCCAGGCTCACCCATTACCAGGGGCTCTTGTTGGATTCCCCTCGGATCACATTCACAGATCCCGTAATCCTGAACCCTGCCACCTTGTTGCCTAACCCGGAACTGCAGACACCTGTCCATAACTGCAAAGAATTCCTCTCCGAAGTTACACAGGTACGGGCTGACCTAAAGGATACCCCCCTGTCCGGCTGCAAATTAAACTGGTACACGGATGGAAGCAGTTTTTTCCAAGATGGAGCCCGAAGGGCAGGGGCAGCTGTAGTCGACCAAGAAGGAAATACGGTATGGAGCAGCGCCCTCCCACCCGGAACATCAGCCCAAAAAGCGGAATTAATTGCCTTGGCAGAGGCCCTGGAGAGGGCAAAAGGAAAGCGAGTCAATATCTACACCGATAGCCGCTATGCTTTCGGTACCATCCATGTCCACGGGGCCATCTATCGCGAAAGAGGATTCCGCACAGCAGAAGGAAAACATCTAAAGAACCTAGCCGAAGTCCAGCGTCTATTAATGGCAGTGGAAAAACCGAAGGCAGTGGCAGTGATGTATGTCCCAGGCCACCAGTCTGCCAAGACGCCAGAAGCTGTCGGTAACAACAGAGCAGATCAAGAAGCAAAGAGAGTAGCAATGGTGAGTCCTCCCATGGAGACAGGGCAACCTTCCACGGTTGCGGCGATAGACGTGCCGGTCCCAGAGCTCCCTCCGCTACCCCCCCGACCAGAATACTCCACAGAGGATTTCACTTGGATGAGAGCCCACTCCCCCTTTAGAGAAGGGGAAGACGGATGGAAAAGCGACTTGGAGGGCAAGTTAGTTCTGCCTGAAAAACTCGGACGATTCCTGTTGGCTAACTTACATAAGTCCACCCATTTGGGGCGGAGAAAATTACTAGACTTGTTGACATCTGCGCAGCTCCGATTTCCGAACCAGACCATAGCAGTCCGCCAAATTGTGGAAGATTGTGCCAGCTGCACAATCATGAAACCAGGACGAAGGGAGGGGCACCATACAGGTACTCGGGAACGGGGGAGGGCTCCGGGAAGAAGTTGGGAAGTGGATTTTACTGAGGTAAAACCGGGAAAGTTTGGGTACAAATATTTGCTGGTATTCATAGATACCTTTTCAGGCTGGGTGGAGGCTTTTCCTACAAAGAAGGAGACGAGTCAGGTAGTGGCAAAGGCTTTGCTAGAGGAAATCATACCCAGATATGGGGTGCCCGAGGCAATTGGGTCAGATAACGGTCCGGCTTTTGTTAGTAAGGTCCTGCAGGGACTAGCCCAGACTATGGGGGCCAATTGGAAGCTACATTGTGAATATAACCCCCAGAGCTCAGGGCAAGTAGAAAGGATGAATAGGACACTAAAGGAGACTTTAGCCAAATTGGCCCTGGAGACTGGCGGTGATTGGGTGACGCTCCTTCCCTTGGCCATCTTCCGAGTCCGGAACTCCCCCTATGTCCATGGGCTAACTCCCTTTGAGATCCTGTATGGGGCTCCACCCCCCATCATTCAGAGGACCTTAAGCCCAGAACTAGGTGATCTGGCCCCAAATTACCTGACCATGTTGCAGGCTTTAGCTAAAGTGCAACAACGGATTTGGCCCTTAATTCAAGCATACCACGCTGTTAAGAGGGACCCGGCTCCGGAACATGGCATAGTCCCGGGTGACATGGTATGGGTTAAAAGGCATCAGTCCAAAACCCTAGAGCCTAGATGGAAAGGACCTTATGTTGTACTGTTTACTACCCCTACCGCCCTCAAGGTTGATGGCATCGGACCTTGGATCCACCACTCCCACGTGCGTCGAGCCAATCATCAAAAACAAGAAGGGGTCAAGGAGTGGACTGTACGGCGGCACCCAGACAACCCATTAAAGCTAAAGCTTTTGTGGCCCCGGGAACATGCAGAGCCTTCAGGAGCAGCCACGGATGGGGTGGCTGATCGCTCTGATCTTGCTCAATGCCCAGAGCGGGAGCCTCGCAGAAACCAACCCTCACCAGCCCTATAAGCAAACCTGGATACTCACCGATGGGGAGACTCATACCACCCTCAACGAGACTACTCGCACTGCCCCCATAGGAACTTGGTGGCCGGAGCTTCAGTTCTGCTTCAGAGACATCAATCCTGCCTACAAGTCTACTGCCCCGGAGTCAGCCCGACGTTATGGGTTTTATGCCTGCCCCGGCCACAAAAAGAACCAGGAATGTGGGGGGATACAATACTCCTTCTGTAGGTCATGGGCATGTGTCACATCCAATGATAGTGAATGGAAATGGGGGATATCAAAATCAGACCTAGTCAAATTTGCCTTTGTAAATGGGATATTAAGGGGGCACAGAATTCCAATACCCACCCATAAATGCCAGCCCACGGATCTAGATAGAATCAAGGTCACTTTCACTGAAACTGGCAAGAAGGACACCCCTGGGTGGATACAAGGTAAGGTATGGGGACTTGTATTTTATAAATATGGTGGACATGCTGGCTCGACCATAGTGGTCAGATTAAAAATTGAGCCCATAGGGCCACCGTCCACAGCAGTAGGCCCCAATAAGGTACTTAGGCCGCCCAATGTAAAGCCATCTCCCCAACCTTCCACAACTCACCACCTTCCCTCAACCATAGCTCGGGCTAATGTTACAACTCCAAGACCATCAGAAACCAGCCCTCCCCTGGTGAGGCCCAGTCTCATGACCGCATCTAAAGACCCCCTCTGGGAGCTAGTGGTTGCTGCCTTCCTGACGTTAAACCACACCAACCCTAACATGACCAACTCCTGTTGGTTATGTTATGATGTGAGGCCCCCATTCTATGAGGCAATAGGGCTAAACACCACTCACGATACCTCATCTGAGGAAAACCCTACTCAATGTTCCTGGGGAGACCGTAAGAGAGGTCTGACCATACAGCAGGTAAACGGCCAAGGAACCTGCTTAGGAAAAGTGCCAAAGAACAGACGGGACTTATGTACTGTTATTAACGCCAGTTCTACCTGGGGAAATGCTATTAAATGGGTAATTCCAAAGGACAATGGGTGGTGGCTATGCTCGCGGTCCGGACTCACCCCATGCCTATCAACTAAGGTGTTTAACAGCTCTAAAGAATTCTGTGTTATAGTGGTTGTGCTGCCCCGCATCCTCTATCATTCGGAGGAAAGTCTATATTCATACTGGAATATAGGAACAGGTGAGAGAAAGAAGAGAGAGCCTATTTCTACACTAACCATTGCTACCCTACTTAGCCTAGGGGTGGCTGGGGCAGGGACCGGCATAGCCTCCCTGGCTACTCAACATAAAGGGATGTCTTCGCTGCGCGCAGCCATAGACGAAGATATAGAGAGAATAGAAACCTCCATTAGCCACCTAGAAAAATCCCTCACTTCTCTGTCTGAGGTAGTACTTCAAAACCGACGAGGTCTGGACTTGTTGTTCCTCCAAAAAGGGGGACTATGCGTTGCTCTAGGGGAAGAATGTTGTTTTTACGCTGACCATACCGGAGTTGTTCGTGACTCCATGTCTAAACTCCGAAAGAGCCTGGAACAAAGAAAACGAGAAAAAGAGGCAGGGGAAAGCTGGTTCGAGTCTTGGTTTAACCAGTCCCCATGGTTGGCTACCCTTTTATCTGCACTGGCAGGGCCAATAATAATCATCCTACTGCTTGTTACCATAGGACCCTGGATTCTAAACCGACTTATGACTTTTGTCAAAAGTCGAATTAATACTATCCAACTTCTGGTCCTCCGCCAACAATATCAGGCTCTTCATCCTCTTGAGGATGATTCCTCAATTTAGGCCATAAGAAAGGGGGGAATGAAAGGAATAGGAGGTCTCAGCGGGCCCCAACCCCCTTGTTGGAGAAACCAGTACCAAACATCCCATGTAGATAAGATAAGCAATGCGGCAGGGCTCAGTTAGGGCATATAGAATGTGAGGAATGCAAGATGTGAGGTACGAGCAAGATGTGAAGTACGTGCAGGATGTGCTCTCCCTGCTTGTCTAATGTTGATAACAAAAATATGCACGCCACTGCAGTCTATATAAGATTTCCCCCTAAGAGGCTCAGGGTCTTGCTTTCCTAACCGGTCCTGCGTGTCCGTGTGGGAGCTCGACCCTGGCTAGCCAGTCCAATAAACTCTGCTTTGTTGATTGCATTCACGCCTGGCTCTCTGTCTCTCGGGGGAATAGGATTCCGGGTCCTAACATTTGGAGGTCCCACCGAGATTTCATTTTCTCGAGAGACAGAACCTGCCTGCGAGAAAGCAGGGGCGATCCCAAGTCCTAGGCGTTGGGATGGGATCCCAGACCCTCATTTGGAGGAACTTGAGTGTTCCATTTGGGCCGCGTCGGGGATTCGGCCAATCCCCAGGGAGATTCATTCTGGGAATCTTGCAAGGAGGACCACAGGGTCCTATTGGGAGAGGCTTTCCTCTCATTTGGGCTCGAGCATTTTAGGAACCCTGGCGCCAGGTGAAGAACTAATTGAGCTAGTCGACCGACCACCCGTCAAGTGGACGCCTTTCGGCCTGATATCCCAGTTCGACGGTGAGGAGGTTGAATGGGGTGCGCACCAGTGTGAGAGAAGGACCGGTCCGAGCGAGTGCTGGAGAGTGTTGTGTGTGTGTGGAATTATTGTTGCCTTTACCCTTTTTGTTCTATCTCTCTTGGTGTTTGAGTCTCCTTCCACAATGGGACAGGGACAAACAACCCCAAAGTCTCTGATCCTTTCTCACTTTCCAGAAGTTAAAGAAAGGGCCTTAAATGCGGGTCTGGTCATCAAGAAAGGTAAGTTCGACACCTTTTGTTCTGCAGAGTGGCCCACCTTTGGAGTCGGGTGGCCCATTCAAGGTTCCCTCTCCCTAGACCTGATCACTAAGGTTAAAGCAGTCAATTTTCAGCCAGACAATCGAGGCCATCCAGACCAAGTTCCTTACATTTTGGTTTGGGAGGATCTGGTGAGGAACCCTCCCCCTTGGTTAACAGTTTTTCTGACCCACCCCTCCAGTTCGGCCCCCGGGGATAAAACCCCAGTCACGCCCGCCTTGGTCATAAAGGAGGAGGAAAAACTTCCTCTTCCCACCTTGACCGGTCCTCAAATTAGGGCATCTCCTTCACCATCTCCGGTCTTACCAGAGAGTTCCCCCCTTTACCCATCCCTCGCAGGGGCAGAGGAAGATCGGCCGCCTCCATACGTGACTCCCCCTGGCCAAGCCAGTGCCCCGGAGGAGGAAATTTCCTCATCCTCCTCAACAGGACTGGCAGCAGGAGGAGGAATGGGTCGAAGACTTCGCCCCCGAGGGATCCGGGAAAGGGAGGGGGAAGACGGGCCCCCCTCATCAACACAGGGGGAGGAAACTGTCCCTACACTTCCAGTCCGGATGGTGGGCCAAGGGGGACCGGGAGGAGGGCAACAGTTTCAGTACTGGCCCTTCTCCTCCAGTGATCTATATAACTGGAGGACGCAGAACCCGCCCTTTTCTGAAGACCCCAAGTGTCTCATAGATCTCCTGGAGTCCATCATGCATACACACCGCCCCACTTGGGATGACTGTCATCAGCTGCTCAATACTCTTTTTACGACGGAGGAACGAGAGCGCATCCTCAACGAAGCGAGGAAGAACGTCTTGGGGGATAATGGGAGACCCACAACTCTCCAACCGGCCATAGACGAGGCTTTTCCCCTACGCCGCCCTGATTGGGATTTCGGGACCGCAGAAGGTAGGGAGCGTCTTCGGATCTACCGCCAGACTCTTATGGCCGGTCTCCGAGCGGCCGCTAGAAGGCCCACCAATTTTGCAAAAGTAAAAGCAGTCATTCAAGGGGAAAACGAAAGCCCAGCCAGTTTCTTAGAGCGCCTCCATGAGGCATACCGTCAGTACACCCCGATTGACCCTGAGGCGGACCTCCACCGGTCTGCTCTGGTACTCTCATTCATTAATCAGGCAGCCCCAGACATTAGGAGAAAACTCAATAAACAGGAAAACTTAGGGGAGATGACTATAAGGGAAATGCTACAGGTAGCAGAAAAGGTCTTTACCGCTAGGGAAACTCCAGAAGAAAGGGAGGAAAGACAGAGAAAGGAAGACAGGGAAGCCCAGGAGAAATTGAGAAAGGAGGACCGGGAGTTCCAGGCTAAGGAAAACCGAAAGCAACAGAGAGAAATGGCTCGTATTTTCCTAGCGGGTGTCCGGGACCAACCCAGAGGAGGGGGCCACGCCAGGACCCCGGATAAGGAACACTGTTTTTACTGTAAGGAAACGGGGCATTGGAAGAGAGAATGTCCTAAGTTAAAGGGAAGAAGAGGGTTTGGAAGGAGACCGGGGGAAAACAGGGAAAGGGAACGAGCAGTAGAGCAGGCCAGAGTCCTTCTAGCCGGAGAAGAGGACTGAAGGAGACGGGGCTCAGACCCCCTCCCCGAGTCCTGGGTAACAATGCATGTGGAAGGGAAGCCGATGGGGTTCATGGTGGATACCGGCGCCCAATATTCGGTTTTAAACAAGGCACATGGACCTTTGAACAAGGCACGAACAAGTGTTGTTCAGGGGGCCACCGGTACGCAGTTATGTACACGGACTACCAAAAGAAAGGTGAACTTAGGAAAACACCAGGTCACACACTCCTTCTTGGTCGTCCCTGAGAGCCCTGCTCCCCTGCTCGGACGGGACCTACTCACCAAAATAGGGGCCCATATCCATTTTGAACCAGATGGAATAATTGTGACTGATCGAGAAGGGAGCCCGATTCATGTCTTGTCCCTATCATTGGCTGACGAGCATCGTCTGTTTGAGAGTCAACAGGAACCAGGAGGGGACATGACTCATTGGGTAAAAAGATTTCCCACGGCCTGGGCGGAGACTGCGGGAACCGGCCTCGCCAAACACCTCCCGCCCGTAGTTATACAATTGAAGGCTTCTGCTCTCCCCATTCGGGTGAAACAGTATCCTATGCCTGAGGAGGCCCGAAGAGGCATAGCCCCTCATATCCACAGGCTAATAAAGGAAGGAGTACTGCGACCTTGTCAGTCTGCCTGGAATACTCCTCTGCTCCCCGTCCGAAAGCCGGGAAGCGGGGACTATAGGCCTGTGCAAGACCTACGAAAGGTAAACGAGCGGACGGAGGACATTCATCCCACCGTTCCGAATCCCTATACCTTGCTCAGCCACCTACCCCCCTCGCAAGTATGGTATACAACCCTTGATTTGAAAGATGCTTTCTTCAGCATTCCATTGTCAGAAATTAGTCAGCCGCTATTTGCTTTCGAATGGCAAGAAGATGGGGGCCAATCCGGACAGCTCACTTGGACCAGACTGCCGCAAGGATTTAAAAACTCTCCCACCCTGTTTAATGAGGCCCTGAGCCAGGACCTGGAACCTTTTCGTCGGAGCCACCCACGAGTCACTCTATTACAGTATGTTGATGACTTACTGTTAGCGGCAGAAACCCGAGAGGAGTGCATCAAGGCTACTGAACACCTGCTAACGGAATTAGGTGAGCTGGGGTATCGGGCAAGTGCCAAGAAAACTCACATCTGTAAAAGGTCAGTGACATATTTGGGTTATCGGATTGCAGATGGGGCAAGGTGGCTGACTGATGCCATGAAACAGACTATTCTGGCTATCCCATCCCCGACATCCACTAGGGGGGTAAGAGAATTCCTGGGCTCCGCGGGGTTCTGTAGACTCTGGATTCCAGGATTTGCGGAAATAGCCAGACCCCTATATGAGGCCACCAAAGAAGCTCCAGATTGGAGTTGGGGAGAGAGAGAACAACAGGCTAAAAGACGCTCTTTTGCAGGCCCCTGCCTTAGCCTTGCCAGATCCTACAAGACCATTCACTCTGTTTGTAGATGAGAAAAAGGGCGTAGCCAAAGGAGTCTTGACCCAACAGCTAGGTCCCTGGAAGAGACCAGTGGCATACTTTTCCAAGAAATTAGACGCAGTAGCGGCAGGATGGCCCCCCTGCCTCCGCATCATAGCGGCCATTGCCGTGCTGGTGAGAGAAGCCGATAAACTAACCTTTGGACAGGCCCTCTGGGTAACGGCCCCTCACCCGGTGGAGGGAATCCTTAAACAACCCCCTGGGAAATGGATGACGAATGCCAGGCTCACCCATTACCAGGGGCTCTTGTTGGATTCCCCTCGGATCACATTCACAGATCCCGTAATCCTGAACCCTGCCACCTTGTTGCCTAACCCGGAACTGCAGACACCTGTCCATAACTGCAAAGAATTCCTCTCCGAAGTTACACAGGTACGGGCTGACCTAAAGGATACCCCCCTGTCCGGCTGCAAATTAAACTGGTACACGGATGGAAGCAGTTTTTTCCAAGATGGAGCCCGAAGGGCAGGGGCAGCTGTAGTCGACCAAGAAGGAAATACGGTATGGAGCAGCGCCCTCCCACCCGGAACATCAGCCCAAAAAGCGGAATTAATTGCCTTGGCAGAGGCCCTGGAGAGGGCAAAAGGAAAGCGAGTCAATATCTACACCGATAGCCGCTATGCTTTCGGTACCATCCATGTCCACGGGGCCATCTATCGCGAAAGAGGATTCCGCACAGCAGAAGGAAAACATCTAAAGAACCTAGCCGAAGTCCAGCGTCTATTAATGGCAGTGGAAAAACCGAAGGCAGTGGCAGTGATGTATGTCCCAGGCCACCAGTCTGCCAAGACGCCGGAAGCTGTCGGTAACAACAGAGCAGATCAAGAAGCAAAGAGAGTAGCAATGGTGAGTCCTCCCATGGAGACAGGGCAACCTTCCACGGTTGCGGCGATAGACGTGCCGGTCCCAGAGCTCCCTCCGCTACCCCCCCGACCAGAATACTCCACAGAGGATTTCACTTGGATGAGAGCCCACTCCCCCTTTAGAGAAGGGGAAGACGGATGGAAAAGCGACTTGGAGGGCAAGTTAGTTCTGCCTGAAAAACTCGGACGATTCCTGTTGGCTAACTTACATAAGTCCACCCATTTGGGGCGGAGAAAATTACTAGACTTGTTGACATCTGCGCAGCTCCGATTTCCGAACCAGACCATAGCAGTCCGCCAAATTGTGGAAGATTGTGCCAGCTGCACAATCATGAAACCAGGACGAAGGGAGGGGCACCATACAGGTACTCGGGAACGGGGGAGGGCTCCGGGAAGAAGTTGGGAAGTGGATTTTACTGAGGTAAAACCGGGAAAGTTTGGGTACAAATATTTGCTGGTATTCATAGATACCTTTTCAGGCTGGGTGGAGGCTTTTCCTACAAAGAAGGAGACGAGTCAGGTAGTGGCAAAGGCTTTGCTAGAGGAAATCATACCCAGATATGGGGTGCCCGAGGCAATTGGGTCAGATAACGGTCCGGCTTTTGTTAGTAAGGTCCTGCAGGGACTAGCCCAGACTATGGGGGCCAATTGGAAGCTACATTGTGAATATAACCCCCAGAGCTCAGGGCAAGTAGAAAGGATGAATAGGACACTAAAGGAGACTTTAGCCAAATTGGCCCTGGAGACTGGCGGTGATTGGGTGACGCTCCTTCCCTTGGCCATCTTCCGAGTCCGGAACTCCCCCTATGTCCATGGGCTAACTCCCTTTGAGATCCTGTATGGGGCTCCACCCCCCATCATTCAGAGGACCTTAAGCCCAGAACTAGGTGATCTGGCCCCAAATTACCTGACCATGTTGCAGGCTTTAGCTAAAGTGCAACAACGGATTTGGCCCTTAATTCAAGCATACCACGCTGTTAAGAGGGACCCGGCTCCGGAACATGGCATAGTCCCGGGTGACATGGTATGGGTTAAAAGGCATCAGTCCAAAACCCTAGAGCCTAGATGGAAAGGACCTTATGTTGTACTGTTTACTACCCCTACCGCCCTCAAGGTTGATGGCATCGGACCTTGGATCCACCACTCCCACGTGCGTCGAGCCAATCATCAAAAACAAGAAGGGGTCAAGGAGTGGACTGTACGGCGGCACCCAGACAACCCATTAAAGCTAAAGCTTTTGTGGCCCCGGGAACATGCAGAGCCTTCAGGAGCAGCCACGGATGGGGTGGCTGATCGCTCTGATCTTGCTCAATGCCCAGAGCGGGAGCCTCGCAGAAACCAACCCTCACCAGCCCTATAAGCAAACCTGGATACTCACCGATGGGGAGACTCATACCACCCTCAACGAGACTACTCGCACTGCCCCCATAGGAACTTGGTGGCCGGAGCTTCAGTTCTGCTTCAGAGACATCAATCCTGCCTACAAGTCTACTGCCCCGGAGTCAGCCCGACGTTATGGGTTTTATGCCTGCCCCGGCCACAAAAAGAACCAGGAATGTGGGGGGATACAATACTCCTTCTGTAGGTCATGGGCATGTGTCACATCCAATGATAGTGAATGGAAATGGGGGATATCAAAATCAGACCTAGTCAAATTTGCCTTTGTAAATGGGATATTAAGGGGGCACAGAATTCCAATACCCACCCATAAATGCCAGCCCACGGATCTAGATAGAATCAAGGTCACTTTCACTGAAACTGGCAAGAAGGACACCCCTGGGTGGATACAAGGTAAGGTATGGGGACTTGTATTTTATAAATATGGTGGACATGCTGGCTCGACCATAGTGGTCAGATTAAAAATTGAGCCCATAGGGCCACCGTCCACAGCAGTAGGCCCCAATAAGGTACTTAGGCCGCCCAATGTAAAGCCATCTCCCCAACCTTCCACAACTCACCACCTTCCCTCAACCATAGCTCGGGCTAATGTTACAACTCCAAGACCATCAGAAACCAGCCCTCCCCTGGTGAGGCCCAGTCTCATGACCGCATCTAAAGACCCCCTCTGGGAGCTAGTGGTTGCTGCCTTCCTGACGTTAAACCACACCAACCCTAACATGACCAACTCCTGTTGGTTATGTTATGATGTGAGGCCCCCATTCTATGAGGCAATAGGGCTAAACACCACTCACGATACCTCATCTGAGGAAAACCCTACTCAATGTTCCTGGGGAGACCGTAAGAGAGGTCTGACCATACAGCAGGTAAACGGCCAAGGAACCTGCTTAGGAAAAGTGCCAAAGAACAGACGGGACTTATGTACTGTTATTAACGCCAGTTCTACCTGGGGAAATGCTATTAAATGGGTAATTCCAAAGGACAATGGGTGGTGGCTATGCTCGCGGTCCGGACTCACCCCATGCCTATCAACTAAGGTGTTTAACAGCTCTAAAGAATTCTGTGTTATAGTGGTTGTGCTGCCCCGCATCCTCTATCATTCGGAGGAAAGTCTATATTCATACTGGAATATAGGAACAGGTGAGAGAAAGAAGAGAGAGCCTATTTCTACACTAACCATTGCTACCCTACTTAGCCTAGGGGTGGCTGGGGCAGGGACCGGCATAGCCTCCCTGGCTACTCAACATAAAGGGATGTCTTCGCTGCGCGCAGCCATAGACGAAGATATAGAGAGAATAGAAACCTCCATTAGCCACCTAGAAAAATCCCTCACTTCTCTGTCTGAGGTAGTACTTCAAAACCGACGAGGTCTGGACTTGTTGTTCCTCCAAAAAGGGGGACTATGCGTTGCTCTAGGGGAAGAATGTTGTTTTTACGCTGACCATACCGGAGTTGTTCGTGACTCCATGTCTAAACTCCGAAAGAGCCTGGAACAAAGAAAACGAGAAAAAGAGGCAGGGGAAAGCTGGTTCGAGTCTTGGTTTAACCAGTCCCCATGGTTGGCTACCCTTTTATCTGCACTGGCAGGGCCAATAATAATCATCCTACTGCTTGTTACCATAGGACCCTGGATTCTAAACCGACTTATGACTTTTGTCAAAAGTCGAATTAATACTATCCAACTTCTGGTCCTCCGCCAACAATATCAGGCTCTTCATCCTCTTGAGGATGATTCCTCAATTTAGGCCATAAGAAAGGGGGGAATGAAAGGAATAGGAGGTCTCAGCGGGCCCCAACCCCCTTGTTGGAGAAACCAGTACCAAACATCCCATGTAGATAAGATAAGCAATGCGGCAGGGCTCAGTTAGGGCATATAGAATGTGAGGAATGCAAGATGTGAGGTACGAGCAAGATGTGAAGTACGTGCAGGATGTGCTCTCCCTGCTTGTCTAATGTTGATAACAAAAATATGCACGCCACTGCAGTCTATATAAGATTTCCCCCTAAGAGGCTCAGGGTCTTGCTTTCCTAACCGGTCCTGCGTGTCCGTGTGGGAGCTCGACCCTGGCTAGCCAGTCCAATAAACTCTGCTTTGTTGATTGCATTCACGCCTGGCTCTCTGTCTCTCGGGGGAATAGGATTCCGGGTCCTAACATTTGGAGGTCCCACCGAGATTTCATTTTCTCGAGAGACAGAACCTGCCTGCGAGAAAGCAGGGGCGATCCCAAGTCCTAGGCGTTGGGATGGGATCCCAGACCCTCATTTGGAGGAACTTGAGTGTTCCATTTGGGCCGCGTCGGGGATTCGGCCAATCCCCAGGGAGATTCATTCTGGGAATCTTGCAAGGAGGACCACAGGGTCCTATTGGGAGAGGCTTTCCTCTCATTTGGGCTCGAGCATTTTAGGAACCCTGGCGCCAGGTGAAGAACTAATTGAGCTAGTCGACCGACCACCCATCAAGTGGACGCCTTTCGGCCTGATATCCCAGTTCGACGGTGAGGAGGTTGAATGGGGTGCGCACCAGTGTGAGAGAAGGACCGGTCCGAGCGAGTGCTGGAGAGTGTTGTGTGTGTGTGGAATTATTGTTGCCTTTACCCTTTTTGTTCTATCTCTCTTGGTGTTTGAGTCTCCTTCCACAATGGGACAGGGACAAACAACCCCAAAGTCTCTGATCCTTTCTCACTTTCCAGAAGTTAAAGAAAGGGCCTTAAATGCGGGTCTGGTCATCAAGAAAGGTAAGTTCGACACCTTTTGTTCTGCAGAGTGGCCCACCTTTGGAGTCGGGTGGCCCATTCAAGGTTCCCTCTCCCTAGACCTGATCACTAAGGTTAAAGCAGTCAATTTTCAGCCAGACAATCGAGGCCATCCAGACCAAGTTCCTTACATTTTGGTTTGGGAGGATCTGGTGAGGAACCCTCCCCCTTGGTTAACAGTTTTTCTGACCCACCCCTCCAGTTCGGCCCCCGGGGATAAAACCCCAGTCACGCCCGCCTTGGTCATAAAGGAGGAGGAAAAACTTCCTCTTCCCACCTTGACCGGTCCTCAAATTAGGGCATCTCCTTCACCATCTCCGGTCTTACCAGAGAGTTCCCCCCTTTACCCATCCCTCGCAGGGGCAGAGGAAGATCGGCCGCCTCCATACGTGACTCCCCCTGGCCAAGCCAGTGCCCCGGAGGAGGAAATTTCCTCATCCTCCTCAACAGGACTGGCAGCAGGAGGAGGAATGGGTCGAAGACTTCGCCCCCGAGGGATCCGGGAAAGGGAGGGGGAAGACGGGCCCCCCTCATCAACACAGGGGGAGGAAACTGTCCCTACACTTCCAGTCCGGATGGTGGGCCAAGGGGGACCGGGAGGAGGGCAACAGTTTCAGTACTGGCCCTTCTCCTCCAGTGATCTATATAACTGGAGGACGCAGAACCCGCCCTTTTCTGAAGACCCCAAGTGTCTCATAGATCTCCTGGAGTCCATCATGCATACACACCGCCCCACTTGGGATGACTGTCATCAGCTGCTCAATACTCTTTTTACGACGGAGGAACGAGAGCGCATCCTCAACGAAGCGAGGAAGAACGTCTTGGGGGATAATGGGAGACCCACAACTCTCCAACCGGCCATAGACGAGGCTTTTCCCCTACGCCGCCCTGATTGGGATTTCGGGACCGCAGAAGGTAGGGAGCGTCTTCGGATCTACCGCCAGACTCTTATGGCCGGTCTCCGAGCGGCCGCTAGAAGGCCCACCAATTTTGCAAAAGTAAAAGCAGTCATTCAAGGGGAAAACGAAAGCCCAGCCAGTTTCTTAGAGCGCCTCCATGAGGCATACCGTCAGTACACCCCGATTGACCCTGAGGCGGACCTCCACCGGTCTGCTCTGGTACTCTCATTCATTAATCAGGCAGCCCCAGACATTAGGAGAAAACTCAATAAACAGGAAAACTTAGGGGAGATGACTATAAGGGAAATGCTACAGGTAGCAGAAAAGGTCTTTACCGCTAGGGAAACTCCAGAAGAAAGGGAGGAAAGACAGAGAAAGGAAGACAGGGAAGCCCAGGAGAAATTGAGAAAGGAGGACCGGGAGTTCCAGGCTAAGGAAAACCGAAAGCAACAGAGAGAAATGGCTCGTATTTTCCTAGCGGGTGTCCGGGACCAACCCAGAGGAGGGGGCCACGCCAGGACCCCGGATAAGGAACACTGTTTTTACTGTAAGGAAACGGGGCATTGGAAGAGAGAATGTCCTAAGTTAAAGGGAAGAAGAGGGTTTGGAAGGAGACCGGGGGAAAACAGGGAAAGGGAACGAGCAGTAGAGCAGGCCAGAGTCCTTCTAGCCGGAGAAGAGGACTGAAGGAGACGGGGCTCAGACCCCCTCCCCGAGTCCTGGGTAACAATGCATGTGGAAGGGAAGCCGATGGGGTTCATGGTGGATACCGGCGCCCAATATTCGGTTTTAAACAAGGCACATGGACCTTTGAACAAGGCACGAACAAGTGTTGTTCAGGGGGCCACCGGTACGCAGTTATGTACACGGACTACCAAAAGAAAGGTGAACTTAGGAAAACACCAGGTCACACACTCCTTCTTGGTCGTCCCTGAGAGCCCTGCTCCCCTGCTCGGACGGGACCTACTCACCAAAATAGGGGCCCATATCCATTTTGAACCAGATGGAATAATTGTGACTGATCGAGAAGGGAGCCCGATTCATGTCTTGTCCCTATCATTGGCTGACGAGCATCGTCTGTTTGAGAGTCAACAGGAACCAGGAGGGGACATGACTCATTGGGTAAAAAGATTTCCCACGGCCTGGGCGGAGACTGCGGGAACCGGCCTCGCCAAACACCTCCCGCCCGTAGTTATACAATTGAAGGCTTCTGCTCTCCCCATTCGGGTGAAACAGTATCCTATGCCTGAGGAGGCCCGAAGAGGCATAGCCCCTCATATCCACAGGCTAATAAAGGAAGGAGTACTGCGACCTTGTCAGTCTGCCTGGAATACTCCTCTGCTCCCCGTCCGAAAGCCGGGAAGCGGGGACTATAGGCCTGTGCAAGACCTACGAAAGGTAAACGAGCGGACGGAGGACATTCATCCCACCGTTCCGAATCCCTATACCTTGCTCAGCCACCTACCCCCCTCGCAAGTATGGTATACAACCCTTGATTTGAAAGATGCTTTCTTCAGCATTCCATTGTCAGAAATTAGTCAGCCGCTATTTGCTTTCGAATGGCAAGAAGATGGGGGCCAATCCGGACAGCTCACTTGGACCAGACTGCCGCAAGGATTTAAAAACTCTCCCACCCTGTTTAATGAGGCCCTGAGCCAGGACCTGGAACCTTTTCGTCGGAGCCACCCACGAGTCACTCTATTACAGTATGTTGATGACTTACTGTTAGCGGCAGAAACCCGAGAGGAGTGCATCAAGGCTACTGAACACCTGCTAACGGAATTAGGTGAGCTGGGGTATCGGGCAAGTGCCAAGAAAACTCACATCTGTAAAAGGTCAGTGACATATTTGGGTTATCGGATTGCAGATGGGGCAAGGTGGCTGACTGATGCCATGAAACAGACTATTCTGGCTATCCCATCCCCGACATCCACTAGGGGGGTAAGAGAATTCCTGGGCTCCGCGGGGTTCTGTAGACTCTGGATTCCAGGATTTGCGGAAATAGCCAGACCCCTATATGAGGCCACCAAAGAAGCTCCAGATTGGAGTTGGGGAGAGAGAGAACAACAGGCTAAAAGACGCTCTTTTGCAGGCCCCTGCCTTAGCCTTGCCAGATCCTACAAGACCATTCACTCTGTTTGTAGATGAGAAAAAGGGCGTAGCCAAAGGAGTCTTGACCCAACAGCTAGGTCCCTGGAAGAGACCAGTGGCATACTTTTCCAAGAAATTAGACGCAGTAGCGGCAGGATGGCCCCCCTGCCTCCGCATCATAGCGGCCATTGCCGTGCTGGTGAGAGAAGCCGATAAACTAACCTTTGGACAGGCCCTCTGGGTAACGGCCCCTCACCCGGTGGAGGGAATCCTTAAACAACCCCCTGGGAAATGGATGACGAATGCCAGGCTCACCCATTACCAGGGGCTCTTGTTGGATTCCCCTCGGATCACATTCACAGATCCCGTAATCCTGAACCCTGCCACCTTGTTGCCTAACCCGGAACTGCAGACACCTGTCCATAACTGCAAAGAATTCCTCTCCGAAGTTACACAGGTACGGGCTGACCTAAAGGATACCCCCCTGTCCGGCTGCAAATTAAACTGGTACACGGATGGAAGCAGTTTTTTCCAAGATGGAGCCCGAAGGGCAGGGGCAGCTGTAGTCGACCAAGAAGGAAATACGGTATGGAGCAGCGCCCTCCCACCCGGAACATCAGCCCAAAAAGCGGAATTAATTGCCTTGGCAGAGGCCCTGGAGAGGGCAAAAGGAAAGCGAGTCAATATCTACACCGATAGCCGCTATGCTTTCGGTACCATCCATGTCCACGGGGCCATCTATCGCGAAAGAGGATTCCGCACAGCAGAAGGAAAACATCTAAAGAACCTAGCCGAAGTCCAGCGTCTATTAATGGCAGTGGAAAAACCGAAGGCAGTGGCAGTGATGTATGTCCCAGGCCACCAGTCTGCCAAGACGCCGGAAGCTGTCGGTAACAACAGAGCAGATCAAGAAGCAAAGAGAGTAGCAATGGTGAGTCCTCCCATGGAGACAGGGCAACCTTCCACGGTTGCGGCGATAGACGTGCCGGTCCCAGAGCTCCCTCCGCTACCCCCCCGACCAGAATACTCCACAGAGGATTTCACTTGGATGAGAGCCCACTCCCCCTTTAGAGAAGGGGAAGACGGATGGAAAAGCGACTTGGAGGGCAAGTTAGTTCTGCCTGAAAAACTCGGACGATTCCTGTTGGCTAACTTACATAAGTCCACCCATTTGGGGCGGAGAAAATTACTAGACTTGTTGACATCTGCGCAGCTCCGATTTCCGAACCAGACCATAGCAGTCCGCCAAATTGTGGAAGATTGTGCCAGCTGCACAATCATGAAACCAGGACGAAGGGAGGGCACCATACAGGTACTCGGGAACGGGGGAGGGCTCCGGGAAGAAGTTGGGAAGTGGATTTTACTGAGGTAAAACCGGGAAAGTTTGGGTACAAATATTTGCTGGTATTCATAGATACCTTTTCAGGCTGGGTGGAGGCTTTTCCTACAAAGAAGGAGACGAGTCAGGTAGTGGCAAAGGCTTTGCTAGAGGAAATCATACCCAGATATGGGGTGCCCGAGGCAATTGGGTCAGATAACGGTCCGGCTTTTGTTAGTAAGGTCCTGCAGGGACTAGCCCAGACTATGGGGGCCAATTGGAAGCTACATTGTGAATATAACCCCCAGAGCTCAGGGCAAGTAGAAAGGATGAATAGGACACTAAAGGAGACTTTAGCCAAATTGGCCCTGGAGACTGGCGGTGATTGGGTGACGCTCCTTCCCTTGGCCATCTTCCGAGTCCGGAACTCCCCCTATGTCCATGGGCTAACTCCCTTTGAGATCCTGTATGGGGCTCCACCCCCCATCATTCAGAGGACCTTAAGCCCAGAACTAGGTGATCTGGCCCCAAATTACCTGACCATGTTGCAGGCTTTAGCTAAAGTGCAACAACGGATTTGGCCCTTAATTCAAGCATACCACGCTGTTAAGAGGGACCCGGCTCCGGAACATGGCATAGTCCCGGGTGACATGGTATGGGTTAAAAGGCATCAGTCCAAAACCCTAGAGCCTAGATGGAAAGGACCTTATGTTGTACTGTTTACTACCCCTACCGCCCTCAAGGTTGATGGCATCGGACCTTGGATCCACCACTCCCACGTGCGTCGAGCCAATCATCAAAAACAAGAAGGGGTCAAGGAGTGGACTGTACGGCGGCACCCAGACAACCCATTAAAGCTAAAGCTTTTGTGGCCCCGGGAACATGCAGAGCCTTCAGGAGCAGCCACGGATGGGGTGGCTGATCGCTCTGATCTTGCTCAATGCCCAGAGCGGGAGCCTCGCAGAAACCAACCCTCACCAGCCCTATAAGCAAACCTGGATACTCACCGATGGGGAGACTCATACCACCCTCAACGAGACTACTCGCACTGCCCCCATAGGAACTTGGTGGCCGGAGCTTCAGTTCTGCTTCAGGGACATCAATCCTGCCTACAAGTCTACTGCCCCGGAGTCAGCCCGACGTTATGGGTTTTATGCCTGCCCCGGCCACAAAAAGAACCAGGAATGTGGGGGGATACAATACTCCTTCTGTAGGTCATGGGCATGTGTCACATCCAATGATAGTGAATGGAAATGGGGGATATCAAAATCAGACCTAGTCAAATTTGCCTTTGTAAATGGGATATTAAGGGGGCACAGAATTCCAATACCCACCCATAAATGCCAGCCCACGGATCTAGATAGAATCAAGGTCACTTTCACTGAAACTGGCAAGAAGGACACCCCTGGGTGGATACAAGGTAAGGTATGGGGACTTGTATTTTATAAATATGGTGGACATGCTGGCTCGACCATAGTGGTCAGATTAAAAATTGAGCCCATAGGGCCACCGTCCACAGCAGTAGGCCCCAATAAGGTACTTAGGCCGCCCAATGTAAAGCCATCTCCCCAACCTTCCACAACTCACCACCTTCCCTCAACCATAGCTCGGGCTAATGTTACAACTCCAAGACCATCAGAAACCAGCCCTCCCCTGGTGAGGCCCAGTCTCATGACCGCATCTAAAGACCCCCTCTGGGAGCTAGTGGTTGCTGCCTTCCTGACGTTAAACCACACCAACCCTAACATGACCAACTCCTGTTGGTTATGTTATGATGTGAGGCCCCCATTCTATGAGGCAATAGGGCTAAACACCACTCACGATACCTCATCTGAGGAAAACCCTACTCAATGTTCCTGGGGAGACCGTAAGAGAGGTCTGACCATACAGCAGGTAAACGGCCAAGGAACCTGCTTAGGAAAAGTGCCAAAGAACAGACGGGACTTATGTACTGTTATTAACGCCAGTTCTACCTGGGGAAATGCTATTAAATGGGTAATTCCAAAGGACAATGGGTGGTGGCTATGCTCGCGGTCCGGACTCACCCCATGCCTATCAACTAAGGTGTTTAACAGCTCTAAAGAATTCTGTGTTATAGTGGTTGTGCTGCCCCGCATCCTCTATCATTCGGAGGAAAGTCTATATTCATACTGGAATATAGGAACAGGTGAGAGAAAGAAGAGAGAGCCTATTTCTACACTAACCATTGCTACCCTACTTAGCCTAGGGGTGGCTGGGGCAGGGACCGGCATAGCCTCCCTGGCTACTCAACATAAAGGGATGTCTTCGCTGCGCGCAGCCATAGACGAAGATATAGAGAGAATAGAAACCTCCATTAGCCACCTAGAAAAATCCCTCACTTCTCTGTCTGAGGTAGTACTTCAAAACCAACGAGGTCTGGACTTGTTGTTCCTCCAAAAAGGGGGACTATGCGTTGCTCTAGGGGAAGAATGTTGTTTTTACGCTGACCATACCGGAGTTGTTCGTGACTCCATGTCTAAACTCCGAAAGAGCCTGGAACAAAGAAAACGAGAAAAAGAGGCAGGGGAAAGCTGGTTCGAGTCTTGGTTTAACCAGTCCCCATGGTTGGCTACCCTTTTATCTGCACTGGCAGGGCCAATAATAATCATCCTACTGCTTGTTACCATAGGACCCTGGATTCTAAACCGACTTATGACTTTTGTCAAAAGTCGAATTAATACTATCCAACTTCTGGTCCTCCGCCAACAATATCAGGCTCTTCATCCTCTTGAGGATGATTCCTCAATTTAGGCCATAAGAAAGGGGGGAATGAAAGGAATAGGAGGTCTCAGCGGGCCCCAACCCCCTTGTTGGAGAAACCAGTACCAAACATCCCATGTAGATAAGATAAGCAATGCGGCAGGGCTCAGTTAGGGCATATAGAATGTGAGGAATGCAAGATGTGAGATACGAGCAAGATGTGAGGTACGAGCAAGATGTGAAGTACGTGCAGGATGTGCTCTCCCTGCTTGTCTAATGTTGATAACAAAAATATGCACGCCACTGCAGTCTATATAAGATTTCCCCCTAAGAGGCTCAGGGTCTTGCTTTCCTAACCGGTCCTGGGTGTCCGTGTGGGAGCTCGACCCTGGCTAGCCAGTCCAATAAACTCTGCTTTGTTGATTGCATTCACGCCTGGCTCTCTGTCTCTCAGGGGAATAGGATTCCGGGTCCTAACAAGCGTATTGCCTTAAACAACACACACAATTCTCAAACTTAAACAAGCTGCTTCTAACATTAATTGTTTTCCTAGAAAAGCTACAGTTTTTCTCCATTCACTTGAAACAGGCTGTTTTGCACAAAGTTGATATGCTTCACCTTTGAAAACGCTGACAGTCAGGAAAGGTTCTTTTCAAAGGTAACTCGGTTCACCTTGCATAACAAGGTGAAAGGCCCTCTTGCTTGTAACACTAATGCTTCTCTTACAGAGCTGCAGTGATTCTCCCCTTCACTTGAATGGGGTGATTCAGCAAGAAAGGTGAAGTTGCTCATCCAGGAAAACACTGAGAGGTAGGCAGTACTCCTTTAAAGAGCAAACTCAATTCACCATACTACCCATGTTGCTAGACCCTCTTGTTTGAGAAGTAGGCAGAATTCCTTTAAAGAGCAAAATGCATTCACAATACTACCCATGTTGCTAGACCCTCTGTTTTCTAACATTAAAGATTCTCTTACAAACCTGCAGTTTTTCTAACATTTACTTGTATGCGGTGATTTTGCTCAAGGTTTATGTTCCTCACAGAAGAAAACGCTGAAAGTTGGGCCGCGTTCCTTTCATACACTAACACAGTTCACCATGCTTAACAAGGTGCAAGACCCTCTTGCTCTTACAAGAGCTGCAGTGCTTCTCCCTTTCACTTGAATGGGGAGATTCAGCAGAAAGGTGATGTTGCTGATCCAGGAAAACACTGAGAGGTAGGCAGTACTCCTTTAAACAGCAAACTGAATTCACCATACTAATCATGTTGCTGGACCCTCTTGTTTCTAACATGAGGTATTCTCTTACAAATCTGCAGTTTTTCTCCCATTCACTTGTAGGCGGTGATTTTGCACAAAGTTTATGTTCCTCACCCATGAAAAGGCTGATGGTTAGGCAGCATTCCTTTCAAAAACTAACACAGTTTACCATGTTTGGCAAGGTGCAAGACACTCTTGCTTGCAAAGTTAATCCTTCTCTTACAAGTGCTACAGTGCTTCTCCCATTCACTTTAATGGGGTGATTCAGCACAAAGGTGATGTTGCTTATGCAGGAAAACAGTGAGAAGCAGGCAGAATTCCTGTAAAGAGCAAAATGAATTCACAATACTAACCATGATTCTAGACCCTCTGTTTTCTAACATTAAAGATTCTCTTACAAACATGCAGTTTTTCTCCCATTCACTTGTAAGCTCTTGTTATGCACAGCGATGATTTTCCTCACCCATGGAAACACTGAGAGGGAGAGCGTATTGCCTTAAACAACACACACAAATCTCAAACTTAAACATGCTGCTTCTAACATTAATTGTTTTCCTAGAAAATCTACAGTTTTTCTCCATTCACTTGAAACAGGCTGTTTTGCACAAAGTTGATATGCTTCACCTTTGAAAACGCTGACATTCAGGAAAGGTTCTTTTCAAAGGCTACTCGGTTCACCATGCATAACAAGGTGAAAGGCCCTCTTGCTTGTAACACTAATGCTTCTGTTACAGAGCTGCAGTGATTCTTCCCTTCACTTGAATGGGGTGATTCAGCAAGAAAGGTGATGTTGCTCATCCAGGAAAACACTGAGAGGTAGGCCAGTACTCCTTTAAAGAGCAAACTCAATTCACCATACTACCCATGTTGCTAGACCCTCTTGTTTGTAACATGAAGCATTCTGTTACAAATCTGCAGTTTTTCTCCCTTTCACTTGTATGCGGTGATTTTTGCACAAAGTTTATGTTCCTCACACATGAAAACGCTGAAGTTTAGGCAGCATTCCTATCAAAAACTAACACAGTTCACCATGCTTAGCAAGGAGCAAGACCCTCTTGCTTGTAAAATTAATCCTATCTTACAAGATCTACAGTGCTTGTCCAATTCACTTGAATGGGGTGATTCAGCACAAAGGTGATGTTGCTTATCCAGGAAAACAGTGAGAAGTAGGCAGAATTCCTTTAAAGAGCAAAATGCATTCACAATACTACCCATGTTGCTAGACCCTCTGTTTTCTAACATTAAAGATTCTCTTACAAACCTGCAGTTTTTCTAACATTTACTTGTATGCGGTGATTTTGCTCAAGGTTTATGTTCCTCACAGAAGAAAACGCTGAAAGTTGGGCCGCGTTCCTTTCATACACTAACACAGTTCACCATGCTTAACAAGGTGCAAGACCCTCTTGCTCTTACAAGAGCTGCAGTGCTTCTCCCTTTCACTTGAATGGGGAGATTCAGCAGAAAGGTGATGTTGCTGATCCAGGAAAACACTGAGAGGTAGGCAGTACTCCTTTAAACAGCAAACTGAATTCACCATACTAATCATGTTGCTGGACCCTCTTGTTTCTAACATGAGGTATTCTCTTACAAATCTGCAGTTTTTCTCCCATTCACTTGTAGGCGGTGATTTTGCACAAAGTTTATGTTCCTCACCCATGAAAAGGCTGATGGTTAGGCAGCATTCCTTTCAAAAACTAACACAGTTTACCATGTTTGGCAAGGTGCAAGACACTCTTGCTTGCAAAGTTAATCCTTCTCTTACAAGTGCTACAGTGCTTCTCCCATTCACTTTAATGGGGTGATTCAGCACAAAGGTGATGTTGCTTATGCAGGAAAACAGTGAGAAGCAGGCAGAATTCCTGTAAAGAGCAAAATGAATTCACAATACTAACCATGATTCTAGACCCTCTGTTTTCTAACATTAAAGATTCTCTTACAAACATGCAGTTTTTCTCCCATTCACTTGTAAGCTCTTGTTATGCACAGCGATGATTTTCCTCACCCATGGAAACACTGAGAGGGAGAGCGTATTGCCTTAAACAACACACACAAATCTCAAACTTAAACATGCTGCTTCTAACATTAATTGTTTTCCTAGAAAATCTACAGTTTTTCTCCATTCACTTGAAACAGGCTGTTTTGCACAAAGTTGATATGCTTCACCTTTGAAAACGCTGACATTCAGGAAAGGTTCTTTTCAAAGGCTACTCGGTTCACCATGCATAACAAGGTGAAAGGCCCTCTTGCTTGTAACACTAATGCTTCTGTTACAGAAGCATTACAGAGCTGCAGTGATTCTTCCCTTCACTTGAATGGGGTGATTCAGCAAGAAAGGTGATGTTGCTCATCCAGGAAAACACTGAGAGGTAGGCAGTACTCCTTTAAAGAGCAAACTCAATTCACCATACTACCCATGTTGCTAGACCCTCTTGTTTGTAACATGAAGCATTCTGTTACAAATCTGCAGTTTTTCTCCCTTTCACTTGTATGCGGTGATTTTTGCACAAAGTTTATGTTCCTCACACATGAAAACGCTGAAGTTTAGGCAGCATTCCTATCAAAAACTAACACAGTTCACCATGCTTAGCAAGGAGCAAGACCCTCTTGCTTGTAAAATTAATCCTATCTTACAAGATCTACAGTGCTTGTCCAATTCACTTGAATGGGGTGATTCAGCACAAAGGTGATGTTGCTTATCCAGGAAAACAGTGAGAAGTAGGCAGAATTCCTTTAAAGAGCAAAATGCATTCACAATACTACCCATGTTGCTAGACCCTCTGTTTTCTAACATTAAAGATTCTCTTACAAACCTGCAGTTTTTCTAACATTTACTTGTATGCGGTGATTTTGCTCAAGGTTTATGTTCCTCACAGAAGAAAACGCTGAAAGTTGGGCCGCGTTCCTTTCATACACTAACACAGTTCACCATGCTTAACAAGGTGCAAGACCCTCTTGCTGTTACAAGAGCTGCAGTGCTTCTCCCTTTCACTTGAATGGGGAGATTCAGCAGAAAGGTGATGTTGCTGATCCAGGAAAACACTGAGAGGTAGGCAGTACTCCTTTAAACAGCAAACTGAATTCACCATACTAATCATGTTGCTGGACCCTCTTGTTTCTAACATGAGGTATTCTCTTACAAATCTGCAGTTTTTCTCCCATTCACTTGTAGGCGGTGATTTTGCACAAAGTTTATGTTCCTCACCCATGAAAAGGCTGAAGGTTAGGCAGCATTCCTTTCAAAAACTAACACAGTTTACCATGTTTGGCAAGGTGCAAGACACTCTTGCTTGCAAAGTTAATCCTTCTCTTACAAGTGCTACAGTGCTTCTCCCATTCACTTTAATGGGGTGATTCAGCACAAAGGTGATGTTGCTTATGCAGGAAAACAGTGAGAAGCAGGCAGAATTCCTGTAAAGAGCAAAATGAATTCACAATACTAACCATGATTCTAGACCCTCTGTTTTCTAACATTAAAGATTCTCTTACAAACATGCAGTTTTTCTCCCATTCACTTGTAAGCTCTTGTTATGCACAGCGATGATTTTCCTCACCCATGGAAACACTGAGAGGGAGAGCGTATTGCCTTAAACAACACACACAAATCTCAAACTTAAACATGCTGCTTCTAACATTAATTGTTTTCCTAGAAAATCTACAGTTTTTCTCCATTCACTTGAAACAGGCTGCTTTGCACAAAGTTGATATGCTTCACCTTTGAAAACGCTGACATTCAGGAAAGGTTCTTTTCAAAGGCTACTCGGTTCACCATGCATAACAAGGTGAAAGGCCCTCTTGCTTGTAACACTAATGCTTCTGTTACAGAGCTGCAGTGATTCTTCCCTTCACTTGAATGGGGTGATTCAGCAAGAAAGGTGATGTTGCTCATCCAGGAAAACACTGAGAGGTAGGCAGTACTCCTTTAAAGAGCAAACTCAATTCACCATACTACCCATGTTGCTAGACCCTCTTGTTTGTAACATGAAGCATTCTGTTACAAATCTGCAGTTTTTCTCCCTTTCACTTGTATGCGGTGATTTTTGCACAAAGTTTATGTTCCTCACACATGAAAACGCTGAAGTTTAGGCAGCATTCCTATCAAAAACTAACACAGTTCACCATGCTTAGCAAGGAGCAAGACCCTCTTGCTTGTAAAATTAATCCTATCTTACAAGATCTACAGTGCTTGTCCAATTCACTTGAATGGGGTGATTCAGCACAAAGGTGATGTTGCTTATCCAGGAAAACAGTGAGAAGTAGGCAGAATTCCTTTAAAGAGCAAAATGCATTCACAATACTACCCATGTTGCTAGACCCTCTGTTTTCTAACATTAAAGATTCTCTTACAAACCTGCAGTTTTTCTAACATTTACTTGTATGCGGTGATTTTGCTCAAGGTTTATGTTCCTCACAGAAGAAAACGCTGAAAGTTGGGCCGCGTTCCTTTCATACACTAACACAGTTCACCATGCTTAACAAGGTGCAAGACCCTCTTGCTCTTACAAGAGCTGCAGTGCTTCTCCCTTTCACTTGAATGGGGAGATTCAGCAGAAAGGTGATGTTGCTGATCCAGGAAAACACTGAGAGGTAGGCAGTACTCCTTTAAACAGCAAACTGAATTCACCATACTAATCATGTTGCTGGACCCTCTTGTTTCTAACATGAGGTATTCTCTTACAAATCTGCAGTTTTTCTCCCATTCACTTGTAGGCGGTGATTTTGCACAAAGTTTATGTTCCTCACCCATGAAAAGGCTGATGGTTAGGCAGCATTCCTTTCAAAAACTAACACAGTTTACCATGTTTGGCAAGGTGCAAGACACTCTTGCTTGCAAAGTTAATCCTTCTCTTACAAGTGCTACAGTGCTTCTCCCATTCACTTTAATGGGGTGATTCAGCACAAAGGTGATGTTGCTTATGCAGGAAAACAGTGAGAAGCAGGCAGAATTCCTGTAAAGAGCAAAATGAATTCACAATACTAACCATGATTCTAGACCCTCTGTTTTCTAACATTAAAGATTCTCTTACAAACATGCAGTTTTTCTCCCATTCACTTGTAAGCTCTTGTTATGCACAGCGATGATTTTCCTCACCCATGGAAACACTGAGAGGGAGAGCGTATTGCCTTAAACAACACACACAAATCTCAAACTTAAACATGCTGCTTCTAACATTAATTGTTTTCCTAGAAAATCTACAGTTTTTCTCCATTCACTTGAAACAGGCTGTTTTGCACAAAGTTGATATGCTTCACCTTTGAAAACGCTGACATTCAGGAAAGGTTCTTTTCAAAGGCTACTCGGTTCACCATGCATAACAAGGTGAAAGGCCCTCTTGCTTGTAACACTAATGCTTCTGTTACAGAGCTGCAGTGATTCTTCCCTTCACTTGAATGGGGTGATTCAGCAAGAAAGGTGATGTTGCTCATCCAGGAAAACACTGAGAGGTAGGCAGTACTCCTTTAAAGAGCAAACTCAATTCACCATACTACCCATGTTGCTAGACCCTCTTGTTTGTAACATGAAGCATTCTGTTACAAATCTGCAGTTTTTCTCCCTTTCACTTGTATGCGGTGATTTTTGCACAAAGTTTATGTTCCTCACACATGAAAACGCTGAAGTTTAGGCAGCATTCCTATCAAAAACTAACACAGTTCACCATGCTTAGCAAGGAGCAAGACCCTCTTGCTTGTAAAATTAATCCTATCTTACAAGATCTACAGTGCTTGTCCAATTCACTTGAATGGGGTGATTCAGCACAAAGGTGATGTTGCTTATCCAGGAAAACAGTGAGAAGTAGGCAGAATTCCTTTAAAGAGCAAAATGCATTCACAATACTACCCATGTTGCTAGACCCTCTGTTTTCTAACATTAAAGATTCTCTTACAAACCTGCAGTTTTTCTAACATTTACTTGTATGCGGTGATTTTGCTCAAGGTTTATGTTCCTCACAGAAGAAAACGCTGAAAGTTGGGCCGCGTTCCTTTCATACACTAACACAGTTCACCATGCTTAACAAGGTGCAAGACCCTCTTGCTGTTACAAGAGCTGCAGTGCTTCTCCCTTTCACTTGAATGGGGAGATTCAGCAGAAAGGTGATGTTGCTGATCCAGGAAAACACTGAGAGGTAGGCAGTACTCCTTTAAACAGCAAACTGAATTCACCATACTAATCATGTTGCTGGACCCTCTTGTTTCTAACATGAGGTATTCTCTTACAAATCTGCAGTTTTTCTCCCATTCACTTGTAGGCGGTGATTTTGCACAAAGTTTATGTTCCTCACCCATGAAAAGGCTGAAGGTTAGGCAGCATTCCTTTCAAAAACTAACACAGTTTACCATGTTTGGCAAGGTGCAAGACACTCTTGCTTGCAAAGTTAATCCTTCTCTTACAAGTGCTACAGTGCTTCTCCCATTCACTTTAATGGGGTGATTCAGCACAAAGGTGATGTTGCTTATGCAGGAAAACAGTGAGAAGCAGGCAGAATTCCTGTAAAGAGCAAAATGAATTCACAATACTAACCATGATTCTAGACCCTCTGTTTTCTAACATTAAAGATTCTCTTACAAACATGCAGTTTTTCTCCCATTCACTTGTAAGCTCTTGTTATGCACAGCGATGATTTTCCTCACCCATGGAAACACTGAGAGGGAGAGCGTATTGCCTTAAACAACACACACAAATCTCAAACTTAAACATGCTGCTTCTAACATTAATTGTTTTCCTAGAAAATCTACAGTTTTTCTCCATTCACTTGAAACAGGCTGTTTTGCACAAAGTTGATATGCTTCACCTTTGAAAACGCTGACATTCAGGAAAGGTTCTTTTCAAAGGCTACTCGGTTCACCATGCATAACAAGGTGAAAGGCCCTCTTGCTTGTAACACTAATGCTTCTGTTACAGAGCTGCAGTGATTCTTCCCTTCACTTGAATGGGGTGATTCAGCAAGAAAGGTGATGTTGCTCATCCAGGAAAACACTGAGAGGTAGGCAGTACTCCTTTAAAGAGCAAACTCAATTCACCATACTACCCATGTTGCTAGACCCTCTTGTTTGTAACATGAAGCATTCTGTTACAAATCTGCAGTTTTTCTCCCTTTCACTTGTATGCGGTGATTTTTGCACAAAGTTTATGTTCCTCACACATGAAAACGCTGAAGTTTAGGCAGCATTCCTATCAAAAACTAACACAGTTCACCATGCTTAGCAAGGAGCAAGACCCTCTTGCTTGTAAAATTAATCCTATCTTACAAGATCTACAGTGCTTGTCCAATTCACTTGAATGGGGTGATTCAGCACAAAGGTGATGTTGCTTATCCAGGAAAACAGTGAGAAGTAGGCAGAATTCCTTTAAAGAGCAAAATGCATTCACAATACTACCCATGTTGCTAGACCCTCTGTTTTCTAACATTAAAGATTCTCTTACAAACCTGCAGTTTTTCTAACATTTACTTGTATGCGGTGATTTTGCTCAAGGTTTATGTTCCTCACAGAAGAAAACGCTGAAAGTTGGGCCGCGTTCCTTTCATACACTAACACAGTTCACCATGCTTAACAAGGTGCAAGACCCTCTTGCTCTTACAAGAGCTGCAGTGCTTCTCCCTTTCACTTGAATGGGGAGATTCAGCAGAAAGGTGATGTTGCTGATCCAGGAAAACACTGAGAGGTAGGCAGTACTCCTTTAAACAGCAAACTGAATTCACCATACTAATCATGTTGCTGGACCCTCTTGTTTCTAACATGAGGTATTCTCTTACAAATCTGCAGTTTTTCTCCCATTCACTTGTAGGCGGTGATTTTGCACAAAGTTTATGTTCCTCACCCATGAAAAGGCTGATGGTTAGGCAGCATTCCTTTCAAAAACTAACACAGTTTACCATGTTTGGCAAGGTGCAAGACACTCTTGCTTGCAAAGTTAATCCTTCTCTTACAAGTGCTACAGTGCTTCTCCCATTCACTTTAATGGGGTGATTCAGCACAAAGGTGATGTTGCTTATGCAGGAAAACAGTGAGAAGCAGGCAGAATTCCTGTAAAGAGCAAAATGAATTCACAATACTAACCATGATTCTAGACCCTCTGTTTTCTAACATTAAAGATTCTCTTACAAACATGCAGTTTTTCTCCCATTCACTTGTAAGCTCTTGTTATGCACAGCGATGATTTTCCTCACCCATGGAAACACTGAGAGGGAGAGCGTATTGCCTTAAACAACACACACAAATCTCAAACTTAAACATGCTGCTTCTAACATTAATTGTTTTCCTAGAAAATCTACAGTTTTTCTCCATTCACTTGAAACAGGCTGTTTTGCACAAAGTTGATATGCTTCACCTTTGAAAACGCTGACATTCAGGAAAGGTTCTTTTCAAAGGCTACTCGGTTCACCATGCATAACAAGGTGAAAGGCCCTCTTGCTTGTAACACTAATGCTTCTGTTACAGAGCTGCAGTGATTCTTCCCTTCACTTGAATGGGGTGATTCAGCAAGAAAGGTGATGTTGCTCATCCAGGAAAACACTGAGAGGTAGGCAGTACTCCTTTAAAGAGCAAACTCAATTCACCATACTACCCATGTTGCTAGACCCTCTTGTTTGTAACATGAAGCATTCTGTTACAAATCTGCAGTTTTTCTCCCTTTCACTTGTATGCGGTGATTTTTGCACAAAGTTTATGTTCCTCACACATGAAAACGCTGAAGTTTAGGCAGCATTCCTATCAAAAACTAACACAGTTCACCATGCTTAGCAAGGAGCAAGACCCTCTTGCTTGTAAAATTAATCCTATCTTACAAGATCTACAGTGCTTGTCCAATTCACTTGAATGGGGTGATTCAGCACAAAGGTGATGTTGCTTATCCAGGAAAACAGTGAGAAGTAGGCAGAATTCCTTTAAAGAGCAAAATGCATTCACAATACTACCCATGTTGCTAGACCCTCTGTTTTCTAACATTAAAGATTCTCTTAAAAACCTGCAGTTTTTCTAACATTTACTTGTATGCGGTGATTTTGCTCAAGGTTTATGTTCCTCACAGAAGAAAACGCTGAAAGTTGGGCCGCGTTCCTTTCATACACTAACACAGTTCACCATGCTTAACAAGGTGCAAGACCCTCTTGCTCTTACAAGATCTGCAGTGCTTCTCCCTTTCACTTGAATGGGGAGATTCAGCAGAAAGGTGATGTTGCTGATCCAGGAAAACACTGAGAGGTAGGCAGTATTCCTTTAAAGAGCAAACTGAATTCACCATACTACCCATGTTGCTAGACCCTCTTGTTTCTAACATGAGGGATTCTCTTACAAATCTGCAGTTTTTCTCCCATTCACTTGTAGGCGGTGATTTTGCACAAAGTTTATGTTCCTCACCCATGAAAAGGCTGAACGTTAGGCAGCATTCCTTTCAAAAACTAACACAGTTTACCATGTTTGGCAAGGTGCAAGACACTCTTGCTTGCAAAGTTAATCCTTCTCTCACAAGTGCTACAGTGCTTCTCCCATTCACTTGAATGGGGTGATTCAGCACAAAGGTGATGTTGCTTATGCAGGAAAACAGTGAGAAGTAGGCAATATTCCTGTAAAGAGCAAAATGAATTCACAATACTAACCATGTTTCTAGACCCTCTGTTTTCTAACATTAAAGATTCTCTTACAAACATGCAGTTTTTCTCCCTTTTACTTGTATGCTCTTGTTATGCACAGCGATGATTTTCCTCACCCATGGAAACACTGAGAGGAAGAGCGTATTGCCTTAAACAACACACACAATTCTCAAACTTAAACATGCTGCTAAATCATCTTGCTTCTAACATTAATTGTTTTCTTAGAAAAGCTACAGTTTTTCTCCATTCACTTGAAAGAGGCTGTTTTGCACAAAGTTGATATGCTTCACCTTTGAAAACGCTGATAGTCAGGAAGGGTTCTTTTCAAATGCGAACTCGGTTCACCATGCATAACAAGGTGAAAGGCCCTCTTGCTTGTAACACTAATGCTTCTCTTACAGAGCTGCAGTGATTCTCCCCTTCACTTGAATGGGGTGATTCAGCAAGAAAGGTGATGTTGCTCATCCAGGAAAACACTGAGCGTTATGCAGTACTCCTTGAAAGAGCAAACTGAATTCACAATATTAACCAAGTTGCTAGACCCTCTTGTTTCTAACATTAAGGATTCTCTTAGAAAAGCTGCAGTTTTTCTCCGATTTACTTTTATGCGGAGATTTTGCACAAAGTTTATGTTCCTCTCCCATGAAAACACTGAAAGTTAGGCAGCGTTCCTCTTCAAAACGAACTAAGTTCACCATGCTTAACAAGGTGCAAGACCCTCTTGCTTGTACCATTAATTCTTCTCTTATAAGAGCTGCAGTGGTTCTCCCTTTCACTTGAATGTGGAGATTCAGCAGAAAGGTGATGTTGCTGATCCAGGAAAACACTGAGCGTTATGCAGTACTCCTTGAAAGAGCAAACTGAATTCACAATATTAACCAAGTTGCTAGACCCTCTTGTTTCTAACATTAAGGATTCTCTTACAAAACCTGCAGTTTTTCTCCGATTTACTTTTATGCGGAGATTTTGAACAAAGTTTATGTTCCTCTCCCATGAAAACACTGAAAGTTAGGCAGCGTTCCTCTTCAAAACTAACTCAGTTCACCATGCTTAACAAGGGGCAAGACCCTCTTGCTTGTAACATTAATGCTTCTCTTATAAGAGCTGCAGTGGTTCTCCCATTCACTTGAATGGGGAGATTCAGCAGAAAGGTGATGTTGCTGATCCAAGAAAACACTGAGAGGTAGGCAGTACTCCTTTAAAGAGCAAACTCAATTCACCATACTACCCATGTTGCTAGACCCTCTTGTTTGTAACATGAAGCATTCTCTTACAAATCTGCAGTTTTTCTCCCTTTCACTTCTATGCGGTGATTTTTGCACAAAGTTTATGTTCCTCACAGAAGAAAACGCTGAAAGTTGGGCCGCGTTCCTTTCAAACACTAACACAGTTCACCATGCTTAACAAGGTGCAAGACCCTGTTGCTCTTCTATGAGCTGCAGTGCTTCTCCCTTTCACTTGAATGGGGAGATTCAGCAGAAAGGTGTTGTTGCTGATCGAGGAAAACACTGAGAGGTAGGCAGTACTCCTTTAAACAGCAAAGTGAATTCACCATACTAATCATGTTGTTGGACCCTCTTGTTTGTAACATGAGGTATTCTCTTACAAATCTGCAGTTTTTCTCCCATTCACTTGTAGGCGGTGATTTTGCACAAAGTTTATGTTCCTCACCCATGAAAAGGCTGAAGGTTAGGCAGCATTCCTTTCAAAAACTAACACAGTTTACCATGTTTGGCAAGGTGCAAGACACTCTTGCTTGCAAAGTTAATCCTTCTCTCACAAGTGCTACAGTGCTTCTCCCATTCATTTGAATGGGGTGATTAATCACAAAGGTGAAGTTGCTTATGCAGGAAAACAGTGAGAAGTAGGCAGAATTCCTTTAAAGAGCAAAATGAATTCACAATACTAACCATGTTTCTAGACCCTCTGTTTTCTAACATTAAAGATTCTCTTAGAAACATGCAGTTTTTCTCCCATTCAATTGTATGCTCTTGTTATGCACAGCGATGATGTTCCTCACCCATGGAAACACTGAGAGGGAGAGCGTATTGCCTTAAACAACACACACAATTCTCAAACTTAAACATGCTGCTAAATCATCTTGCTTCTAACATTAATTGTTTTCTTAGAAAACCTACAGTTTTTCTCCATTCACTTGAAAGAGGCTGTTTTGCACAAAGTTGATATGCTTCACCTTTGAAAACGCTGACAGTCAGGAAGGGTTCTTTTCAAATGCGAACTAGATTCACCATGCATAACAAGGTGAAAGGCCCTCTTGCTTGTAACACTAATGCTTCTCTTACAGAGCTGCAGTGATTCTCCCCTTCACTTGAATGGGGTCATTCGGCAAGAAAGGTGATGTTGCTCATCCAGGAAAACACTGAGCGTTATGCACTACTTCTTGAAAGAGCAAACTGAATTCACAATATTAACCAAGTTGCTAGACTCTCTTGTTTCTAACATTAAGGATTCTCTTACAAAAGCTGCAGTTTTTCTCCCATTTACTTTTATGCGGAGATTTTGCACAAAGTTTATGTTCCTCTCCCATGAAAACACTGAAAGTTAGGCAGCGTTCCTCTTCAAAACGAACTAAGTTCACCATGCTTAACAAGGTGCAAGACCCTCTTGCTTGTAACATTAATGCTTCTCTTATAAGAGCTGCAGTGGTTCTTCAATACACTTGAAAGGGGAGATTCAGCAGAAAGGTGATGTTGCTCATCCAGGAAAACACTGAGAGGTAGGCAGTACTCCTTTAAAGAGCAAACTCAATTCACCACACTACCCATGTTGCTAGACCCTCTTGTTTGTAACATGAAGCATTCTCTTACAAATCTGCAGTTTTTCTCCCTTTCACTTGTATGCGGTGATTTTTGCACAAAGTTTATATTCCTCACACATGAAAACGCTGAAGGTTAGGCAGCATTCCTATCAAAAACTAACACAGTTCACAAAAGAAAGGTGAACTTAGGAAAACACCAGGTCATACACTCCTTCTTGGTCGTCCCTGAGAGCCCCGCTCCCCTGCTCGGACGGGACCTACTCACCAAAATAGGGGCCCATATCCATTTTGAACCAGATGGAATAATTGTGACTGATCGAGAAGGGAGCCCGATTCATGTCTTTTCCCTATCATTGGCTGACGAGCATCGTCTGTTTGAGAGTCAACAGGAACCAGGAGGGGACATGACTCATTGGGTAAAAAGATTTCCCACAGCCTGGGCGGAGACTGCGGGAACCGGCCTCGCCAAACACCTCCCGCCCGTAGTTATACAATTGAAGTCTTCTGCTCTCCCCATTCGGGTGAAACAGTATCCTATGCCTGAGGAGGCCCGAAGAGGCATAGCCCCTCATATCCACAGGCTAATAAAGGAAGGAGTACTGCGACCTTGTCAGTCTGCCTGGAATACTCCTCTGCTCCCCGTCCGAAAGCCGGGAAGCGGGGACTATAGGCCTGTGCAAGACCTACGAAAGGTAAACGAGCGGACGGAGGACATTCATCCCACCGTTCCGAATCCCTATACCTTGCTCAGCCACCTACCCCCCTCGCAAGTATGGTATACAACCCTTGATTTGAAAGATGCTTTCTTCAGCATTCCATTGTCAGAAATTAGTCAGCCGCTATTTGCTTTCGAATGGCAAGAAGATGGGGGCCAATCCGGACAGCTCACTTGGACCAGACTGCCGCAAGGATTTAAAAACTCTCCCACCCTGTTTAATGAGGCCCTGAGCCAGGACCTGGAACCTTTTCGTCGGAGCCACCCACGAGTCACTCTATTACAGTATGTTGATGACTTACTGTTAGCGGCAGAAACCCGAGAGGAGTGCATCAAGGCTACTGAACACCTGCTAACGGAATTAGGTGAGCTGGGGTATCGGGCAAGTGCCAAGAAAACTCACATCTGTAAAAGGTCAGTGACATATTTGGGTTATCGGATTGCAGATGGGGCAAGGTGGCTGACTGATGCCATGAAACAGACTATTCTGGCTATCCCATCCCCGACATCCACTAGGGGGGTAAGAGAATTCCTGGGCTCCGCGGGGTTCTGTAGACTCTGGATTCCAGGATTTGCGGAAATAGCCAGACCCCTATATGAGGCCACCAAAGAAGCTCCAGATTGGAGTTGGGGAGAGAGAGAACAACAGGCTAAAAGACGCTCTTTTGCAGGCCCCTGCCTTAGCCTTGCCAGATCCTACAAGACCATTCACTCTGTTTGTAGATGAGAAAAAGGGCGTAGCCAAAGGAGTCTTGACCCAACAGCTAGGTCCCTGGAAGAGACCAGTGGCATACTTTTCCAAGAAATTAGACGCAGTAGCGGCAGGATGGCCCCCCTGCCTCCGCATCATAGCGGCCATTGCCGTGCTGGTGAGAGAAGCCGATAAACTAACCTTTGGACAGGCCCTCTGGGTAACGGCCCCTCACCCGGTGGAGGGAATCCTTAAACAACCCCCTGGGAAATGGATGACGAATGCCAGGCTCACCCATTACCAGGGGCTCTTGTTGGATTCCCCTCGGATCACATTCACAGATCCCGTAATCCTGAACCCTGCCACCTTGTTGCCTAACCCGGAACTGCAGACACCTGTCCATAACTGCAAAGAATTCCTCTCCGAAGTTACACAGGTACGGGCTGACCTAAAGGATACCCCCCGTCCGGCTGCAAATTAAACTGGTACACGGATGGAAGCAGTTTTTTCCAAGATGGAGCCCGAAGGGCAGGGGCAGCTGTAGTCGACCAAGAAGGAAATACGGTATGGAGCAGCGCCCTCCCACCCGGAACATCAGCCCAAAAAGCGGAATTAATTGCCTTGGCAGAGGCCCTGGAGAGGGCAAAAGGAAAGCGAGTCAATATCTACACCGATAGCCGCTATGCTTTCGGTACCATCCATGTCCACGGGGCCATCTATCGCGAAAGAGGATTCCGCACAGCAGAAGGAAAACATCTAAAGAACCTAGCCGAAGTCCAGCGTCTATTAATGGCAGTGGAAAAACCGAAGGCAGTGGCAGTGATGTATGTCCCAGGCCACCAGTCTGCCAAGACGCCAGAAGCTGTCGGTAACAACAGAGCAGATCAAGAAGCAAAGAGAGTAGCAATGGTGAGTCCTCCCATGGAGACAGGGCAACCTTCCACGGTTGCGGCGATAGACGTGCCGGTCCCAGAGCTCCCTCCGCTACCCCCCCGACCAGAATACTCCACAGAGGATTTCACTTGGATGAGAGCCCACTCCCCCTTTAGAGAAGGGGAAGACGGATGGAAAAGCGACTTGGAGGGCAAGTTAGTTCTGCCTGAAAAACTCGGACGATTCCTGTTGGCTAACTTACATAAGTCCACCCATTTGGGGCGGAGAAAATTACTAGACTTGTTGACATCTGTGCAGCTCCGATTTCCGAACCAGACCATAGCAGTCCGCCAAATTGTGGAAGATTGTGCCAGCTGCACAATCATGAAACCAGGACGAAGGGAGGGGCACCATACAGGTACTCGGGAACGGGGGAGGGCTCCGGGAAGAAGTTGGGAAGTGGATTTTACTGAGGTAAAACCGGGAAAGTTTGGGTACAAATATTTGCTGGTATTCATAGATACCTTTTCAGGCTGGGTGGAGGCTTTTCCTACAAAGAAGGAGACGAGTCAGGTAGTGGCAAAGGCTTTGCTAGAGGAAATCATACCCAGATATGGGGTGCCCGAGGCAATTGGGTCAGATAACGGTCCGGCTTTTGTTAGTAAGGTCCTGCAGGGACTAGGCCAGACTATGGGGGCCAATTGGAAGCTACATTGTGAATATAACCCCCAGAGCTCAGGGCAAGTAGAAAGGATGAATAGGACACTAAAGGAGACTTTAGCCAAATTGGCCCTGGAGACTGGCGGTGATTGGGTGACGCTCCTTCCCTTGGCCATCTTCCGAGTCCGGAACTCCCCCTATGTCCATGGGCTAACTCCCTTTGAGATCCTGTATGGGGCTCCACCCCCCATCATTCAGAGGACCTTAAGCCCAGAACTAGGTGATCTGGCCCCAAATTACCTGACCATGTTGCAGGCTTTAGCTAAAGTGCAACAACGGATTTGGCCCTTAATTCAAGCATACCACGCTGTTAAGAGGGACCCGGCTCCGGAACATGGCATAGTCCCGGGTGACATGGTATGGGTTAAAAGGCATCAGTCCAAAACCCTAGAGCCTAGATGGAAAGGACCTTATGTTGTACTGTTTACTACCCCTACCGCCCTCAAGGTTGATGGCATCGGACCTTGGATCCACCACTCCCACGTGCGTCGAGCCAATCATCAAAAACAAGAAGGGGTCAAGGAGTGGACTGTACGGCGGCACCCAGACAACCCATTAAAGCTAAAGCTTTTGTGGCCCCGGGAACATGCAGAGCCTTCAGGAGCAGCCACGGATGGGGTGGCTGATCGCTCTGATCTTGCTCAATGCCCAGAGCGGGAGCCTCGCAGAAACCAACCCTCACCAGCCCTATAAGCAAACCTGGATACTCACCGATGGGGAGACTCATACCACCCTCAACGAGACTACTCGCACTGCCCCCATAGGAACTTGGTGGCCGGAGCTTCAGTTCTGCTTCAGGGACATCAATCCTGCCTACAAGTCTACTGCCCCGGAGTCAGCCCGACGTTATGGGTTTTATGCCTGCCCCGGCCACAAAAAGAACCAGGAATGTGGGGGGATACAATACTCCTTCTGTAGGTCATGGGCATGTGTCACATCCAATGATAGTGAATGGAAATGGGGGATATCAAAATCAGACCTAGTCAAATTTGCCTTTGTAAATGGGATATTAAGGGGGCACAGAATTCCAATACCCACCCATAAATGCCAGCCCACGGATCTAGATAGAATCAAGGTCACTTTCACTGAAACTGGCAAGAAGGACACCCCTGGGTGGATACAAGGTAAGGTATGGGGACTTGTATTTTATAAATATGGTGGACATGCTGGCTCGACCATAGTGGTCAGATTAAAAATTGAGCCCATAGGGCCACCGTCCACAGCAGTAGGCCCCAATAAGGTACTTAGGCCGCCCAATGTAAAGCCATCTCCCCAACCTTCCACAACTCACCACCTTCCCTCAACCATAGCTCGGGCTAATGTTACAACTCCAAGACCATCAGAAACCAGCCCTCCCCTGGTGAGGCCCAGTCTCATGACCGCATCTAAAGACCCCCTCTGGGAGCTAGTGGTTGCTGCCTTCCTGACGTTAAACCACACCAACCCTAACATGACCAACTCCTGTTGGTTATGTTATGATGTGAGGCCCCCATTCTATGAGGCAATAGGGCTAAACACCACTCACGATACCTCATCTGAGGAAAACCCTACTCAATGTTCCTGGGGAGACCGTAAGAGAGGTCTGACCATACAGCAGGTAAACGGCCAAGGAACCTGCTTAGGAAAAGTGCCAAAGAACAGACGGGACTTATGTACTGTTATTAACGCCAGTTCTACCTGGGGAAATGCTATTAAATGGGTAATTCCAAAGGACAATGGGTGGTGGCTATGCTCGCGGTCCGGACTCACCCCATGCCTATCAACTAAGGTGTTTAACAGCTCTAAAGAATTCTGTGTTATAGTGGTTGTGCTGCCCCGCATCCTCTATCATTCGGAGGAAAGTCTATATTCATACTGGAATATAGGAACAGGTGAGAGAAAGAAGAGAGAGCCTATTTCTACACTAACCATTGCTACCCTACTTAGCCTAGGGGTGGCTGGGGCAGGGACCGGCATAGCCTCCCTGGCTACTCAACATAAAGGGATGTCTTCGCTGCGCGCAGCCATAGACGAAGATATAGAGAGAATAGAAACCTCCATTAGCCACCTAGAAAAATCCCTCACTTCTCTGTCTGAGGTAGTACTTCAAAACCGACGAGGTCTGGACTTGTTGTTCCTCCAAAAAGGGGGACTATGCGTTGCTCTAGGGGAAGAATGTTGTTTTTACGCTGACCATACCGGAGTTGTTCGTGACTCCATGTCTAAACTCCGAAAGAGCCTGGAACAAAGAAAACGAGAAAAAGAGGCAGGGGAAAGCTGGTTCGAGTCTTGGTTTAACCAGTCCCCATGGTTGGCTACCCTTTTATCTGCACTGGCAGGGCCAATAATAATCATCCTACTGCTTGTTACCATAGGACCCTGGATTCTAAACCGACTTATGACTTTTGTCAAAAGTCGAATTAATACTATCCAACTTCTGGTCCTCCGCCAACAATATCAGGCTCTTCATCCTCTTGAGGATGATTCCTCAATTTAGGCCATAAGAAAGGGGGGAATGAAAGGAATAGGAGGTCTCAGCGGGCCCCAACCCCCTTGTTGGAGAAACCAGTACCAAACATCCCATGTAGATAAGATAAGCAATGCGGCAGGGCTCAGTTAGGGCATATAGAATGTGAGGAATGCAAGATGTGAGATACGAGCAAGATGTGAGGTACGAGCAAGATGTGAAGTACGTGCAGGATGTGCTCTCCCTGCTTGTCTAATGTTGATAACAAAAATATGCACGCCACTGCAGTCTATATAAGATTTCCCCCTAAGAGGCTCAGGGTCTTGCTTTCCTAACCGGTCCTGCGTGTCCGTGTGGGAGCTCGACCCTGGCTAGCCAGTCCAATAAACTCTGCTTTGTTGATTGCATTCACGCCTGGCTCTCTGTCTCTCGGGGGAATAGGATTCCGGGTCCTAACATTTGGAGGTCCCACCGAGATTTCATTTTCTCGAGAGACAGAACCTGCCTGCGAGAAAGCAGGGGCGATCCCAAGTCCTAGGCGTTGGGATGGGATCCCAGACCCTCATTTGGAGGAACTTGAGTGTTCCATTTGGGCCGCGTCGGGGATTCGGCCAATCCCCAGGGAGATTCATTCTGGGAATCTTGCAAGGAGGACCACAGGGTCCTATTGGGAGAGGCTTTCCTCTCATTTGGGCTCGAGCATTTTAGGAACCCTGGCGCCAGGTGAAGAACTAATTGAGCTAGTCGACCGACCACCCGTCAAGTGGACGCCTTTCGGCCTGATATCCCAGTTCGACGGTGAGGAGGTTGAATGGGGTGCGCACCAGTGTGAGAGAAGGACCGGTCCGAGCGAGTGCTGGAGAGTGTTGTGTGTGTGTGGAATTATTGTTGCCTTTACCCTTTTTGTTCTATCTCTCTTGGTGTTTGAGTCTCCTTCCACAATGGGACAGGGACAAACAACCCCAAAGTCTCTGATCCTTTCTCACTTTCCAGAAGTTAAAGAAAGGGCCTTAAATGCGGGTCTGGTCATCAAGAAAGGTAAGTTCGACACCTTTTGTTCTGCAGAGTGGCCCACCTTTGGAGTCGGGTGGCCCATTCAAGGTTCCCTCTCCCTAGACCTGATCACTAAGGTTAAAGCAGTCAATTTTCAGCCAGACAATCGAGGCCATCCAGACCAAGTTCCTTACATTTTGGTTTGGGAGGATCTGGTGAGGAACCCTCCCCCTTGGTTAACAGTTTTTCTGACCCACCCCTCCAGTTCGGCCCCCGGGGATAAAACCCCAGTCACGCCCGCCTTGGTCATAAAGGAGGAGGAAAAACTTCCTCTTCCCACCTTGACCGGTCCTCAAATTAGGGCATCTCCTTCACCATCTCCGGTCTTACCAGAGAGTTCCCCCCTTTACCCATCCCTCGCAGGGGCAGAGGAAGATCGGCCGCCTCCATACGTGACTCCCCCTGGCCAAGCCAGTGCCCCGGAGGAGGAAATTTCCTCATCCTCCTCAACAGGACTGGCAGCAGGAGGAGGAATGGGTCGAAGACTTCGCCCCCGAGGGATCCGGGAAAGGGAGGGGGAAGACGGGCCCCCCTCATCAACACAGGGGGAGGAAACTGTCCCTACACTTCCAGTCCGGATGGTGGGCCAAGGGGGACCGGGAGGAGGGCAACAGTTTCAGTACTGGCCCTTCTCCTCCAGTGATCTATATAACTGGAGGACGCAGAACCCGCCCTTTTCTGAAGACCCCAAGTGTCTCATAGATCTCCTGGAGTCCATCATGCATACACACCGCCCCACTTGGGATGACTGTCATCAGCTGCTCAATACTCTTTTTACGACGGAGGAACGAGAGCGCATCCTCAACGAAGCGAGGAAGAACGTCTTGGGGGATAATGGGAGACCCACAACTCTCCAACCGGCCATAGACGAGGCTTTTCCCATACGCCGCCCTGATTGGGATTTCGGGACCGCAGAAGGTAGGGAGCGTCTTCGGATCTACCGCCAGACTCTTATGGCCGGTCTCCGAGCGGCCGCTAGAAGGCCCACCAATTTTGCAAAAGTAAAAGCAGTCATTCAAGGGGAAAACGAAAGCCCAGCCGGTTTCTTAGAGCGCCTCCATGAGGCATACCGTCAGTACACCCCGATTGACCCTGAGGCGGACCTCCACCGGTCTGCTCTGGTACTCTCATTCATTAATCAGGCAGCCCCAGACATTAGGAGAAAACTCAATAAACAGGAAAACTTAGGGGAGATGACTATAAGGGAAATGCTACAGGTAGCAGAAAAGGTCTTTACCGCTAGGGAAACTCCAGAAGAAAGGGAGGAAAGACAGAGAAAGGAAGACAGGGAAGCCCAGGAGAAATTGAGAAAGGAGGACCGGGAGTTCCAGGCTAAGGAAAACCGAAAGCAACAGAGAGAAATGGCTCGTATTTTCCTCGCGGGTGTCCGGGACCAACCCAGAGGAGGGGGCCACGCCAGGACCCCGGATAAGGAACACTGTTTTTACTGTAAGGAAACGGGGCATTGGAAGAGAGAATGTCCTAAGTTAAAGGGAAGAAGAGGGTTTGGAAGGAGACCGGGGGAAAACAGGGAAAGGGAACGAGCAGTAGAGCAGGCCAGAGTCCTTCTAGCCGGAGAAGAGGACTGAAGGAGACGGGGCTCAGACCCCCTCCCCGAGTCCTGGGTAACAATGCATGTGGAAGGGAAGCCGATGGGGTTCATGGTGGATACCGGCGCCCAATATTCGGTTTTAAACAAGGCACATGGACCTTTGAACAAGGCACGAACAAGTGTTGTTCAGGGGGCCACCGGTACGCAGTTATGTACACGGACTACCAAAAGAAAGGTGAACTTAGGAAAACACCAGGTCACACACTCCTTCTTGGTCGTCCCTGAGAGCCCCGCTCCCCTGCTCGGACGGGACCTACTCACCAAAATAGGGGCCCATATCCATTTTGAACCAGATGGAATAATTGTGACTGATCGAGAAGGGAGCCCGATTCATGTCTTGTCCCTATCATTGGCTGACGAGCATCGTCTGTTTGAGAGTCAACAGGAACCAGGAGGGGACATGACTCATTGGGTAAAAAGATTTCCCACGGCCTGGGCGGAGACTGCGGGAACCGGCCTCGCCAAACACCTCCCGCCCGTAGTTATACAATTGAAGGCTTCTGCTCTCCCCATTCGGGTGAAACAGTATCCTATGCCTGAGGAGGCCCGAAGAGGCATAGCCCCTCATATCCACAGGCTAATAAAGGAAGGAGTACTGCGACCTTGTCAGTCTGCCTGGAATACTCCTCTGCTCCCCGTCCGAAAGCCGGGAAGCGGGGACTATAGGCCTGTGCAAGACCTACGAAAGGTAAACGAGCGGACGGAGGACATTCATCCCACCGTTCCGAATCCCTATACCTTGCTCAGCCACCTACCCCCCTCGCAAGTATGGTATACAACCCTTGATTTGAAAGATGCTTTCTTCAGCATTCCATTGTCAGAAATTAGTCAGCCGCTATTTGCTTTCGAATGGCAAGAAGATGGGGGCCAATCCGGACAGCTCACTTGGACCAGACTGCCGCAAGGATTTAAAAACTCTCCCACCCTGTTTAATGAGGCCCTGAGCCAGGACCTGGAACCTTTTCGTCGGAGCCACCCACGAGTCACTCTATTACAGTATGTTGATGACTTACTGTTAGCGGCAGAAACCCGAGAGGAGTGCATCAAGGCTACTGAACACCTGCTAACGGAATTAGGTGAGCTGGGGTATCGGGCAAGTGCCAAGAAAACTCACATCTGTAAAAGGTCAGTGACATATTTGGGTTATCGGATTGCAGATGGGGCAAGGTGGCTGACTGATGCCATGAAACAGACTATTCTGGCTATCCCATCCCCGACATCCACTAGGGGGGTGAGAGAATTCCTGGGCTCCGCGGGGTTCTGTAGACTCTGGATTCCAGGATTTGCGGAAATAGCCAGACCCCTATATGAGGCCACCAAAGAAGCTCCAGATTGGAGTTGGGGAGAGAGAGAACAACAGGCCTTTGATCAGCTAAAAGACGCTCTTTTGCAGGCCCCTGCCTTAGCCTTGCCAGATCCTACAAGACCATTCACTCTGTTTGTAGATGAGAAAAAGGGCGTAGCCAAAGGAGTCTTGACCCAACAGCTAGGTCCCTGGAAGAGACCAGTGGCATACTTTTCCAAGAAATTAGACGCAGTAGCGGCAGGATGGCCCCCCTGCCTCCGCATCATAGCGGCCATTGCCGTGCTGGTGAGAGAAGCCGATAAACTAACCTTTGGACAGGCCCTCTGGGTAACGGCCCCTCACCCGGTGGAGGGAATCCTTAAACAACCCCCTGGGAAATGGATGACGAATGCCAGGCTCACCCATTACCAGGGGCTCTTGTTGGATTCCCCTCGGATCACATTCACAGATCCCGTAATCCTGAACCCTGCCACCTTGTTGCCTAACCCGGAACTGCAGACACCTGTCCATAACTGCAAAGAATTCCTCTCCGAAGTTACACAGGTACGGGCTGACCTAAAGGATACCCCCCTGTCCGGCTGCAAATTAAACTGGTACACGGATGGAAGCAGTTTTTTCCAAGATGGAGCCCGAAGGGCAGGGGCAGCTGTAGTCGACCAAGAAGGAAATACGGTATGGAGCAGCGCCCTCCCACCCGGAACATCAGCCCAAAAAGCGGAATTAATTGCCTTGGCAGAGGCCCTGGAGAGGGCAAAAGGAAAGCGAGTCAATATCTACACCGATAGCCGCTATGCTTTCGGTACCATCCATGTCCACGGGGCCATCTATCGTGAAAGAGGATTCCGCACAGCAGAAGGAAAACATCTAAAGAACCTAGCCGAAGTCCAGCGTCTATTAATGGCAGTGGAAAAACCGAAGGCAGTGGCAGTGATGTATGTCCCAGGCCACCAGTCTGCCAAGACGCCGGAAGCTGTCGGTAACAACAGAGCAGATCAAGAAGCAAAGAGAGTAGCAATGGTGAGTCCTCCCATGGAGACAGGGCAACCTTCCACGGTTGCGGCGATAGACGTGCCGGTCCCAGAGCTCCCTCCGCTACCCCCCCGACCAGAATACTCCACAGAGGATTTCACTTGGATGAGAGCCCACTCCCCCTTTAGAGAAGGGGAAGACGGATGGAAAAGCGACTTGGAGGGCAAGTTAGTTCTGCCTGAAAAACTCGGACGATTCCTGTTGGCTAACTTACATAAGTCCACCCATTTGGGGCGGAGAAAATTACTAGACTTGTTGACATCTGCGCAGCTCCGATTTCCGAACCAGACCATAGCAGTCCGCCAAATTGTGGAAGATTGTGCCAGCTGCACAATCATGAAACCAGGACGAAGGGAGGGGCACCATACAGGTACTCGGGAACGGGGGAGGGCTCCGGGAAGAAGTTGGGAAGTGGATTTTACTGAGGTAAAACCGGGAAAGTTTGGGTACAAATATTTGCTGGTATTCATAGATACCTTTTCAGGCTGGGTGGAGGCTTTTCCTACAAAGAAGGAGACGAGTCAGGTAGTGGCAAAGGCTTTGCTAGAGGAAATCATACCCAGATATGGGGTGCCCGAGGCAATTGGGTCAGATAACGGTCCGGCTTTTGTTAGTAAGGTCCTGCAGGGACTAGGCCAGACTATGGGGGCCAATTGGAAGCTACATTGTGAATATAACCCCCAGAGCTCAGGGCAAGTAGAAAGGATGAATAGGACACTAAAGGAGACTTTAGCCAAATTGGCCCTGGAGACTGGCGGTGATTGGGTGACGCTCCTTCCCTTGGCCATCTTCCGAGTCCGGAACTCCCCCTATGTCCATGGGCTAACTCCCTTTGAGATCCTGTATGGGGCTCCACCCCCCATCATTCAGAGGACCTTAAGCCCAGAACTAGGTGATCTGGCCCCAAATTACCTGACCATGTTGCAGGCTTTAGCTAAAGTGCAACAACGGATTTGGCCCTTAATTCAAGCATACCACGCTGTTAAGAGGGACCCGGCTCCGGAACATGGCATAGTCCCGGGTGACATGGTATGGGTTAAAAGGCATCAGTCCAAAACCCTAGAGCCTAGATGGAAAGGACCTTATGTTGTACTGTTTACTACCCCTACCGCCCTCAAGGTTGATGGCATCGGACCTTGGATCCACCACTCCCACGTGCGTCGAGCCAATCATCAAAAACAAGAAGGGGTCAAGGAGTGGACTGTACGGCGGCACCCAGACAACCCATTAAAGCTAAAGCTTTTGTGGCCCCGGGAACATGCAGAGCCTTCAGGAGCAGCCACGGATGGGGTGGCTGATCGCTCTGATCTTGCTCAATGCCCAGAGCGGGAGCCTCGCAGAAACCAACCCTCACCAGCCCTATAAGCAAACCTGGATACTCACCGATGGGGAGACTCATACCACCCTCAACGAGACTACTCGCACTGCCCCCATAGGAACTTGGTGGCCGGAGCTTCAGTTCTGCTTCAGGGACATCAATCCTGCCTACAAGTCTACTGCCCCGGAGTCAGCCCGACGTTATGGGTTTTATGCCTGCCCCGGCCACAAAAAGAACCAGGAATGTGGGGGGATACAATACTCCTTCTGTAGGTCATGGGCATGTGTCACATCCAATGATAGTGAATGGAAATGGGGGATATCAAAATCAGACCTAGTCAAATTTGCCTTTGTAAATGGGATATTAAGGGGGCACAGAATTCCAATACCCACCCATAAATGCCAGCCCACGGATCTAGATAGAATCAAGGTCACTTTCACTGAAACTGGCAAGAAGGACACCCCTGGGTGGATACAAGGTAAGGTATGGGGACTTGTATTTTATAAATATGGTGGACATGCTGGCTCGACCATAGTGGTCAGATTAAAAATTGAGCCCATAGGGCCACCGTCCACAGCAGTAGGCCCCAATAAGGTACTTAGGCCGCCCAATGTAAAGCCATCTCCCCAACCTTCCACAACTCACCACCTTCCCTCAACCATAGCTCGGGCTAATGTTACAACTCCAAGACCATCAGAAACCAGCCCTCCCCTGGTGAGGCCCAGTCTCATGACCGCATCTAAAGACCCCCTCTGGGAGCTAGTGGTTGCTGCCTTCCTGACGTTAAACCACACCAACCCTAACATGACCAACTCCTGTTGGTTATGTTATGATGTGAGGCCCCCATTCTATGAGGCAATAGGGCTAAACACCACTCACGATACCTCATCTGAGGAAAACCCTACTCAATGTTCCTGGGGAGACCGTAAGAGAGGTCTGACCATACAGCAGGTAAACGGCCAAGGAACCTGCTTAGGAAAAGTGCCAAAGAACAGACGGGACTTATGTACTGTTATTAACGCCAGTTCTACCTGGGGAAATGCTATTAAATGGGTAATTCCAAAGGACAATGGGTGGTGGCTATGCTCGCGGTCCGGACTCACCCCATGCCTATCAACTAAGGTGTTTAACAGCTCTAAAGAATTCTGTGTTATAGTGGTTGTGCTGCCCCGCATCCTCTATCATTCGGAGGAAAGTCTATATTCATACTGGAATATAGGAACAGGTGAGAGAAAGAAGAGAGAGCCTATTTCTACACTAACCATTGCTACCCTACTTAGCCTAGGGGTGGCTGGGGCAGGGACCGGCATAGCCTCCCTGGCTACTCAACATAAAGGGATGTCTTCGCTGCGCGCAGCCATAGACGAAGATATAGAGAGAATAGAAACCTCCATTAGCCACCTAGAAAAATCCCTCACTTCTCTGTCTGAGGTAGTACTTCAAAACCGACGAGGTCTGGACTTGTTGTTCCTCCAAAAAGGGGGACTATGCGTTGCTCTAGGGGAAGAATGTTGTTTTTACGCTGACCATACCGGAGTTGTTCGTGACTCCATGTCTAAACTCCGAAAGAGCCTGGAACAAAGAAAACGAGAAAAAGAGGCAGGGGAAAGCTGGTTCGAGTCTTGGTTTAACCAGTCCCCATGGTTGGCTACCCTTTTATCTGCACTGGCAGGGCCAATAATAATCATCCTACTGCTTGTTACCATAGGACCCTGGATTCTAAACCGACTTATGACTTTTGTCAAAAGTCGAATTAATACTATCCAACTTCTGGTCCTCCGCCAACAATATCAGGCTCTTCATCCTCTTGAGGATGATTCCTCAATTTAGGCCATAAGAAAGGGGGGAATGAAAGGAATAGGAGGTCTCAGCGGGCCCCAACCCCCTTGTTGGAGAAACCAGTACCAAACATCCCATGTAGATAAGATAAGCAATGCGGCAGGGCTCAGTTAGGGCATATAGAATGTGAGGAATGCAAGATGTGAGATACGAGCAAGATGTGAGGTACGAGCAAGATGTGAAGTACGTGCAGGATGTGCTCTCCCTGCTTGTCTAATGTTGATAACAAAAATATGCACGCCACTGCAGTCTATATAAGATTTCCCCCTAAGAGGCTCAGGGTCTTGCTTTCCTAACCGGTCCTGCGTGTCCGTGTGGGAGCTCGACCCTGGCTAGCCAGTCCAATAAACTCTGCTTTGTTGATTGCATTCACGCCTGGCTCTCTGTCTCTCGGGGGAATAGGATTCCGGGTCCTAACATTTGGAGGTCCCACCGAGATTTCATTTTCTCGAGAGACAGAACCTGCCTGCGAGAAAGCAGGGGCGATCCCAAGTCCTAGGCGTTGGGATGGGATCCCAGACCCTCATTTGGAGGAACTTGAGTGTTCCATTTGGGCCGCGTCGGGGATTCGGCCAATCCCCAGGGAGATTCATTCTGGGAATCTTGCAAGGAGGACCACAGGGTCCTATTGGGAGAGGCTTTCCTCTCATTTGGGCTCGAGCATTTTAGGAACCCTGGCGCCAGGTGAAGAACTAATTGAGCTAGTCGACCGACCACCCGTCAAGTGGACGCCTTTTGGCCTGATATCCCAGTTCGACGGTGAGGAGGTTGAATGGGGTGCGCACCAGTGTGAGAGAAGGACCGGTCCGAGCGAGTGCTGGAGAGTGTTGTGTGTGTGTGGAATTATTGTTGCCTTTACCCTTTTTGTTCTATCTCTCTTGGTGTTTGAGTCTCCTTCCACAATGGGACAGGGACAAACAACCCCAAAGTCTCTGATCCTTTCTCACTTTCCAGAAGTTAAAGAAAGGGCCTTAAATGCGGGTCTGGTCATCAAGAAAGGTAAGTTCGACACCTTTTGTTCTGCAGAGTGGCCCACCTTTGGAGTCGGGTGGCCCATTCAAGGTTCCCTCTCCCTAGACCTGATCACTAAGGTTAAAGCAGTCAATTTTCAGCCAGACAATCGAGGCCATCCAGACCAAGTTCCTTACATTTTGGTTTGGGAGGATCTGGTGAGGAACCCTCCCCCTTGGTTAACAGTTTTTCTGACCCACCCCTCCAGTTCGGCCCCCGGGGATAAAACCCCAGTCACGCCCGCCTTGGTCATAAAGGAGGAGGAAAAACTTCCTCTTCCCACCTTGACCGGTCCTCAAATTAGGGCATCTCCTTCACCATCTCCGGTCTTACCAGAGAGTTCCCCCCTTTACCCATCCCTCGCAGGGGCAGAGGAAGATCGGCCGCCTCCATACGTGACTCCCCCTGGCCAAGCCAGTGCCCCGGAGGAGGAAATTTCCTCATCCTCCTCAACAGGACTGGCAGCAGGAGGAGGAATGGGTCGAAGACTTCGCCCCCGAGGGATCCGGGAAAGGGAGGGGGAAGACGGGCCCCCCTCATCAACACAGGGGGAGGAAACTGTCCCTACACTTCCAGTCCGGATGGTGGGCCAAGGGGGACCGGGAGGAGGGCAACAGTTTCAGTACTGGCCCTTCTCCTCCAGTGATCTATATAACTGGAGGACGCAGAACCCGCCCTTTTCTGAAGACCCCAAGTGTCTCATAGATCTCCTGGAGTCCATCATGCATACACACCGCCCCACTTGGGATGACTGTCATCAGCTGCTCAATACTCTTTTTACGACGGAGGAACGAGAGCGCATCCTCAACGAAGCGAGGAAGAACGTCTTGGGGGATAATGGGAGACCCACAACTCTCCAACCGGCCATAGACGAGGCTTTTCCCCTACGCCGCCCTGATTGGGATTTCGGGACCGCAGAAGGTAGGGAGCGTCTTCGGATCTACCGCCAGACTCTTATGGCCGGTCTCCGAGCGGCCGCTAGAAGGCCCACCAATTTTGCAAAAGTAAAAGCAGTCATTCAAGGGGAAAACGAAAGCCCAGCCGGTTTCTTAGAGCGCCTCCATGAGGCATACCGTCAGTACACCCCGATTGACCCTGAGGCGGACCTCCACCGGTCTGCTCTGGTACTCTCATTCATTAATCAGGCAGCCCCAGACATTAGGAGAAAACTCAATAAACAGGAAAACTTAGGGGAGATGACTATAAGGGAAATGCTACAGGTAGCAGAAAAGGTCTTTACCGCTAGGGAAACTCCAGAAGAAAGGGAGGAAAGACAGAGAAAGGAAGACAGGGAAGCCCAGGAGAAATTGAGAAAGGAGGACCGGGAGTTCCAGGCTAAGGAAAACCGAAAGCAACAGAGAGAAATGGCTCGTATTTTCCTAGCGGGTGTCCGGGACCAACCCAGAGGAGGGGGCCACGCCAGGACCCCGGATAAGGAACACTGTTTTTACTGTAAGGAAATGGGGCATTGGAAGAGAGAATGTCCTAAGTTAAAGGGAAGAAGAGGGTTTGGAAGGAGACCGGGGGAAAACAGGGAAAGGGAACGAGCAGTAGAGCAGGCCAGAGTCCTTCTAGCCGGAGAAGAGGACTGAAGGAGACGGGGCTCAGACCCCCTCCCTGAGTCCTGGGTAACAATGCATGTGGAAGGGAAGCCGATGGGGTTCATGGTGGATACCGGCGCCCAATATTCGGTTTTAAACAAGGCACATGGACCTTTGAACAAGGCACGAACAAGTGTTGTTCAGGGGGCCACCGGTACGCAGTTATGTACACGGACTACCAAAAGAAAGGTGAACTTAGGAAAACACCAGGTCACACACTCCTTCTTGGTCGTCCCTGAGAGCCCCGCTCCCCTGCTCGGACGGGACCTACTCACCAAAATAGGGGCCCATATCCATTTTGAACCAGATGGAATAATTGTGACTGATCGAGAAGGGAGCCCGATTCATGTCTTGTCCCTATCATTGGCTGACGAGCATCGTCTGTTTGAGAGTCAACAGGAACCAGGAGGGGACATGACTCATTGGGTAAAAAGATTTCCCACGGCCTGGGCGGAGACTGCGGGAACCGGCCTCGCCAAACACCTCCCGCCCGTAGTTATACAATTGAAGGCTTCTGCTCTCCCCATTCGGGTGAAACAGTATCCTATGCCTGAGGAGGCCCGAAGAGGCATAGCCCCTCATATCCACAGGCTAATAAAGGAAGGAGTACTGCGACCTTGTCAGTCTGCCTGGAATACTCCTCTGCTCCCCGTCCGAAAGCCGGGAAGCGGGGACTATAGGCCTGTGCAAGACCTACGAAAGGTAAACGAGCGGACGGAGGACATTCATCCCACCGTTCCGAATCCCTATACCTTGCTCAGCCACCTACCCCCCTCGCAAGTATGGTATACAACCCTTGATTTGAAAGATGCTTTCTTCAGCATTCCATTGTCAGAAATTAGTCAGCCGCTATTTGCTTTCGAATGGCAAGAAGATGGGGGCCAATCCGGACAGCTCACTTGGACCAGACTGCCGCAAGGATTTAAAAACTCTCCCACCCTGTTTAATGAGGCCCTGAGCCAGGACCTGGAACCTTTTCGTCGGAGCCACCCACGAGTCACTCTATTACAGTATGTTGATGACTTACTGTTAGCGGCAGAAACCCGAGAGGAGTGCATCAAGGCTACTGAACACCTGCTAACGGAATTAGGTGAGCTGGGGTATCGGGCAAGTGCCAAGAAAACTCACATCTGTAAAAGGTCAGTGACATATTTGGGTTATCGGATTGCAGATGGGGCAAGGTGGCTGACTGATGCCATGAAACAGACTATTCTGGCTATCCCATCCCCGACATCCACTAGGGGGGTGAGAGAATTCCTGGGCTCCGCGGGGTTCTGTAGACTCTGGATTCCAGGATTTGCGGAAATAGCCAGACCCCTATATGAGGCCACCAAAGAAGCTCCAGATTGGAGTTGGGGAGAGAGAGAACAACAGGCCTTTGATCAGCTAAAAGACGCTCTTTTGCAGGCCCCTGCCTTAGCCTTGCCAGATCCTACAAGACCATTCACTCTGTTTGTAGATGAGAAAAAGGGCGTAGCCAAAGGAGTCTTGACCCAACAGCTAGGTCCCTGGAAGAGACCAGTGGCATACTTTTCCAAGAAATTAGACGCAGTAGCGGCAGGATGGCCCCCCTGCCTCCGCATCATAGCGGCCATTGCCGTGCTGGTGAGAGAAGCCGATAAACTAACCTTTGGACAGGCCCTCTGGGTAACGGCCCCTCACCCGGTGGAGGGAATCCTTAAACAACCCCCTGGGAAATGGATGACGAATGCCAGGCTCACCCATTACCAGGGGCTCTTGTTGGATTCCCCTCGGATCACATTCACAGATCCCGTAATCCTGAACCCTGCCACCTTGTTGCCTAACCCGGAACTGCAGACACCTGTCCATAACTGCAAAGAATTCCTCTCCGAAGTTACACAGGTACGGGCTGACCTAAAGGATACCCCCCTGTCCGGCTGCAAATTAAACTGGTACACGGATGGAAGCAGTTTTTTCCAAGATGGAGCCCGAAGGGCAGGGGCAGCTGTAGTCGACCAAGAAGGAAATACGGTATGGAGCAGCGCCCTCCCACCCGGAACATCAGCCCAAAAAGCGGAATTAATTGCCTTGGCAGAGGCCCTGGAGAGGGCAAAAGGAAAGCGAGTCAATATCTACACCGATAGCCGCTATGCTTTCGGTACCATCCATGTCCACGGGGCCATCTATCGCGAAAGAGGATTCCGCACAGCAGAAGGAAAACATCTAAAGAACCTAGCCGAAGTCCAGCGTCTATTAATGGCAGTGGAAAAACCGAAGGCAGTGGCAGTGATGTATGTCCCAGGCCACCAGTCTGCCAAGACGCCGGAAGCTGTCGGTAACAACAGAGCAGATCAAGAAGCAAAGAGAGTAGCAATGGTGAGTCCTCCCATGGAGACAGGGCAACCTTCCACGGTTGCGGCGATAGACGTGCCGGTCCCAGAGCTCCCTCCGCTACCCCCCCGACCAGAATACTCCACAGAGGATTTCACTTGGATGAGAGCCCACTCCCCCTTTAGAGAAGGGGAAGACGGATGGAAAAGCGACTTGGAGGGCAAGTTAGTTCTGCCTGAAAAACTCGGACGATTCCTGTTGGCTAACTTACATAAGTCCACCCATTTGGGGCGGAGAAAATTACTAGACTTGTTGACATCTGCGCAGCTCCGATTTCCGAACCAGACCATAGCAGTCCGCCAAATTGTGGAAGATTGTGCCAGCTGCACAATCATGAAACCAGGACGAAGGGAGGGGCACCATACAGGTACTCGGGAACGGGGGAGGGCTCCGGGAAGAAGTTGGGAAGTGGATTTTACTGAGGTAAAACCGGGAAAGTTTGGGTACAAATATTTGCTGGTATTCATAGATACCTTTTCAGGCTGGGTGGAGGCTTTTCCTACAAAGAAGGAGACGAGTCAGGTAGTGGCAAAGGCTTTGCTAGAGGAAATCATACCCAGATATGGGGTGCCCGAGGCAATTGGGTCAGATAACGGTCCGGCTTTTGTTAGTAAGGTCCTGCAGGGACTAGCCCAGACTATGGGGGCCAATTGGAAGCTACATTGTGAATATAACCCCCAGAGCTCAGGGCAAGTAGAAAGGATGAATAGGACACTAAAGGAGACTTTAGCCAAATTGGCCCTGGAGACTGGCGGTGATTGGGTGACGCTCCTTCCCTTGGCCATCTTCCGAGTCCGGAACTCCCCCTATGTCCATGGGCTAACTCCCTTTGAGATCCTGTATGGGGCTCCACCCCCCATCATTCAGAGGACCTTAAGCCCAGAACTAGGTGATCTGGCCCCAAATTACCTGACCATGTTGCAGGCTTTAGCTAAAGTGCAACAACGGATTTGGCCCTTAATTCAAGCATACCACGCTGTTAAGAGGGACCCGGCTCCGGAACATGGCATAGTCCCGGGTGACATGGTATGGGTTAAAAGGCATCAGTCCAAAACCCTAGAGCCTAGATGGAAAGGACCTTATGTTGTACTGTTTTTTTTTTTTTTTTTTTTTTTTTTTTTCATTTTTCTTTTATTATTCATATGTGCATACAAGGCTTGGTTCATTTCTCCCCCCTGCCCCCACCCCCTCCCTTACCACCCACTCCGCCCCCTTCTTCTCCCCCCCTCAATACCCAGCAGAAACTATTTTGCCCTTATTTCTAATTTTGTTGTAGAGAGAGTATAAGCAATATTAGGAAGGAACAAGGGTTTTTGCTGGTTGAGATAAGGATAGCTATACAGGGCATTGACTCACATTGATTTCCTGTGTGTGGGTGTTACCTTCTAGGTTAATTCTTTTTGATCTAACCTTTTCTCTAGTTCCTGGTCCCCTTTTCCTATTGGCCTCAGTTGCTTTAAGGTATCTGCTTTAGTTTCTCTGCGTTAAGGGCAACATATGCTAGCTAGTTTTTTAGGTGTCTTACCTATCCTCACCCCTCCCTTGTGTGCTCTCGCTTTTATCATGTGCTCATAGTCCAATCCCCTTGTTGTGTTTGCCCTTGATCTAATGTCCACATATGAGGGAGAACATACGATTTTTGGTCTTTTGAGCCAGGCTAACCTCACTCAGAATGATGTTCTCCAATTCCATCCATTTACCAGAGAATGATAACATTTCGTTCTTCTTCATGGCTGCATAAAATTCCATTGTGTATAGATACCACATTTTCTTAATCCATTCGTCAGTGCTGGGACATCTTGGCTGTTTCCATAACTTGGCTATTGTGAATAGTGCCACAATAAACATGGATGTGCAGGTGCCTCTGGAGTAACAGTCTTTTGGGTATATCCCCAAGAGTGGTATTGCTGGATCAAATGGTAGATCGATGTCCATCTTTTTAAGTAGCCTCCAAACTTTTTTCCAGAGTGGTTGTACTAGTCTACATTCCCACCAACAGTGTAAAAGGGTTCCTTTTTCCCCACATCCTCGCCAACACCTGTTGTTGGTGGTGTTGCTGATGATGGCTATTCTAACAGGGGTGAGGTGGAATCTTAGTGTGGTTTTAATTTGCATTTCCTTTATTGCTAGAGATGGTGAGCATTTTTTCATGTGTTTTCTGGCCATTTGAATTTCTTCTTTTGAGAAAGTTCTGTTTAGTTCACATGCCCATTTCTTTATTGGTTCATTAGTTTTGGGAGAATTTAGTTTTTTAAGTTCCCTGTATATTCTGGTTATCAGTCCTTTGTCTGATGTATAATTGGCAAATATTTTCTCCCACTCTGTGGGTGTTCTCTTCAGTTTAGAGACCATTTCTTTTGATGAACAGAAGCTTTTTAGTTTTATGAGGTCCCATTTATCTATGCTATCTCTTAGTTGCTGTGCTGCTGGGGTTTCATTGAGAAAGTTCTTACCTATACCTACTAACTCCAGAGTATTTCCTACTCTTTCTTGTATCAACTTAAGAGTTTGGGGTCTGATATTAAGATCCTTGATCCATTTTGAGTTAATCTTGGTATAGGGTGATATACATGGATCTAGTTTCAGTTTTTTGCAGACTGCTAACCAGTTTTCCCAGCAGTTTTTGTTGAAGAGGCTGCTATTTCTCCATCTTATATTTTTAGCTCCTTTGTCAAAGATAAGTTGCTCATAGTTGTGTGGCTTCATATCTGGATCCTCTATTCTGTTCCACTGGTCTTCATGTCTGTTTTTGTGCCAGTACCATGCTGTTTTTATTGTTATTGCTTTGTAATATAGTTTGAAGTCAGGTATTGTGATACCTCCTGCATTGTTCTTTTGACTGAGTATTGCCTTGGCTATTCGTGGCCTCTTGTGTTTCCATATAAATTTCACAGTAGATTTTTCAATCTCTTTAATGAATGTCATTGGAATTTTGATGGGAATTGCATTAAACATGTAGATTACTTTGGGGAGTATCGACATTTTTACTATGTTGATTCTACCAATCCATGAGCATGGGAGATCTCTCCACTTTCTATAGTCTTCCTCAATCTCTTTCTTCAGAAGTGTATAGTTTTCCTTGTAGAGGTCTTTCACATCTTTTGTTAGGTTTACACCTAGGTATTTGATTTTTTTTGAGGCTATTGTAAATGGAATTGTTTTCATACATTCTTTTTCCGTTTGCTCATTGTTAGTGTATAGAAATGCTAATGATTTTTCTATGTTGATTTTATATCCTGCTACTTTGCTATAGCTATTGATGATGTCTAGAAGCTTCTGAGTAGAGTTTTTTGGGTCTTTAAGGTATAGGATCATGTCGTCTGCAAATAGGGATATTTTGACAGTTTCTTTACCTATTTGTATTCCTTTTATTCCTTCTTCTTGCCTAATTGCTCTGGCTAGGAATTCCAGTACTATGTTGAATAGGAGTGGAGATAGTGGGCATCCTTGTCTGGTTCCTGATTTTAGAGGGAACGGTTTTAATTTTTCTCCGTTAAGTATAATGCTGGCTGTAGGTTTGTCATATATAGCTTTTATAATGTTGAGGAACTTTCCTTCTATTCCTAGTTTTCTTAGAGCTTTTATCATGAAATGATGTTGGATCTTATCAAAGGCTTTTTCTGCGTCTATTGAGATGATCAAGTGGTTTTTGTCTTTGCTTCTGTTAATGTGGTTTATTACGTTTATTGATTTTCGTATGTTGAACCACCCCTGCATCCCTGGGATGAAGCCTACCTGGTCGTGGTGGATAATCTTTTTGATGTGTTGCTGAATTCGGTTTGCCATTATTTTGTTGAGGATTTTTGCATCAATGTTCATTAAGGAGATTGGCCTATAGTTCTCCTTTTTGGAGGTGTCTTTGCCTGGTTTTGGGATAAGTGTAATAGTGGCTTCATAAAATGTGTTTGGCAGTTTTCCTTCCCTTTCTATTTCATGGAACAGTTTAAGGAGGGTTGGTATCAGTTCTTCTTTAAAGGTCTGATAGAATTCAGCAGAGAATCCATCAGGTCCTGGACTTTTCTTTTTGGGGAGACTCTTGATTGCTGCTTCAATTTCATTTTGTGTTATAGGTCTATTCAGGTGATTAATTTCCTCTTGGTTCAGTTTTGGATGATCATATGTATCTAGAAATCTGTCCATTTCTTTTAGATTTTCAAATTTATTTGAATATAGGTTCTCAAAGTAGTCTCTGATGATTTCCTGGATTTCCATGGTGTTTGTTGTTATCTCCCCTTTTGCATTCCTGATTCTACTAATTTGGGTTTTTTCTCTCCTCATTTTAGTCAGGTTTGCCAGGGGTCTATCGATCTTGTTTATTTTTTCAAAGAACCAACTTTTTGTTTCATTAATTCTTTGTATGGTTTTTTTGGTTTCTATTTCGTTGATTTCAGCTCTTATTTTTATTATTTCTCTCCTTCTATTTGTTTTGGGATTTGCTTGTTCTTGTTTTTCTAGGAGTTTGAGATGTATCATTAGGTCATTGATTTGGGATCTTTCAATCTTTTTAATATATGCACTCATGGCTATAAACTTTCCTCTCAAGACTGCCTTAGCTGTGTCCCATAGGTTCCGGTAGGTTGTGTTTTCATTTTCATTGACTTCTAGGAACTTTTTAATTTCCTCTTTTATTGCATCGATGATCCATTCTTCATTAAGTAATGAGTTATTTAGTTTCCAGCTGTTTGCATGTTTTTTGTCTTTACTTTTGTTGTTGAGTTCTACTTTTACTGCATTGTGGTCAGATAGTATGCACGGTATTATTTCTATTTTCTTATATTTGCTGAGGCTTGCTTTGTGCCCTAGGATATGATCTATTTTGGAGAAGGTTCCATGGGCTGCTGAGAAGAATGTATATTGTGTAGAGGTTGGATGAAATGTTCTATAGACATCTACTAGGTCCACTTGATCTATTGCATATTTTAGATCTTGGATTTCTTTATTGAGTTTTTGTTTGGATGACCTATCTATTGATGATAATGGAGTGTTAAAGTCTCCCACAACCACTGTGTTGGCGTTTATATATGCTTTTAGGTCTTTTAGGGTATGTTTGATGAAATTGGGTGCGTTGACATTGGGTGTGTACAGATTGATGATTATTATTTCCTTTTGGTCTATTTCCCCTTTTATTAGTATGGAATGTCCTTCTTTGTCTCGTTTGATCAATGTAGGTTTGAAGTCTACTTTGTCAGAGATAAGTATTGCTACTCCTGCTTGTTTTCGGGGGCCATTGGCTTGGTAAATCTTCTTCCAGCCTTTCATCCTAAGCATATGCTTATTTCTGTCGGTGAGATGAGTCTCCTGTAAGCAACAAATTGTTGGATCTTCTTTTTTAATCCATTTTGTCAAACGGTGTCTTTTGATGGGTGAATTAAGTCCATTGACATTAAGTGTTAGTACTGATAGGTATGTGGTGATTCCTGCCATTTAGTTATCTTAGTTGTTTGAAGGTTTGATTGTGTGTACCTAACTTGATGTTACTCTCTACTGTCTTGCTTTTTCTTATCCTGTGGTTTGGTGCTGCCTGCCTTTTCATGGTTAAGTTGGGTGTCACTTTCTGTGTGCAGGATCCCTTGCAGAATCTTTTGTAATGGTGGCTTTGTGGTCACATATTGTTTTAGTTTCTGCTTATCATGGAAGACTTTTATTGCTCCATCTATTTTGAATGATAGCTTTGCTGGGTAGAGTATCCTGGGGTTGAAGTTATTTTCATTCAGTGCCCGGAAGATCTCACCCCACGCTCTTCTTGCTTTTAATGTTTCTGTTGAGAAGTCTGCTGTGATTTTGATGGGTTTACCTTTGTATGTTACTTGTTTTTTCTCTCTTGCAGCCTTCAATATTCTTTCCTTAGTTTCTGAACTTGTTGTTTTAATGATGATATGTCGTGGAGTAGTTCTATTTTGATCTGGTCTGTTTGGTGTCCTGGAGGCCTCTTGCATTTGTATGGGAATATCTTTCTCTAGATTTGGGAAATTTTCCGTTATTATTTTGTTGAATATATTACGCATTCCCTTCGCTTGCACCTCTTCTCCTTCTTCGATGCCCATGATTCTCAAGTTTGGTCTTTTGATGGAGTCGGTGAGTTCTTGCATTTTCTTTTCACAGGTCTTGAGTTGTTTAATTAATAGTTCTTCGGTTTTTCCTTTAATTACCATTTCATCTTCAAGTTCTGAGATTCTGTCTTCTGTTTGTTCTATTCTGCTGGATCGGCTTTCCGTTTTGTTTTGCAGTTCTGTTTCGTTCTTTTTTCTGAGGTTTTCCATATCCTGGCTGTTTTCTTCTTTATTGTTGTCTATTTTTGTCCTGAGTTCATTTATCCATTTATTCATTGTGTTCTCTCTTTCACTTTGGTGTTTATACAGTGCTTCTATGGTTTCCTTTATTTCTTCTTTTGCTTTTTCAAATTCTCTATTTTTATTGTCTTGGAATTTCTTGAGTGTCTCCTGTACATTTTGGTTGACCCTATCCAGTATCATCTCTATAAAATTCTCATTGAGTACTTGTAGTATGTCTTCTTTTAAATTATTCTTGTAGGCTTCATTGGGTCCTTTGGCATAGTTTATCTTCATTTTGTTGGAGTCTGGCTCTGAGTTTCTGTTCTCTTCATTCCCCTCTGGTTCCTGTACTAATTTTTTGCTGTGGGGAAACTGGTTTCCTTGTTTTTTCTGTCTTCCTGTCATTGTCCTTGGTGTTGTTACTGTCCCTGTACTGTGTGTAATTAAGTATTTTCTAGCTTGTAATAATAACAATGGTAATATTGAGAACGGAAGAGTGAGCTGAGATGGAAAGCAAGAAGTTAAAGAAAAGGGGAAAACAAATATACAGACAAGAGGGAGAAAGCAGAACAAGGTATCAGACAAGAGAGTTTCAAAGGTATAAACAGGGAGTGTTAGTGTACTAATCGACAGTAAGCTGAACAGACAATAGAGAGACAGAGAGAGGATTGAAAATCAAAGATAAAAAAAATAAAAAATAAGTATATGAAAGTAATATCTATTTATAAAAATGAATTAAAATAAAATGGAAGATAGGAAATTTAAAAAAAAAAAAAAAACCAAAAAACTTCCAAGTTTATATGCAATGCAATTTCAGTCTTAATAATTTGGATGTCCGTCTTAATCTCCAGTCCTGGAGTTGGTGCCTCAGATGTTGTTCTGTAGTTGTCTCATCAAAGGGGATGCATAAAGTAGAACAAAACTACACTCACACACACACAGAAGAAAAAATAAAAAAAAAGCCCCACCAAGTGTCCCCAGTTCAAATGCAATAGTTTCAGTAAGTTTTTCGGCTTGCAGGTGTAATTCGGTTGTTCTCTCATCAAAGGTAGGGAGAAAAAGAAAAAAACGCGTCTGGAGGCAGTTCTGAGAGTGGTATCTGCAACTGTGGCTTGCCTGCCTGCTGCTCTCAGCCTGTAGCTGGAGGCGTTATTTATGCAGATCTCTGGGGTGAGCTAGCGCTCACCTGGTCCCACAGGCTTTGTTTGCTCAGAGTTCTCCTGTGCGGGAGAGGGGGGCCTCTGCTACAGGCTTTTCCCTTTCCAAGCACTGGGAAAGGCGACACTGCCCCGCGTTGTCAGGCCTGCGTGTTTATTTACAGTTCACGTGGGAAGTGGGTCTTCCCTCCTCTCACAAGCGTCCCTGCTCCTGGTTGCTGGCGCGCCCCACTCCCGCCAGAGCCTCTCCGGCCCGCCCGGCTCGTTTATTTACAGTCCCGGGAAGGCTTCCCTTCCCCCAATCTTCAGCGCTCAGGGCGCCCCACCCTCTTTCCAGCGTGTCTTAACTGTTCTTAATGCTTAGTACTCAGTTTCTCTTTTTTCCCGGGTGGAGGTCAGTCTGTCCAGGGGGCTATGCTGCTCTGGCCCAGGCTTGTCTGTGGGGGAACCGCGGTACCGCGAAGCTCACCTGGTCCGCGTCTTCCCAAGCCGTATGGGCGCCGGAGACTGGCGGCCCCGGGGGGGCCTCCACGGTTCTCCGTTTAACGTGAAGTGGAGATTCTCTGCGCCGGCTGGAGATGTGGAGGAGTCAAAGTTATGCCTTTTCTCGGTGATTATGCCTGCAAAGTGTGTCTCCAGCGTCTCTCCAAGATTTCACTATAGGAGGCTCGCTTTCTGCTTCCTACCTCTAGCCGCCATCTTGGAATCTCCTCCTGTTGTACTGTTTACTACCCCTACCGCCCTCAAGGTTGATGGCATCGGACCTTGGATCCACCACTCCCACGTGCGTCGAGCCAATCATCAAAAACAAGAAGGGGTCAAGGAGTGGACTGTACGGCGGCACCCAGACAACCCATTAAAGCTAAAGCTTTTGTGGCCCCGGGAACATGCAGAGCCTTCAGGAGCAGCCACGGATGGGGTGGCTGATCGCTCTGATCTTGCTCAATGCCCAGAGCGGGAGCCTCGCAGAAACCAACCCTCACCAGCCCTATAAGCAAACCTGGATACTCACCGATGGGGAGACTCATACCACCCTCAACGAGACTACTCGCACTGCCCCCATAGGAACTTGGTGGCCGGAGCTTCAGTTCTGCTTCAGGGACATCAATCCTGCCTACAAGTCTACTGCCCCGGAGTCAGCCCGACGTTATGGGTTTTATGCCTGCCCCGGCCACAAAAAGAACCAGGAATGTGGGGGGATACAATACTCCTTCTGTAGGTCATGGGCATGTGTCACATCCAATGATAGTGAATGGAAATGGGGGATATCAAAATCAGACCTAGTCAAATTTGCCTTTGTAAATGGGATATTAAGGGGGCACAGAATTCCAATACCCACCCATAAATGCCAGCCCACGGATCTAGATAGAATCAAGGTCACTTTCACTGAAACTGGCAAGAAGGACACCCCTGGGTGGATACAAGGTAAGGTATGGGGACTTGTATTTTATAAATATGGTGGACATGCTGGCTCGACCATAGTGGTCAGATTAAAAATTGAGCCCATAGGGCCACCGTCCACAGCAGTAGGCCCCAATAAGGTACTTAGGCCGCCCAATGTAAAGCCATCTCCCCAACCTTCCACAACTCACCACCTTCCCTCAACCATAGCTCGGGCTAATGTTACAACTCCAAGACCATCAGAAACCAGCCCTCCCCTGGTGAGGCCCAGTCTCATGACCGCATCTAAAGACCCCCTCTGGGAGCTAGTGGTTGCTGCCTTCCTGACGTTAAACCACACCAACCCTAACATGACCAACTCCTGTTGGTTATGTTATGATGTGAGGCCCCCATTCTATGAGGCAATAGGGCTAAACACCACTCACGATACCTCATCTGAGGAAAACCCTACTCAATGTTCCTGGGGAGACCGTAAGAGAGGTCTGACCATACAGCAGGTAAACGGCCAAGGAACCTGCTTAGGAAAAGTGCCAAAGAACAGACGGGACTTATGTACTGTTATTAACGCCAGTTCTACCTGGGGAAATGCTATTAAATGGGTAATTCCAAAGGACAATGGGTGGTGGCTATGCTCGCGGTCCGGACTCACCCCATGCCTATCAACTAAGGTGTTTAACAGCTCTAAAGAATTCTGTGTTATAGTGGTTGTGCTGCCCCGCATCCTCTATCATTCGGAGGAAAGTCTATATTCATACTGGAATATAGGAACAGGTGAGAGAAAGAAGAGAGAGCCTATTTCTACACTAACCATTGCTACCCTACTTAGCCTAGGGGTGGCTGGGGCAGGGACCGGCATAGCCTCCCTGGCTACTCAACATAAAGGGATGTCTTCGCTGCGCGCAGCCATAGACGAAGATATAGAGAGAATAGAAACCTCCATTAGCCACCTAGAAAAATCCCTCACTTCTCTGTCTGAGGTAGTACTTCAAAACCGACGAGGTCTGGACTTGTTGTTCCTCCAAAAAGGGGGACTATGCGTTGCTCTAGGGGAAGAATGTTGTTTTTACGCTGACCATACCGGAGTTGTTCGTGACTCCATGTCTAAACTCCGAAAGAGCCTGGAACAAAGAAAACGAGAAAAAGAGGCAGGGGAAAGCTGGTTCGAGTCTTGGTTTAACCAGTCCCCATGGTTGGCTACCCTTTTATCTGCACTGGCAGGGCCAATAATAATCATCCTACTGCTTGTTACCATAGGACCCTGGATTCTAAACCGACTTATGACTTTTGTCAAAAGTCGAATTAATACTATCCAACTTCTGGTCCTCCGCCAACAATATCAGGCTCTTCATCCTCTTGAGGATGATTCCTCAATTTAGGCCATAAGAAAGGGGGGAATGAAAGGAATAGGAGGTCTCAGCGGGCCCCAACCCCCTTGTTGGAGAAACCAGTACCAAACATCCCATGTAGATAAGATAAGCAATGCGGCAGGGCTCAGTTAGGGCATATAGAATGTGAGGAATGCAAGATGTGAGATACGAGCAAGATGTGAGGTACGAGCAAGATGTGAAGTACGTGCAGGATGTGCTCTCCCTGCTTGTCTAATGTTGATAACAAAAATATGCACGCCACTGCAGTCTATATAAGATTTCCCCCTAAGAGGCTCAGGGTCTTGCTTTCCTAACCGGTCCTGCGTGTCCGTGTGGGAGCTCGACCCTGGCTAGCCAGTCCAATAAACTCTGCTTTGTTGATTGCATTCACGCCTGGCTCTCTGTCTCTCGGGGGAATAGGATTCCGGGTCCTAACATTTGGAGGTCCCACCGAGATTTCATTTTCTCGAGAGACAGAACCTGCCTGCGAGAAAGCAGGGGCGATCCCAAGTCCTAGGCGTTGGGATGGGATCCCAGACCCTCATTTGGAGGAACTTGAGTGTTCCATTTGGGCCGCGTCGGGGATTCGGCCAATCCCCAGGGAGATTCATTCTGGGAATCTTGCAAGGAGGACCACAGGGTCCTATTGGGAGAGGCTTTCCTCTCATTTGGGCTCGAGCATTTTAGGAACCCTGGCGCCAGGTGAAGAACTAATTGAGCTAGTCGACCGACCACCCGTCAAGTGGACGCCTTTCGGCCTGATATCCCAGTTCGACGGTGAGGAGGTTGAATGGGGTGCGCACCAGTGTGAGAGAAGGACCGGTCCGAGCGAGTGCTGGAGAGTGTTGTGTGTGTGTGGAATTATTGTTGCCTTTACCCTTTTTGTTCTATCTCTCTTGGTGTTTGAGTCTCCTTCCACAATGGGACAGGGACAAACAACCCCAAAGTCTCTGATCCTTTCTCACTTTCCAGAAGTTAAAGAAAGGGCCTTAAATGCGGGTCTGGTCATCAAGAAAGGTAAGTTCGACACCTTTTGTTCTGCAGAGTGGCCCACCTTTGGAGTCGGGTGGCCCATTCAAGGTTCCCTCTCCCTAGACCTGATCACTAAGGTTAAAGCAGTCAATTTTCAGCCAGACAATCGAGGCCATCCAGACCAAGTTCCTTACATTTTGGTTTGGGAGGATCTGGTGAGGAACCCTCCCCCTTGGTTAACAGTTTTTCTGACCCACCCCTCCAGTTCGGCCCCCGGGGATAAAACCCCAGTCACGCCCGCCTTGGTCATAAAGGAGGAGGAAAAACTTCCTCTTCCCACCTTGACCGGTCCTCAAATTAGGGCATCTCCTTCACCATCTCCGGTCTTACCAGAGAGTTCCCCCCTTTACCCATCCCTCGCAGGGGCAGAGGAAGATCGGCCGCCTCCATACGTGACTCCCCCTGGCCAAGCCAGTGCCCCGGAGGAGGAAATTTCCTCATCCTCCTCAACAGGACTGGCAGCAGGAGGAGGAATGGGTCGAAGACTTCGCCCCCGAGGGATCCGGGAAAGGGAGGGGGAAGACGGGCCCCCCTCATCAACACAGGGGGAGGAAACTGTCCCTACACTTCCAGTCCGGATGGTGGGCCAAGGGGGACCGGGAGGAGGGCAACAGTTTCAGTACTGGCCCTTCTCCTCCAGTGATCTATATAACTGGAGGACGCAGAACCCGCCCTTTTCTGAAGACCCCAAGTGTCTCATAGATCTCCTGGAGTCCATCATGCATACACACCGCCCCACTTGGGATGACTGTCATCAGCTGCTCAATACTCTTTTTACGACGGAGGAACGAGAGCGCATCCTCAACGAAGCGAGGAAGAACGTCTTGGGGGATAATGGGAGACCCACAACTCTCCAACCGGCCATAGACGAGGCTTTTCCCATACGCTGCCCTGATTGGGATTTCGGGACCGCAGAAGGTAGGGAGCGTCTTCGGATCTACCGCCAGACTCTTATGGCCGGTCTCCGAGCGGCCGCTAGAAGGCCCACCAATTTTGCAAAAGTAAAAGCAGTCATTCAAGGGGAAAACGAAAGCCCAGCCGGTTTCTTAGAGCGCCTCCATGAGGCATACCGTCAGTACACCCCGATTGACCCTGAGGCGGACCTCCACCGGTCTGCTCTGGTACTCTCATTCATTAATCAGGCAGCCCCAGACATTAGGAGAAAACTCAATAAACAGGAAAAATTAGGGGAGATGACTATAAGGGAAATGCTACAGGTAGCAGAAAAGGTCTTTACCGCTAGGGAAACTCCAGAAGAAAGGGAGGAAAGACAGAGAAAGGAAGACAGGGAAGCCCAGGAGAAATTGAGAAAGGAGGACCGGGAGTTCCAGGCTAAGGAAAACCGAAAGCAACAGAGAGAAATGGCTCGTATTTTCCTCGCGGGTGTCCGGGACCAACCCAGAGGAGGGGGCCACGCCAGGACCCCGGATAAGGAACACTGTTTTTACTGTAAGGAAACGGGGCATTGGAAGAGAGAATGTCCTAAGTTAAAGGGAAGAAGAGGGTTTGGAAGGAGACCGGGGGAAAACAGGGAAAGGGAACGAGCAGTAGAGCAGGCCAGAGTCCTTCTAGCCGGAGAAGAGGACTGAAGGAGACGGGGCTCAGACCCCCTCCCCGAGTCCTGGGTAACAATGCATGTGGAAGGGAAGCCGATGGGGTTCATGGTGGATACCGGCGCCCAATATTCGGTTTTAAACAAGGCACATGGACCTTTGAACAAGGCACGAACAAGTGTTGTTCAGGGGGCCACCGGTACGCAGTTATGTACACGGACTACCAAAAGAAAGGTGAACTTAGGAAAACACCAGGTCACACACTCCTTCTTGGTCGTCCCTGAGAGCCCCGCTCCCCTGCTCGGACGGGACCTACTCACCAAAATAGGGGCCCATATCCATTTTGAACCAGATGGAATAATTGTGACTGATCGAGAAGGGAGCCCGATTCATGTCTTGTCCCTATCATTGGCTGACGAGCATCGTCTGTTTGAGAGTCAACAGGAACCAGGAGGGGACATGACTCATTGGGTAAAAAGATTTCCCACGGCCTGGGCGGAGACTGCGGGAACCGGCCTCGCCAAACACCTCCCGCCCGTAGTTATACAATTGAAGGCTTCTGCTCTCCCCATTCGGGTGAAACAGTATCCTATGCCTGAGGAGGCCCGAAGAGGCATAGCCCCTCATATCCACAGGCTAATAAAGGAAGGAGTACTGCGACCTTGTCAGTCTGCCTGGAATACTCCTCTGCTCCCCGTCCGAAAGCCGGGAAGCGGGGACTATAGGCCTGTGCAAGACCTACGAAAGGTAAACGAGCGGACGGAGGACATTCATCCCACCGTTCCGAATCCCTATACCTTGCTCAGCCACCTACCCCCCTCGCAAGTATGGTATACAACCCTTGATTTGAAAGATGCTTTCTTCAGCATTCCATTGTCAGAAATTAGTCAGCCGCTATTTGCTTTCGAATGGCAAGAAGATGGGGGCCAATCCGGACAGCTCACTTGGACCAGACTGCCGCAAGGATTTAAAAACTCTCCCACCCTGTTTAATGAGGCCCTGAGCCAGGACCTGGAACCTTTTCGTCGGAGCCACCCACGAGTCACTCTATTACAGTATGTTGATGACTTACTGTTAGCGGCAGAAACCCGAGAGGAGTGCATCAAGGCTACTGAACACCTGCTAACGGAATTAGGTGAGCTGGGGTATCGGGCAAGTGCCAAGAAAACTCACATCTGTAAAAGGTCAGTGACATATTTGGGTTATCGGATTGCAGATGGGGCAAGGTGGCTGACTGATGCCATGAAACAGACTATTCTGGCTATCCCATCCCCGACATCCACTAGGGGGGTGAGAGAATTCCTGGGCTCCGCGGGGTTCTGTAGACTCTGGATTCCAGGATTTGCGGAAATAGCCAGACCCCTATATGAGGCCACCAAAGAAGCTCCAGATTGGAGTTGGGGAGAGAGAGAACAACAGGCCTTTGATCAGCTAAAAGACGCTCTTTTGCAGGCCCCTGCCTTAGCCTTGCCAGATCCTACAAGACCATTCACTCTGTTTGTAGATGAGAAAAAGGGCGTAGCCAAAGGAGTCTTGACCCAACAGCTAGGTCCCTGGAAGAGACCAGTGGCATACTTTTCCAAGAAATTAGACGCAGTAGCGGCAGGATGGCCCCCCTGCCTCCGCATCATAGCGGCCATTGCCGTGCTGGTGAGAGAAGCCGATAAACTAACCTTTGGACAGGCCCTCTGGGTAACGGCCCCTCACCCGGTGGAGGGAATCCTTAAACAACCCCCTGGGAAATGGATGACGAATGCCAGGCTCACCCATTACCAGGGGCTCTTGTTGGATTCCCCTCGGATCACATTCACAGATCCCGTAATCCTGAACCCTGCCACCTTGTTGCCTAACCCGGAACTGCAGACACCTGTCCATAACTGCAAAGAATTCCTCTCCGAAGTTACACAGGTACGGGCTGACCTAAAGGATACCCCCCTGTCCGGCTGCAAATTAAACTGGTACACGGATGGAAGCAGTTTTTTCCAAGATGGAGCCCGAAGGGCAGGGGCAGCTGTAGTCGACCAAGAAGGAAATACGGTATGGAGCAGCGCCCTCCCACCCGGAACATCAGCCCAAAAAGCGGAATTAATTGCCTTGGCAGAGGCCCTGGAGAGGGCAAAAGGAAAGCGAGTCAATATCTACACCGATAGCCGCTATGCTTTCGGTACCATCCATGTCCACGGGGCCATCTATCGCGAAAGAGGATTCCGCACAGCAGAAGGAAAACATCTAAAGAACCTAGCCGAAGTCCAGCGTCTATTAATGGCAGTGGAAAAACCGAAGGCAGTGGCAGTGATGTATGTCCCAGGCCACCAGTCTGCCAAGACGCCGGAAGCTGTCGGTAACAACAGAGCAGATCAAGAAGCAAAGAGAGTAGCAATGGTGAGTCCTCCCATGGAGACAGGGCAACCTTCCACGGTTGCGGCGATAGACGTGCCGGTCCCAGAGCTCCCTCCGCTACCCCCCCGACCAGAATACTCCACAGAGGATTTCACTTGGATGAGAGCCCACTCCCCCTTTAGAGAAGGGGAAGACGGATGGAAAAGCGACTTGGAGGGCAAGTTAGCTCTGCCTGAAAAACTCGGACGATTCCTGTTGGCTAACTTACATAAGTCCACCCATTTGGGGCGGAGAAAATTACTAGACTTGTTGACATCTGCGCAGCTCCGATTTCCGAACCAGACCATAGCAGTCCGCCAAATTGTGGAAGATTGTGCCAGCTGCACAATCATGAAACCAGGACGAAGGGAGGGGCACCATACAGGTACTCGGGAACGGGGGAGGGCTCCGGGAAGAAGTTGGGAAGTGGATTTTACTGAGGTAAAACCGGGAAAGTTTGGGTACAAATATTTGCTGATATTCATAGATACCTTTTCAGGCTGGGTGGAGGCTTTTCCTACAAAGAAGGAGACGAGTCAGGTAGTGGCAAAGGCTTTGCTAGAGGAAATCATACCCAGATATGGGGTGCCCGAGGCAATTGGGTCAGATAACGGTCCGGCTTTTGTTAGTAAGGTCCTGCAGGGACTAGCCCAGACTATGGGGGCCAATTGGAAGCTACATTGTGAATATAACCCCCAGAGCTCAGGGCAAGTAGAAAGGATGAATAGGACACTAAAGGAGACTTTAGCCAAATTGGCCCTGGAGACTGGCGGTGATTGGGTGACGCTCCTTCCCTTGGCCATCTTCCGAGTCCGGAACTCCCCCTATGTCCATGGGCTAACTCCCTTTGAGATCCTGTATGGGGCTCCACCCCCCATCATTCAGAGGACCTTAAGCCCAGAACTAGGTGATCTGGCCCCAAATTACCTGACCATGTTGCAGGCTTTAGCTAAAGTGCAACAACGGATTTGGCCCTTAATTCAAGCATACCACGCTGTTAAGAGGGACCTGGCTCCGGAACATGGCATAGTCCCGGGTGACATGGTATGGGTTAAAAGGCATCAGTCCAAAACCCTAGAGCCTAGATGGAAAGGACCTTATGTTGTACTGTTTACTACCCCTACCGCCCTCAAGGTTGATGGCATCGGACCTTGGATCCACCACTCCCACGTGCGTCGAGCCAATCATCAAAAACAAGAAGGGGTCAAGGAGTGGACTGTACGGCGGCACCCAGACAACCCATTAAAGCTAAAGCTTTTGTGGCCCCGGGAACATGCAGAGCCTTCAGGAGCAGCCACGGATGGGGTGGCTGATCGCTCTGATCTTGCTCAATGCCCAGAGCGGGAGCCTCGCAGAAACCAACCCTCACCAGCCCTATAAGCAAACCTGGATACTCACCGATGGGGAGACTCATACCACCCTCAACGAGCCTACTCGCACTGCCCCCATAGGAACTTGGTGGCCGGAGCTTCAGTTCTGCTTCAGGGACATCAATCCTGCCTACAAGTCTACTGCCCCGGAGTCAGCCCGACGTTATGGGTTTTATGCCTGCCCCGGCCACAAAAAGAACCAGGAATGTGGGGGGATACAATACTCCTTCTGTAGGTCATGGGCATGTGTCACATCCAATGATAGTGAATGGAAATGGGGGATATCAAAATCAGACCTAGTCAAATTTGCCTTTGTAAATGGGATATTAAGGGGGCACAGAATTCCAATACCCACCCATAAATGCCAGCCCACGGATCTAGATAGAATCAAGGTCACTTTCACTGAAACTGGCAAGAAGGACACCCCTGGGTGGATACAAGGTAAGGTATGGGGACTTGTATTTTATAAATATGGTGGACATGCTGGCTCGACCATAGTGGTCAGATTAAAAATTGAGCCCATAGGGCCACCGTCCACAGCAGTAGGCCCCAATAAGGTACTTAGGCCGCCCAATGTAAAGCCATCTCCCCAACCTTCCACAACTCACCACCTTCCCTCAACCATAGCTCGGGCTAATGTTACAACTCCAAGACCATCAGAAACCAGCCCTCCCCTGGTGAGGCCCAGTCTCATGACCGCATCTAAAGACCCCCTCTGGGAGCTAGTGGTTGCTGCCTTCCTGACGTTAAACCACACCAACCCTAACATGACCAACTCCTGTTGGTTATGTTATGATGTGAGGCCCCCATTCTATGAGGCAATAGGGCTAAACACCACTCACGATACCTCATCTGAGGAAAACCCTACTCAATGTTCCTGGGGAGACCGTAAGAGAGGTCTGACCATACAGCAGGTAAACAGCCAAGGAACCTGCTTAGGAAAAGTGCCAAAGAACAGACGGGACTTATGTACTGTTATTAACGCCAGTTCTACCTGGGGAAATGCTATTAAATGGGTAATTCCAAAGGACAATGGGTGGTGGCTATGCTCGCGGTCCGGACTCACCCCATGCCTATCAACTAAGGTGTTTAACAGCTCTAAAGAATTCTGTGTTATAGTGGTTGTGCTGCCCCGCATCCTCTATCATTCGGAGGAAAGTCTATATTCATACTGGAATATAGGAACAGGTGAGAGAAAGAAGAGAGAGCCTATTTCTACACTAACCATTGCTACCCTACTTAGCCTAGGGGTGGCTGGGGCAGGGACCGGCATAGCCTCCCTGGCTACTCAACATAAAGGGATGTCTTCGCTGCGCGCAGCCATAGACGAAGATATAGAGAGAATAGAAACCTCCATTAGCCACCTAGAAAAATCCCTCACTTCTCTGTCTGAGGTAGTACTTCAAAACCGACGAGGTCTGGACTTGTTGTTCCTCCAAAAAGGGGGACTATGCGTTGCTCTAGGGGAAGAATGTTGTTTTTACGCTGACCATACCGGAGTTGTTCGTGACTCCATGTCTAAACTCCGAAAGAGCCTGGAACAAAGAAAACGAGAAAAAGAGGCAGGGGAAAGCTGGTTCGAGTCTTGGTTTAACCAGTCCCCATGGTTGGCTACCCTTTTATCTGCACTGGCAGGGCCAATAATAATCATCCTACTGCTTGTTACCATAGGACCCTGGATTCTAAACCGACTTATGACTTTTGTCAAAAGTCGAATTAATACTATCCAACTTCTGGTCCTCCGCCAACAATATCAGGCTCTTCATCCTCTTGAGGATGATTCCTCAATTTAGGCCATAAGAAAGGGGGGAATGAAAGGAATAGGAGGTCTCAGCGGGCCCCAACCCCCTTGTTGGAGAAACCAGTACCAAACATCCCATGTAGATAAGATAAGCAATGCGGCAGGGCTCAGTTAGGGCATATAGAATGTGAGGAATGCAAGATGTGAGATACGAGCAAGATGTGAGGTACGAGCAAGATGTGAAGTACGTGCAGGATGTGCTCTCCCTGCTTGTCTAATGTTGATAACAAAAATATGCACGCCACTGCAGTCTATATAAGATTTCCCCCTAAGAGGCTCAGGGTCTTGCTTTCCTAACCGGTCCTGCGTGTCCGTGTGGGAGCTCGACCCTGGCTAGCCAGTCCAATAAACTCTGCTTTGTTGATTGCATTCACGCCTGGCTCTCTGTCTCTCGGGGGAATAGGATTCCGGGTCCTAACATTTGGAGGTCCCACCGAGATTTCATTTTCTCGAGAGACAGAACCTGCCTGCGAGAAAGCAGGGGCGATCCCAAGTCCTAGGCGTTGGGATGGGATCCCAGACCCTCATTTGGAGGAACTTGAGTGTTCCATTTGGGCCGCGTCGGGGATTCGGCCAATCCCCAGGGAGATTCATTCTGGGAATCTTGCAAGGAGGACCACAGGGTCCTATTGGGAGAGGCTTTCCTCTCATTTGGGCTCGAGCATTTTAGGAACCCTGGCACCAGGTGAAGAACTAATTGAGCTAGTCGACCGACCACCCGTCAAGTGGACGCCTTTCGGCCTGATATCCCAGTTCGACGGTGAGGAGGTTGAATGGGGTGCGCACCAGTGTGAGAGAAGGACCGGTCCGAGCGAGTGCTGGAGAGTGTTGTGTGTGTGTGGAATTATTGTTGCCTTTACCCTTTTTGTTCTATCTCTCTTGGTGTTTGAGTCTCCTTCCACAATGGGACAGGGACAAACAACCCCAAAGTCTCTGATCCTTTCTCACTTTCCAGAAGTTAAAGAAAGGGCCTTAAATGCGGGTCTGGTCATCAAGAAAGGTAAGTTCGACACCTTTTGTTCTGCAGAGTGGCCCACCTTTGGAGTCGGGTGGCCCATTCAAGGTTCCCTCTCCCTAGACCTGATCACTAAGGTTAAAGCAGTCAATTTTCAGCCAGACAATCGAGGCCATCCAGACCAAGTTCCTTACATTTTGGTTTGGGAGGATCTGGTGAGGAACCCTCCCCCTTGGTTAACAGTTTTTCTGACCCACCCCTCCAGTTCGGCCCCCGGGGATAAAACCCCAGTCACGCCCGCCTTGGTCATAAAGGAGGAGGAAAAACTTCCTCTTCCCACCTTGACCGGTCCTCAAATTAGGGCATCTCCTTCACCATCTCCGGTCTTACCAGAGAGTTCCCCCCTTTACCCATCCCTCGCAGGGGCAGAGGAAGATCGGCCGCCTCCATACGTGACTCCCCCTGGCCAAGCCAGTGCCCCGGAGGAGGAAATTTCCTCATCCTCCTCAACAGGACTGGCAGCAGGAGGAGGAATGGGTCGAAGACTTCGCCCCCGAGGGATCCGGGAAAGGGAGGGGGAAGACGGGCCCCCCTCATCAACACAGGGGGAGGAAACTGTCCCTACACTTCCAGTCCGGATGGTGGGCCAAGGGGGACCGGGAGGAGGGCAACAGTTTCAGTACTGGCCCTTCTCCTCCAGTGATCTATATAACTGGAGGACGCAGAACCCGCCCTTTTCTGAAGACCCCAAGTGTCTCATAGATCTCCTGGAGTCCATCATGCATACACACCGCCCCACTTGGGATGACTGTCATCAGCTGCTCAATACTCTTTTTACGACGGAGGAACGAGAGCGCATCCTCAACGAAGCGAGGAAGAACGTCTTGGGGGATAATGGGAGACCCACAACTCTCCAACCGGCCATAGACGAGGCTTTTCCCCTACGCCGCCCTGATTGGGATTTCGGGACCGCAGAAGGTAGGGAGCGTCTTCGGATCTACCGCCAGACTCTTATGGCCGGTCTCCGAGCGGCCGCTAGAAGGCCCACCAATTTTGCAAAAGTAAAAGCAGTCATTCAAGGGGAAAACGAAAGCCCAGCCGGTTTCTTAGAGCGCCTCCATGAGGCATACCGTCAGTACACCCCGATTGACCCTGAGGCGGACCTCCACCGGTCTGCTCTGGTACTCTCATTCATTAATCAGGCAGCCCCAGACATTAGGAGAAAACTCAATAAACAGGAAAACTTAGGGGAGATGACTATAAGGGAAATGCTACAGGTAGCAGAAAAGGTCTTTACCGCTAGGGAAACTCCAGAAGAAAGGGAGGAAAGACAGAGAAAGGAAGACAGGGAAGCCCAGGAGAAATTGAGAAAGGAGGACCGGGAGTTCCAGGCTAAGGAAAACCGAAAGCAACAGAGAGAAATGGCTCGTATTTTCCTAGCGGGTGTCCGGGACCAACCCAGAGGAGGGGGCCACGCCAGGACCCCGGATAAGGAACACTGTTTTTACTGTAAGGAAACGGGGCATTGGAAGAGAGAATGTCCTAAGTTAAAGGGAAGAAGAGGGTTTGGAAGGAGACCGGGGGAAAACAGGGAAAGGGAACGAGCAGTAGAGCAGGCCAGAGTCCTTCTAGCCGGAGAAGAGGACTGAAGGAGACGGGGCTCAGACCCCCTCCCCGAGTCCTGGGTAACAATGCATGTGGAAGGGAAGCCGATGGGGTTCATGGTGGATACCGGCGCCCAATATTCGGTTTTAAACAAGGCACATGGACCTTTGAACAAGGCACGAACAAGTGTTGTTCAGGGGGCCACCGGTACGCAGTTATGTACACGGACTACCAAAAGAAAGGTGAACTTAGGAAAACACCAGGTCACACACTCCTTCTTGGTCGTCCCTGAGAGCCCCGCTCCCCTGCTCGGACGGGACCTACTCACCAAAATAGGGGCCCATATCCATTTTGAACCAGATGGAATAATTGTGACTGATCGAGAAGGGAGCCCGATTCATGTCTTGTCCCTATCATTGGCTGACGAGCATCGTCTGTTTGAGAGTCAACAGGAACCAGGAGGGGACATGACTCATTGGGTAAAAAGATTTCCCACGGCCTGGGCGGAGACTGCGGGAACCGGCCTCGCCAAACACCTCCCGCCCGTAGTTATACAATTGAAGGCTTCTGCTCTCCCCATTCGGGTGAAACAGTATCCTATGCCTGAGGAGGCCCGAAGAGGCATAGCCCCTCATATCCACAGGCTAATAAAGGAAGGAGTACTGCGACCTTGTCAGTCTGCCTGGAATACTCCTCTGCTCCCCGTCCGAAAGCCGGGAAGCGGGGACTATAGGCCTGTGCAAGACCTACGAAAGGTAAACGAGCGGACGGAGGACATTCATCCCACCGTTCCGAATCCCTATACCTTGCTCAGCCACCTACCCCCCTCGCAAGTATGGTATACAACCCTTGATTTGAAAGATGCTTTCTTCAGCATTCCATTGTCAGAAATTAGTCAGCCGCTATTTGCTTTCGAATGGCAAGAAGATGGGGGCCAATCCGGACAGCTCACTTGGACCAGACTGCCGCAAGGATTTAAAAACTCTCCCACCCTGTTTAATGTGGCCCTGAGCCAGGACCTGGAACCTTTTCGTCGGAGCCACCCACGAGTCACTCTATTACAGTATGTTGATGACTTACTGTTAGCGGCAGAAACCCGAGAGGAGTGCATCAAGGCTACTGAACACCTGCTAACGGAATTAGGTGAGCTGGGGTATCGGGCAAGTGCCAAGAAAACTCACATCTGTAAAAGGTCAGTGACATATTTGGGTTATCGGATTGCAGATGGGGCAAGGTGGCTGACTGATGCCATGAAACAGACTATTCTGGCTATCCCATCCCCGACATCCACTAGGGGGGTAAGAGAATTCCTGGGCTCCGCGGGGTTCTGTAGACTCTGGATTCCAGGATTTGCGGAAATAGCCAGACCCCTATATGAGGCCACCAAAGAAGCTCCAGATTGGAGTTGGGGAGAGAGAGAACAACAGGCTAAAAGACGCTCTTTTGCAGGCCCCTGCCTTAGCCTTGCCAGATCCTACAAGACCATTCACTCTGTTTGTAGATGAGAAAAAGGGCGTAGCCAAAGGAGTCTTGACCCAACAGCTAGGTCCCTGGAAGAGACCAGTGGCATACTTTTCCAAGAAATTAGACGCAGTAGCGGCAGGATGGCCCCCCTGCCTCCGCATCATAGCGGCCATTGCCGTGCTGGTGAGAGAAGCCGATAAACTAACCTTTGGACAGGCCCTCTGGGTAACGGCCCCTCACCCGGTGGAGGGAATCCTTAAACAACCCCCTGGGAAATGGATGACGAATGCCAGGCTCACCCATTACCAGGGGCTCTTGTTGGATTCCCCTCGGATCACATTCACAGATCCCGTAATCCTGAACCCTGCCACCTTGTTGCCTAACCCGGAACTGCAGACACCTGTCCATAACTGCAAAGAATTCCTCTCCGAAGTTACACAGGTACGGGCTGACCTAAAGGATACCCCCCTGTCCGGCTGCAAATTAAACTGGTACACGGATGGAAGCAGTTTTTTCCAAGATGGAGCCCGAAGGGCAGGGGCAGCTGTAGTCGACCAAGAAGGAAATACGGTATGGAGCAGCGCCCTCCCACCCGGAACATCAGCCCAAAAAGCGGAATTAATTGCCTTGGCAGAGGCCCTGGAGAGGGCAAAAGGAAAGCGAGTCAATATCTACACCGATAGCCGCTATGCTTTCGGTACCATCCATGTCCACGGGGCCATCTATCGCGAAAGAGGATTCCGCACAGCAGAAGGAAAACATCTAAAGAACCTAGCCGAAGTCCAGCGTCTATTAATGGCAGTGGAAAAACCGAAGGCAGTGGCAGTGATGTATGTCCCAGGCCACCAGTCTGCCAAGACGCCGGAAGCTGTCGGTAACAACAGAGCAGATCAAGAAGCAAAGAGAGTAGCAATGGTGAGTCCTCCCATGGAGACAGGGCAACCTTCCACGGTTGCGGCGATAGACGTGCCGGTCCCAGAGCTCCCTCCGCTACCCCCCCGACCAGAATACTCCACAGAGGATTTCACTTGGATGAGAGCCCACTCCCCCTTTAGAGAAGGGGAAGACGGATGGAAAAGCGACTTGGAGGGCAAGTTAGTTCTGCCTGAAAAACTCGGACGATTCCTGTTGGCTAACTTACATAAGTCCACCCATTTGGGGCGGAGAAAATTACTAGACTTGTTGACATCTGCGCAGCTCCGATTTCCGAACCAGACCATAGCAGTCCGCCAAATTGTGGAAGATTGTGCCAGCTGCACAATCATGAAACCAGGACGAAGGGAGGGGCACCATACAGGTACTCGGGAACGGGGGAGGGCTCCGGGAAGAAGTTGGGAAGTGGATTTTACTGAGGTAAAACCGGGAAAGTTTGGGTACAAATATTTGCTGGTATTCATAGATACCTTTTCAGGCTGGGTGGAGGCTTTTCCTACAAAGAAGGAGACGAGTCAGGTAGTGGCAAAGGCTTTGCTAGAGGAAATCATACCCAGATATGGGGTGCCCGAGGCAATTGGGTCAGATAATGGTCCGGCTTTTGTTAGTAAGGTCCTGCAGGGACTAGCCCAGACTATGGGGGCCAATTGGAAGCTACATTGTGAATATAACCCCCAGAGCTCAGGGCAAGTAGAAAGGATGAATAGGACACTAAAGGAGACTTTAGCCAAATTGGCCCTGGAGACTGGCGGTGATTGGGTGACGCTCCTTCCCTTGGCCATCTTCCGAGTCCGGAACTCCCCCTATGTCCATGGGCTAACTCCCTTTGAGATCCTGTATGGGGCTCCACCCCCCATCATTCAGAGGACCTTAAGCCCAGAACTAGGTGATCTGGCCCCAAATTACCTGACCATGTTGCAGGCTTTAGCTAAAGTGCAACAACGGATTTGGCCCTTAATTCAAGCATACCACGCTGTTAAGAGGGACCCGGCTCCGGAACATGGCATAGTCCCGGGTGACATGGTATGGGTTAAAAGGCATCAGTCCAAAACCCTAGAGCCTAGATGGAAAGGACCTTATGTTGTACTGTTTACTACCCCTACCGCCCTCAAGGTTGATGGCATCGGACCTTGGATCCACCACTCCCACGTGCGTCGAGCCAATCATCAAAAACAAGAAGGGGTCAAGGAGTGGACTGTACGGCGGCACCCAGACAACCCATTAAAGCTAAAGCTTTTGTGGCCCCGGGAACATGCAGAGCCTTCAGGAGCAGCCACGGATGGGGTGGCTGATCGCTCTGATCTTGCTCAATGCCCAGAGCGGGAGCCTCGCAGAAACCAACCCTCACCAGCCCTATAAGCAAACCTGGATACTCACCGATGGGGAGACTCATACCACCCTCAACGAGACTACTCGCACTGCCCCCATAGGAACTTGGTGGCCGGAGCTTCAGTTCTGCTTCAGAGACATCAATCCTGCCTACAAGTCTACTGCCCCGGAGTCAGCCCGACGTTATGGGTTTTATGCCTGCCCCGGCCACAAAAAGAACCAGGAATGTGGGGGGATACAATACTCCTTCTGTAGGTCATGGGCATGTGTCACATCCAATGATAGTGAATGGAAATGGGGGATATCAAAATCAGACCTAGTCAAATTTGCCTTTGTAAATGGGATATTAAGGGGGCACAGAATTCCAATACCCACCCATAAATGCCAGCCCACGGATCTAGATAGAATCAAGGTCACTTTCACTGAAACTGGCAAGAAGGACACCCCTGGGTGGATACAAGGTAAGGTATGGGGACTTGTATTTTATAAATATGGTGGACATGCTGGCTCGACCATAGTGGTCAGATTAAAAATTGAGCCCATAGGGCCACCGTCCACAGCAGTAGGCCCCAATAAGGTACTTAGGCCGCCCAATGTAAAGCCATCTCCCCAACCTTCCACAACTCACCACCTTCCCTCAACCATAGCTCGGGCTAATGTTACAACTCCAAGACCATCAGAAACCAGCCCTCCCCTGGTGAGGCCCAGTCTCATGACCGCATCTAAAGACCCCCTCTGGGAGCTAGTGGTTGCTGCCTTCCTGACGTTAAACCACACCAACCCTAACATGACCAACTCCTGTTGGTTATGTTATGATGTGAGGCCCCCATTCTATGAGGCAATAGGGCTAAACACCACTCACGATACCTCATCTGAGGAAAACCCTACTCAATGTTCCTGGGGAGACCGTAAGAGAGGTCTGACCATACAGCAGGTAAACGGCCAAGGAACCTGCTTAGGAAAAGTGCCAAAGAACAGACGGGACTTATGTACTGTTATTAACGCCAGTTCTACCTGGGGAAATGCTATTAAATGGGTAATTCCAAAGGACAATGGGTGGTGGCTATGCTCGCGGTCCGGACTCACCCCATGCCTATCAACTAAGGTGTTTAACAGCTCTAAAGAATTCTGTGTTATAGTGGTTGTGCTGCCCCGCATCCTCTATCATTCGGAGGAAAGTCTATATTCATACTGGAATATAGGAACAGGTGAGAGAAAGAAGAGAGAGCCTATTTCTACACTAACCATTGCTACCCTACTTAGCCTAGGGGTGGCTGGGGCAGGGACCGGCATAGCCTCCCTGGCTACTCAACATAAAGGGATGTCTTCGCTGCGCGCAGCCATAGACGAAGATATAGAGAGAATAGAAACCTCCATTAGCCACCTAGAAAAATCCCTCACTTCTCTGTCTGAGGTAGTACTTCAAAACCGACGAGGTCTGGACTTGTTGTTCCTCCAAAAAGGGGGACTATGCGTTGCTCTAGGGGAAGAATGTTGTTTTTACGCTGACCATACCGGAGTTGTTCGTGACTCCATGTCTAAACTCCGAAAGAGCCTGGAACAAAGAAAACGAGAAAAAGAGGCAGGGGAAAGCTGGTTCGAGTCTTGGTTTAACCAGTCCCCATGGTTGGCTACCCTTTTATATGCACTGGCAGGGCCAATAATAATCATCCTACTGCTTGTTACCATAGGACCCTGGATTCTAAACCGACTTATGACTTTTGTCAAAAGTCGAATTAATACTATCCAACTTCTGGTCCTCCGCCAACAATATCAGGCTCTTCATCCTCTTGAGGATGATTCCTCAATTTAGGCCATAAGAAAGGGGGGAATGAAAGGAATAGGAGGTCTCAGCGGGCCCCAACCCCCTTGTTGGAGAAACCAGTACCAAACATCCCATGTAGATAAGATAAGCAATGCGGCAGGGCTCAGTTAGGGCATATAGAATGTGAGGAATGCAAGATGTGAGATACGAGCAAGATGTGAGGTACGAGCAAGATGTGAAGTACGTGCAGGATGTGCTCTCCCTGCTTGTCTAATGTTGATAACAAAAATATGCACGCCACTGCAGTCTATATAAGATTTCCCCCTAAGAGGCTCAGGGTCTTGCTTTCCTAACCGGTCCTGCGTGTCCGTGTGGGAGCTCGACCCTGGCTAGCCAGTCCAATAAACTCTGCTTTGTTGATTGCATTCACGCCTGGCTCTCTGTCTCTAGGGGGAATAGGATTCCGGGTCCTAACATTTGGAGGTCCCACCGAGATTTCATTTTCTCGAGAGACAGAACCTGCCTGCGAGAAAGCAGGGGCGATCCCAAGTCCTAGGCGTTGGGATGGGATCCCAGACCCTCATTTGGAGGAACTTGAGTGTTCCATTTGGGCCGCGTCGGGGATTCGGCCAATCCCCAGGGAGATTCATTCTGGGAATCTTGCAAGGAGGACCACAGGGTCCTATTGGGAGAGGCTTTCCTCTCATTTGGGCTCGAGCATTTTAGGAACCCTGGCGCCAGGTGAAGAACTAATTGAGCTAGTCGACCGACCACCCGTCAAGTGGACGCCTTTCGGCCTGATATCCCAGTTCGACGGTGAGGAGGTTGAATGGGGTGCGCACCAGTGTGAGAGAAGGACCGGTCCGAGCGAGTGCTGGAGAGTGTTGTGTGTGTGTGGAATTATTGTTGCCTTTACCCTTTTTGTTCTATCTCTCTTGGTGTTTGAGTCTCCTTCCACAATGGGACAGGGACAAACAACCCCAAAGTCTCTGATCCTTTCTCACTTTCCAGAAGTTAAAGAAAGGGCCTTAAATGCGGGTCTGGTCATCAAGAAAGGTAAGTTCGACACCTTTTGTTCTGCAGAGTGGCCCACCTTTGGAGTCGGGTGGCCCATTCAAGGTTCCCTCTCCCTAGACCTGATCACTAAGGTTAAAGCAGTCAATTTTCAGCCAGACAATCGAGGCCATCCAGACCAAGTTCCTTACATTTTGGTTTGGGAGGATCTGGTGAGGAACCCTCCCCCTTGGTTAACAGTTTTTCTGACCCACCCCTCCAGTTCGGCCCCCGGGGATAAAACCCCAGTCACGCCCGCCTTGGTCATAAAGGAGGAGGAAAAACTTCCTCTTCCCACCTTGACCGGTCCTCAAATTAGGGCATCTCCTTCACCATCTCCGGTCTTACCAGAGAGTTCCCCCCTTTACCCATCCCTCGCAGGGGCAGAGGAAGATCGGCCGCCTCCATACGTGACTCCCCCTGGCCAAGCCAGTGCCCCGGAGGAGGAAATTTCCTCATCCTCCTCAACAGGACTGGCAGCAGGAGGAGGAATGGGTCGAAGACTTCGCCCCCGAGGGATCCGGGAAAGGGAGGGGGAAGACGGGCCCCCCTCATCAACACAGGGGGAGGAAACTGTCCCTACACTTCCAGTCCGGATGGTGGGCCAAGGGGGACCGGGAGGAGGGCAACAGTTTCAGTACTGGCCCTTCTCCTCCAGTGATCTATATAACTGGAGGACGCAGAACCCGCCCTTTTCTGAAGACCCCAAGTGTCTCATAGATCTCCTGGAGTCCATCATGCATACACACCGCCCCACTTGGGATGACTGTCATCAGCTGCTCAATACTCTTTTTACGACGGAGGAACGAGAGCGCATCCTCAACGAAGCGAGGAAGAACGTCTTGGGGGATAATGGGAGACCCACAACTCTCCAACCGGCCATAGACGAGGCTTTTCCCCTACGCCGCCCTGATTGGGATTTCGGGACCGCAGAAGGTAGGGAGCGTCTTCGGATCTACCGCCAGACTCTTATGGCCGGTCTCCGAGCGGCCGCTAGAAGGCCCACCAATTTTGCAAAAGTAAAAGCAGTCATTCAAGGGGAAAACGAAAGCCCAGCCGGTTTCTTAGAGCGCCTCCATGAGGCATACCGTCAGTACACCCCGATTGACCCTGAGGCGGACCTCCACCGGTCTGCTCTGGTACTCTCATTCATTAATCAGGCAGCCCCAGACATTAGGAGAAAACTCAATAAACAGGAAAACTTAGGGGAGATGACTATAAGGGAAATGCTACAGGTAGCAGAAAAGGTCTTTACCGCTAGGGAAACTCCAGAAGAAAGGGAGGAAAGACAGAGAAAGGAAGACAGGGAAGCCCAGGAGAAATTGAGAAAGGAGGACCGGGAGTTCCAGGCTAAGGAAAACCGAAAGCAACAGAGAGAAATGGCTCGTATTTTCCTAGCGGGTGTCCGGGACCAACCCAGAGGAGGGGGCCACGCCAGGACCCCGGATAAGGAACACTGTTTTTACTGTAAGGAAACGGGGCATTGGAAGAGAGAATGTCCTAAGTTAAAGGGAAGAAGAGGGTTTGGAAGGAGACCGGGGGAAAACAGGGAAAGGGAACGAGCAGTAGAGCAGGCCAGAGTCCTTCTAGCCGGAGAAGAGGACTGAAGGAGACGGGGCTCAGACCCCCTCCCCGAGTCCTGGGTAACAATGCATGTGGAAGGGAAGCCGATGGGGTTCATGGTGGATACCGGCGCCCAATATTCGGTTTTAAACAAGGCACATGGACCTTTGAACAAGGCACGAACAAGTGTTGTTCAGGGGGCCACCGGTACGCAGTTATGTACACGGACTACCAAAAGAAAGGTGAACTTAGGAAAACACCAGGTCACACACTCCTTCTTGGTCGTCCCTGAGAGCCCCGCTCCCCTGCTCGGACGGGACCTACTCACCAAAATAGGGGCCCATATCCATTTTGAACCAGATGGAATAATTGTGACTGATCGAGAAGGGAGCCCGATTCATGTCTTGTCCCTATCATTGGCTGACGAGCATCGTCTGTTTGAGAGTCAACAGGAACCAGGAGGGGACATGACTCATTGGGTAAAAAGATTTCCCACGGCCTGGGCGGAGACTGCGGGAACCGGCCTCGCCAAACACCTCCCGCCCGTAGTTATACAATTGAAGGCTTCTGCTCTCCCCATTCGGGTGAAACAGTATCCTATGCCTGAGGAGGCCCGAAGAGGCATAGCCCCTCATATCCACAGGCTAATAAAGGAAGGAGTACTGCGACCTTGTCAGTCTGCCTGGAATACTCCTCTGCTCCCCGTCCGAAAGCCGGGAAGCGGGGACTATAGGCCTGTGCAAGACCTACGAAAGGTAAACGAGCGGACGGAGGACATTCATCCCACCGTTCCGAATCCCTATACCTTGCTCAGCCACCTACCCCCCTCGCAAGTATGGTATACAACCCTTGATTTGAAAGATGCTTTCTTCAGCATTCCATTGTCAGAAATTAGTCAGCCGCTATTTGCTTTCGAATGGCAAGAAGATGGGGGCCAATCCGGACAGCTCACTTGGACCAGACTGCCGCAAGGATTTAAAAACTCTCCCACCCTGTTTAATGAGGCCCTGAGCCAGGACCTGGAACCTTTTCGTCGGAGCCACCCACGAGTCACTCTATTACAGTATGTTGATGACTTAGAGAGGAGTGCATCAAGGCTACTGAACACCTGCTAACGGAATTAGGTGAGCTGGGGTATCGGGCAAGTGCCAAGAAAACTCACATCTGTAAAAGGTCAGTGACATATTTGGGTTATCGGATTGCAGATGGGGCAAGGTGGCTGACTGATGCCATGAAACAGACTATTCTGGCTATCCCATCCCCGACATCCACTAGGGGGGTGAGAGAATTCCTGGGCTCCGCGGGGTTCTGTAGACTCTGGATTCCAGGATTTGCGGAAATAGCCAGACCCCTATATGAGGCCACCAAAGAAGCTCCAGATTGGAGTTGGGGAGAGAGAGAACAACAGGCCTTTGATCAGCTAAAAGACGCTCTTTTGCAGGCCCCTGCCTTAGCCTTGCCAGATCCTACAAGACCATTCACTCTGTTTGTAGATGAGAAAAAGGGCGTAGCCAAAGGAGTCTTGACCCAACAGCTAGGTCCCTGGAAGAGACCAGTGGCATACTTTTCCAAGAAATTAGACGCAGTAGCGGCAGGATGGCCCCCCTGCCTCCGCATCATAGCGGCCATTGCCGTGCTGGTGAGAGAAGCCGATAAACTAACCTTTGGACAGGCCCTCTGGGTAACGGCCCCTCACCCGGTGGAGGGAATCCTTAAACAACCCCCTGGGAAATGGATGACGAATGCCAGGCTCACCCATTACCAGGGGCTCTTGTTGGATTCCCCTCGGATCACATTCACAGATCCCGTAATCCTGAACCCTGCCACCTTGTTGCCTAACCCGGAACTGCAGACACCTGTCCATAACTGCAAAGAATTCCTCTCCGAAGTTACACAGGTACGGGCTGACCTAAAGGATACCCCCCTGTCCGGCTGCAAATTAAACTGGTACACGGATGGAAGCAGTTTTTTCCAAGATGGAGCCCGAAGGGCAGGGGCAGCTGTAGTCGACCAAGAAGGAAATACGGTATGGAGCAGCGCCCTCCCACCCGGAACATCAGCCCAAAAAGCGGAATTAATTGCCTTGGCAGAGGCCCTGGAGAGGGCAAAAGGAAAGCGAGTCAATATCTACACCGATAGCCGCTATGCTTTCGGTACCATCCATGTCCACGGGGCCATCTATCGCGAAAGAGGATTCCGCACAGCAGAAGGAAAACATCTAAAGAACCTAGCCGAAGTCCAGCGTCTATTAATGGCAGTGGAAAAACCGAAGGCAGTGGCAGTGATGTATGTCCCAGGCCACCAGTCTGCCAAGACGCCGGAAGCTGTCGGTAACAACAGAGCAGATCAAGAAGCAAAGAGAGTAGCAATGGTGAGTCCTCCCATGGAGACAGGGCAACCTTCCACGGTTGCGGCGATAGACGTGCCGGTCCCAGAGCTCCCTCCGCTACCCCCCCGACCAGAATACTCCACAGAGGATTTCACTTGGATGAGAGCCCACTCCCCCTTTAGAGAAGGGGAAGACGGATGGAAAAGCGACTTGGAGGGCAAGTTAGTTCTGCCTGAAAAACTCGGACGATTCCTGTTGGCTAACTTACATAAGTCCACCCATTTGGGGCGGAGAAAATTACTAGACTTGTTGACATCTGCGCAGCTCCGATTTCCGAACCAGACCATAGCAGTCCGCCAAATTGTGGAAGATTGTGCCAGCTGCACAATCATGAAACCAGGACGAAGGGAGGGGCACCATACAGGTACTCGGGAACGGGGGAGGGCTCCGGGAAGAAGTTGGGAAGTGGATTTTACTGAGGTAAAACCGGGAAAGTTTGGGCACAAATATTTGCTGGTATTCATAGATACCTTTTCAGGCTGGGTGGAGGCTTTTCCTACAAAGAAGGAGACGAGTCAGGTAGTGGCAAAGGCTTTGCTAGAGGAAATCATACCCAGATATGGGGTGCCCGAGGCAATTGGGTCAGATAACGGTCCGGCTTTTGTTAGTAAGGTCCTGCAGGGACTAGCCCAGACTATGGGGGCCAATTGGAAGCTACATTGTGAATATAACCCCCAGAGCTCAGGGCAAGTAGAAAGGATGAATAGGACACTAAAGGAGACTTTAGCCAAATTGGCCCTGGAGACTGGCGGTGATTGGGTGACGCTCCTTCCCTTGGCCATCTTCCGAGTCCGGAACTCCCCCTATGTCCATGGGCTAACTCCCTTTGAGATCCTGTATGGGGCTCCACCCCCCATCATTCAGAGGACCTTAAGCCCAGAACTAGCTGATCTGGCCCCAAATTACCTGACCATGTTGCAGGCTTTAGCTAAAGTGCAACAACGGATTTGGCCCTTAATTCAAGCATACCACGCTGTTAAGAGGGACCCGGCTCCGGAACATGGCATAGTCCCGGGTGACATGGTATGGGTTAAAAGGCATCAGTCCAAAACCCTAGAGCCTAGATGGAAAGGACCTTATGTTGTACTGTTTACTACCCCTACCGCCCTCAAGGTTGATGGCATCGGACCTTGGATCCACCACTCCCACGTGCGTCGAGCCAATCATCAAAAACAAGAAGGGGTCAAGGAGTGGACTGTACGGCGGCACCCAGACAACCCATTAAAGCTAAAGCTTTTGTGGCCCCGGGAACATGCAGAGCCTTCAGGAGCAGCCACGGATGGGGTGGCTGATCGCTCTGATCTTGCTCAATGCCCAGAGCGGGAGCCTCGCAGAAACCAACCCTCACCAGCCCTATAAGCAAACCTGGATACTCACCGATGGGGAGACTCATACCACCCTCAACGAGACTACTCGCACTGCCCCCATAGGAACTTGGTGGCCGGAGCTTCAGTTCTGCTTCAGGGACATCAATCCTGCCTACAAGTCTACTGCCCCGGAGTCAGCCCGACGTTATGGGTTTTATGCCTGCCCCGGCCACAAAAAGAACCAGGAATGTGGGGGGATACAATACTCCTTCTGTAGGTCATGGGCATGTGTCACATCCAATGATAGTGAATGGAAATGGGGGATATCAAAATCAGACCTAGTCAAATTTGCCTTTGTAAATGGGATATTAAGGGGGCACAGAATTCCAATACCCACCCATAAATGCCAGCCCACGGATCTAGATAGAATCAAGGTCACTTTCACTGAAACTGGCAAGAAGGACACCCCTGGGTGGATACAAGGTAAGGTATGGGGACTTGTATTTTATAAATATGGTGGACATGCTGGCTCGACCATAGTGGTCAGATTAAAAATTGAGCCCATAGGGCCACCGTCCACAGCAGTAGGCCCCAATAAGGTACTTAGGCCGCCCAATGTAAAGCCATCTCCCCAACCTTCCACAACTCACCACCTTCCCTCAACCATAGCTCGGGCTAATGTTACAACTCCAAGACCATCAGAAACCAGCCCTCCCCTGGTGAGGCCCAGTCTCATGACCGCATCTAAAGACCCCCTCTGGGAGCTAGTGGTTGCTGCCTTCCTGACGTTAAACCACACCAACCCTAACATGACCAACTCCTGTTGGTTATGTTATGATGTGAGGCCCCCATTCTATGAGGCAATAGGGCTAAACACCACTCACGATACCTCATCTGAGGAAAACCCTACTCAATGTTCCTGGGGAGACCGTAAGAGAGGTCTGACCATACAGCAGGTAAACGGCCAAGGAACCTGCTTAGGAAAAGTGCCAAAGAACAGACGGGACTTATGTACTGTTATTAACGCCAGTTCTACCTGGGGAAATGCTATTAAATGGGTAATTCCAAAGGACAATGGGTGGTGGCTATGCTCGCGGTCCGGACTCACCCCATGCCTATCAACTAAGGTGTTTAACAGCTCTAAAGAATTCTGTGTTATAGTGGTTGTGCTGCCCCGCATCCTCTATCATTCGGAGGAAAGTCTATATTCATACTGGAATATAGGAACAGGTGAGAGAAAGAAGAGAGAGCCTATTTCTACACTAACCATTGCTACCCTACTTAGCCTAGGGGTGGCTGGGGCAGGGACCGGCATAGCTTCCCTGGCTACTCAACATAAAGGGATGTCTTCGCTGCGCGCAGCCATAGACGAAGATATAGAGAGAATAGAAACCTCCATTAGCCACCTAGAAAAATCCCTCACTTCTCTGTCTGAGGTAGTACTTCAAAACCGACGAGGTCTGGACTTGTTGTTCCTCCAAAAAGGGGGACTATGCGTTGCTCTAGGGGAAGAATGTTGTTTTTACGCTGACCATACCGGAGTTGTTCGTGACTCCATGTCTAAACTCCGAAAGAGCCTGGAACAAAGAAAACGAGAAAAAGAGGCAGGGGAAAGCTGGTTCGAGTCTTGGTTTAACCAGTCCCCATGGTTGGCTACCCTTTTATCTGCACTGGCAGGGCCAATAATAATCATCCTACTGCTTGTTACCATAGGACCCTGGATTCTAAACCGACTTATGACTTTTGTCAAAAGTCGAATTAATACTATCCAACTTCTGGTCCTCCGCCAACAATATCAGGCTCTTCATCCTCTTGAGGATGATTCCTCAATTTAGGCCATAAGAAAGGGGGGAATGAAAGGAATAGGAGGTCTCAGCGGGCCCCAACCCCCTTGTTGGAGAAACCAGTACCAAACATCCCATGTAGATAAGATAAGCAATGCGGCAGGGCTCAGTTAGGGCATATAGAATGTGAGGAATGCAAGATGTGAGATACGAGCAAGATGTGAGGTACGAGCAAGATGTGAAGTACGTGCAGGATGTGCTCTCCCTGCTTGTCTAATGTTGATAACAAAAATATGCACGCCACTGCAGTCTATATAAGATTTCCCCCTAAGAGGCTCAGGGTCTTGCTTTCCTAACCGGTCCTGCGTGTCCGTGTGGGAGCTCGACCCTGGCTAGCCAGTCCAATAAACTCTGCTTTGTTGATTGCATTCACGCCTGGCTCTCTGTCTCTCAGGGGAATAGGATTCCGGGTCCTAACAAGCGTATTGCCTTAAACAACACACACAATTCTCAAACTTAAACAAGCTGCTTCTAACATTAATTGTTTTCCTAGAAAAGCTACAGTTTTTCTCCATTCACTTGAAACAGGCTGTTTTGCACAAAGTTGATATGCTTCACCTTTGAAAACGCTGACAGTCAGGAAAGGTTCTTTTCAAAGGTAACTCGGTTCACCTTGCATAACAAGGTGAAAGGCCCTCTTGCTTGTAACACTAATGCTTCTCTTACAGAGCTGCAGTGATTCTCCCCTTCACTTGAATGGGGTGATTCAGCAAGAAAGGTGAAGTTGCTCATCCAGGAAAACACTGAGAGGTAGGCAGTACTCCTTTAAAGAGCAAACTCAATTCACCATACTACCCATGTTGCTAGACCCTCTTGTTTGAGAAGTAGGCAGAATTCCTTTAAAGAGCAAAATGCATTCACAATACTACCCATGTTGCTAGACCCTCTGTTTTCTAACATTAAAGATTCTCTTACAAACCTGCAGTTTTTCTAACATTTACTTGTATGCGGTGATTTTGCTCAAGGTTTATGTTCCTCACAGAAGAAAACGCTGAAAGTTGGGCCGCGTTCCTTTCATACACTAACACAGTTCACCATGCTTAACAAGGTGCAAGACCCTCTTGCTCTTACAAGAGCTGCAGTGCTTCTCCCTTTCACTTGAATGGGGAGATTCAGCAGAAAGGTGATGTTGCTGATCCAGGAAAACACTGAGAGGTAGGCAGTACTCCTTTAAACAGCAAACTGAATTCACCATACTAATCATGTTGCTGGACCCTCTTGTTTCTAACATGAGGTATTCTCTTACAAATCTGCAGTTTTTCTCCCATTCACTTGTATGCGGTGGTTTTGGACAAAGTTTATGTTCCTCACCCATGAAAAGGCTGATGGTTAGGCAGCATTCCTTTCAAAAACTAACACAGTTTACCATGTTTGGCAAGGTGCAAGACACTCTTGCTTGCAAAGTTAATCCTTCTCTTACAAGTGCTACAGTGCTTCTCCCATTCACTTTAACGGGGTGATTCAGCACAAAGGTGATGTTGCTTATGCAGGAAAACAGTGAGAAGCAGGCAGAATTCCTGTAAAGAGCAAAATGAATTCACAATACTAACCATGATTCTAGACCCTCTGTTTTCTAACATTAAAGATTCTCTTACAAACATGCAGTTTTTCTCCCATTCACTTGTAAGCTCTTGTTATGCACAGCGATGATTTTCCTCACCCATGGAAACACTGAGAGGGAGAGCGTATTGCCTTAAACAACACACACAAATCTCAAACTTAAACATGCTGCTTCTAACATTAATTGTTTTCCTAGAAAATCTACAGTTTTTCTCCATTCACTTGAAACAGGCTGTTTTGCACAAAGTTGATATGCTTCACCTTTGAAAACGCTGACATTCAGGAAAGGTTCTTTTCAAAGGCTACTCGGTTCACCATGCATAACAAGGTGAAAGGCCCTCTTGCTTGTAACACTAATGCTTCTGTTACAGAGCTGCAGTGATTCTTCCCTTCACTTGAATGGGGTGATTCAGCAAGAAAGGTGATGTTGCTCATCCAGGAAAACACTGAGAGGTAGGCAGTACTCCTTTAAAGAGCAAACTCAATTCACCATACTACCCATGTTGCTAGACCCTCTTGTTTGTAACATGAAGCATTCTGTTACAAATCTGCAGTTTTTCTCCCTTTCACTTGTATGCGGTGATTTTTGCACAAAGTTTATGTTCCTCACACATGAAAACGCTGAAGTTTAGGCAGCATTCCTATCAAAAACTAACACAGTTCACCATGCTTAGCAAGGAGCAAGACCCTCTTGCTTGTAAAATTAATCCTATCTTACAAGATCTACAGTGCTTGTCCAATTCACTTGAATGGGGTGATTCAGCACAAAGGTGATGTTGCTTATCCAGGAAAACAGTGAGAAGTAGGCAGAATTCCTTTAAAGAGCAAAATGCATTCACAATACTACCCATGTTGCTAGACCCTCTGTTTTCTAACATTAAAGATTCTCTTACAAACCTGCAGTTTTTCTAACATTTACTTGTATGCGGTGATTTTGCTCAAGGTTTATGTTCCTCACAGAAGAAAACGCTGAAAGTTGGGCCGCGTTCCTTTCATACACTAACACAGTTCACCATGCTTAACAAGGTGCAAGACCCTCTTGCTCTTACAAGAGCTGCAGTGCTTCTCCCTTTCACTTGAATGGGGAGATTCAGCAGAAAGGTGATGTTGCTGATCCAGGAAAACACTGAGAGGTAGGCAGTACTCCTTTAAACAGCAAACTGAATTCACCATACTAATCATGTTGCTGGACCCTCTTGTTTCTAACATGAGGTATTCTCTTACAAATCTGCAGTTTTTCTCCCATTCACTTGTAGGCGGTGATTTTGCACAAAGTTTATGTTCCTCACCCATGAAAAGGCTGATGGTTAGGCAGCATTCCTTTCAAAAACTAACACAGTTTACCATGTTTGGCAAGGTGCAAGACACTCTTGCTTGCAAAGTTAATCCTTCTCTTACAAGTGCTACAGTGCTTCTCCCATTCACTTTAATGGGGTGATTCAGCACAAAGGTGATGTTGCTTATGCAGGAAAACAGTGAGAAGCAGGCAGAATTCCTGTAAAGAGCAAAATGAATTCACAATACTAACCATGATTCTAGACCCTCTGTTTTCTAACATTAAAGATTCTCTTACAAACATGCAGTTTTTCTCCCATTCACTTGTAAGCTCTTGTTATGCACAGCGATGATTTTCCTCACCCATGGAAACACTGAGAGGGAGAGCGTATTGCCTTAAACGACACACACAAATCTCAAACTTAAACATGCTGCTTCTAACATTAATTGTTTTCCTAGAAAATCTACAGTTTTTCTCCATTCACTTGAAACAGGCTGTTTTGCACAAAGATGATATGCTTCACCTTTGAAAACGCTGACATTCAGGAAAGGTTCTTTTCAAAGGCTACTCGGTTCACCATGCATAACAAGGTGAAAGGCCCTCTTGCTTGTAACACTAATGCTTCTGTTACAGAGCTGCAGTGATTCTTCCCTTCACTTGAATGGGGTGATTCAGCAAGAAAGGTGATGTTGCTCATCCAGGAAAACACTGAGAGGTAGGCAGTACTCCTTTAAAGAGCAAACTCAATTCACCATACTACCCATGTTGCTAGACCCTCTTGTTTGTAACATGAAGCATTCTCTTACAAATCTGCAGTTTTTCTCCCTTTCACTTGTATGCGGTGATTTTTGCACAAAGTTTATGTTCCTCACACATGAAAACGCTGAAGTTTAGGCAGCATTCCTATCAAAAACTAACACAGTTCACCATGCTTAGCAAGGAGCAAGACCCTCTTGCTTGTAAAATTAATCCTATCTTACAAGATCTACAGTGCTTGTCCAATTCACTTGAATGGGGTGATTCAGCACAAAGGTGATGTTGCTTATCCAGGAAAACAGTGAGAAGTAGGCAGAATTCCTTTAAAGAGCAAAATGCATTCACAATACTACCCATGTTGCTAGACCCTCTGTTTTCTAACATTAAAGATTCTCTTACAAACCTGCAGTTTTTCTAACATTTACTTGTATGCGGTGATTTTGCTCAAGGTTTATGTTCCTCACAGAAGAAAACGCTGAAAGTTGGGCCGCGTTCCTTTCATACACTAACACAGTTCACCATGCTTAACAAGGTGCAAGACCCTCTTGCTCTTACAAGAGCTGCAGTGCTTCTCCCTTTCACTTGAATGGGGAGATTCAGCAGAAAGGTGATGTTGCTGATCCAGGAAAACACTGAGAGGTAGGCAGTACTCCTTTAAACAGCAAACTGAATTCACCATACTAATCATGTTGCTGGACCCTCTTGTTTCTAACATGAGGTATTCTCTTACAAATCTGCAGTTTTTCTCCCATTCACTTGTAGGCGGTGATTTTGCACAAAGTTTATGTTCCTCACCCATGAAAAGGCTGATGGTTAGGCAGCATTCCTTTCAAAAACTAACACAGTTTACCATGTTTGGCAAGGTGCAAGACACTCTTGCTTGCAAAGTTAATCCTTCTCTTACAAGTGCTACAGTGCTTCTCCCATTCACTTGAATGGGGTGATTCAGCACAAAGGTGATGTTGCTTATGCAGGAAAACAGTGAGAAGCAGGCAGAATTCCTGTAAAGAGCAAAATGAATTCACAATACTAACCATGATTCTAGACCCTCTGTTTTCTAACATTAAAGATTCTCTTACAAACATGCAGTTTTTCTCCCATTCACTTGTAAGCTCTTGTTATGCACAGCGATGATTTTCCTCACCCATGGAAACACTGAGAGGGAGAGCGTATTGCCTTAAACGACACACACAAATCTCAAACTTAAACATGCTGCTTCTAACATTAATTGTTTTCCTAGAAAATCTACAGTTTTTCTCCATTCACTTGAAACAGGCTGTTTTGCACAAAGATGATATGCTTCACCTTTGAAAACGCTGACATTCAGGAAAGGTTCTTTTCAAAGGCTACTCGGTTCACCATGCATAACAAGGTGAAAGGCCCTCTTGCTTGTAACACTAATGCTTCTGTTACAGAGCTGCAGTGATTCTTCCCTTCACTTGAATGGGGTGATTCAGCAAGAAAGGTGATGTTGCTCATCCAGGAAAACACTGAGAGGTAGGCAGTACTCCTTTAAAGAGCAAACTCAATTCACCATACTACCCATGTTGCTAGACCCTCTTGTTTGTAACATGAAGCATTCTGTTACAAATCTGCAGTTTTTCTCCCTTTCACTTGTATGCGGTGATTTTTGCACAAAGTTTATGTTCCTCACACATGAAAACGCTGAAGTTTAGGCAGCATTCCTATCAAAAACTAACACAGTTCACCATGCTTAGCAAGGAGCAAGACCCTCTTGCTTGTAAAATTAATCCTATCTTACAAGATCTACAGTGCTTGTCCAATTCACTTGAATGGGGTGATTCAGCACAAAGGTGATGTTGCTTATCCAGGAAAACAGTGAGAAGTAGGCAGAATTCCTTTAAAGAGCAAAATGCATTCACAATACTACCCATGTTGCTAGACCCTCTGTTTTCTAACATTAAAGATTCTCTTACAAACCTGCAGTTTTTCTAACATTTACTTGTATGCGGTGATTTTGCTCAAGGTTTATGTTCCTCACAGAAGAAAACGCTGAAAGTTGGGCCGCGTTCCTTTCATACACTAACACAGTTCACCATGCTTAACAAGGTGCAAGACCCTCTTGCTCTTACAAGAGCTGCAGTGCTTCTCCCTTTCACTTGAATGGGGAGATTCAGCAGAAAGGTGATGTTGCTGATCCAGGAAAACACTGAGAGGTAGGCAGTACTCCTTTAAACAGCAAACTGAATTCACCATACTAATCATGTTGCTGGACCCTCTTGTTTCTAACATGAGGTATTCTCTTACAAATCTGCAGTTTTTCTCCCATTCACTTGTAGGCGGTGATTTTGCACAAAGTTTATGTTCCTCACCCATGAAAAGGCTGATGGTTAGGCAGCATTCCTTTCAAAAACTAACACAGTTTACCATGTTTGGCAAGGTGCAAGACACTCTTGCTTGCAAAGTTAATCCTTCTCTTACAAGTGCTACAGTGCTTCTCCCATTCACTTGAATGGGGTGATTCAGCACAAAGGTGATGTTGCTTATGCAGGAAAACAGTGAGAAGCAGGCAGAATTCCTGTAAAGAGCAAAATGAATTCACAATACTAACCATGATTCTAGACCCTCTGTTTTCTAACATTAAAGATTCTCTTACAAACATGCAGTTTTTCTCCCATTCACTTGTAAGCTCTTGTTATGCACAGCGATGATTTTCCTCACCCATGGAAACACTGAGAGGGAGAGCGTATTGCCTTAAACGACACACACAAATCTCAAACTTAAACATGCTGCTTCTAACATTAATTGTTTTCCTAGAAAATCTACAGTTTTTCTCCATTCACTTGAAACAGGCTGTTTTGCACAAAGATGATATGCTTCACCTTTGAAAACGCTGACATTCAGGAAAGGTTCTTTTCAAAGGCTACTCGGTTCACCATGCATAACAAGGTGAAAGGCCCTCTTGCTTGTAACACTAATGCTTCTGTTACAGAGCTGCAGTGATTCTTCCCTTCACTTGAATGGGGTGATTCAGCAAGAAAGGTGATGTTGCTCATCCAGGAAAACACTGAGAGGTAGGCAGTACTCCTTTAAAGAGCAAACTCAATTCACCATACTACCCATGTTGCTAGACCCTCTTGTTTGTAACATGAAGCATTCTGTTACAAATCTGCAGTTTTTCTCCCTTTCACTTGTATGCGGTGATTTTTGCACAAAGTTTATGTTCCTCACACATGAAAACGCTGAAGTTTAGGCAGCATTCCTATCAAAAACTAACACAGTTCACCATGCTTAGCAAGGAGCAAGACCCTCTTGCTTGTAAAATTAATCCTATCTTACAAGATCTACAGTGCTTGTCCAATTCACTTGAATGGGGTGATTCAGCACAAAGGTGATGTTGCTTATCCAGGAAAACAGTGAGAAGTAGGCAGAATTCCTTTAAAGAGCAAAATGCATTCACAATACTACCCATGTTGCTAGACCCTCTGTTTTCTAACATTAAAGATTCTCTTACAAACCTGCAGTTTTTCTAACATTTACTTGTATGCGGTGATTTTGCTCAAGGTTTATGTTCCTCACAGAAGAAAACGCTGAAAGTTGGGCCGCGTTCCTTTCATACACTAACACAGTTCACCATGCTTAACAAGGTGCAAGACCCTCTTGCTCTTACAAGAGCTGCAGTGCTTCTCCCTTTCACTTGAATGGGGAGATTCAGCAGAAAGGTGATGTTGCTGATCCAGGAAAACACTGAGAGGTAGGCAGTACTCCTTTAAACAGCAAACTGAATTCACCATACTAATCATGTTGCTGGACCCTCTTGTTTCTAACATGAGGTATTCTCTTACAAATCTGCAGTTTTTCTCCCATTCACTTGTAGGCGGTGATTTTGCACAAAGTTTATGTTCCTCACCCATGAAAAGGCTGATGGTTAGGCAGCATTCCTTTCAAAAACTAACACAGTTTACCATGTTTGGCAAGGTGCAAGACACTCTTGCTTGCAAAGTTAATCCTTCTCTTACAAGTGCTACAGTGCTTCTCCCATTCACTTTAACGGGGTGATTCAGCACAAAGGTGATGTTGCTTATGCAGGAAAACAGTGAGAAGCAGGCAGAATTCCTGTAAAGAGCAAAATGAATTCACAATACTAACCATGATTCTAGACCCTCTGTTTTCTAACATTAAAGATTCTCTTACAAACATGCAGTTTTTCTCCCATTCACTTGTAAGCTCTTGTTATGCACAGCGATGATTTTCCTCACCCATGGAAACACTGAGAGGGAGAGCGTATTGCCTTAAACAACACACACAAATCTCAAACTTAAACATGCTGCTTCTAACATTAATTGTTTTCCTAGAAAATCTACAGTTTTTCTCCATTCACTTGAAACAGGCTGTTTTGCACAAAGTTGATATGCTTCACCTTTGAAAACGCTGACATTCAGGAAAGGTTCTTTTCAAAGGCTACTCGGTTCACCATGCATAACAAGGTGAAACGCCCTCTTGCTTGTAACACTAATGCTTCTGTTACAGAGCTGCAGTGATTCTTCCCTTCACTTGAATGGGGTGATTCAGCAAGAAAGGTGATGTTGCTCATCCAGGAAAACACTGAGAGGTAGGCAGTACTCCTTTAAAGAGCAAACTCAATTCACCATACTACCCATGTTGCTAGACCCTCTTGTTTGTAACATGAAGCATTCTGTTACAAATCTGCAGTTTTTCTCCCTTTCACTTGTATGCGGTGATTTTTGCACAAAGTTTATGTTCCTCACACATGAAAACGCTGAAGTTTAGGCAGCATTCCTATCAAAAACTAACACAGTTCACCATGCTTAGCAAGGAGCAAGACCCTCTTGCTTGTAAAATTAATCCTATCTTACAAGATCTACAGTGCTTGTCCAATTCACTTGAATGGGGTGATTCAGCACAAAGGTGATGTTGCTTATCCAGGAAAACAGTGAGAAGTAGGCAGAATTCCTTTAAAGAGCAAAATGCATTCACAATACTACCCATGTTGCTAGACCCTCTGTTTTCTAACATTAAAGATTCTCTTACAAACCTGCAGTTTTTCTAACATTTACTTGTATGCGGTGATTTTGCTCAAGGTTTATGTTCCTCACAGAAGAAAACGCTGAAAGTTGGGCCGCGTTCCTTTCATACACTAACACAGTTCACCATGCTTAACAAGGTGCAAGACCCTCTTGCTCTTACAAGAGCTGCAGTGCTTCTCCCTTTCACTTGAATGGGGAGATTCAGCAGAAAGGTGATGTTGCTGATCCAGGAAAACACTGAGAGGTAGGCAGTACTCCTTTAAACAGCAAACTGAATTCACCATACTAATCATGTTGCTGGACCCTCTTGTTTCTAACATGAGGGATTCTCTTACAAATCTGCAGTTTTTCTCCCATTCACTTGTAGGCGGTGATTTTGCACAAAGTTTATGTTCCTCACCCATGAAAAGGCTGATGGTTAGGCAGCATTCCTTTCAAAAACTAACACAGTTTACCATGTTTGGCAAGGTGCAAGACACTCTTGCTTGCAAAGTTAATCCTTCTCTTACAAGTGCTACAGTGCTTCTCCCATTCACTTTAATGGGGTGATTCAGCACAAAGGTGATGTTGCTTATGCAGGAAAACAGTGAGAAGCAGGCAGAATTCCTGTAAAGAGCAAAATGAATTCACAATACTAACCATGATTCTAGACCCTCTGTTTTCTAACATTAAAGATTCTCTTACAAACATGCAGTTTTTCTCCCATTCACTTGTAAGCTCTTGTTATGCACAGCGATGATTTTCCTCACCCATGGAAACACTGAGAGGGAGAGCGTATTGCCTTAAACAACACACACAAATCTCAAACTTAAACATGCTGCTTCTAACATTAATTGTTTTCCTAGAAAATCTACAGTTTTTCTCCATTCACTTGAAACAGGCTGTTTTGCACAAAGATGATATGCTTCACCTTTGAAAACGCTGACATTCAGGAAAGGTTCTTTTCAAAGGCTACTCGGTTCACCATGCATAACAAGGTGAAAGGCCCTCTTGCTTGTAACACTAATGCTTCTGTTACAGAGCTGCAGTGATTCTTCCCTTCACTTGAATGGGGTGATTCAGCAAGAAAGGTGATGTTGCTCATCCAGGAAAACACTGAGAGGTAGGCAGTACTCCTTTAAAGAGCAAACTCAATTCACCATACTACCCATGTTGCTAGACCCTCTTGTTTGTAACATGAAGCATTCTCTTACAAATCTGCAGTTTTTCTCCCTTTCACTTGTATGCGGTGATTTTTGCACAAAGTTTATGTTCCTCACACATGAAAACGCTGAAGTTTAGGCAGCATTCCTATCAAAAACTAACACAGTTCACCATGCTTAGCAAGGAGCAAGACCCTCTTGCTTGTAAAATTAATCCTATCTTACAAGATCTACAGTGCTTGTCCAATTCACTTGAATGGGGTGATTCAGCACAAAGGTGATGTTGCTTATCCAGGAAAACAGTGAGAAGTAGGCAGAATTCCTTTAAAGAGCAAAATGCATTCACAATACTACCCATGTTGCTAGACCCTCTGTTTTCTAACATTAAAGATTCTCTTACAAACCTGCAGTTTTTCTAACATTTACTTGTATGCGGTGATTTTGCTCAAGGTTTATGTTCCTCACAGAAGAAAACGCTGAAAGTTGGGCCGCGTTCCTTTCATACACTAACACAGTTCACCATGCTTAACAAGGTGCAAGACCCTCTTGCTCTTACAAGAGCTGCAGTGCTTCTCCCTTTCACTTGAATGGGGAGATTCAGCAGAAAGGTGATGTTGCTGATCCAGGAAAACACTGAGAGGTAGGCAGTACTCCTTTAAACAGCAAACTGAATTCACCATACTAATCATGTTGCTGGACCCTCTTGTTTCTAACATGAGGTATTCTCTTACAAATCTGCAGTTTTTCTCCCATTCACTTGTAGGCGGTGATTTTGCACAAAGTTTATGTTCCTCACCCATGAAAAGGCTGATGGTTAGGCAGCATTCCTTTCAAAAACTAACACAGTTTACCATGTTTGGCAAGGTGCAAGACACTCTTGCTTGCAAAGTTAATCCTTCTCTTACAAGTGCTACAGTGCTTCTCCCATTCACTTGAATGGGGTGATTCAGCACAAAGGTGATGTTGCTTATGCAGGAAAACAGTGAGAAGCAGGCAGAATTCCTGTAAAGAGCAAAATGAATTCAAAATACTAACCATGATTCTAGACCCTCTGTTTTCTAACATTAAAGATTCTCTTACAAACATGCAGTTTTTCTCCCATTCACTTGTAAGCTCTTGTTATGCACAGCGATGATTTTCCTCACCCATGGAAACACTGAGAGGGAGAGCGTATTGCCTTAAACGACACACACAAATCTCAAACTTAAACATGCTGCTTCTAACATTAATTGTTTTCCTACAAAATCTACAGTTTTTCTCCATTCACTTGAAACAGGCTGTTTTGCACAAAGATGATATGCTTCACCTTTGAAAACGCTGACATTCAGGAAAGGTTCTTTTCAAAGGCTACTCGGTTCACCATGCATAACAAGGTGAAAGGCCCTCTTGCTTGTAACACTAATGCTTCTGTTACAGAGCTGCAGTGATTCTTCCCTTCACTTGAATGGGGTGATTCAGCAAGAAAGGTGATGTTGCTCATCCAGGAAAACACTGAGAGGTAGGCAGTACTCCTTTAAAGAGCAAACTCAATTCACCATACTACCCATGTTGCTAGACCCTCTTGTTTGTAACATGAAGCATTCTGTTACAAATCTGCAGTTTTTCTCCCTTTCACTTGTATGCGGTGATTTTTGCACAAAGTTTATGTTCCTCACACATGAAAACGCTGAAGTTTAGGCAGCATTCCTATCAAAAACTAACACAGTTCACCATGCTTAGCAAGGAGCAAGACCCTCTTGCTTGTAAAATTAATCCTATCTTACAAGATCTACAGTGCTTGTCCAATTCACTTGAATGGGGTGATTCAGCACAAAGGTGATGTTGCTTATCCAGGAAAACAGTGAGAAGTAGGCAGAATTCCTTTAAAGAGCAAAATGCATTCACAATACTACCCATGTTGCTAGACCCTCTGTTTTCTAACATTAAAGATTCTCTTACAAACCTGCAGTTTTTCTAACATTTACTTGTATGCGGTGATTTTGCTCAAGGTTTATGTTCCTCACAGAAGAAAACGCTGAAAGTTGGGCCGCGTTCCTTTCATACACTAACACAGTTCACCATGCTTAACAAGGTGCAAGACCCTCTTGCTCTTACAAGAGCTGCAGTGCTTCTCCCTTTCACTTGAATGGGGAGATTCAGCAGAAAGGTGATGTTGCTGATCCAGGAAAACACTGAGAGGTAGGCAGTACTCCTTTAAACAGCAAACTGAATTCACCATACTAATCATGTTGCTGGACCCTCTTGTTTCTAACATGAGGTATTCTCTTACAAATCTGCAGTTTTTCTCCCATTCACTTGTAGGCGGTGATTTTGCACAAAGTTTATGTTCCTCACCCATGAAAAGGCTGATGGTTAGGCAGCATTCCTTTCAAAAACTAACACAGTTTACCATGTTTGGCAAGGTGCAAGACACTCTTGCTTGCAAAGTTAATCCTTCTCTTACAAGTGCTACAGTGCTTCTCCCATTCACTTGAATGGGGTGATTCAGCACAAAGGTGATGTTGCTTATGCAGGAAAACAGTGAGAAGCAGGCAGAATTCCTGTAAAGAGCAAAATGAATTCACAATACTAACCATGATTCTAGACCCTCTGTTTTCTAACATTAAAGATTCTCTTACAAACATGCAGTTTTTCTCCCATTCACTTGTAAGCTCTTGTTATGCACAGCGATGATTTTCCTCACCCATGGAAACACTGAGAGGGAGAGCGTATTGCCTTAAACAACACACACAAATCTCAAACTTAAACATGCTGCTTCTAACATTAATTGTTTTCTTAGAAAATCTACAGTTTTTCTCCATTCACTTGAAACAGGCTGTTTTGCACAAAGTTGATATGCTTCACCTTTGAAAACGCTGACATTCAGGAAAGGTTCTTTTCAAAGGCTACTCGGTTCACCATGCATAACAAGGTGAAAGGCCCTCTTGCTTGTAACACTAGTGCTTCTGTTACAGAGCTGCAGTGATTCTTCCCTTCACTTGAATGGGGTGATTCAGCAAGAAAGGTGATGTTGCTCATCCAGGAAAACACTGAGAGGTAGGCAGTACTCCTTTAAAGAGCAAACTCAATTCACCATACTACCCATGTTGCTAGACCCTCTTGTTTGTAACATGAAGCATTCTCTTACAAATCTGCAGTTTTTCTCCCTTTCACTTGTATGCGGTGATTTTTGCACAAAGTTTATGTTCCTCACACATGAAAACGCTGAAGTTTAGGCAGCATTCCTATCAAAAACTAACACAGTTCACCATGCTTAGCAAGGAGCAAGACCCTCTTGCTTGTAAAATTAATCCTATCTTACAAGATCTACAGTGCTTGTCCAATTCACTTGAATGGGGTGATTCAGCACAAAGGTGATGTTGCTTATCCAGGAAAACAGTGAGAAGTAGGCAGAATTCCTTTAAAGAGCAAAATGCATTCACAATACTAACCATGTTGCTAGACCCTCTGTTTTCTAACATTAAAGATTCTCTTACAAACCTGCAGTTTTTCTCCCATTTACTTGTATACGGTGATTTTGCTCAAGGTTTATGTTCCTCACAGAAGAAAACGCTGAAAGTTGGGCCGCGTTCCTTTCATACACTAACACAGTTCACCATGCTTAACAAGGTGCAAGACCCTCTTGCTCTTACAAGATCTGCAGTGCTTCTCCCTTTCACTTGAATGGGAAGATTCAGCAGAAAGGTGATGTTGCTGATCCAGGAAAACACTGAGAGGTAGGCAGTATTCCTTTAAAGAGCAAACTGAATTCACCATACTACCCATGTTGCTAGACCCTCTTGTTTCTAACATGAGGGATTCTCTTACAAATCTGCAGTTTTTCTCCCATTCACTTGTAGGCGGTGATTTTGCACAAAGTTTATGTTCCTCACCCATGAAAAGGCTGAACGTTAGGCAGCATTCCTTTCAAAAACTAACACAGTTTACCATGTTTGGCAAGGTGCAAGACACTCTTCCTTGCAAAGTTAATCCTTCTCTCACAAGTGCTACAGTGCTTCTCCCATTCACTTGAATGGGGTGATTCAGCACAAAGGTGATGTTGCTTATGCAGGAAAACAGTGAGAAGTAGGCAATATTCCTGTAAAGAGCAAAATGAATTCACAATACTAACCATGTTTCTAGACCCTCTGTTTTCTAACATTAAAGATTCTCTTACAAACATGCAGTTTTTCTCCCATTTACTTGTATGCTCTTGTTATACACAGCGATGATTTTCCTCACCCATGGAAACACTGAGAGGAAGAGCGTATTGCCTTAAACAACACACACAATTCTCAAACTTAAACATGCTGCTAAATCATCTTGCTTCTAACATTAATTGTTTTCTTAGAAAAGCTACAGTTTTTCTCCATTCACTTGAAAGAGGCTGTTTTGCACAAAGTTGATATGCTTCACCTTTGAAAACGCTGATAGTCAGGAAGGGTTCTTTTCAAATGCGAACTCGGTTCACCATGCATAACAAGGTGAAAGGCCCTCTTGCTTGTAACACTAATGCTTCTCTTACAGAGCTGCAGTGATTCTCCCCTTCACTTGAATGGGGTGATTCAGCAAGAAAGGTGATGTTGCTCATCCAGGAAAACACTGAGCGTTATGCAGTACTCCTTGAAAGAGCAAACTGAATTCACAATATTAACCAAGTTGCTAGACCCTCTTGTTTCTAACATTAAGGATTCTCTTAGAAAAGCTGCAGTTTTTCTCCGATTTACTTTTATGCGGAGATTTTGCACAAAGTTTATGTTCCTCTCCCATGAAAACACTGAAAGTTAGGCAGCGTTCCTCTTCAAAACGAACTAAGTTCACCATGCTTAACAAGGTGCAAGACCCTCTTGCTTGTAACATTAATGCTTCTCTTATAAGAGCTGCAGTGGTTCTCCCATTCACTTGAATGGGGAGATTCAGCAGAAAGGTGATGTTGCTGATCCAAGAAAACACTGAGAGGTAGGCAGTACTCCTTTAAAGAGCAAACTCAATTCACCATACTACCCATGTTGCTAGACCCTCTTGTTTGTAACATGAAGCATTCTCTTACAAATCTGCAGTTTTTCTCCCTTTCACTTGTATGCGGTGATTTTTGCACAAAGTTTATGTTCCTCACAGAAGAAAACGCTGAAAGTTGGGCCGCGTTCCTTTCAAACACTAACACAGTTCACCATGCTTAACAAGGTGCAAGACCCTCTTGCTCTTATAAGAGCTGCAGTGCTTCTCCCTTTCACTTGAATGGGGAGATTCAGCAGAAAGGTGATGTTGCTGATCGAGGAAAACACTGAGAGGTAGGCAGTACTCCTTTAAACAGCAAAGTGAATTCACCATACTAATCATGTTGTTGGACCCTCTTGTTTGTAACATGAGGTATTCTCTTACAAATCTGCAGTTTTTCTCCCATTCACTTGTAGGCGGTGATTTTGCACAAAGTTTATGTTACTCACCCATGAAAAGGCTGAAGGTTAGGCAGCATTCCTTTCAAAAACTAGCACAGTTTACCATGTTTGGCAAGGTGCAAGACACTCTTGCTTGCAAAGTTAATCCTTCTCTTACAAGTGCTACAGTGCTTCTCCCATTCATTTGAATGGGGTGATTAATCACAAAGGTGAAGTTGCTTATGCAGAAAAACAGTGAGAAGTAGGCAGAATTCCTTTAAAGAGCAAAATGAATTCACAATACTAACCATGTTTCTAGACCTCTGTTTTCTAACATTAAAGATTCTCTTAGAAACATGCAGTTTTTCTCCCATTCACTTGTATGCTCTTCTTATGCACAGCGATGATGTTCCTCACCCATGGAAACACTGAGAGGGAGAGCGTATTGCCTTAAACAACACACACAATTCTCAAACTTAAACATGCTGCTAAATCATCTTGCTTCTAACATTATTTGTTTTCTTAGAAAAGCTACAGTTTTTCTCCATTCACTTGAAAGAGGCTGTTTTGCACAAAGTTGATATGCTTCACCTTTGAAAACGCTGACAGTCAGGAAGGGTTCTTTTCAAATGCGAACTCGGTTCACCATGCATAACAAGGTGAAAGGCCCTCTTGCTTGTAACACTAATGCTTCTCTTACAGAGCTGCAGTGATTCTCCCCTTCACTTGAATGGGGTCATTCAGCAAGAAAGGTGATGTTGCTCATCCAGGAAAACACTGAGCGTTATGCAGTACTCCTTGAAAGAGCAAACTGAATTCACAATATTAACCAAGTTGCTAGACTCTCTTGTTTCTAACATTAAGGATTCTCTTACAAAAGCTGCAGTTTTTCTCCCATTTACTTTTAAGCGGAGATTTTGCACAAAGTTTATGTTCCTCTCCCATGAAAACACTGAAAGTTAGGCAGCGTTCCTCTTCAAAACGAACTAAGTTCACCATGCTTAACAAGGTGCAAGACCCTCTTGCTTGTAACATTAATGCTTCTCTTATAAGAGCTGCAGTGGTTCTTCAATACACTTGAATGGGGAGATTCAGCAGAAAGGTGATGTTGCTGATCCAGGAAAACACTGAGAGGTAGGCAGTACTCCTTTAAAGAGCAAACTCAATTCACCACACTACCCATGTTGCTAGACCCTCTTGTTTGTAACATGAAGCATTCTCTTACAAATCTGCAGTTTTTCTCCCTTTCACTTGTATGCGGTGATTTTTGCACAAAGTTTATATTCCTCACACATGAAAACGCTGAAGGTTAGGCAGCATTCCTATCAAAAACTAACACAGTTCACCATGTTTAGGAAGGTGCAAGACCCTCTTGCTTGTAAAATTAATCCTATCTTACAAGATCTACAGTGCTTCTCCAATTCACTTGAATGGGGTGATTCAGCACAAAGGTGATGTTGCTTATGCAGGAAAACAGTGAGAAGTAGGCAGAATTCCTTTGAAGAGCAAAATGAATTCACAATACTAACCATGTTTCCAGACCCTCTGTTTTCTAACATTAAAGATTCTCTTACAAACCTGCAGTTTTTCTAACATTTACTTGTATGCGGTGATTTTGCTCAAGGTTTATGTTCCTCACAGAAGAAAACGCTGAAAGTTGGGCCGCGTTCCTTTCATACACTAACACAGTTCACCATGCTTAACAAGGTGCAAGACCCTCTTGCTCTTACAAGAGCTGCAGTGCTTCTCCCTTTCACTTGAATGGGGAGATTCAGCAGAAAGGTGATGTTGCTGATCCAGGAAAACACTGAGAGGTAGGCAGTACTCCTTTAAACAGCAAACTGAATTCACCATACTAATCATGTTGCTGGACCCTCTTGTTTGTAACATGAGGTATTCTCTTACAAATCTGCAGTTTTTCTCCCATTCACTTGTATGCGGTGATTTTGCACAAAGTTTATGTTCCTCACCCATGAAAAGGCTGATGGTTAGGCAGCATTCCTTTCAAAAACTAACACAGTTTACCATGTTTGGCAAGGTGCAAGACACTCTTGCTTGCAAAGTTAATCCTTCTCTCACAAGTGCTACAGTGCTTCTCCCATTCACTTGAATGGGGTGATTCAGCACAAAGGTGATGTTGCTTATGCAGGAAAACAGTGAGAAGTAGGCAGAATTCCTGTAAAGAGCAAAATGAATTCACAATACTAACCATGTTTCTAGACCCTCTGTTTTCTAACATTAAAGATTCTCTTACAAACATGCAGTTTTTCTCCCATTTACTTGTATGCTCTTCTTATGCACAGCGATGATTTTCCTCACCCATGGAAACACTGAGAGGAAGAGCGTATTGCCTTAAACAACACACACAATTCTCAAACTTAAACATGCTGCTAAATCATCTTGCTTCTAACATTAATTGTTTTCTTAGAAAAGCTACAGTTTTTCTCCATTCACTTGAAAGAGGCTGTTTTGCACAAAGTTGATATGCTTCACCTTTGAAAACGCTGATAGTCAGGAAGGGTTCTTTTCAAATGCGAACTCGGTTCACCATGCATAACAAGGTGAAAGGCCCTCTTGCTTGTAACACTAATGCTTCTCTTACAGAGCTGCAGTGATTCTCCCCTTCACTTGAATGGGGTGATTCAGCAAGAAAGGTGATGTTGCTCATCCAGGAAAACACTGAGCGTTATGCAGTACTCCTTGAAAGAGCAAACTGAATTCACAATATTAACCAAGTTGCTAGACCCTCTTGTTTCTAACATTAAGGATTCTCTTACAAAAGCTGCAGTTTTTCTCCGATTTACTTTTATGCGGAGATTTTGCACAAAGTTTATGTTCCTCTCCCATGAAAACACTGAAAGTTAGGCAGCGTTCCTCTTCAAAACGAACTAAGTTCACCATGCTTAACAAGGTGCAAGACCCTCTTGCTTGTACCATTAATTCTTCTTTTATAAGAGCTGCAGTGGTTCTCCCTTTCACTTGAATGTGGAGATTCAGCAGAAAGGTGATGTTGCTCATCCAGGAAAACACTGAGCGTTATGCAGTACTCCTTGAAAGAGCAAACTGAATTCACAATATTAACCAAGTTGCTAGAACCTCTTGTTTCTAACATTTAGGATTCTCTTACAAAAGCTGCAGTTTTTCTCCGATTTACTTTTATGCAGAGATTTTGCACAAAGTTTATGTTCCTCTCCCATGAAAACACTGAAAGTTAGGCAGCGTTCCTCTTCAAAACGAACTAAGTTCACCATGCTTAACAAGGTGCAAGACCCTCTTGCTTGTACCATTAATTCTTCTCTTATAAGAGCTGCAGTGGTTCTCCCATTCACTTGAATGGGGAGATTCAGCAGAAAGGTGATGTTGCTGATCCAGGAAAACACTGAGAGGTAGGCAGTACTCCTTTAAAGAGCAAACTCAATTCACCATACTACCCATGTTGCTAGACCCTCTTGTTTGTAACATGAAGCATTCTCTTACAAATCTGCAGTTTTTCTCCCATTCACTTGTATGCTCTTGTTATGCACAGAGATGTTGTTCCTCACCCATGGAAACACTGAAAGGGAGAGCGTATTGCCTTAAACAACACACACAATTCTCAAACTTAAACATGCTGCTAAATCATCTTGCTTGTAACATTATTTGTTTTCTTAGAAAAGCTACAGTTTTTCTCCATTCACTTGTAAGAGGCTGTTTTGCACAAAGTTGATATGCTTCACCTTTCAAAACGCTGACAGTCAGGAAGGGTTCTTTTCAAATGCGAACTCGGTTCACCATGCACAACAAGGTGAAAGGCCCTCTTGCTTGTAGCACTAATGCTTCTCTTACAGAGCTGCAGTAATTCTCCCCTTCACTTGAATGGGGTCATTCAGCAAGAAAGGTGATGTTGCTCATCCAGGAAAACACTGAGCGTTATGCAGTACTCCTTGAAAGAGCAAACTGAATTCACAATATTAACCAAGTTGCTAGACTCTCTTGTTTCTAACATTAAGGATTCTCTTACAAAAGCTGCAGTTTTTCTCCCATTTACTTTTATGCGGAGATTTTGCACAAAGTTTATGTTCCTCTCCCATGAAAACACTGAAACTTAGGCAGCGTTCCTCTTCAAAACGAACTCAGTTTACCATGCTTAACAAGGTGCAAGACCCTCTTGCTTGTAACATTAATGCTTCTCTTATATTAGCTGCAGGGGTTCTCCAATTCACTTGAATGGGGAGATTCAGCAGAAAGGTGATGTTGGTGATCCAGGAAAACACTGAGAGGTAGGCAGTACTCCTTTAAAGAGCAAACTCAATTCACCATACTACCCATGTTCCTAGACCCTCTTGTTTGTAACATGAAGCATTCTCTTACATATCTGCAGTTTTTCTCCCTTTCACTTGTATGCGGTGATTTTTGCACAAAGTTTATGTTCCTCACACATGAAAACGCTGAAGGTTAGGCAGCATTCCTTTCAAAAACTAACACAGTTTACCATGTTTGGCAAGGTGCAAGACACTCTTACTTGCAAAGTTAATCCTTCTCTTACAAGTGCTACAGTGCTTCTCCCATTCACTTGAATGGGGTGATTCAGCACAAAGGTGATGTTGCTTATGCAGGAAAACAGTGAGAAGTAGGCAGAATTCCTTTAAAGAGCAAAATGAATTCACAATACTAACCAGGTTTCTAGACCCTCTGTTTTCTAACATTAAAGATTCTCTTACAAACATGCAGTTTTTCTCCCATTCACTTGTATGCTCTTGTTATGCACAGCGATGATTTTCCTCACCCATGGAAACACTGAGAGGGAGAGCGTGAAAGGAATATGAGGTCTCAGCGGGCCCCAACCCCCTTGTTGGAGAAACCAGTACCAAACATCCCATGTAGATAAGATAAGCAATGCGGCAGGGCTCAGTTAGGGCATATAGAATGTGAGGAATGCAAGATGTGAGATACGAGCAAGATGTGAGGTACGAGCAAGATGTGAAGTACGTGCAGGATGTGCTCTCCCTGCTTGTCTAATGTTGATAACAAAAATATGCACGCCACTGCAGTCTATATAAGATTTCCCCCTAAGAGCCTCAGGGTCTTGCTTTCTTAACCGGTCCTGCGTGTCCGTGTGGGAGCTCGACCCTGGCTAGCCAGTCCAATAAACTCTGCTTTGTTGATTGCATTCACGCCTGGCTCTCTGTCTCTCGGGGGAATAGGATTCCGGGTCCTAACATTTGGAGGTCCCACCGAGATTTCATTTTCTCGAGAGACAGAACCTGCCTGCGAGAAAGCAGGGGCGATCCCAAGTCCTAGGCGTTGGGAGGGGATCCCAGACCCTCATTTGGAGGAACTTGAGTGTTCCATTTGGGCCGCGGCGGGGATTCGGCCAATCCCCAGGGAGATTCATTCTGGGAATCTTGCAAGGAGGACCACAGGGTCCTATTGGGAGAGGCTTTCCTCTCATTTGGGCTCGAGCATTTTAGGAACCCTGGCGCCAGGTGAAGAACTAATTGAGCTAGTCGACCGACCACCCGTCAAGTGGACGCCTTTCGGCCTGATATCCCAGTTCGACGGTGAGGAGGTTGAATGGGGTGCGCACCAGTGTGAGAGAAGGACCGGTCCGAGCGAGTGCTGGAGAGTGTTGTGTGTGTGTGGAATTATTGTTGCCTTTATCCTTTTTGTTCTATCTCTCTTGGTGTTTGAGTCTCCTTCCACAATGGGACAGGGACAAACAACCCCAAAGTCTCTGATCCTTTCTCACTTTCCAGAAGTTAAAGAAAGGGCCTTAAATGCGGGTCTGGTCATCAAGAAAGGTAAGTTCGACACCTTTTGTTCTGCAGAGTGGCCCACCTTTGGAGTCGGGTGGCCCATTCAAGGTTCCCTCTCCCTAGACCTGATCACTAAGGTTAAAGCAGTCAATTTTCAGCCAGACAATCGAGGCCATCCAGACCAAGTTCCTTACATTTTGGTTTGGGAGGATCTGGTGAGGAACCCTCCCCCTTGGTTAACAGTTTTTCTGACCCACCCCTCCAGTTCGGCCCCCGGGGATAAAACCCCAGTCACGCCCGCCTTGGTCATAAAGGAGGAGGAAAAACTTCCTCTTCCCACCTTGACCGGTCCTCAAATTAGGGCATCTCCTTCACCATCTCCGGTCTTACCAGAGAGTTCCCCCCTTTACCCATCCCTCGCAGGGGCAGAGGAAGATCGGCCGCCTCCATACGTGACTCCCCCTGGCCAAGCCAGTGCCCCGGAGGAGGAAATTTCCTCATCCTCCTCAACAGGACTGGCAGCAGGAGGAGGAATGGGTCGAAGACTTCGCCCCCGAGGGATCCGGGAAAGGGAGGGGGAAGACGGGCCCCCCTCATCAACACAGGGGGAGGAAACTGTCCCTACACTTCCAGTCCGGATGGTGGGCCAAGGGGGACCGGGAGGAGGGCAACAGTTTCAGTACTGGCCCTTCTCCTCCAGTGATCTATATAACTGGAGGACGCAGAACCCGCCCTTTTCTGAAGACCCCAAGTGTCTCATAGATCTCCTGGAGTCCATCATGCATACACACCGCCCCACTTGGGATGACTGTCATCAGCTGCTCAATACTCTTTTTACGACGGAGGAACGAGAGCGCATCCTCAACGAAGCGAGGAAGAACGTCTTGGGGGATAATGGGAGACCCACAACTCTCCAACCGGCCATAGACGAGGCTTTTCCCCTACGCCGCCCTGATTGGGATTTCGGGACCGCAGAAGGTAGGGAGCGTCTTCGGATCTACCGCCAGACTCTTATGGCCGGTCTCCGAGCGGCCGCTAGAAGGCCCACCAATTTTGCAAAAGTAAAAGCAGTCATTCAAGGGGAAAACGAAAGCCCAGCCGGTTTCTTAGAGCGCCTCCATGAGGCATACCGTCAGTACACCCCGATTGACCCTGAGGCGGACCTCCACCGGTCTGCTCTGGTACTCTCATTCATTAATCAGGCAGCCCCAGACATTAGGAGAAAACTCAATAAACAGGAAAACTTAGGGGAGATGACTATAAGGGAAATGCTACAGGTAGCAGAAAAGGTCTTTACCGCTAGGGAAACTCCAGAAGAAAGGGAGGAAAGACAGAGAAAGGAAGACAGGGAAGCCCAGGAGAAATTGAGAAAGGAGGACCGGGAGTTCCAGGCTAAGGAAAACCGAAAGCAACAGAGAGAAATGGCTCGTATTTTCCTAGCGGGTGTCCGGGACCAACCCAGAGGAGGGGGCCACGCCAGGACCCCGGATAAGGAACACTGTTTTTACTGTAAGGAAACGGGGCATTGGAAGAGAGAATGTCCTAAGTTAAAGGGAAGAAGAGGGTTTGGAAGGAGACCGGGGGAAAACAGGGAAAGGGAACGAGCAGTAGAGCAGGCCAGAGTCCTTCTAGCCGGAGAAGAGGACTGAAGGAGACGGGGCTCAGACCCCCTCCCCGAGTCCTGGGTAACAATGCATGTGGAAAGGAAGCCGATGGGGTTCATGGTGGATACCGGCGCCCAATATTCGGTTTTAAACAAGGCACATGGACCTTTGAACAAGGCACGAACAAGTGTTGTTCAGGGGGCCACCGGTACGCAGTTATGTACACGGACTACCAAAAGAAAGGTGAACTTAGGAAAACACCAGGTCACACACTCCTTCTTGGTCGTCCCTGAGAGCCCCGCTCCCCTGCTCGGACGGGACCTACTCACCAAAATAGGGGCCCATATCCATTTTGAACCAGATGGAATAATTGTGACTGATCGAGAAGGGAGCCCGATTCATGTCTTGTCCCTATCATTGGCTGACGAGCATCGTCTGTTTGAGAGTCAACAGGAACCAGGAAGGGACATGACTCATTGGGTAAAAAGATTTCCCACGGCCTGGGCGGAGACTGCGGGAACCGGCCTCGCCAAACACCTCCCGCCCGTAGTTATACAATTGAAGGCTTCTGCTCTCCCCATTCGGGTGAAACAGTATCCTATGCCTGAGGAGGCCCGAAGAGGCATAGCCCCTCATATCCACAGGCTAATAAAGGAAGGAGTACTGCGACCTTGTCAGTCTGCCTGGAATACTCCTCTGCTCCCCGTCCGAAAGCCGGGAAGCGGGGACTATAGGCCTGTGCAAGACCTACGAAAGGTAAACGAGCGGACGGAGGACATTCATCCCACCGTTCCGAATCCCTATACCTTGCTCAGCCACCTACCCCCCTCGCAAGTATGGTATACAACCCTTGATTTGAAAGATGCTTTCTTCAGCATTCCATTGTCAGAAATTAGTCAGCCGCTATTTGCTTTCGAATGGCAAGAAGATGGGGGCCAATCCGGACAGCTCACTTGGACCAGACTGCCGCAAGGATTTAAAAACTCTCCCACCCTGTTTAATGAGGCCCTGAGCCAGGACCTGGAACCTTTTCGTCGGAGCCACCCACGAGTCACTCTATTACAGTATGTTGATGACTTACTGTTAGCGGCAGAAACCCGAGAGGAGTGCATCAAGGCTACTGAACACCTGCTAACGGAATTAGGTGAGCTGGGGTATCGGGCAAGTGCCAAGAAAACTCACATCTGTAAAAGGTCAGTGACATATTTGGGTTATCGGATTGCAGATGGGGCAAGGTGGCTGACTGATGCCATGAAACAGACTATTCTGGCTATCCCATCCCCGACATCCACTAGGGGGGTAAGAGAATTCCTGGGCTCCGCGGGGTTCTGTAGACTCTGGATTCCAGGATTTGCGGAAATAGCCAGACCCCTATATGAGGCCACCAAAGAAGCTCCAGATTGGAGTTGGGGAGAGAGAGAACAACAGGCTAAAAGACGCTCTTTTGCAGGCCCCTGCCTTAGCCTTGCCAGATCCTACAAGACCATTCACTCTGTTTGTAGATGAGAAAAAGGGCGTAGCCAAAGGAGTCTTGACCCAACAGCTAGGTCCCTGGAAGAGACCAGTGGCATACTTTTCCAAGAAATTAGACGCAGTAGCGGCAGGATGGCCCCCCTGCCTCCGCATCATAGCGGCCATTGCCGTGCTGGTGAGAGAAGCCGATAAACTAACCTTTGGACAGGCCCTCTGGGTAACGGCCCCTCACCCGGTGGAGGGAATCCTTAAACAACCCCCTGGGAAATGGATGACGAATGCCAGGCTCACCCATTACCAGGGGCTCTTGTTGGATTCCCCTCGGATCACATTCACAGATCCCGTAATCCTGAACCCTGCCACCTTGTTGCCTAACCCGGAACTGCAGACACCTGTCCATAACTGCAAAGAATTCCTCTCCGAAGTTACACAGGTACGGGCTGACCTAAAGGATACCCCCCTGTCCGGCTGCAAATTAAACTGGTACACGGATGGAAGCAGTTTTTTCCAAGATGGAGCCCGAAGGGCAGGGGCAGCTGTAGTCGACCAAGAAGGAAATACGGTATGGAGCAGCGCCCTCCCACCCGGAACATCAGCCCAAAAAGCGGAATTAATTGCCTTGGCAGAGGCCCTGGAGAGGGCAAAAGGAAAGCGAGTCAATATCTACACCGATAGCCGCTATGCTTTCGGTACCATCCATGTCCACGGGGCCATCTATCGCGAAAGAGGATTCCGCACAGCAGAAGGAAAACATCTAAAGAACCTAGCCGAAGTCCAGCGTCTATTAATGGCAGTGGAAAAACCGAAGGCAGTGGCAGTGATGTATGTCCCAGGCCACCAGTCTGCCAAGACGCCGGAAGCTGTCGGTAACAACAGAGCAGATCAAGAAGCAAAGAGAGTAGCAATGGTGAGTCCTCCCATGGAGACAGGGCAACCTTCCACGGTTGCGGCGATAGACGTGCCGGTCCCAGAGCTCCCTCCGCTACCCCCCCGACCAGAATACTCCACAGAGGATTTCACTTGGATGAGAGCCCACTCCCCCTTTAGAGAAGGGGAAGACGGATGGAAAAGCGACTTGGAGGGCAAGTTAGTTCTGCCTGAAAAACTCGGACGATTCCTGTTGGCTAACTTACATAAGTCCACCCATTTGGGGCGGAGAAAATTACTAGACTTGTTGACATCTGCGCAGCTCCGATTTCCGAACCAGACCATAGCAGTCCGCCAAATTGTGGAAGATTGTGCCAGCTGCACAATCATGAAACCAGGACGAAGGGAGGGCACCATACAGGTACTCGGGAACGGGGGAGGGCTCCGGGAAGAAGTTGGGAAGTGGATTTTACTGAGGTAAAACCGGGAAAGTTTGGGTACAAATATTTGCTGGTATTCATAGATACCTTTTCAGGCTGGGTGGAGGCTTTTCCTACAAAGAAGGAGACGAGTCAGGTAGTGGCAAAGGCTTTGCTAGAGGAAATCATACCCAGATATGGGGTGCCCGAGGCAATTGGGTCAGATAACGGTCCGGCTTTTGTTAGTAAGGTCCTGCAGGGACTAGCCCAGACTATGGGGGCCAATTGGAAGCTACATTGTGAATATAACCCCCAGAGCTCAGGGCAAGTAGAAAGGATGAATAGGACACTAAAGGAGACTTTAGCCAAATTGGCCCTGGAGACTGGCGGTGATTGGGTGACGCTCCTTCCCTTGGCCATCTTCCGAGTCCGGAACTCCCCCTATGTCCATGGGCTAACTCCCTTTGAGATCCTGTATGGGGCTCCACCCCCCATCATTCAGAGGACCTTAAGCCCAGAACTAGGTGATCTGGCCCCAAATTACCTGACCATGTTGCAGGCTTTAGCTAAAGTGCAACAACGGATTTGGCCCTTAATTCAAGCATACCACGCTGTTAAGAGGGACCCGGCTCCGGAACATGGCATAGTCCCGGGTGACATGGTATGGGTTAAAAGGCATCAGTCCAAAACCCTAGAGCCTAGATGGAAAGGACCTTATGTTGTACTGTTTACTACCCCTACCGCCCTCAAGGTTGATGGCATCGGACCTTGGATCCACCACTCCCACGTGCGTCGAGCCAATCATCAAAAACAAGAAGGGGTCAAGGAGTGGACTGTACGGCGGCACCCAGACAACCCATTAAAGCTAAAGCTTTTGTGGCCCCGGGAACATGCAGAGCCTTCAGGAGCAGCCACGGATGGGGTGGCTGATCGCTCTGATCTTGCTCAATGCCCAGAGCGGGAGCCTCGCAGAAACCAACCCTCACCAGCCCTATAAGCAAACCTGGATACTCACCGATGGGGAGACTCATACCACCCTCAACGAGACTACTCGCACTGCCCCCATAGGAACTTGGTGGCCGGAGCTTCAGTTCTGCTTCAGGGACATCAATCCTGCCTACAAGTCTACTGCCCCGGAGTCAGCCCGACGTTATGGGTTTTATGCCTGCCCCGGCCACAAAAAGAACCAGGAATGTGGGGGGATACAATACTCCTTCTGTAGGTCATGGGCATGTGTCACATCCAATGATAGTGAATGGAAATGGGGGATATCAAAATCAGACCTAGTCAAATTTGCCTTTGTAAATGGGATATTAAGGGGGCACAGAATTCCAATACCCACCCATAAATGCCAGCCCACGGATCTAGATAGAATCAAGGTCACTTTCACTGAAACTGGCAAGAAGGACACCCCTGGGTGGATACAAGGTAAGGTATGGGGACTTGTATTTTATAAATATGGTGGACATGCTGGCTCGACCATAGTGGTCAGATTAAAAATTGAGCCCATAGGGCCACCGTCCACAGCAGTAGGCCCCAATAAGGTACTTAGGCCGCCCAATGTAAAGCCATCTCCCCAACCTTCCACAACTCACCACCTTCCCTCAACCATAGCTCGGGCTAATGTTACAACTCCAAGACCATCAGAAACCAGCCCTCCCCTGGTGAGGCCCAGTCTCATGACCGCATCTAAAGACCCCCTCTGGGAGCTAGTGGTTGCTGCCTTCCTGACGTTAAACCACACCAACCCTAACATGACCAACTCCTGTTGGTTATGTTATGATGTGAGGCCCCCATTCTATGAGGCAATAGGGCTAAACACCACTCACGATACCTCATCTGAGGAAAACCCTACTCAATGTTCCTGGGGAGACCGTAAGAGAGGTCTGACCATACAGCAGGTAAACGGCCAAGGAACCTGCTTAGGAAAAGTGCCAAAGAACAGACGGGACTTATGTACTGTTATTAACGCCAGTTCTACCTGGGGAAATGCTATTAAATGGGTAATTCCAAAGGACAATGGGTGGTGGCTATGCTCGCGGTCCGGACTCACCCCATGCCTATCAACTAAGGTGTTTAACAGCTCTAAAGAATTCTGTGTTATAGTGGTTGTGCTGCCCCGCATCCTCTATCATTCGGAGGAAAGTCTATATTCATACTGGAATATAGGAACAGGTGAGAGAAAGAAGAGAGAGCCTATTTCTACACTAACCATTGCTACCCTACTTAGCCTAGGGGTGGCTGGGGCAGGGACCGGCATAGCCTCCCTGGCTACTCAACATAAAGGGATGTCTTCGCTGCGCGCAGCCATAGACGAAGATATAGAGAGAATAGAAACCTCCATTAGCCACCTAGAAAAATCCCTCACTTCTCTGTCTGAGGTAGTACTTCAAAACCGACGAGGTCTGGACTTGTTGTTCCTCCAAAAAGGGGGACTATGCGTTGCTCTAGGGGAAGAATGTTGTTTTTACGCTGACCATACCGGAGTTGTTCGTGACTCCATGTCTAAACTCCGAAAGAGCCTGGAACAAAGAAAACGAGAAAAAGAGGCAGGGGAAAGCTGGTTCGAGTCTTGGTTTAACCAGTCCCCATGGTTGGCTACCCTTTTATCTGCACTGGCAGGGCCAATAATAATCATCCTACTGCTTGTTACCATAGGACCCTGGATTCTAAACCGACTTATGACTTTTGTCAAAAGTCGAATTAATACTATCCAACTTCTGGTCCTCCGCCAACAATATCAGGCTCTTCATCCTCTTGAGGATGATTCCTCAATTTAGGCCATAAGAAAGGGGGGAATGAAAGGAATAGGAGGTCTCAGCGGGCCCCAACCCCCTTGTTGGAGAAACCAGTACCAAACATCCCATGTAGATAAGATAAGCAATGCGGCAGGGCTCAGTTAGGGCATATAGAATGTGAGGAATGCAAGATGTGAGATACGAGCAAGATGTGAGGTACGAGCAAGATGTGAAGTACGTGCAGGATGTGCTCTCCCTGCTTGTCTAATGTTGATAACAAAAATATGCACGCCACTGCAGTCTATATAAGATTTCCCCCTAAGAGGCTCAGGGTCTTGCTTTCCTAACCGGTCCTGCGTGTCCGTGTGGGAGCTCGACCCTGGCTAGCCAGTCCAATAAACTCTGCTTTGTTGATTGCATTCACGCCTGGCTCTCTGTCTCTCGGGGGAATAGGATTCCGGGTCCTAACATTTGGAGGTCCCACCGAGATTTCATTTTCTCGAGAGACAGAACCTGCCTGCGAGAAAGCAGGGGCGATCCCAAGTCCTAGGCGTTGGGATGGGATCCCAGACCCTCATTTGGAGGAACTTGAGTGTTCCATTTGGGCCGCGTCGGGGATTCGGCCAATCCCCAGGGAGATTCATTCTGGGAATCTTGCAAGGAGGACCACAGGGTCCTATTGGGAGAGGCTTTCCTCTCATTTGGGCTCGAGCATTTTAGGAACCCTGGCGCCAGGTGAAGAACTAATTGAGCTAGTCGACCGACCACCCGTCAAGTGGACGCCTTTCGGCCTGATATCCCAGTTCGACGGTGAGGAGGTTGAATGGGGTGCGCACCAGTGTGAGAGAAGGACCGGTCCGAGCGAGTGCTGGAGAGTGTTGTGTGTGTGTGGAATTATTGTTGCCTTTACCCTTTTTGTTCTATCTCTCTTGGTGTTTGAGTCTCCTTCCACAATGGGACAGGGACAAACAACCCCAAAGTCTCTGATCCTTTCTCACTTTCCAGAAGTTAAAGAAAGGGCCTTAAATGCGGGTCTGGTCATCAAGAAAGGTAAGTTCGACACCTTTTGTTCTGCAGAGTGGCCCACCTTTGGAGTCGGGTGGCCCATTCAAGGTTCCCTCTCCCTAGACCTGATCACTAAGGTTAAAGCAGTCAATTTTCAGCCAGACAATCGAGGCCATCCAGACCAAGTTCCTTACATTTTGGTTTGGGAGGATCTGGTGAGGAACCCTCCCCCTTGGTTAACAGTTTTTCTGACCCACCCCTCCAGTTCGGCCCCCGGGGATAAAACCCCAGTCACGCCCGCCTTGGTCATAAAGGAGGAGGAAAAACTTCCTCTTCCCACCTTGACCGGTCCTCAAATTAGGGCATCTCCTTCACCATCTCCGGTCTTACCAGAGAGTTCCCCCCTTTACCCATCCCTCGCAGGGGCAGAGGAAGATCGGCCGCCTCCATACGTGACTCCCCCTGGCCAAGCCAGTGCCCCGGAGGAGGAAATTTCCTCATCCTCCTCAACAGGACTGGCAGCAGGAGGAGGAATGGGTCGAAGACTTCGCCCCCGAGGGATCCGGGAAAGGGAGGGGGAAGACGGGCCCCCCTCATCAACACAGGGGGAGGAAACTGTCCCTACACTTCCAGTCCGGATGGTGGGCCAAGGGGGACCGGGAGGAGGGCAACAGTTTCAGTACTGGCCCTTCTCCTCCAGTGATCTATATAACTGGAGGACGCAGAACCCGCCCTTTTCTGAAGACCCCAAGTGTCTCATAGATCTCCTGGAGTCCATCATGCATACACACCGCCCCACTTGGGATGACTGTCATCAGCTGCTCAATACTCTTTTTACGACGGAGGAACGAGAGCGCATCCTCAACGAAGCGAGGAAGAACGTCTTGGGGGATAATGGGAGACCCACAACTCTCCAACCGGCCATAGACGAGGCTTTTCCCCTACGCCGCCCTGATTGGGATTTCGGGACCGCAGAAGGTAGGGAGCGTCTTCGGATCTACCGCCAGACTCTTATGGCCGGTCTCCGAGCGGCCGCTAGAAGGCCCACCAATTTTGCAAAAGTAAAAGCAGTCATTCAAGGGGAAAACGAAAGCCCAGCCGGTTTCTTAGAGCGCCTCCATGAGGCATACCGTCAGTACACCCCGATTGACCCTGAGGCGGACCTCCACCGGTCTGCTCTGGTACTCTCATTCATTAATCAGGCAGCCCCAGACATTAGGAGAAAACTCAATAAACAGGAAAACTTAGGGGAGATGACTATAAGGGAAATGCTACAGGTAGCAGAAAAGGTCTTTACCGCTAGGGAAACTCCAGAAGAAAGGGAGGAAAGACAGAGAAAGGAAGACAGGGAAGCCCAGGAGAAATTGAGAAAGGAGGACCGGGAGTTCCAGGCTAAGGAAAACCGAAAGCAACAGAGAGAAATGGCTCGTATTTTCCTAGCGGGTGTCCGGGACCAACCCAGAGGAGGGGGCCACGCCAGGACCCCGGATAAGGAACACTGTTTTTACTGTAAGGAAACGGGGCATTGGAAGAGAGAATGTCCTAAGTTAAAGGGAAGAAGAGGGTTTGGAAGGAGACCGGGGGAAAACAGGGAAAGGGAACGAGCAGTAGAGCAGGCCAGAGTCCTTCTAGCCGGAGAAGAGGACTGAAGGAGACGGGGCTCAGACCCCCTCCCCGAGTCCTGGGTAACAATGCATGTGGAAGGGAAGCCGATGGGGTTCATGGTGGATACCGGCGCCCAATATTCGGTTTTAAACAAGGCACATGGACCTTTGAACAAGGCACGAACAAGTGTTGTTCAGGGGGCCACCGGTACGCAGTTATGTACACGGACTACCAAAAGAAAGGTGAACTTAGGAAAACACCAGGTCACACACTCCTTCTTGGTCGTCCCTGAGAGCCCCGCTCCCCTGCTCGGACGGGACCTACTCACCAAAATAGGGGCCCATATCCATTTTGAACCAGATGGAATAATTGTGACTGATCGAGAAGGGAGCCCGATTCATGTCTTGTCCCTATCATTGGCTGACGAGCATCGTCTGTTTGAGAGTCAACAGGAACCAGGAGGGGACATGACTCATTGGGTAAAAAGATTTCCCACGGCCTGGGCGGAGACTGCGGGAACCGGCCTCGCCAAACACCTCCCGCCCGTAGTTATACAATTGAAGGCTTCTGCTCTCCCCATTCGGGTGAAACAGTATCCTATGCCTGAGGAGGCCCGAAGAGGCATAGCCCCTCATATCCACAGGCTAATAAAGGAAGGAGTACTGCGACCTTGTCAGTCTGCCTGGAATACTCCTCTGCTCCCCGTCCGAAAGCCGGGAAGCGGGGACTATAGGCCTGTGCAAGACCTACGAAAGGTAAACGAGCGGACGGAGGACATTCATCCCACCGTTCCGAATCCCTATACCTTGCTCAGCCACCTACCCCCCTCGCAAGTATGGTATACAACCCTTGATTTGAAAGATGCTTTCTTCAGCATTCCATTGTCAGAAATTAGTCAGCCGCTATTTGCTTTCGAATGGCAAGAAGATGGGGGCCAATCCGGACAGCTCACTTGGACCAGACTGCCGCAAGGATTTAAAAACTCTCCCACCCTGTTTAATGAGGCCCTGAGCCAGGACCTGGAACCTTTTCGTCGGAGCCACCCACGAGTCACTCTATTACAGTATGTTGATGACTTAGAGAGGAGTGCATCAAGGCTACTGAACACCTGCTAACGGAATTAGGTGAGCTGGGGTATCGGGCAAGTGCCAAGAAAACTCACATCTGTAAAAGGTCAGTGACATATTTGGGTTATCGGATTGCAGATGGGGCAAGGTGGCTGACTGATGCCATGAAACAGACTATTCTGGCTATCCCATCCCCGACATCCACTAGGGGGGTGAGAGAATTCCTGGGCTCCGCGGGGTTCTGTAGACTCTGGATTCCAGGATTTGCGGAAATAGCCAGACCCCTATATGAGGCCACCAAAGAAGCTCCAGATTGGAGTTGGGGAGAGAGAGAACAACAGGCCTTTGATCAGCTAAAAGACGCTCTTTTGCAGGCCCCTGCCTTAGCCTTGCCAGATCCTACAAGACCATTCACTCTGTTTGTAGATGAGAAAAAGGGCGTAGCCAAAGGAGTCTTGACCCAACAGCTAGGTCCCTGGAAGAGACCAGTGGCATACTTTTCCAAGAAATTAGACGCAGTAGCGGCAGGATGGCCCCCCTGCCTCCGCATCATAGCGGCCATTGCCGTGCTGGTGAGAGAAGCCGATAAACTAACCTTTGGACAGGCCCTCTGGGTAACGGCCCCTCACCCGGTGGAGGGAATCCTTAAACAACCCCCTGGGAAATGGATGACGAATGCCAGGCTCACCCATTACCAGGGGCTCTTGTTGGATTCCCCTCGGATCACATTCACAGATCCCGTAATCCTGAACCCTGCCACCTTGTTGCCTAACCCGGAACTGCAGACACCTGTCCATAACTGCAAAGAATTCCTCTCCGAAGTTACACAGGTACGGGCTGACCTAAAGGATACCCCCCTGTCCGGCTGCAAATTAAACTGGTACACGGATGGAAGCAGTTTTTTCCAAGATGGAGCCCGAAGGGCAGGGGCAGCTGTAGTCGACCAAGAAGGAAATACGGTATGGAGCAGCGCCCTCCCACCCGGAACATCAGCCCAAAAAGCGGAATTAATTGCCTTGGCAGAGGCCCTGGAGAGGGCAAAAGGAAAGCGAGTCAATATCTACACCGATAGCCGCTATGCTTTCGGTACCATCCATGTCCACGGGGCCATCTATCGCGAAAGAGGATTCCGCACAGCAGAAGGAAAACATCTAAAGAACCTAGCCGAAGTCCAGCGTCTATTAATGGCAGTGGAAAAACCGAAGGCAGTGGCAGTGATGTATGTCCCAGGCCACCAGTCTGCCAAGACGCCGGAAGCTGTCGGTAACAACAGAGCAGATCAAGAAGCAAAGAGAGTAGCAATGGTGAGTCCTCCCATGGAGACAGGGCAACCTTCCACGGTTGCGGCGATAGACGTGCCGGTCCCAGAGCTCCCTCCGCTACCCCCCCGACCAGAATACTCCACAGAGGATTTCACTTGGATGAGAGCCCACTCCCCCTTTAGAGAAGGGGAAGACGGATGGAAAAGCGACTTGGAGGGCAAGTTAGTTCTGCCTGAAAAACTCGGACGATTCCTGTTGGCTAACTTACATAAGTCCACCCATTTGGGGCGGAGAAAATTACTAGACTTGTTGACATCTGCGCAGCTCCGATTTCCGAACCAGACCATAGCAGTCCGCCAAATTGTGGAAGATTGTGCCAGCTGCACAATCATGAAACCAGGACGAAGGGAGGGGCACCATACAGGTACTCGGGAACGGGGGAGGGCTCCGGGAAGAAGTTGGGAAGTGGATTTTACTGAGGTAAAACCGGGAAAGTTTGGGCACAAATATTTGCTGGTATTCATAGATACCTTTTCAGGCTGGGTGGAGGCTTTTCCTACAAAGAAGGAGACGAGTCAGGTAGTGGCAAAGGCTTTGCTAGAGGAAATCATACCCAGATATGGGGTGCCCGAGGCAATTGGGTCAGATAACGGTCCGGCTTTTGTTAGTAAGGTCCTGCAGGGACTAGCCCAGACTATGGGGGCCAATTGGAAGCTACATTGTGAATATAACCCCCAGAGCTCAGGGCAAGTAGAAAGGATGAATAGGACACTAAAGGAGACTTTAGCCAAATTGGCCCTGGAGACTGGCGGTGATTGGGTGACGCTCCTTCCCTTGGCCATCTTCCGAGTCCGGAACTCCCCCTATGTCCATGGGCTAACTCCCTTTGAGATCCTGTATGGGGCTCCACCCCCCATCATTCAGAGGACCTTAAGCCCAGAACTAGGTGATCTGGCCCCAAATTACCTGACCATGTTGCAGGCTTTAGCTAAAGTGCAACAACGGATTTGGCCCTTAATTCAAGCATACCACGCTGTTAAGAGGGACCCAGCTCCGGAACATGGCATAGTCCCGGGTGACATGGTATGGGTTAAAAGGCATCAGTCCAAAACCCTAGAGCCTAGATGGAAAGGACCTTATGTTGTACTGTTTACTACCCCTACCGCCCTCAAGGTTGATGGCATCGGACCTTGGATCCACCACTCCCACGTGCGTCGAGCCAATCATCAAAAACAAGAAGGGGTCAAGGAGTGGACTGTACGGCGGCACCCAGACAACCCATTAAAGCTAAAGCTTTTGTGGCCCCGGGAACATGCAGAGCCTTCAGGAGCAGCCACGGATGGGGTGGCTGATCGCTCTGATCTTGCTCAATGCCCAGAGCGGGAGCCTCGCAGAAACCAACCCTCACCAGCCCTATAAGCAAACCTGGATACTCACCGATGGGGAGACTCATACCACCCTCAACGAGACTACTCGCACTGCCCCCATAGGAACTTGGTGGCCGGAGCTTCAGTTCTGCTTCAGGGACATCAATCCTGCCTACAAGTCTACTGCCCCGGAGTCAGCCCGACGTTATGGGTTTTATGCCTGCCCCGGCCACAAAAAGAACCAGGAATGTGGGGGGATACAATACTCCTTCTGTAGGTCATGGGCATGTGTCACATCCAATGATAGTGAATGGAAATGGGGGATATCAAAATCAGACCTAGTCAAATTTGCCTTTGTAAATGGGATATTAAGGGGGCACAGAATTCCAATACCCACCCATAAATGCCAGCCCACGGATCTAGATAGAATCAAGGTCACTTTCACTGAAACTGGCAAGAAGGACACCCCTGGGTGGATACAAGGTAAGGTATGGGGACTTGTATTTTATAAATATGGTGGACATGCTGGCTCGACCATAGTGGTCAGATTAAAAATTGAGCCCATAGGGCCACCGTCCACAGCAGTAGGCCCCAATAAGGTACTTAGGCCGCCCAATGTAAAGCCATCTCCCCAACCTTCCACAACTCACCACCTTCCCTCAACCATAGCTCGGGCTAATGTTACAACTCCAAGACCATCAGAAACCAGCCCTCCCCTGGTGAGGCCCAGTCTCATGACCGCATCTAAAGACCCCCTCTGGGAGCTAGTGGTTGCTGCCTTCCTGACGTTAAACCACACCAACCCTAACATGACCAACTCCTGTTGGTTATGTTATGATGTGAGGCCCCCATTCTATGAGGCAATAGGGCTAAACACCACTCACGATACCTCATCTGAGGAAAACCCTACTCAATGTTCCTGGGGAGACCGTAAGAGAGGTCTGACCATACAGCAGGTAAACGGCCAAGGAACCTGCTTAGGAAAAGTGCCAAAGAACAGACGGGACTTATGTACTGTTATTAACGCCAGTTCTACCTGGGGAAATGCTATTAAATGGGTAATTCCAAAGGACAATGGGTGGTGGCTATGCTCGCGGTCCGGACTCACCCCATGCCTATCAACTAAGGTGTTTAACAGCTCTAAAGAATTCTGTGTTATAGTGGTTGTGCTGCCCCGCATCCTCTATCATTCGGAGGAAAGTCTATATTCATACTGGAATATAGGAACAGGTGAGAGAAAGAAGAGAGAGCCTATTTCTACACTAACCATTGCTACCCTACTTAGCCTAGGGGTGGCTGGGGCAGGGACCGGCATAGCCTCCCTGGCTACTCAACATAAAGGGATGTCTTCGCTGCGCGCAGCCATAGACGAAGATATAGAGAGAATAGAAACCTCCATTAGCCACCTAGAAAAATCCCTCACTTCTCTGTCTGAGGTAGTACTTCAAAACCGACGAGGTCTGGACTTGTTGTTCCTCCAAAAAGGGGGACTATGCGTTGCTCTAGGGGAAGAATGTTGTTTTTACACTGACCATACCGGAGTTGTTCGTGACTCCATGTCTAAACTCCGAAAGAGCCTGGAACAAAGAAAACGAGAAAAAGAGGCAGGGGAAAGCTGGTTCGAGTCTTGGTTTAACCAGTCCCCATGGTTGGCTACCCTTTTATCTGCACTGGCAGGGCCAATAATAATCATCCTACTGCTTGTTACCATAGGACCCTGGATTCTAAACCGACTTATGACTTTTGTCAAAAGTCGAATTAATACTATCCAACTTCTGGTCCTCCGCCAACAATATCAGGCTCTTCATCCTCTTGAGGATGATTCCTCAATTTAGGCCATAAGAAAGGGGGGAATGAAAGGAATAGGAGGTCTCAGCGGGCCCCAACCCCCTTGTTGGAGAAACCAGTACCAAACATCCCATGTAGATAAGATAAGCAATGCGGCAGGGCTCAGTTAGGGCATATAGAATGTGAGGAATGCAAGATGTGAGGTACGAGCAAGATGTGAAGTACGTGCAGGATGTGCTCTCCCTGCTTGTCTAATGTTGATAACAAAAATATGCACGCCACTGCAGTCTATATAAGATTTCCCCCTAAGAGGCTCAGGGTCTTGCTTTCCTAACCGGTCCTGCGTGTCCGTGTGGGAGCTCGACCCTGGCTAGCCAGTCCAATAAACTCTGCTTTGTTGATTGCATTCACGCCTGGCTCTCTGTCTCTCGGGGGAATAGGATTCCGGGTCCTAACATTTGGAGGTCCCACCGAGATTTCATTTTCTCGAGAGACAGAACCTGCCTGCGAGAAAGCAGGGGCGATCCCAAGTCCTAGGCGTTGGGATGGGATCCCAGACCCTCATTTGGAGGAACTTGAGTGTTCCATTTGGGCCGCGTCGGGGATTCGGCCAATCCCCAGGGAGATTCATTCTGGGAATCTTGCAAGGAGGACCACAGGGTCCTATTGGGAGAGGCTTTCCTCTCATTTGGGCTCGAGCATTTTAGGAACCCTGGCGCCAGGTGAAGAACTAATTGAGCTAGTCGACCGACCACCCGTCAAGTGGACGCCTTTCGGCCTGATATCCCAGTTCGACGGTGAGGAGGTTGAATGGGGTGCGCACCAGTGTGAGAGAAGGACCGGTCCGAGCGAGTGCTGGAGAGTGTTGTGTGTGTGTGGAATTATTGTTGCCTTTACCCTTTTTGTTCTATCTCTCTTGGTGTTTGAGTCTCCTTCCACAATGGGACAGGGACAAACAACCCCAAAGTCTCTGATCCTTTCTCACTTTCCAGAAGTTAAAGAAAGGGCCTTAAATGCGGGTCTGGTCATCAAGAAAGGTAAGTTCGACACCTTTTGTTCTGCAGAGTGGCCCACCTTTGGAGTCGGGTGGCCCATTCAAGGTTCCCTCTCCCTAGACCTGATCACTAAGGTTAAAGCAGTCAATTTTCAGCCAGACAATCGAGGCCATCCAGACCAAGTTCCTTACATTTTGGTTTGGGAGGATCTGGTGAGGAACCCTCCCCCTTGGTTAACAGTTTTTCTGACCCACCCCTCCAGTTCGGCCCCCGGGGATAAAACCCCAGTCACGCCCGCCTTGGTCATAAAGGAGGAGGAAAAACTTCCTCTTCCCACCTTGACCGGTCCTCAAATTAGGGCATCTCCTTCACCATCTCCGGTCTTACCAGAGAGTTCCCCCCTTTACCCATCCCTCGCAGGGGCAGAGGAAGATCGGCCGCCTCCATACGTGACTCCCCCTGGCCAAGCCAGTGCCCCGGAGGAGGAAATTTCCTCATCCTCCTCAACAGGACTGGCAGCAGGAGGAGGAATGGGTCGAAGACTTCGCCCCCGAGGGATCCGGGAAAGGGAGGGGGAAGACGGGCCCCCCTCATCAACACAGGGGGAGGAAACTGTCCCTACACTTCCAGTCCGGATGGTGGGCCAAGGGGGACCGGGAGGAGGGCAACAGTTTCAGTACTGGCCCTTCTCCTCCAGTGATCTATATAACTGGAGGACGCAGAACCCGCCCTTTTCTGAAGACCCCAAGTGTCTCATAGATCTCCTGGAGTCCATCATGCATACACACCGCCCCACTTGGGATGACTGTCATCAGCTGCTCAATACTCTTTTTACGACGGAGGAACGAGAGCGCATCCTCAACGAAGCGAGGAAGAACGTCTTGGGGGATAATGGGAGACCCACAACTCTCCAACCGGCCATAGACGAGGCTTTTCCCCTACGCCGCCCTGATTGGGATTTCGGGACCGCAGAAGGTAGGGAGCGTCTTCGGATCTACCGCCAGACTCTTATGGCCGGTCTCCGAGCGGCCGCTAGAAGGCCCACCAATTTTGCAAAAGTAAAAGCAGTCATTCAAGGGGAAAACGAAAGCCCAGCCGGTTTCTTAGAGCGCCTCCATGAGGCATACCGTCAGTACACCCCGATTGACCCTGAGGCGGACCTCCACCGGTCTGCTCTGGTACTCTCATTCATTAATCAGGCAGCCCCAGACATTAGGAGAAAACTCAATAAACAGGAAAACTTAGGGGAGATGACTATAAGGGAAATGCTACAGGTAGCAGAAAAGGTCTTTACCGCTAGGGAAACTCCAGAAGAAAGGGAGGAAAGACAGAGAAAGGAAGACAGGGAAGCCCAGGAGAAATTGAGAAAGGAGGACCGGGAGTTCCAGGCTAAGGAAAACCGAAAGCAACAGAGAGAAATGGCTCGTATTTTCCTAGCGGGTGTCCGGGACCAACCCAGAGGAGGGGGCCACGCCAGGACCCCGGATAAGGAACACTGTTTTTACTGTAAGGAAACGGGGCATTGGAAGAGAGAATGTCCTAAGTTAAAGGGAAGAAGAGGGTTTGGAAGGAGACCGGGGGAAAACAGGGAAAGGGAACGAGCAGTAGAGCAGGCCAGAGTCCTTCTAGCCGGAGAAGAGGACTGAAGGAGACGGGGCTCAGACCCCCTCCCCGAGTCCTGGGTAACAATGCATGTGGAAAGGAAGCCGATGGGGTTCATGGTGGATACCGGCGCCCAATATTCGGTTTTAAACAAGGCACATGGACCTTTGAACAAGGCACGAACAAGTGTTGTTCAGGGGGCCACCGGTACGCAGTTATGTACACGGACTACCAAAAGAAAGGTGAACTTAGGAAAACACCAGGTCACACACTCCTTCTTGGTCGTCCCTGAGAGCCCCGCTCCCCTGCTCGGACGGGACCTACTCACCAAAATAGGGGCCCATATCCATTTTGAACCAGATGGAATAATTGTGACTGATCGAGAAGGGAGCCCGATTCATGTCTTGTCCCTATCATTGGCTGACGAGCATCGTCTGTTTGAGAGTCAACAGGAACCAGGAAGGGACATGACTCATTGGGTAAAAAGATTTCCCACGGCCTGGGCGGAGACTGCGGGAACCGGCCTCGCCAAACACCTCCCGCCCGTAGTTATACAATTGAAGGCTTCTGCTCTCCCCATTCGGGTGAAACAGTATCCTATGCCTGAGGAGGCCCGAAGAGGCATAGCCCCTCATATCCACAGGCTAATAAAGGAAGGAGTACTGCGACCTTGTCAGTCTGCCTGGAATACTCCTCTGCTCCCCGTCCGAAAGCCGGGAAGCGGGGACTATAGGCCTGTGCAAGACCTACGAAAGGTAAACGAGCGGACGGAGGACATTCATCCCACCGTTCCGAATCCCTATACCTTGCTCAGCCACCTACCCCCCTCGCAAGTATGGTATACAACCCTTGATTTGAAAGATGCTTTCTTCAGCATTCCATTGTCAGAAATTAGTCAGCCGCTATTTGCTTTCGAATGGCAAGAAGATGGGGGCCAATCCGGACAGCTCACTTGGACCAGACTGCCGCAAGGATTTAAAAACTCTCCCACCCTGTTTAATGAGGCCCTGAGCCAGGACCTGGAACCTTTTCGTCGGAGCCACCCACGAGTCACTCTATTACAGTATGTTGATGACTTACTGTTAGCGGCAGAAACCCGAGAGGAGTGCATCAAGGCTACTGAACACCTGCTAACGGAATTAGGTGAGCTGGGGTATCGGGCAAGTGCCAAGAAAACTCACATCTGTAAAAGGTCAGTGACATATTTGGGTTATCGGATTGCAGATGGGGCAAGGTGGCTGACTGATGCCATGAAACAGACTATTCTGGCTATCCCATCCCCGACATCCACTAGGGGGGTAAGAGAATTCCTGGGCTCCGCGGGGTTCTGTAGACTCTGGATTCCAGGATTTGCGGAAATAGCCAGACCCCTATATGAGGCCACCAAAGAAGCTCCAGATTGGAGTTGGGGAGAGAGAGAACAACAGGCTAAAAGACGCTCTTTTGCAGGCCCCTGCCTTAGCCTTGCCAGATCCTACAAGACCATTCACTCTGTTTGTAGATGAGAAAAAGGGCGTAGCCAAAGGAGTCTTGACCCAACAGCTAGGTCCCTGGAAGAGACCAGTGGCATACTTTTCCAAGAAATTAGACGCAGTAGCGGCAGGATGGCCCCCCTGCCTCCGCATCATAGCGGCCATTGCCGTGCTGGTGAGAGAAGCCGATAAACTAACCTTTGGACAGGCCCTCTGGGTAACGGCCCCTCACCCGGTGGAGGGAATCCTTAAACAACCCCCTGGGAAATGGATGACGAATGCCAGGCTCACCCATTACCAGGGGCTCTTGTTGGATTCCCCTCGGATCACATTCACAGATCCCGTAATCCTGAACCCTGCCACCTTGTTGCCTAACCCGGAACTGCAGACACCTGTCCATAACTGCAAAGAATTCCTCTCCGAAGTTACACAGGTACGGGCTGACCTAAAGGATACCCCCCTGTCCGGCTGCAAATTAAACTGGTACACGGATGGAAGCAGTTTTTTCCAAGATGGAGCCCGAAGGGCAGGGGCAGCTGTAGTCGACCAAGAAGGAAATACGGTATGGAGCAGCGCCCTCCCACCCGGAACATCAGCCCAAAAAGCGGAATTAATTGCCTTGGCAGAGGCCCTGGAGAGGGCAAAAGGAAAGCGAGTCAATATCTACACCGATAGCCGCTATGCTTTCGGTACCATCCATGTCCACGGGGCCATCTATCGCGAAAGAGGATTCCGCACAGCAGAAGGAAAACATCTAAAGAACCTAGCCGAAGTCCAGCGTCTATTAATGGCAGTGGAAAAACCGAAGGCAGTGGCAGTGATGTATGTCCCAGGCCACCAGTCTGCCAAGACGCCGGAAGCTGTCGGTAACAACAGAGCAGATCAAGAAGCAAAGAGAGTAGCAATGGTGAGTCCTCCCATGGAGACAGGGCAACCTTCCACGGTTGCGGCGATAGACGTGCCGGTCCCAGAGCTCCCTCCGCTACCCCCCCGACCAGAATACTCCACAGAGGATTTCACTTGGATGAGAGCCCACTCCCCCTTTAGAGAAGGGGAAGACGGATGGAAAAGCGACTTGGAGGGCAAGTTAGTTCTGCCTGAAAAACTCGGACGATTCCTGTTGGCTAACTTACATAAGTCCACCCATTTGGGGCGGAGAAAATTACTAGACTTGTTGACATCTGCGCAGCTCCGATTTCCGAACCAGACCATAGCAGTCCGCCAAATTGTGGAAGATTGTGCCAGCTGCACAATCATGAAACCAGGACGAAGGGAGGGCACCATACAGGTACTCGGGAACGGGGGAGGGCTCCGGGAAGAAGTTGGGAAGTGGATTTTACTGAGGTAAAACCGGGAAAGTTTGGGTACAAATATTTGCTGGTATTCATAGATACCTTTTCAGGCTGGGTGGAGGCTTTTCCTACAAAGAAGGAGACGAGTCAGGTAGTGGCAAAGGCTTTGCTAGAGGAAATCATACCCAGATATGGGGTGCCCGAGGCAATTGGGTCAGATAACGGTCCGGCTTTTGTTAGTAAGGTCCTGCAGGGACTAGCCCAGACTATGGGGGCCAATTGGAAGCTACATTGTGAATATAACCCCCAGAGCTCAGGGCAAGTAGAAAGGATGAATAGGACACTAAAGGAGACTTTAGCCAAATTGGCCCTGGAGACTGGCGGTGATTGGGTGACGCTCCTTCCCTTGGCCATCTTCCGAGTCCGGAACTCCCCCTATGTCCATGGGCTAACTCCCTTTGAGATCCTGTATGGGGCTCCACCCCCCATCATTCAGAGGACCTTAAGCCCAGAACTAGGTGATCTGGCCCCAAATTACCTGACCATGTTGCAGGCTTTAGCTAAAGTGCAACAACGGATTTGGCCCTTAATTCAAGCATACCACGCTGTTAAGAGGGACCCGGCTCCGGAACATGGCATAGTCCCGGGTGACATGGTATGGGTTAAAAGGCATCAGTCCAAAACCCTAGAGCCTAGATGGAAAGGACCTTATGTTGTACTGTTTACTACCCCTACCGCCCTCAAGGTTGATGGCATCGGACCTTGGATCCACCACTCCCACGTGCGTCGAGCCAATCATCAAAAACAAGAAGGGGTCAAGGAGTGGACTGTACGGCGGCACCCAGACAACCCATTAAAGCTAAAGCTTTTGTGGCCCCGGGAACATGCAGAGCCTTCAGGAGCAGCCACGGATGGGGTGGCTGATCGCTCTGATCTTGCTCAATGCCCAGAGCGGGAGCCTCGCAGAAACCAACCCTCACCAGCCCTATAAGCAAACCTGGATACTCACCGATGGGGAGACTCATACCACCCTCAACGAGACTACTCGCACTGCCCCCATAGGAACTTGGTGGCCGGAGCTTCAGTTCTGCTTCAGGGACATCAATCCTGCCTACAAGTCTACTGCCCCGGAGTCAGCCCGACGTTATGGGTTTTATGCCTGCCCCGGCCACAAAAAGAACCAGGAATGTGGGGGGATACAATACTCCTTCTGTAGGTCATGGGCATGTGTCACATCCAATGATAGTGAATGGAAATGGGGGATATCAAAATCAGACCTAGTCAAATTTGCCTTTGTAAATGGGATATTAAGGGGGCACAGAATTCCAATACCCACCCATAAATGCCAGCCCACGGATCTAGATAGAATCAAGGTCACTTTCACTGAAACTGGCAAGAAGGACACCCCTGGGTGGATACAAGGTAAGGTATGGGGACTTGTATTTTATAAATATGGTGGACATGCTGGCTCGACCATAGTGGTCAGATTAAAAATTGAGCCCATAGGGCCACCGTCCACAGCAGTAGGCCCCAATAAGGTACTTAGGCCGCCCAATGTAAAGCCATCTCCCCAACCTTCCACAACTCACCACCTTCCCTCAACCATAGCTCGGGCTAATGTTACAACTCCAAGACCATCAGAAACCAGCCCTCCCCTGGTGAGGCCCAGTCTCATGACCGCATCTAAAGACCCCCTCTGGGAGCTAGTGGTTGCTGCCTTCCTGACGTTAAACCACACCAACCCTAACATGACCAACTCCTGTTGGTTATGTTATGATGTGAGGCCCCCATTCTATGAGGCAATAGGGCTAAACACCACTCACGATACCTCATCTGAGGAAAACCCTACTCAATGTTCCTGGGGAGACCGTAAGAGAGGTCTGACCATACAGCAGGTAAACGGCCAAGGAACCTGCTTAGGAAAAGTGCCAAAGAACAGACGGGACTTATGTACTGTTATTAACGCCAGTTCTACCTGGGGAAATGCTATTAAATGGGTAATTCCAAAGGACAATGGGTGGTGGCTATGCTCGCGGTCCGGACTCACCCCATGCCTATCAACTAAGGTGTTTAACAGCTCTAAAGAATTCTGTGTTATAGTGGTTGTGCTGCCCCGCATCCTCTATCATTCGGAGGAAAGTCTATATTCATACTGGAATATAGGAACAGGTGAGAGAAAGAAGAGAGAGCCTATTTCTACACTAACCATTGCTACCCTACTTAGCCTAGGGGTGGCTGGGGCAGGGACCGGCATAGCCTCCCTGGCTACTCAACATAAAGGGATGTCTTCGCTGCGCGCAGCCATAGACGAAGATATAGAGAGAATAGAAACCTCCATTAGCCACCTAGAAAAATCCCTCACTTCTCTGTCTGAGGTAGTACTTCAAAACCGACGAGGTCTGGACTTGTTGTTCCTCCAAAAAGGGGGACTATGCGTTGCTCTAGGGGAAGAATGTTGTTTTTACGCTGACCATACCGGAGTTGTTCGTGACTCCATGTCTAAACTCCGAAAGAGCCTGGAACAAAGAAAACGAGAAAAAGAGGCAGGGGAAAGCTGGTTCGAGTCTTGGTTTAACCAGTCCCCATGGTTGGCTACCCTTTTATCTGCACTGGCAGGGCCAATAATAATCATCCTACTGCTTGTTACCATAGGACCCTGGATTCTAAACCGACTTATGACTTTTGTCAAAAGTCGAATTAATACTATCCAACTTCTGGTCCTCCGCCAACAATATCAGGCTCTTCATCCTCTTGAGGATGATTCCTCAATTTAGGCCATAAGAAAGGGGGGAATGAAAGGAATAGGAGGTCTCAGCGGGCCCCAACCCCCTTGTTGGAGAAACCAGTACCAAACATCCCATGTAGATAAGATAAGCAATGCGGCAGGGCTCAGTTAGGGCATATAGAATGTGAGGAATGCAAGATGTGAGATACGAGCAAGATGTGAGGTACGAGCAAGATGTGAAGTACGTGCAGGATGTGCTCTCCCTGCTTGTCTAATGTTGATAACAAAAATATGCACGCCACTGCAGTCTATATAAGATTTCCCCCTAAGAGGCTCAGGGTCTTGCTTTCCTAACCGGTCCTGCGTGTCCGTGTGGGAGCTCGACCCTGGCTAGCCAGTCCAATAAACTCTGCTTTGTTGATTGCATTCACGCCTGGCTCTCTGTCTCTCGGGGGAATAGGATTCCGGGTCCTAACATTTGGAGGTCCCACCGAGATTTCATTTTCTCGAGAGACAGAACCTGCCTGCGAGAAAGCAGGGGCGATCCCAAGTCCTAGGCGTTGGGATGGGATCCCAGACCCTCATTTGGAGGAACTTGAGTGTTCCATTTGGGCCGCGTCGGGGATTCGGCCAATCCCCAGGGAGATTCATTCTGGGAATCTTGCAAGGAGGACCACAGGGTCCTATTGGGAGAGGCTTTCCTCTCATTTGGGCTCGAGCATTTTAGGAACCCTGGCGCCAGGTGAAGAACTAATTGAGCTAGTCGACCGACCACCCGTCAAGTGGACGCCTTTCGGCCTGATATCCCAGTTCGACGGTGAGGAGGTTGAATGGGGTGCGCACCAGTGTGAGAGAAGGACCGGTCCGAGCGAGTGCTGGAGAGTGTTGTGTGTGTGTGGAATTATTGTTGCCTTTACCCTTTTTGTTCTATCTCTCTTGGTGTTTGAGTCTCCTTCCACAATGGGACAGGGACAAACAACCCCAAAGTCTCTGATCCTTTCTCACTTTCCAGAAGTTAAAGAAAGGGCCTTAAATGCGGGTCTGGTCATCAAGAAAGGTAAGTTCGACACCTTTTGTTCTGCAGAGTGGCCCACCTTTGGAGTCGGGTGGCCCATTCAAGGTTCCCTCTCCCTAGACCTGATCACTAAGGTTAAAGCAGTCAATTTTCAGCCAGACAATCGAGGCCATCCAGACCAAGTTCCTTACATTTTGGTTTGGGAGGATCTGGTGAGGAACCCTCCCCCTTGGTTAACAGTTTTTCTGACCCACCCCTCCAGTTCGGCCCCCGGGGATAAAACCCCAGTCACGCCCGCCTTGGTCATAAAGGAGGAGGAAAAACTTCCTCTTCCCACCTTGACCGGTCCTCAAATTAGGGCATCTCCTTCACCATCTCCGGTCTTACCAGAGAGTTCCCCCCTTTACCCATCCCTCGCAGGGGCAGAGGAAGATCGGCCGCCTCCATACGTGACTCCCCCTGGCCAAGCCAGTGCCCCGGAGGAGGAAATTTCCTCATCCTCCTCAACAGGACTGGCAGCAGGAGGAGGAATGGGTCGAAGACTTCGCCCCCGAGGGATCCGGGAAAGGGAGGGGGAAGACGGGCCCCCCTCATCAACACAGGGGGAGGAAACTGTCCCTACACTTCCAGTCCGGATGGTGGGCCAAGGGGGACCGGGAGGAGGGCAACAGTTTCAGTACTGGCCCTTCTCCTCCAGTGATCTATATAACTGGAGGACGCAGAACCCGCCCTTTTCTGAAGACCCCAAGTGTCTCATAGATCTCCTGGAGTCCATCATGCATACACACCGCCCCACTTGGGATGACTGTCATCAGCTGCTCAATACTCTTTTTACGACGGAGGAACGAGAGCGCATCCTCAACGAAGCGAGGAAGAACGTCTTGGGGGATAATGGGAGACCCACAACTCTCCAACCGGCCATAGACGAGGCTTTTCCCCTACGCCGCCCTGATTGGGATTTCGGGACCGCAGAAGGTAGGGAGCGTCTTCGGATCTACCGCCAGACTCTTATGGCCGGTCTCCGAGCGGCCGCTAGAAGGCCCACCAATTTTGCAAAAGTAAAAGCAGTCATTCAAGGGGAAAACGAAAGCCCAGCCGGTTTCTTAGAGCGCCTCCATGAGGCATACCGTCAGTACACCCCGATTGACCCTGAGGCGGACCTCCACCGGTCTGCTCTGGTACTCTCATTCATTAATCAGGCAGCCCCAGACATTAGGAGAAAACTCAATAAACAGGAAAACTTAGGGGAGATGACTATAAGGGAAATGCTACAGGTAGCAGAAAAGGTCTTTACCGCTAGGGAAACTCCAGAAGAAAGGGAGGAAAGACAGAGAAAGGAAGACAGGGAAGCCCAGGAGAAATTGAGAAAGGAGGACCGGGAGTTCCAGGCTAAGGAAAACCGAAAGCAACAGAGAGAAATGGCTCGTATTTTCCTAGCGGGTGTCCGGGACCAACCCAGAGGAGGGGGCCACGCCAGGACCCCGGATAAGGAACACTGTTTTTACTGTAAGGAAACGGGGCATTGGAAGAGAGAATGTCCTAAGTTAAAGGGAAGAAGAGGGTTTGGAAGGAGACCGGGGGAAAACAGGGAAAGGGAACGAGCAGTAGAGCAGGCCAGAGTCCTTCTAGCCGGAGAAGAGGACTGAAGGAGACGGGGCTCAGACCCCCTCCCCGAGTCCTGGGTAACAATGCATGTGGAAGGGAAGCCGATGGGGTTCATGGTGGATACCGGCGCCCAATATTCGGTTTTAAACAAGGCACATGGACCTTTGAACAAGGCACGAACAAGTGTTGTTCAGGGGGCCACCGGTACGCAGTTATGTACACGGACTACCAAAAGAAAGGTGAACTTAGGAAAACACCAGGTCACACACTCCTTCTTGGTCGTCCCTGAGAGCCCCGCTCCCCTGCTCGGACGGGACCTACTCACCAAAATAGGGGCCCATATCCATTTTGAACCAGATGGAATAATTGTGACTGATCGAGAAGGGAGCCCGATTCATGTCTTGTCCCTATCATTGGCTGACGAGCATCGTCTGTTTGAGAGTCAACAGGAACCAGGAGGGGACATGACTCATTGGGTAAAAAGATTTCCCACGGCCTGGGCGGAGACTGCGGGAACCGGCCTCGCCAAACACCTCCCGCCCGTAGTTATACAATTGAAGGCTTCTGCTCTCCCCATTCGGGTGAAACAGTATCCTATGCCTGAGGAGGCCCGAAGAGGCATAGCCCCTCATATCCACAGGCTAATAAAGGAAGGAGTACTGCGACCTTGTCAGTCTGCCTGGAATACTCCTCTGCTCCCCGTCCGAAAGCCGGGAAGCGGGGACTATAGGCCTGTGCAAGACCTACGAAAGGTAAACGAGCGGACGGAGGACATTCATCCCACCGTTCCGAATCCCTATACCTTGCTCAGCCACCTACCCCCCTCGCAAGTATGGTATACAACCCTTGATTTGAAAGATGCTTTCTTCAGCATTCCATTGTCAGAAATTAGTCAGCCGCTATTTGCTTTCGAATGGCAAGAAGATGGGGGCCAATCCGGACAGCTCACTTGGACCAGACTGCCGCAAGGATTTAAAAACTCTCCCACCCTGTTTAATGAGGCCCTGAGCCAGGACCTGGAACCTTTTCGTCGGAGCCACCCACGAGTCACTCTATTACAGTATGTTGATGACTTAGAGAGGAGTGCATCAAGGCTACTGAACACCTGCTAACGGAATTAGGTGAGCTGGGGTATCGGGCAAGTGCCAAGAAAACTCACATCTGTAAAAGGTCAGTGACATATTTGGGTTATCGGATTGCAGATGGGGCAAGGTGGCTGACTGATGCCATGAAACAGACTATTCTGGCTATCCCATCCCCGACATCCACTAGGGGGGTGAGAGAATTCCTGGGCTCCGCGGGGTTCTGTAGACTCTGGATTCCAGGATTTGCGGAAATAGCCAGACCCCTATATGAGGCCACCAAAGAAGCTCCAGATTGGAGTTGGGGAGAGAGAGAACAACAGGCCTTTGATCAGCTAAAAGACGCTCTTTTGCAGGCCCCTGCCTTAGCCTTGCCAGATCCTACAAGACCATTCACTCTGTTTGTAGATGAGAAAAAGGGCATAGCCAAAGGAGTCTTGACCCAACAGCTAGGTCCCTGGAAGAGACCAGTGGCATACTTTTCCAAGAAATTAGACGCAGTAGCGGCAGGATGGCCCCCCTGCCTCCGCATCATAGCGGCCATTGCCGTGCTGGTGAGAGAAGCCGATAAACTAACCTTTGGACAGGCCCTCTGGGTAACGGCCCCTCACCCGGTGGAGGGAATCCTTAAACAACCCCCTGGGAAATGGATGACGAATGCCAGGCTCACCCATTACCAGGGGCTCTTGTTGGATTCCCCTCGGATCACATTCACAGATCCCGTAATCCTGAACCCTGCCACCTTGTTGCCTAACCCGGAACTGCAGACACCTGTCCATAACTGCAAAGAATTCCTCTCCGAAGTTACACAGGTACGGGCTGACCTAAAGGATACCCCCCTGTCCGGCTGCAAATTAAACTGGTACACGGATGGAAGCAGTTTTTTCCAAGATGGAGCCCGAAGGGCAGGGGCAGCTGTAGTCGACCAAGAAGGAAATACGGTATGGAGCAGCGCCCTCCCACCCGGAACATCAGCCCAAAAAGCGGAATTAATTGCCTTGGCAGAGGCCCTGGAGAGGGCAAAAGGAAAGCGAGTCAATATCTACACCGATAGCCGCTATGCTTTCGGTACCATCCATGTCCACGGGGCCATCTATCGCGAAAGAGGATTCCGCACAGCAGAAGGAAAACATCTAAAGAACCTAGCCGAAGTCCAGCGTCTATTAATGGCAGTGGAAAAACCGAAGGCAGTGGCAGTGATGTATGTCCCAGGCCACCAGTCTGCCAAGACGCCGGAAGCTGTCGGTAACAACAGAGCAGATCAAGAAGCAAAGAGAGTAGCAATGGTGAGTCCTCCCATGGAGACAGGGCAACCTTCCACGGTTGCGGCGATAGACGTGCCGGTCCCAGAGCTCCCTCCGCTACCCCCCCGACCAGAATACTCCACAGAGGATTTCACTTGGATGAGAGCCCACTCCCCCTTTAGAGAAGGGGAAGACGGATGGAAAAGCGACTTGGAGGGCAAGTTAGTTCTGCCTGAAAAACTCGGACGATTCCTGTTGGCTAACTTACATAAGTCCACCCATTTGGGGCGGAGAAAATTACTAGACTTGTTGACATCTGCGCAGCTCCGATTTCCGAACCAGACCATAGCAGTCCGCCAAATTGTGGAAGATTGTGCCAGCTGCACAATCATGAAACCAGGACGAAGGGAGGGGCACCATACAGGTACTCGGGAACGGGGGAGGGCTCCGGGAAGAAGTTGGGAAGTGGATTTTACTGAGGTAAAACCGGGAAAGTTTGGGCACAAATATTTGCTGGTATTCATAGATACCTTTTCAGGCTGGGTGGAGGCTTTTCCTACAAAGAAGGAGACGAGTCAGGTAGTGGCAAAGGCTTTGCTAGAGGAAATCATACCCAGATATGGGGTGCCCGAGGCAATTGGGTCAGATAACGGTCCGGCTTTTGTTAGTAAGGTCCTGCAGGGACTAGCCCAGACTATGGGGGCCAATTGGAAGCTACATTGTGAATATAACCCCCAGAGCTCAGGGCAAGTAGAAAGGATGAATAGGACACTAAAGGAGACTTTAGCCAAATTGGCCCTGGAGACTGGCGGTGATTGGGTGACGCTCCTTCCCTTGGCCATCTTCCGAGTCCGGAACTCCCCCTATGTCCATGGGCTAACTCCCTTTGAGATCCTGTATGGGGCTCCACCCCCCATCATTCAGAGGACCTTAAGCCCAGAACTAGGTGATCTGGCCCCAAATTACCTGACCATGTTGCAGGCTTTAGCTAAAGTGCAACAACGGATTTGGCCCTTAATTCAAGCATACCACGCTGTTAAGAGGGACCCGGCTCCGGAACATGGCATAGTCCCGGGTGACATGGTATGGGTTAAAAGGCATCAGTCCAAAACCCTAGAGCCTAGATGGAAAGGACCTTATGTTGTACTGTTTACTACCCCTACCGCCCTCAAGGTTGATGGCATCGGACCTTGGATCCACCACTCCCACGTGCGTCGAGCCAATCATCAAAAACAAGAAGGGGTCAAGGAGTGGACTGTACGGCGGCACCCAGACAACCCATTAAAGCTAAAGCTTTTGTGGCCCCGGGAACATGCAGAGCCTTCAGGAGCAGCCACGGATGGGGTGGCTGATCGCTCTGATCTTGCTCAATGCCCAGAGCGGGAGCCTCGCAGAAACCAACCCTCACCAGCCCTATAAGCAAACCTGGATACTCACCGATGGGGAGACTCATACCACCCTCAACGAGACTACTCGCACTGCCCCCATAGGAACTTGGTGGCCGGAGCTTCAGTTCTGCTTCAGGGACATCAATCCTGCCTACAAGTCTACTGCCCCGGAGTCAGCCCGACGTTATGGGTTTTATGCCTGCCCCGGCCACAAAAAGAACCAGGAATGTGGGGGGATACAATACTCCTTCTGTAGGTCATGGGCATGTGTCACATCCAATGATAGTGAATGGAAATGGGGGATATCAAAATCAGACCTAGTCAAATTTGCCTTTGTAAATGGGATATTAAGGGGGCACAGAATTCCAATACCCACCCATAAATGCCAGCCCACGGATCTAGATAGAATCAAGGTCACTTTCACTGAAACTGGCAAGAAGGACACCCCTGGGTGGATACAAGGTAAGGTATGGGGACTTGTATTTTATAAATATGGTGGACATGCTGGCTCGACCATAGTGGTCAGATTAAAAATTGAGCCCATAGGGCCACCGTCCACAGCAGTAGGCCCCAATAAGGTACTTAGGCCGCCCAATGTAAAGCCATCTCCCCAACCTTCCACAACTCACCACCTTCCCTCAACCATAGCTCGGGCTAATGTTACAACTCCAAGACCATCAGAAACCAGCCCTCCCCTGGTGAGGCCCAGTCTCATGACCGCATCTAAAGACCCCCTCTGGGAGCTAGTGGTTGCTGCCTTCCTGACGTTAAACCACACCAACCCTAACATGACCAACTCCTGTTGGTTATGTTATGATGTGAGGCCCCCATTCTATGAGGCAATAGGGCTAAACACCACTCACGATACCTCATCTGAGGAAAACCCTACTCAATGTTCCTGGGGAGACCGTAAGAGAGGTCTGACCATACAGCAGGTAAACGGCCAAGGAACCTGCTTAGGAAAAGTGCCAAAGAACAGACGGGACTTATGTACTGTTATTAACGCCAGTTCTACCTGGGGAAATGCTATTAAATGGGTAATTCCAAAGGACAATGGGTGGTGGCTATGCTCGCGGTCCGGACTCACCCCATGCCTATCAACTAAGGTGTTTAACAGCTCTAAAGAATTCTGTGTTATAGTGGTTGTGCTGCCCCGCATCCTCTATCATTCGGAGGAAAGTCTATATTCATACTGGAATATAGGAACAGGTGAGAGAAAGAAGAGAGAGCCTATTTCTACACTAACCATTGCTACCCTACTTAGCCTAGGGGTGGCTGGGGCAGGGACCGGCATAGCCTCCCTGGCTACTCAACATAAAGGGATGTCTTCGCTGCGCGCAGCCATAGACGAAGATATAGAGAGAATAGAAACCTCCATTAGCCACCTAGAAAAATCCCTCACTTCTCTGTCTGAGGTAGTACTTCAAAACCGACGAGGTCTGGACTTGTTGTTCCTCCAAAAAGGGGGACTATGCGTTGCTCTAGGGGAAGAATGTTGTTTTTACGCTGACCATACCGGAGTTGTTCGTGACTCCATGTCTAAACTCCGAAAGAGCCTGGAACAAAGAAAACGAGAAAAAGAGGCAGGGGAAAGCTGGTTCGAGTCTTGGTTTAACCAGTCCCCATGGTTGGCTACCCTTTTATCTGCACTGGCAGGGCCAATAATAATCATCCTACTGCTTGTTACCATAGGACCCTGGATTCTAAACCGACTTATGACTTTTGTCAAAAGTCGAATTAATACTATCCAACTTCTGGTCCTCCGCCAACAATATCAGGCTCTTCATCCTCTTGAGGATGATTCCTCAATTTAGGCCATAAGAAAGGGGGGAATGAAAGGAATAGGAGGTCTCAGCGGGCCCCAACCCCCTTGTTGGAGAAACCAGTACCAAACATCCCATGTAGATAAGATAAGCAATGCGGCAGGGCTCAGTTAGGGCATATAGAATGTGAGGAATGCAAGATGTGAGGTACGAGCAAGATGTGAAGTACGTGCAGGATGTGCTCTCCCTGCTTGTCTAATGTTGATAACAAAAATATGCACGCCACTGCAGTCTATATAAGATTTCCCCCTAAGAGGCTCAGGGTCTTGCTTTCCTAACCGGTCCTGCGTGTCCGTGTGGGAGCTCGACCCTGGCTAGCCAGTCCAATAAACTCTGCTTTGTTGATTGCATTCACGCCTGGCTCTCTGTCTCTCGGGGGAATAGGATTCCGGGTCCTAACATTTGGAGGTCCCACCGAGATTTCATTTTCTCGAGAGACAGAACCTGCCTGCGAGAAAGCAGGGGCGATCCCAAGTCCTAGGCGTTGGGATGGGATCCCAGACCCTCATTTGGAGGAACTTGAGTGTTCCATTTGGGCCGCGTCGGGGATTCGGCCAATCCCCAGGGAGATTCATTCTGGGAATCTTGCAAGGAGGACCACAGGGTCCTATTGGGAGAGGCTTTCCTCTCATTTGGGCTCGAGCATTTTAGGAACCCTGGCGCCAGGTGAAGAACTAATTGAGCTAGTCGACCGACCACCCGTCAAGTGGACGCCTTTCGGCCTGATATCCCAGTTCGACGGTGAGGAGGTTGAATGGGGTGCGCACCAGTGTGAGAGAAGGACCGGTCCGAGCGAGTGCTGGAGAGTGTTGTGTGTGTGTGGAATTATTGTTGCCTTTACCCTTTTTGTTCTATCTCTCTTGGTGTTTGAGTCTCCTTCCACAATGGGACAGGGACAAACAACCCCAAAGTCTCTGATCCTTTCTCACTTTCCAGAAGTTAAAGAAAGGGCCTTAAATGCGGGTCTGGTCATCAAGAAAGGTAAGTTCGACACCTTTTGTTCTGCAGAGTGGCCCACCTTTGGAGTCGGGTGGCCCATTCAAGGTTCCCTCTCCCTAGACCTGATCACTAAGGTTAAAGCAGTCAATTTTCAGCCAGACAATCGAGGCCATCCAGACCAAGTTCCTTACATTTTGGTTTGGGAGGATCTGGTGAGGAACCCTCCCCCTTGGTTAACAGTTTTTCTGACCCACCCCTCCAGTTCGGCCCCCGGGGATAAAACCCCAGTCACGCCCGCCTTGGTCATAAAGGAGGAGGAAAAACTTCCTCTTCCCACCTTGACCGGTCCTCAAATTAGGGCATCTCCTTCACCATCTCCGGTCTTACCAGAGAGTTCCCCCCTTTACCCATCCCTCGCAGGGGCAGAGGAAGATCGGCCGCCTCCATACGTGACTCCCCCTGGCCAAGCCAGTGCCCCGGAGGAGGAAATTTCCTCATCCTCCTCAACAGGACTGGCAGCAGGAGGAGGAATGGGTCGAAGACTTCGCCCCCGAGGGATCCGGGAAAGGGAGGGGGAAGACGGGCCCCCCTCATCAACACAGGGGGAGGAAACTGTCCCTACACTTCCAGTCCGGATGGTGGGCCAAGGGGGACCGGGAGGAGGGCAACAGTTTCAGTACTGGCCCTTCTCCTCCAGTGATCTATATAACTGGAGGACGCAGAACCCGCCCTTTTCTGAAGACCCCAAGTGTCTCATAGATCTCCTGGAGTCCATCATGCATACACACCGCCCCACTTGGGATGACTGTCATCAGCTGCTCAATACTCTTTTTACGACGGAGGAACGAGAGCGCATCCTCAACGAAGCGAGGAAGAACGTCTTGGGGGATAATGGGAGACCCACAACTCTCCAACCGGCCATAGACGAGGCTTTTCCCCTACGCCGCCCTGATTGGGATTTCGGGACCGCAGAAGGTAGGGAGCGTCTTCGGATCTACCGCCAGACTCTTATGGCCGGTCTCCGAGCGGCCGCTAGAAGGCCCACCAATTTTGCAAAAGTAAAAGCAGTCATTCAAGGGGAAAACGAAAGCCCAGCCGGTTTCTTAGAGCGCCTCCATGAGGCATACCGTCAGTACACCCCGATTGACCCTGAGGCGGACCTCCACCGGTCTGCTCTGGTACTCTCATTCATTAATCAGGCAGCCCCAGACATTAGGAGAAAACTCAATAAACAGGAAAACTTAGGGGAGATGACTATAAGGGAAATGCTACAGGTAGCAGAAAAGGTCTTTACCGCTAGGGAAACTCCAGAAGAAAGGGAGGAAAGACAGAGAAAGGAAGACAGGGAAGCCCAGGAGAAATTGAGAAAGGAGGACCGGGAGTTCCAGGCTAAGGAAAACCGAAAGCAACAGAGAGAAATGGCTCGTATTTTCCTAGCGGGTGTCCGGGACCAACCCAGAGGAGGGGGCCACGCCAGGACCCCGGATAAGGAACACTGTTTTTACTGTAAGGAAACGGGGCATTGGAAGAGAGAATGTCCTAAGTTAAAGGGAAGAAGAGGGTTTGGAAGGAGACCGGGGGAAAACAGGGAAAGGGAACGAGCAGTAGAGCAGGCCAGAGTCCTTCTAGCCGGAGAAGAGGACTGAAGGAGACGGGGCTCAGACCCCCTCCCCGAGTCCTGGGTAACAATGCATGTGGAAGGGAAGCCGATGGGGTTCATGGTGGATACCGGCGCCCAATATTCGGTTTTAAACAAGGCACATGGACCTTTGAACAAGGCACGAACAAGTGTTGTTCAGGGGGCCACCGGTACGCAGTTATGTACATGGACTACCAAAAGAAAGGTGAACTTAGGAAAACACCAGGTCACACACTCCTTCTTGGTCGTCCCTGAGAGCCCCGCTCCCCTGCTCGGACGGGACCTACTCACCAAAATAGGGGCCCATATCCATTTTGAACCAGATGGAATAATTGTGACTGATCGAGAAGGGAGCCCGATTCATGTCTTGTCCCTATCATTGGCTGACGAGCATCGTCTGTTTGAGAGTCAACAGGAACCAGGAGGGGACATGACTCATTGGGTAAAAAGATTTCCCACGGCCTGGGCGGAGACTGCGGGAACCGGCCTCGCCAAACACCTCCCGCCCGTAGTTATACAATTGAAGGCTTCTGCTCTCCCCATTCGGGTGAAACAGTATCCTATGCCTGAGGAGGCCCGAAGAGGCATAGCCCCTCATATCCACAGGCTAATAAAGGAAGGAGTACTGCGACCTTGTCAGTCTGCCTGGAATACTCCTCTGCTCCCCGTCCGAAAGCCGGGAAGCGGGGACTATAGGCCTGTGCAAGACCTACGAAAGGTAAACGAGCGGACGGAGGACATTCATCCCACCGTTCCAAATCCCTATACCTTGCTCAGCCACCTACCCCCCTCGCAAGTATGGTATACAACCCTTGATTTGAAAGATGCTTTCTTCAGCATTCCATTGTCAGAAATTAGTCAGCCGCTATTTGCTTTCGAATGGCAAGAAGATGGGGGCCAATCCGGACAGCTCACTTGGACCAGACTGCCACAAGGATTTAAAAACTCTCCCACCCTGTTTAATGAGGCCCTGAGCCAGGACCTGGAACCTTTTCGTCGGAGCCACCCACGAGTCACTCTATTACAGTATGTTGATGACTTACTGTTAGCGGCAGAAACCCGAGAGGAGTGCATCAAGGCTACTGAACACCTGCTAACGGAATTAGGTGAGATGGGGTATCGGGCAAGTGCCAAGAAAACTCACATCTGTAAAAGGTCAGTGACATATTTGGGTTATCGGATTGCAGATGGGGCAAGGTGGCTGACTGATGCCATGAAACAGACTATTCTGGCTATCCCATCCCCGACATCCACTAGGGGGGTAAGAGAATTCCTGGGCTCCGCGGGGTTCTGTAGACTCTGGATTCCAGGATTTGCGGAAATAGCCAGACCCCTATATGAGGCCACCAAAGAAGCTCCAGATTGGAGTTGGGGAGAGAGAGAACAACAGGCTAAAAGACGCTCTTTTGCAGGCCCCTGCCTTAGCCTTGCCAGATCCTACAAGACCATTCACTCTGTTTGTAGATGAGAAAAAGGGCGTAGCCAAAGGAGTCTTGACCCAACAGCTAGGTCCCTGGAAGAGACCAGTGGCATACTTTTCCAAGAAATTAGACGTAGTAGCGGCAGGATGGCCCCCCTGCCTCCGCATCATAGCGGCCATTGCCGTGCTGGTGAGAGAAGCCGATAAACTAACCTTTGGACAGGCCCTCTGGGTAACGGCCCCTCACCCGGTGGAGGGAATCCTTAAACAACCCCCTGGGAAATGGATGACGAATGCCAGGCTCACCCATTACCAGGGGCTCTTGTTGGATTCCCCTCGGATCACATTCACAGATCCCGTAATCCTGAACCCTGCCACCTTGTTGCCTAACCCGGAACTGCAGACACCTGTCCATAACTGCAAAGAATTCCTCTCCGAAGTTACACAGGTACGGGCTGACCTAAAGGATACCCCCCTGTCCGGCTGCAAATTAAACTGGTACACGGATGGAAGCAGTTTTTTCCAAGATGGAGCCCGAAGGGCAGGGGCAGCTGTAGTCGACCAAGAAGGAAATACGGTATGGAGCAGCGCCCTCCCACCCGGAACATCAGCCCAAAAAGCGGAATTAATTGCCTTGGCAGAGGCCCTGGAGAGGGCAAAAGGAAAGCGAGTCAATATCTACACCGATAGCCGCTATGCTTTCGGTACCATCCATGTCCACGGGGCCATCTATCGCGAAAGAGGATTCCGCACAGCAGAAGGAAAACATCTAAAGAACCTAGCCGAAGTCCAGCGTCTATTAATGGCAGTGGAAAAACCGAAGGCAGTGGCAGTGATGTATGTCCCAGGCCACCAGTCTGCCAAGACGCCGGAAGCTGTCGGTAACAACAGAGCAGATCAAGAAGCAAAGAGAGTAGCAATGGTGAGTCCTCCCATGGAGACAGGGCAACCTTCCACGGTTGCGGCGATAGACGTGCCGGTCCCAGAGCTCCCTCCGCTACCCCCCCGACCAGAATACTCCACAGAGGATTTCACTTGGATGAGAGCCCACTCCCCCTTTAGAGAAGGGGAAGACGGATGGAAAAGCGACTTGGAGGGCAAGTTAGTTCTGCCTGAAAAACTCGGACGATTCCTGTTGGCTAACTTACATAAGTCCACCCATTTGGGGCGGAGAAAATTACTAGACTTGTTGACATCTGCGCAGCTCCGATTTCCGAACCAGACCATAGCAGTCCGCCAAATTGTGGAAGATTGTGCCAGCTGCACAATCATGAAACCAGGACGAAGGGAGGGCACCATACAGGTACTCGGGAACGGGGGAGGGCTCCGGGAAGAAGTTGGGAAGTGGATTTTACTGAGGTAAAACCGGGAAAGTTTGGGTACAAATATTTGCTGGTATTCATAGATACCTTTTCAGGCTGGGTGGAGGCTTTTCCTACAAAGAAGGAGACGAGTCAGGTAGTGGCAAAGGCTTTGCTAGAGGAAATCATACCCAGATATGGGGTGCCCGAGGCAATTGGGTCAGATAACGGTCTGGCTTTTGTTAGTAAGGTCCTGCAGGGACTAGCCCAGACTATGGGGGCCAATTGGAAGCTACATTGTGAATATAACCCCCAGAGCTCAGGGCAAGTAGAAAGGATGAATAGGACACTAAAGGAGACTTTAGCCAAATTGGCCCTGGAGACTGGCGGTGATTGGGTGACGCTCCTTCCCTTGGCCATCTTCCGAGTCCGGAACTCCCCCTATGTCCATGGGCTAACTCCCTTTGAGATCCTGTATGGGGCTCCACCCCCCATCATTCAGAGGACCTTAAGCCCAGAACTAGGTGATCTGGCCCCAAATTACCTGACCATGTTGCAGGCTTTAGCTAAAGTGCAACAACGGATTTGGCCCTTAATTCAAGCATACCACGCTGTTAAGAGGGACCCGGCTCCGGAACATGGCATAGTCCCGGGTGACATGGTATGGGTTAAAAGGCATCAGTCCAAAACCCTAGAGCCTAGATGGAAAGGACCTTATGTTGTACTGTTTACTACCCCTACCGCCCTCAAGGTTGATGGCATCGGACCTTGGATCCACCACTCCCACGTGCGTCGAGCCAATCATCAAAAACAAGAAGGGGTCAAGGAGTGGACTGTACGGCGGCACCCAGACAACCCATTAAAGCTAAAGCTTTTGTGGCCCCGGGAACATGCAGAGCCTTCAGGAGCAGCCACGGATGGGGTGGCTGATCGCTCTGATCTTGCTCAATGCCCAGAGCGGGAGCCTCGCAGAAACCAACCCTCACCAGCCCTATAAGCAAACCTGGATACTCACCGATGGGGAGACTCATACCACCCTCAACGAGACTACTCGCACTGCCCCCATAGGAACTTGGTGGCCGGAGCTTCAGTTCTGCTTCAGGGACATCAATCCTGCCTACAAGTCTACTGCCCCGGAGTCAGCCCGACGTTATGGGTTTTATGCCTGCCCCGGCCACAAAAAGAACCAGGAATGTGGGGGGATACAATACTCCTTCTGTAGGTCATGGGCATGTGTCACATCCAATGATAGTGAATGGAAATGGGGGATATCAAAATCAGACCTAGTCAAATTTGCCTTTGTAAATGGGATATTAAGGGGGCACAGAATTCCAATACCCACCCATAAATGCCAGCCCACGGATCTAGATAGAATCAAGGTCACTTTCACTGAAACTGGCAAGAAGGACACCCCTGGGTGGATACAAGGTAAGGTATGGGGACTTGTATTTTATAAATATGGTGGACATGCTGGCTCGACCATAGTGGTCAGATTAAAAATTGAGCCCATAGGGCCACCGTCCACAGCAGTAGGCCCCAATAAGGTACTTAGGCCGCCCAATGTAAAGCCATCTCCCCAACCTTCCACAACTCACCACCTTCCCTCAACCATAGCTCGGGCTAATGTTACAACTCCAAGACCATCAGAAACCAGCCCTCCCCTGGTGAGGCCCAGTCTCATGACCGCATCTAAAGACCCCCTCTGGGAGCTAGTGGTTGCTGCCTTCCTGACGTTAAACCACACCAACCCTAACATGACCAACTCCTGTTGGTTATGTTATGATGTGAGGCCCCCATTCTATGAGGCAATAGGGCTAAACACCACTCACGATACCTCATCTGAGGAAAACCCTACTCAATGTTCCTGGGGAGACCGTAAGAGAGGTCTGACCATACAGCAGGTAAACGGCCAAGGAACCTGCTTAGGAAAAGTGCCAAAGAACAGACGGGACTTATGTACTGTTATTAACGCCAGTTCTACCTGGGGAAATGCTATTAAATGGGTAATTCCAAAGGACAATGGGTGGTGGCTATGCTCGCGGTCCGGACTCACCCCATGCCTATCAACTAAGGTGTTTAACAGCTCTAAAGAATTCTGTGTTATAGTGGTTGTGCTGCCCCGCATCCTCTATCATTCGGAGGAAAGTCTATATTCATACTGGAATATAGGAACAGGTGAGAGAAAGAAGAGAGAGCCTATTTCTACACTAACCATTGCTACCCTACTTAGCCTAGGGGTGGCTGGGGCAGGGACCGGCATAGCCTCCCTGGCTACTCAACATAAAGGGATGTCTTCGCTGCGCGCAGCCATAGACGAAGATATAGAGAGAATAGAAACCTCCATTAGCCACCTAGAAAAATCCCTCACTTCTCTGTCTGAGGTAGTACTTCAAAACCGACGAGGTCTGGACTTGTTGTTCCTCCAAAAAGGGGGACTATGCGTTGCTCTAGGGGAAGAATGTTGTTTTTACGCTGACCATACCGGAGTTGTTCGTGACTCCATGTCTAAACTCCGAAAGAGCCTGGAACAAAGAAAACGAGAAAAAGAGGCAGGGGAAAGCTGGTTCGAGTCTTGGTTTAACCAGTCCCCATGGTTGGCTACCCTTTTATCTGCACTGGCAGGGCCAATAATAATCATCCTACTGCTTGTTACCATAGGACCCTGGATTCTAAACCGACTTATGACTTTTGTCAAAAGTCGAATTAATACTATCCAACTTCTGGTCCTCCGCCAACAATATCAGGCTCTTCATCCTCTTGAGGATGATTCCTCAATTTAGGCCATAAGAAAGGGGGGAATGAAAGGAATAGGAGGTCTCAGCGGGCCCCAACCCCCTTGTTGGAGAAACCAGTACCAAACATCCCATGTAGATAAGATAAGCAATGCGGCAGGGCTCAGTTAGGGCATATAGAATGTGAGGAATGCAAGATGTGAGATACGAGCAAGATGTGAGGTACGAGCAAGATGTGAAGTACGTGCAGGATGTGCTCTCCCTGCTTGTCTAATGTTGATAACAAAAATATGCACGCCACTGCAGTCTATATAAGATTTCCCCCTAAGAGGCTCAGGGTCGTGCTTTCCTAACCGGTCCTGCGTGTCCGTGTGGGAGCTCGACCCTGGCTAGCCAGTCCAATAAACTCTGCTTTGTTGATTGCATTCACGCCTGGCTCTCTGTCTCTCAGGGGAATAGGATTCCGGGTCCTAACAAGCGTATTGCCTTAAACAACACACACAATTCTCAAACTTAAACAAGCTGCTTCTAACATTAATTGTTTTCCTAGAAAAGCTACAGTGTTTCTCCATTCACTTGAAACAGGCTGTTTTGCACAAAGTTGATATGCTTCACCTATGAAAACGCTGACAGTCAGGAAAGGTTCTTTTCAAAGGCTAACTCGGTTCACCTTGCATAACAAGGTGAAAGGCCCTCTTGCTTGTAACACTAATGCTTCTCTTACAGAGCTGCAGTGATTCTCCCCTTCACTTGAATGGGGTGATTCAGCAAGAAAGGTGAAGTTGCTCATCCAGGAAAACACTGAGAGGTAGGCAGTACTCCTTTAAAGAGCAAACTCAATTCACCATACTACCCATGTTGCTAGACCCTCTTGTTTGAGAAGTAGGCAGAATTCCTTTAAAGAGCAAAATGCATTCACAATACTACCCATGTTGCTAGACCCTCTGTTTTCTAACATTAAAGATTCTCTTACAAACCTGCAGTTTTTCTAACATTTACTTGTATGCGGTGATTTTGCTCAAGGTTTATGTTCCTCACAGAAGAAAACGCTGAAAGTTGGGCCGCGTTCCTTTCATACACTAACACAGTTCACCATGCTTAACAAGGTGCAAGACCCTCTTGCTCTTACAAGAGCTGCAGTGCTTCTCCCTTTCACTTGAATGGGGAGATTCAGCAGAAAGGTGATGTTGCTGATCCAGGAAAACACTGAGAGGTAGGCAGTACTCCTTTAAACAGCAAACTGAATTCACCATACTAATCATGTTGCTGGACCCTCTTGTTTCTAACATGAGGTATTCTCTTACAAATCTGCAGTTTTTCTCCCATTCACTTGTATGCGGTGATTTTGCACAAAGTTTATGTTCCTCACCCATGAAAAGGCTGATGGTTAGGCAGCATTCCTTTCAAAAACTAACACAGTTTACCATGTTTGGCAAGGTGCAAGACACTCTTGCTTGCAAAGTTAATCCTTCTCTTACAAGTGCTACAGTGCTTCTCCCATTCACTTTAATGGGGTGATTCAGCACAAAGGTGATGTTGCTTATGCAGGAAAACAGTGAGAAGCAGGCAGAATTCCTGTAAAGAGCAAAATGAATTCACAATACTAACCATGATTCTAGACCCTCTGTTTTCTAACATTAAAGATTCTCTTACAAACATGCAGTTTTTCTCCCATTCACTTGTAAGCTCTTGTTATGCACAGCGATGATTTTCCTCACCCATGGAAACACTGAGAGGGAGAGCGTATTGCCTTAAACAACACACACAAATCTCAAACTTAAACATGCTGCTTCTAACATTAATTGTTTTCCTAGAAAATCTACAGTTTTTCTCCATTCACTTGAAACAGGCTGTTTTGCACAAAGTTGATATGCTTCACCTTTGAAAACGCTGACATTCAGGAAAGGTTCTTTTCAAAGGCTACTCGGTTCACCATGCATAACAAGGTGAAAGGCCCTCTTGCTTGTAACACTAATGCTTCTGTTACAGAGCTGCAGTGATTCTTCCCTTCACTTGAATGGGGTGATTCAGCAAGAAAGGTGATGTTGCTCATCCAGGAAAACACTGAGAGGTAGGCAGTACTCCTTTAAAGAGCAAACTCAATTCACCATACTACCCATGTTGCTAGACCCTCTTGTTTGTAACATGAAGCATTCTCTTACAAATCTGCAGTTTTTCTCCCTTTCACTTGTATGCGGTGATTTTTGCACAAAGTTTATGTTCCTCACACATGAAAACGCTGAAGTTTAGGCAGCATTCCTATCAAAAACTAACACAGTTCACCATGCTTAGCAAGGAGCAAGACCCTCTTGCTTGTAAAATTAATCCTATCTTACAAGATCTACAGTGCTTGTCCAATTCACTTGAATGGGGTGATTCAGCACAAAGGTGATGTTGCTTATCCAGGAAAACAGTGAGAAGTAGGCAGAATTCCTTTAAAGAGCAAAGTGCATTCACAATACTACCCATGTTGCTAGACCCTCTGTTTTCTAACATTAAAGATTCTCTTACAAACCTGCAGTTTTTCTAACATTTACTTGTATGCGGTGATTTTGCTCAAGGTTTATGTTCCTCACAGAAGAAAACGCTGAAAGTTGGGCCGCGTTCCTTTCATACACTAACACAGTTCACCATGCTTAACAAGGTGCAAGACCCTCTTGCTCTTACAAGAGCTGCAGTGCTTCTCCCTTTCACTTGAATGGGGAGATTCAGCAGAAAGGTGATGTTGCTGATCCAGGAAAACACTGAGAGGTAGGCAGTACTCCTTTAAAGAGCAAACTCAATTCACCATACTACCCATGTTGCTAGACCCTCTTGTTTGTAACATGAAGCATTCTCTTACAAATCTGCAGTTTTTCTCCCTTTCACTTGTATGCGGTGATTTTTGCACAAAGTTTATGTTCCTCACACATGAAAACGCTGAAGTTTAGGCAGCATTCCTATCAAAAACTAACACAGTTCACCATGCTTAGCAAGGAGCAAGACCCTCTTGCTTGTAAAATTAATCCTATCTTACAAGATCTACAGTGCTTGTCCAATTCACTTGAATGGGGTGATTCAGCACAAAGGTGATGTTGCTTATCCAGGAAAACAGTGAGAAGTAGGCAGAATTCCTTTAAAGAGCAAAATGCATTCACAATACTAACCATGTTGCTAGACCCTCTGTTTTCTAACATTAAAGATTCTCTTACAAACCTGCAGTTTTTCTCCCTTTCACTTGTATGCGGTGATTTTTGCACAAAGTTTATGTTCCTCACAGAAGAAAACGCTGAAAGTTGGGCCGCGTTCCTTTCAAACACTAACACAGTTCACCATGCTTAACAAGGTGCAAGACCCTCTTGCTCTTATAAGAGCTGCAGTGCTTCTCCCTTTCACTTGAATGGGGAGATTCAGCAGAAAGGTGATGTTGCTGATCGAGGAAAACACTGAGAGGTAGGCAGTACTCCTTTAAACAGCAAAGTGAATTCACCATACTAATCATGTTGTTGGACCCTCTTGTTTGTAACATGAGGTATTCTCTTACAAATCTGCAGTTTTTCTCCCATTCACTTGTAGGCGGTGATTTTGCACAAAGTTTATGTTACTCACCCATGAAAAGGCTGATGGTTAGGCAGCATTCCTTTCAAAAACTAACACAGTTTACCATGTTTGGCAAGGTGCAAGACACTCTTGCTTGCAAAGTTAATCCTTCTCTTACAAGTGCTACAGTGCTTCTCCCATTCACTTTAATGGGGTGATTCAGCACAAAGGTGATGTTGCTTATGCAGGAAAACAGTGAGAAGCAGGCAGAATTCCTGTAAAGAGCAAAATGAATTCACAATACTAACCATGATTCTAGACCCTCTGTTTTCTAACATTAAAGATTCTCTTACAAACATGCAGTTTTTCTCCCATTCACTTGTAAGCTCTTGTTATGCACAGCGATGATTTTCCTCACCCATGGAAACACTGAGAGGGAGAGCGTATTGCCTTAAACAACACACACAAATCTCAAACTTAAACATGCTGCTTCTAACATTAATTGTTTTCCTAGAAAATCTACAGTTTTTCTCCATTCACTTGAAACAGGCTGTTTTGCACAAAGTTGATATGCTTCACCTTTGAAAACGCTGACATTCAGGAAAGGTTCTTTTCAAAGGCTACTCGGTTCACCATGCATAACAAGGTGAAAGGCCCTCTTGCTTGTAACACTAATGCTTCTGTTACAGAGCTGCAGTGATTCTTCCCTTCACTTGAATGGGGTGATTCAGCAAGAAAGGTGATGTTGCTCATCCAGGAAAACACTGAGAGGTAGGCAGTACTCCTTTAAAGAGCAAACTCAATTCACCATACTACCCATGTTGCTAGACCCTCTTGTTTGTAACATGAAGCATTCTGTTACAAATCTGCAGTTTTTCTCCCTTTCACTTGTATGCGGTGATTTTTGCACAAAGTTTATGTTCCTCACACATGAAAACGCTGAAGTTTAGGCAGCATTCCTATCAAAAACTAACACAGTTCACCATGCTTAGCAAGGAGCAAGACCCTCTTGCTTGTAAAATTAATCCTATCTTACAAGATCTACAGTGCTTGTCCAATTCACTTGAATGGGGTGATTCAGCACAAAGGTGATGTTGCTTATCCAGGAAAACAGTGAGAAGTAGGCAGAATTCCTTTAAAGAGCAAAATGCATTCACAATACTACCCATGTTGCTAGACCCTCTGTTTTCTAACATTAAAGATTCTCTTACAAACCTGCAGTTTTTCTAACATTTACTTGTATGCGGTGATTTTGCTCAAGGTTTATGTTCCTCACAGAAGAAAACGCTGAAAGTTGGGCCGCGTTCCTTTCATACACTAACACAGTTCACCATGCTTAACAAGGTGCAAGACCCTCTTGCTGTTACAAGATCTGCAGTGCTTCTCCCTTTCACTTGAATGGGGAGATTCAGCAGAAAGGTGATGTTGCTGATCCAGGAAAACACTGAGAGGTAGGCAGTACTCCTTTAAACAGCAAACTGAATTCACCATACTAATCATGTTGCTGGACCCTCTTGTTTCTAACATGAGGTATTCTCTTACAAATCTGCAGTTTTTCTCCCATTCACTTGTAGGCGGTGATTTTGCACAAAGTTTATGTTCCTCACCCATGAAAAGGCTGAAGGTTAGGCAGCATTCCTTTCAAAAACTAACACAGTTTACCATGTTTGGCAAGGTGCAAGACACTCTTGCTTGCAAAGTTAATCCTTCTCTTACAAGTGCTACAGTGCTTCTCCCATTCACTTTAATGGGGTGATTCAGCACAAAGGTGATGTTGCTTATGCAGGAAAACAGTGAGAAGCAGGCAGAATTCCTGTAAAGAGCAAAATGAATTCACAATACTAACCATGATTCTAGACCCTCTGTTTTCTAACATTAAAGATTCTCTTACAAACATGCAGTTTTTCTCCCATTCACTTGTAAGCTCTTGTTATGCACAGCGATGATTTTCCTCACCCATGGAAACACTGAGAGGGAGAGCGTATTGCCTTAAACAACACACACAAATCTCAAACTTAAACATGCTGCTTCTAACATTAATTGTTTTCCTAGAAAATCTACAGTTTTTCTCCATTCACTTGAAACAGGCTGTTTTGCACAAAGTTGATATGCTTCACCTTTGAAAACGCTGACATTCAGGAAAGGTTCTTTTCAAAGGCTACTCGGTTCACCATGCATAACAAGGTGAAAGGCCCTCTTGCTTGTAACACTAATGCTTCTGTTACAGAGCTGCAGTGATTCTTCCCTTCACTTGAATGGGGTGATTCAGCAAGAAAGGTGATGTTGCTCATCCAGGAAAACACTGAGAGGTAGGCAGTACTCCTTTAAAGAGCAAACTCAATTCACCATACTACCCATGTTGCTAGACCCTCTTGTTTGTAACATGAAGCATTCTGTTACAAATCTGCAGTTTTTCTCCCTTTCACTTGTATGCGGTGATTTTTGCACAAAGTTTATGTTCCTCACACATGAAAACGCTGAAGTTTAGGCAGCATTCCTATCAAAAACTAACACAGTTCACCATGCTTAGCAAGGAGCAAGACCCTCTTGCTTGTAAAATTAATCCTATCTTACAAGATCTACAGTGCTTGTCCAATTCACTTGAATGGGGTGATTCAGCACAAAGGTGATGTTGCTTATCCAGGAAAACAGTGAGAAGTAGGCAGAATTCCTTTAAAGAGCAAAATGCATTCACAATACTACCCATGTTGCTAGACCCTCTGTTTTCTAACATTAAAGATTCTCTTACAAACCTGCAGTTTTTCTAACATTTACTTGTATGCGGTGATTTTGCTCAAGGTTTATGTTCCTCACAGAAGAAAACGCTGAAAGTTGGGCCGCGTTCCTTTCATACACTAACACAGTTCACCATGCTTAACAAGGTGCAAGACCCTCTTGCTGTTACAAGATCTGCAGTGCTTCTCCCTTTCACTTGAATGGGGAGATTCAGCAGAAAGGTGATGTTGCTGATCCAGGAAAACACTGAGAGGTAGGCAGTACTCCTTTAAACAGCAAACTGAATTCACCATACTAATCATGTTGCTGGACCCTCTTGTTTCTAACATGAGGTATTCTCTTACAAATCTGCAGTTTTTCTCCCATTCACTTGTAGGCGGTGATTTTGCACAAAGTTTATGTTCCTCACCCATGAAAAGGCTGAAGGTTAGGCAGCATTCCTTTCAAAAACTAACACAGTTTACCATGTTTGGCAAGGTGCAAGACACTCTTGCTTGCAAAGTTAATCCTTCTCTTACAAGTGCTACAGTGCTTCTCCCATTCACTTTAATGGGGTGATTCAGCACAAAGGTGATGTTGCTTATGCAGGAAAACAGTGAGAAGCAGGCAGAATTCCTGTAAAGAGCAAAATGAATTCACAATACTAACCATGATTCTAGACCCTCTGTTTTCTAACATTAAAGATTCTCTTACAAACATGCAGTTTTTCTCCCATTCACTTGTAAGCTCTTGTTATGCACAGCGATGATTTTCCTCACCCATGGAAACACTGAGAGGGAGAGCGTATTGCCTTAAACAACACACACAAATCTCAAACTTAAACATGCTGCTTCTAACATTAATTGTTTTCCTAGAAAATCTACAGTTTTTCTCCATTCACTTGAAACAGGCTGTTTTGCACAAAGTTGATATGCTTCACCTTTGAAAACGCTGACATTCAGGAAAGGTTCTTTTCAAAGGCTACTCGGTTCACCATGCATAACAAGGTGAAAGGCCCTCTTGCTTGTAACACTAATGCTTCTGTTACAGAGCTGCAGTGATTCTTCCCTTCACTTGAATGGGGTGATTCAGCAAGAAAGGTGATGTTGCTCATCCAGGAAAACACTGAGAGGTAGGCAGTACTCCTTTAAAGAGCAAACTCAATTCACCATACTACCCATGTTGCTAGACCCTCTTGTTTGTAACATGAAGCATTCTGTTACAAATCTGCAGTTTTTCTCCCTTTCACTTGTATGCGGTGATTTTTGCACAAAGTTTATGTTCCTCACACATGAAAACGCTGAAGTTTAGGCAGCATTCCTATCAAAAACTAACACAGTTCACCATGCTTAGCAAGGAGCAAGACCCTCTTGCTTGTAAAATTAATCCTATCTTACAAGATCTACAGTGCTTGTCCAATTCACTTGAATGGGGTGATTCAGCACAAAGGTGATGTTGCTTATCCAGGAAAACAGTGAGAAGTAGGCAGAATTCCTTTAAAGAGCAAAATGCATTCACAATACTACCCATGTTGCTAGACCCTCTGTTTTCTAACATTAAAGATTCTCTTACAAACCTGCAGTTTTTCTAACATTTACTTGTATGCGGTGATTTTGCTCAAGGTTTATGTTCCTCACAGAAGAAAACGCTGAAAGTTGGGCCGCGTTCCTTTCATACACTAACACAGTTCACCATGCTTAACAAGGTGCAAGACCCTCTTGCTCTTACAAGAGCTGCAGTGCTTCTCCCTTTCACTTGAATGGGGAGATTCAGCAGAAAGGTGATGTTGCTGATCCAGGAAAACACTGAGAGGTAGGCAGTACTCCTTTAAACAGCAAACTGAATTCACCATACTAATCATGTTGCTGGACCCTCTTGTTTCTAACATGAGGTATTCTCTTACAAATCTGCAGTTTTTCTCCCATTCACTTGTAGGCGGTGATTTTGCACAAAGTTTATGTTCCTCACCCATGAAAAGGCTGATGGTTAGGCAGCATTCCTTTCAAAAACTAACACAGTTTACCATGTTTGGCAAGGTGCAAGACACTCTTGCTTGCAAAGTTAATCCTTCTCTTACAAGTGCTACAGTGCTTCTCCCATTCACTTTAATGGGGTGATTCAGCACAAAGGTGATGTTGCTTATGCAGGAAAACAGTGAGAAGCAGGCAGAATTCCTGTAAAGAGCAAAATGAATTCACAATACTAACCATGATTCTAGACCCTCTGTTTTCTAACATTAAAGATTCTCTTACAAACATGCAGTTTTTCTCCCATTCACTTGTAAGCTCTTGTTATGCACAGCGATGATTTTCCTCACCCATGGAAACACTGAGAGGGAGAGCGTATTGCCTTAAACAACACACACAAATCTCAAACTTAAACATGCTGCTTCTAACATTAATTGTTTTCCTAGAAAATCTACAGTTTTTCTCCATTCACTTGAAACAGGCTGTTTTGCACAAAGTTGATATGCTTCACCTTTGAAAACGCTGACATTCAGGAAAGGTTCTTTTCAAAGGCTACTCGGTTCACCATGCATAACAAGGTGAAAGGCCCTCTTGCTTGTAACACTAATGCTTCTGTTACAGAGCTGCAGTGATTCTTCCCTTCACTTGAATGGGATGATTCAGCAAGAAAGGTGATGTTGCTCATCCAGGAAAACACTGAGAGGTAGGCAGTACTCCTTTAAAGAGCAAACTCAATTCACCATACTACCCATGTTGCTAGACCCTCTTGTTTGTAACATGAAGCATTCTGTTACAAATCTGCAGTTTTTCTCCCTTTCACTTGTATGCGGTGATTTTTGCACAAAGTTTATGTTCCTCACACATGAAAACGCTGAAGTTTAGGCAGCATTCCTATCAAAAACTAACACAGTTCACCATGTTTAGCAAGGAGCAAGACCCTCTTGCTTGTAAAATTAATCCTATCTTACAAGATCTACAGTGCTTGTGCAATTCACTTGAATGGGGTGATTCAGCACAAAGGTGATGTTGCTTATCCAGGAAAACAGTGAGAAGTAGGCAGAATTCCTTTAAAGAGCAAAATGCATTCACAATACTAACCATGTTGCTAGACCCTCTGTTTTCTAACATTAAAGATTCTCTTACAAACCTGCAGTTTTTCTCCCATTTACTTGTATACGGTGATTTTGCTCAAGGTTTATGTTCCTCACAGAAGAAAACGCTGAAAGTTGGGCCGCGTTCCTTTCATACACTAACACAGTTCACCATGATTAACAAGGTGCAAGACCCTCTTGCTCTTACAAGAGCTGCAGTGCTTCTCCCTTTCACTTGAATGGGAAGATTCAGCCGAAAGGTGATGTTGCTGATCCAGGAAAACACTGAGAGGTAGGCAGTATTCCTTTAAAGAGCAAACTGAATTCACCATACTAATCATGTTGCTGGACCCTCTTGTTTCTAACATGAGGGATTCTCTTACAAATCTGCAGTTTTTCTCCCATTCACTTGTAGGCGGTGATTTTGCACAAAGTTTATGTTCCTCACCCATGAAAAGGCTGAACGTTAGGCAGCATTCCTTTCAAAAACTAACACAGTTTACCATGTTTGGCAAGGTGCAAGACACTCTTGCTTGCAAAGTTAATCCTTCTCTCACAAGTGCTACAGTGCTTCTCCCATTCACTTGAATGGGGTGATTCAGCACAAAGGTCATGTTGCTTATGCAGGAAAACAGTGAGAAGTAGGCAGAATTCCTGTAAAGAGCAAAATGAATTCACAATACTAACCATGTTTCTAGACCCTCTGTTTTCTAACATTAAAGATTCTCTTACAAACATGCAGTTTTTCTCCCATTTACTTGTATGCTCTTGTTATGCACAGCGATGATTTTCCTCACCCATGGAAACACTGAGAGGAAGAGCGTATTGCCTTAAACAACACACAAAATTCTCAAACTTAAACATGCTGCTAAATCATCTTGCTTCTAACATTAATTGTTTTCTTAGAAAAGCTACAGTTTTTCTCCATTCACTTGAAAGAGGCTGTTTTGCACAAAGTTGATATGCTTCACCTTTGAAAACGCTGATAGTCAGGAAGGGTTCTTTTCAAATGCGAACTCGGTTCACCATGCATAACAAGGTGAAAGGCCCTCTTGCTTGTAACACTAATCCTTCTCTTACAGAGCTGCAGTGATTCTCCCCTTCACTTGAATGGGGTGATTCAGCAAGAAAGGTGATGTTGCTCATCCAGGAAAACACTGAGCGTTATGCAGTACTCCTTGAAAGAGCAAACTGAATTCACAATATTAACCAAGTTGCTAGACCCTCTTGTTTCTAACATTAAGGATTCTCTTACAAAAGCTGCAGTTTTTCTCCGATTTACTTTTATGCGGAGATTTTGCACAAAGTTTATGTTCCTCTCCCATGAAAACACTGAAAGTTAGGCAGCGTTCCTCTTCAAAACTAACTCAGTTCACCATGCTTAACAAGGTGCAAGACCCTTTTGCTTGTAACATTAATGCTTCTCTTATAAGAGCTGCAGTGGTTCTCCCATTCACTTGAATGGGGAGATTCAGCAGAAAGGTGATGTTGCTGATCCAGGAAAACACTGAGAGGTAGGCAGTACTCCTTTAAAGAGCAAACTCAATTCACCATACTACCCATGTTGCTAGACCCTCTTGTTTGTAACATGAAGCATTCTCTTACAAATCTGCAGTTTTTCTCCCTTTCACTTGTATGCGGTGATTTTTGCACAAAGTTTATGTTACTAACCCATGAAAAGGCTGAAGGTTAGGCAGCATTCCTTTCAAAAACTAACACAGTTTACCATGTTTGGCAAGGTGCAAGACACTCTTGCTTGCAAAGTTAATCCTTCTCTTACAAGTGCTACAGTGCTTCATCCATTCACTTGAATGGGGTGATTCATCACAAAGGTGAAGTTGCTTATGCAGCAAAACAGTGAGAAGTAGGCAGAATTCCTTTAAAGAGCAAAATGATTTCACAATACTAACCATGTTTCTAGACCCTCTGTTTTCTAACATTAAAGATTCTCTTACAAACCTGCAGTTTTTCTCCCATTTACTTGTATGCGGTGATTTTGCTCAAGGTTTATGTTCCTCACAGAAGAAAACGCTGAAAGTTGGGCCGCGTTCCTTTCATACACTAACACAGTTCACCATGCTTAACAAGGTGCAAGACACTTTTGCTCTTACAAGAGCTGCAGTGCTTCTCCCTTTCACTTGAATGGGGAGATTCAGCAGAAAGGTGATGTTGCTGATCCAGGAAAACACTGAGAGGTAGGCAGTACTCCTTTAAACAGCAAACTGAATTCACCATACTAATCATGTTGTTGGACCCTCTTGTTTGTAACATGAGGTATTCTGTTACAAATCTGCAGTTTTTCTCCCATTCACTTGTATGCGGTGATTTTGCACAAAGTTTATGTTCCTCACCCATGAAAACACTGAAAGTTAGGCAGCGTTCTTCTTCAAAACTAACTCAGTTCACCATGCTTAACAAGGTGCAAGACCCTTTTGCTTGTAACATTAATGCTTCTCTTATAAGGGCTGCAGTGGTTCTCCCATTCACTTGAATGGGGTGATTCAGCACAAAGGTGATGTTGCTTATGCAGGAAAACAGTGAGAAGCAGGCAGAATTCCTGTAAAGAGCAAAATGAATTCACAATACTAACCATGATTCTAGACCCTCTGTTTTCTAACATTAAAGATTCTCTTACAAACATGCAGTTTTTCTCCCATTCACTTGTAAGCTCTTGTTATGCACAGCGATGATTTTCCTCACCCATGGAAACACTGAGAGGGAGAGCGTATTGCCTTAAACAACACACACAAATCTCAAACTTAAACATGCTGCTTCTAACATTAATTGTTTTCCTAGAAAATCTACAGTTTTTCTCCATTCACTTGAAACAGGCTGTTTTGCACAAAGTTGATATGCTTCACCTTTGAAAACGCTGACATTCAGGAAAGGTTCTTTTCAAAGGCTACTCGGTTCACCATGCATAACAAGGTGAAAGGCCCTCTTGCTTGTAACACTAATGCTTCTGTTACAGAGCTGCAGTGATTCTTCCCTTCACTTGAATGGGGTGATTCAGCAAGAAAGGTGACGTTGCTCATCCAGGAAAACACTGAGAGGTAGGCAGTACTCCTTTAAAGAGCAAACAGAATTCACCATTCTACCCATGTTGCTAGACCCTCTTGTTTGTAACATGAAGCATTCTCTTACAAATCTGCAGTTTTTCTCCCTTTCACTTGTATGCGGTGATTTTTGCACAAAGTTTATGTTCCTCACACATGAAAACGCTGAAGTTTAGGCAGCATTCCTATCAAAAACTAACACAGTTCACCATGCTTAGCAAGGAGCAAGACCCTCTTGCTTGTAAAATTAATCCTATCTTACAAGATCTACAGTGCTTCTCCAATTCACTTGAATGGGGTGATTCAGCACAAAGGTGATGTTGCTTATCCAGGAAAACAGTGAGAAGTAGGCAGAATTCCTTTAAAGAGCAAAATGCATTCACAATACTACCCATGTTGCTAGACCCTCTGTTTTCTAACATTAAAGATTCTCTTACAAACCTGCAGTTTTTCTAACATTTACTTGTATGCGGTGATTTTGCTCAAGGTTTATGTTCCTCACAGAAGAAAACGCTGAAAGTTGGGCCGCGTTCCTTTCATACACTAACACAGTTCACCATGCTTAACAAGGTGCAAGACCCTCTTGCTCTTACAAGAGCTGCAGTGCTTCTCCCTTTCACTTGAATGGGAAGATTCAGCAGAAAGGTGATGTTGCTGATCCAGGAAAACACTGAGAGGTAGGCAGTACTCCTTTAAACAGCAAACTGAATTCACCATACTAATCATGTTGCTGGACCCTCTTGTTTCTAACATGAGGTATTCTCTTACAAATCTGCAGTTTTTCTCCCATTCACTTGTATGCGGTGATTTTGCACAAAGTTTATGTTCCTCACCCATGAAAAGGCTGATGGTTAGGCAGCATTCCTTTCAAAAACTAACACAGTTTACCATGTTTGGCAAGGTGCAAGACACTCTTGCTTGCAAAGTTAATCCTTCTCTTACAAGTGCTACAGTGCTTCTCCCATTCACTTTAATGGGGTGATTCAGCACAAAGGTGATGTTGCTTATGCAGGAAAACAGTGAGAAGCAGGCAGAATTCCTGTAAAGAGCAAAATGAATTCACAATACTAACCATGTTTCTAGACCCTCTGTTTTCTAACATTAAAGATTCCCTTACAAATATGCAGTTTTTCTCCCATTTTCTTGTATGCTCTTGTTATGCACAGCGATGATTTTCCTCACCCATGGAAACACTGAGAGGGAGAGCGTATTGCCTTAAACAACACACAAAATTCTCAAACTTAAACATGCTGCTAAATCATCTTGCTTCTAACATTAATTGTTTTCTTAGAAAAGCTACAGTTTTTCTCCATTCACTTGAAACAGGCTGTTTTGCACAAAGTTGATATGCTTCACCTTTGAAAACGCTGACAGTCAGGAAGGGTTCTTTTCAAATGCGAACTCGGTTCACCATGCATAACAAGGTGAAAGGCCCTCTTGCTTGTAGCACTAATGCTTCTCTTACAGAGCTGCAGTAATTCTCCCCTTCACTTGAATGGGGTCATTCAGCAAGAAAGGTGATGTTGCTCATCCAGGAAAACACTGAGCGTTATGCAGTACTCCTTGAAAGAGCAAACTGAATTCACAATATTAACCAAGTTGCTAGACTCTCTTGTTTCTAACATTAAGGATTCTCTTACAAAAGCTGCAGTTTTTCTCCCATTTACTTTTATGCGGAGATTTTGCACAAAGTTTATGTTCCTCTCCCATGAAAACACTGAAAGTTAGGCAGCGTTCCTCTTCAAAACGAACTCAGTTTACCATGCTTAACAAGGTGCAAGACCCTCTTGCTTGTAACATTAATGCTTCTCTTATATTAGCTGCAGGGGTTCTCCAATTCACTTGAATGGGGAGATTCAGCAGAAAGGTGATGTTGCTGATCCAGGAAAACACTGAGAGGTAGGCAGTACTCCTTTAAAGAGCAAACTCAATTCACCATACTACCCATGTTCCTAGACCCTCTTGTTTGTAACATGAAGCATTCTCTTACATATCTGCAGTTTTTCTCCCTTTCACTTGTATGCGGTGATTTTTGCACAAAGTTTATGTTCCTCACACATGAAAACGCTGAAGGTTAGGCAGCATTCCTTTCAAAAACTAACACAGTTTACCATGTTTGGCAAGGTGCAAGACACTCTTACTTGCAAAGTTAATCCTTCTCTTACAAGTGCTACAGTGCTTCTCCCATTCACTTGAATGGGGTGATTCAGCACAAAGGTGATGTTGCTGATGCAGGAAAACAGTGAGAAGTAGGCAGAATTCCTTTAAAGAGCAAAATGAATTCACAATACTAACCATGTTTCTAGACCCTCTGTTTTCTAACATTAAAGATTCTCTTACAAACATGCAGTTTTTCTCCCATTCACTTGTATGCTCTTGTTATGCACAGCGATGATTTTCCTCACCCATGGAAACACTGAGAGGGAGAGCGTGAAAGGAATATGAGGTCTCAGCGGGCCCCAACCCCCTTGTTGGAGAAACCAGTACCAAACATCCCATGTAGATAAGATAAGCAATGCGGCAGGGCTCAGTTAGGGCATATAGAATGTGAGGAATGCAAGATGTGAGATACGAGCAAGATGTGAGGTACGAGCAAGATGTGAAGTACGTGCAGGATGTGCTCTGCCTGCTTGTCTAATGTTGATAACAAAAATATGCACGCCACTGCAGTCTATATAAGATTTCCCCCTAAGAGGCTCAGGGTCTTGCTTTCTTAACCGGTCCTGCGTGTCCGTGTGGGAGCTCGACCCTGGCTAGCCAGTCCAATAAACTCTGCTTTGTTGATTGCATTCACGCCTGGCTCTCTGTCTCTCGGGGGAATAGGATTCCGGGTCCTAACATTTGGAGGTCCCACCGAGATTTCATTTTCTCGAGAGACAGAACCTGCCTGCGAGAAAGCAGGGGCGATCCCAAGTCCTAGGCGTTGGGAGGGGATCCCAGACCCTCATTTGGAGGAACTTGAGTGTTCCATTTGGGCCGCGGCGGGGATTCGGCCAATCCCCAGGGAGATTCATTCTGGGAATCTTGCAAGGAGGACCACAGGGTCCTATTGGGAGAGGCTTTCCTCTCATTTGGGCTCGAGCATTTTAGGAACCCTGGCGCCAGGTGAAGAACTAATTGAGCTAGTCGACCGACCACCCGTCAAGTGGACGCCTTTCGGCCTGATATCCCAGTTCGACGGTGAGGAGGTTGAATGGGGTGCGCACCAGTGTGAGAGAAGGACCGGTCCGAGCGAGTGCTGGAGAGTGTTGTGTGTGTGTGGAATTATTGTTGCCTTTACCCTTTTTGTTCTATCTCTCTTGGTGTTTGAGTCTCCTTCCACAATGGGACAGGGACAAACAACCCCAAAGTCTCTGATCCTTTCTCACTTTCCAGAAGTTAAAGAAAGGGCCTTAAATGCGGGTCTGGTCATCAAGAAAGGTAAGTTCGACACCTTTTGTTCTGCAGAGTGGCCCACCTTTGGAGTCGGGTGGCCCATTCAAGGTTCCCTCTCCCTAGACCTGATCACTAAGGTTAAAGCAGTCAATTTTCAGCCAGACAATCGAGGCCATCCAGACCAAGTTCCTTACATTTTGGTTTGGGAGGATCTGGTGAGGAACCCTCCCCCTTGGTTAACAGTTTTTCTGACCCACCCCTCCAGTTCGGCCCCCGGGGATAAAACCCCAGTCACGCCCGCCTTGGTCATAAAGGAGGAGGAAAAACTTCCTCTTCCCACCTTGACCGGTCCTCAAATTAGGGCATCTCCTTCACCATCTCCGGTCTTACCAGAGAGTTCCCCCCTTTACCCATCCCTCGCAGGGGCAGAGGAAGATCGGCCGCCTCCATACGTGACTCCCCCTGGCCAAGCCAGTGCCCCGGAGGAGGAAATTTCCTCATCCTCCTCAACAGGACTGGCAGCAGGAGGAGGAATGGGTCGAAGACTTCGCCCCCGAGGGATCCGGGAAAGGGAGGGGGAAGACGGGCCCCCCTCATCAACACAGGGGGAGGAAACTGTCCCTACACTTCCAGTCCGGATGGTGGGCCAAGGGGGACCGGGAGGAGGGCAACAGTTTCAGTACTGGCCCTTCTCCTCCAGTGATCTATATAACTGGAGGACGCAGAACCCGCCCTTTTCTGAAGACCCCAAGTGTCTCATAGATCTCCTGGAGTCCATCATGCATACACACCGCCCCACTTGGGATGACTGTCATCAGCTGCTCAATACTCTTTTTACGACGGAGGAACGAGAGCGCATCCTCAACGAAGCGAGGAAGAACGTCTTGGGGGATAATGGGAGACCCACAACTCTCCAACCGGCCATAGACGAGGCTTTTCCCCTACGCCGCCCTGATTGGGATTTCGGGACCGCAGAAGGTAGGGAGCGTCTTCGGATCTACCGCCAGACTCTTATGGCCGGTCTCCGAGCGGCCGCTAGAAGGCCCACCAATTTTGCAAAAGTAAAAGCAGTCATTCAAGGGGAAAACGAAAGCCCAGCCGGTTTCTTAGAGCGCCTCCATGAGGCATACCGTCAGTACACCCCGATTGACCCTGAGGCGGACCTCCACCGGTCTGCTCTGGTACTCTCATTCATTAATCAGGCAGCCCCAGACATTAGGAGAAAACTCAATAAACAGGAAAACTTAGGGGAGATGACTATAAGGGAAATGCTACAGGTAGCAGAAAAGGTCTTTACCGCTAGGGAAACTCCAGAAGAAAGGGAGGAAAGACAGAGAAAGGAAGACAGGGAAGCCCAGGAGAAATTGAGAAAGGAGGACCGGGAGTTCCAGGCTAAGGAAAACCGAAAGCAACAGAGAGAAATGGCTCGTATTTTCCTAGCGGGTGTCCGGGACCAACCCAGAGGAGGGGGCCACGCCAGGACCCCGGATAAGGAACACTGTTTTTACTGTAAGGAAACGGGGCATTGGAAGAGAGAATGTCCTAAGTTAAAGGGAAGAAGAGGGTTTGGAAGGAGACCGGGGGAAAACAGGGAAAGGGAACGAGCAGTAGAGCAGGCCAGAGTCCTTCTAGCCGGAGAAGAGGACTGAAGGAGACGGGGCTCAGACCCCCTCCCCGAGTCCTGGGTAACAATGCATGTGGAAGGGAAGCCGATGGGGTTCATGGTGGATACCGGCGCCCAATATTCGGTTTTAAACAAGGCACATGGACCTTTGAACAAGGCACGAACAAGTGTTGTTCAGGGGGCCACCGGTACGCAGTTATGTACACGGACTACCAAAAGAAAGGTGAACTTAGGAAAACACCAGGTCACACACTCCTTCTTGGTCGTCCCTGAGAGCCCCGCTCCCCTGCTCGGACGGGACCTACTCACCAAAATAGGGGCCCATATCCATTTTGAACCAGATGGAATAATTGTGACTGATCGAGAAGGGAGCCCGATTCATGTCTTGTCCCTATCATTGGCTGACGAGCATCGTCTGTTTGAGAGTCAACAGGAACCAGGAGGGGACATGACTCATTGGGTAAAAAGATTTCCCACGGCCTGGGCGGAGACTGCGGGAACCGGCCTCGCCAAACACCTCCCGCCCGTAGTTATACAATTGAAGGCTTCTGCTCTCCCCATTCGGGTGAAACAGTATCCTATGCCTGAGGAGGCCCGAAGAGGCATAGCCCCTCATATCCACAGGCTAATAAAGGAAGGAGTACTGCGACCTTGTCAGTCTGCCTGGAATACTCCTCTGCTCCCCGTCCGAAAGCCGGGAAGCGGGGACTATAGGCCTGTGCAAGACCTACGAAAGGTAAACGAGCGGACGGAGGACATTCATCCCACCGTTCCGAATCCCTATACCTTGCTCAGCCACCTACCCCCCTCGCAAGTATGGTATACAACCCTTGATTTGAAAGATGCTTTCTTCAGCATTCCATTGTCAGAAATTAGTCAGCCGCTATTTGCTTTCGAATGGCAAGAAGATGGGGGCCAATCCGGACAGCTCACTTGGACCAGACTGCCGCAAGGATTTAAAAACTCTCCCACCCTGTTTAATGAGGCCCTGAGCCAGGACCTGGAACCTTTTCGTCGGAGCCACCCACGAGTCACTCTATTACAGTATGTTGATGACTTACTGTTAGCGGCAGAAACCCGAGAGGAGTGCATCAAGGCTACTGAACACCTGCTAACGGAATTAGGTGAGCTGGGGTATCGGGCAAGTGCCAAGAAAACTCACATCTGTAAAAGGTCAGTGACATATTTGGGTTATCGGATTGCAGATGGGGCAAGGTGGCTGACTGATGCCATGAAACAGACTATTCTGGCTATCCCATCCCCGACATCCACTAGGGGGGTAAGAGAATTCCTGGGCTCCGCGGGGTTCTGTAGACTCTGGATTCCAGGATTTGCGGAAATAGCCAGACCCCTATATGAGGCCACCAAAGAAGCTCCAGATTGGAGTTGGGGAGAGAGAGAACAACAGGCTAAAAGACGCTCTTTTGCAGGCCCCTGCCTTAGCCTTGCCAGATCCTACAAGACCATTCACTCTGTTTGTAGATGAGAAAAAGGGCGTAGCCAAAGGAGTCTTGACCCAACAGCTAGGTCCCTGGAAGAGACCAGTGGCATACTTTTCCAAGAAATTAGACGCAGTAGCGGCAGGATGGCCCCCCTGCCTCCGCATCATAGCGGCCATTGCCGTGCTGGTGAGAGAAGCCGATAAACTAACCTTTGGACAGGCCCTCTGGGTAACGGCCCCTCACCCGGTGGAGGGAATCCTTAAACAACCCCCTGGGAAATGGATGACGAATGCCAGGCTCACCCATTACCAGGGGCTCTTGTTGGATTCCCCTCGGATCACATTCACAGATCCCGTAATCCTGAACCCTGCCACCTTGTTGCCTAACCCGGAACTGCAGACACCTGTCCATAACTGCAAAGAATTCCTCTCCGAAGTTACACAGGTACGGGCTGACCTAAAGGATACCCCCCTGTCCGGCTGCAAATTAAACTGGTACACGGATGGAAGCAGTTTTTTCCAAGATGGAGCCCGAAGGGCAGGGGCAGCTGTAGTCGACCAAGAAGGAAATACGGTATGGAGCAGCGCCCTCCCACCCGGAACATCAGCCCAAAAAGCGGAATTAATTGCCTTGGCAGAGGCCCTGGAGAGGGCAAAAGGAAAGCGAGTCAATATCTACACCGATAGCCGCTATGCTTTCGGTACCATCCATGTCCACGGGGCCATCTATCGCGAAAGAGGATTCCGCACAGCAGAAGGAAAACATCTAAAGAACCTAGCCGAAGTCCAGCGTCTATTAATGGCAGTGGAAAAACCGAAGGCAGTGGCAGTGATGTATGTCCCAGGCCACCAGTCTGCCAAGACGCCGGAAGCTGTCGGTAACAACAGAGCAGATCAAGAAGCAAAGAGAGTAGCAATGGTGAGTCCTCCCATGGAGACAGGGCAACCTTCCACGGTTGCGGCGATAGACGTGCCGGTCCCAGAGCTCCCTCCGCTACCCCCCCGACCAGAATACTCCACAGAGGATTTCACTTGGATGAGAGCCCACTCCCCCTTTAGAGAAGGGGAAGACGGATGGAAAAGCGACTTGGAGGGCAAGTTAGTTCTGCCTGAAAAACTCGGACGATTCCTGTTGGCTAACTTACATAAGTCCACCCATTTGGGGCGGAGAAAATTACTAGACTTGTTGACATCTGCGCAGCTCCGATTTCCGAACCAGACCATAGCAGTCCGCCAAATTGTGGAAGATTGTGCCAGCTGCACAATCATGAAACCAGGACGAAGGGAGGGGCACCATACAGGTACTCGGGAACGGGGGAGGGCTCCGGGAAGAAGTTGGGAAGTGGATTTTACTGAGGTAAAACCGGGAAAGTTTGGGTACAAATATTTGCTGGTATTCATAGATACCTTTTCAGGCTGGGTGGAGGCTTTTCCTACAAAGAAGGAGACGAGTCAGGTAGTGGCAAAGGCTTTGCTAGAGGAAATCATACCCAGATATGGGGTGCCCGAGGCAATTGGGTCAGATAACGGTCCGGCTTTTGTTAGTAAGGTCCTGCAGGGACTAGGCCAGACTATGGGGGCCAATTGGAAGCTACATTGTGAATATAACCCCCAGAGCTCAGGGCAAGTAGAAAGGATGAATAGGACACTAAAGGAGACTTTAGCCAAATTGGCCCTGGAGACTGGCGGTGATTGGGTGACGCTCCTTCCCTTGGCCATCTTCCGAGTCCGGAACTCCCCCTATGTCCATGGGCTAACTCCCTTTGAGATCCTGTATGGGGCTCCACCCCCCATCATTCAGAGGACCTTAAGCCCAGAACTAGGTGATCTGGCCCCAAATTACCTGACCATGTTGCAGGCTTTAGCTAAAGTGCAACAACGGATTTGGCCCTTAATTCAAGCATACCACGCTGTTAAGAGGGACCCGGCTCCGGAACATGGCATAGTCCCAGGTGACATGGTATGGGTTAAAAGGCATCAGTCCAAAACCCTAGAGCCTAGATGGAAAGGACCTTATGTTGTACTGTTTACTACCCCTACCGCCCTCAAGGTTGATGGCATCGGACCTTGGATCCACCACTCCCACGTGCGTCGAGCCAATCATCAAAAACAAGAAGGGGTCAAGGAGTGGACTGTACGGCGGCACCCAGACAACCCATTAAAGCTAAAGCTTTTGTGGCCCCGGGAACATGCAGAGCCTTCAGGAGCAGCCACGGATGGGGTGGCTGATCGCTCTGATCTTGCTCAATGCCCAGAGCGGGAGCCTCGCAGAAACCAACCCTCACCAGCCCTATAAGCAAACCTGGATACTCACCGATGGGGAGACTCATACCACCCTCAACGAGACTACTCGCACTGCCCCCATAGGAACTTGGTGGCCGGAGCTTCAGTTCTGCTTCAGGGACATCAATCCTGCCTACAAGTCTACTGCCCCGGAGTCAGCCCGACGTTATGGGTTTTATGCCTGCCCCGGCCACAAAAAGAACCAGGAATGTGGGGGGATACAATACTCCTTCTGTAGGTCATGGGCATGTGTCACATCCAATGATAGTGAATGGAAATGGGGGATATCAAAATCAGACCTAGTCAAATTTGCCTTTGTAAATGGGATATTAAGGGGGCACAGAATTCCAATACCCACCCATAAATGCCAGCCCACGGATCTAGATAGAATCAAGGTCACTTTCACTGAAACTGGCAAGAAGGACACCCCTGGGTGGATACAAGGTAAGGTATGGGGACTTGTATTTTATAAATATGGTGGACATGCTGGCTCGACCATAGTGGTCAGATTAAAAATTGAGCCCATAGGGCCACCGTCCACAGCAGTAGGCCCCAATAAGGTACTTAGGCCGCCCAATGTAAAGCCATCTCCCCAACCTTCCACAACTCACCACCTTCCCTCAACCATAGCTCGGGCTAATGTTACAACTCCAAGACCATCAGAAACCAGCCCTCCCCTGGTGAGGCCCAGTCTCATGACCGCATCTAAAGACCCCTTCTGGGAGCTAGTGGTTGCTGCCTTCCTGACGTTAAACCACACCAACCCTAACATGACCAACTCCTGTTGGTTATGTTATGATGTGAGGCCCCCATTCTATGAGGCAATAGGGCTAAACACCACTCACGATACCTCATCTGAGGAAAACCCTACTCAATGTTCCTGGGGAGACCGTAAGAGAGGTCTGACCATACAGCAGGTAAACGGCCAAGGAACCTGCTTAGGAAAAGTGCCAAAGAACAGACGGGACTTATGTACTGTTATTAACGCCAGTTCTACCTGGGGAAATGCTATTAAATGGGTAATTCCAAAGGACAATGGGTGGTGGCTATGCTCGCGGTCCGGACTCACCCCATGCCTATCAACTAAGGTGTTTAACAGCTCTAAAGAATTCTGTGTTATAGTGGTTGTGCTGCCCCGCATCCTCTATCATTCGGAGGAAAGTCTATATTCATACTGGAATATAGGAACAGGTGAGAGAAAGAAGAGAGAGCCTATTTCTACACTAACCATTGCTACCCTACTTAGCCTAGGGGTGGCTGGGGCAGGGACCGGCATAGCCTCCCTGGCTACTCAACATAAAGGGATGTCTTCGCTGCACGCAGCCATAGACGAAGATATAGAGAGAATAGAAACCTCCATTAGCCACCTAGAAAAATCCCTCACTTCTCTGTCTGAGGTAGTACTTCAAAACCGACGAGGTCTGGACTTGTTGTTCCTCCAAAAAGGGGGACTATGCGTTGCTCTAGGGGAAGAATGTTGTTTTTACGCTGACCATACCGGAGTTGTTCGTGACTCCATGTCTAAACTCCGAAAGAGCCTGGAACAAAGAAAACGAGAAAAAGAGGCAGGGGAAAGCTGGTTCGAGTCTTGGTTTAACCAGTCCCCATGGTTGGCTACCCTTTTATCTGCACTGGCAGGGCCAATAATAATCATCCTACTGCTTGTTACCATAGGACCCTGGATTCTAAACCGACTTATGACTTTTGTCAAAAGTCGAATTAATACTATCCAACTTCTGGTCCTCCGCCAACAATATCAGGCTCTTCATCCTCTTGAGGATGATTCCTCAATTTAGGCCATAAGAAAGGGGGGAATGAAAGGAATAGGAGGTCTCAGCGGGCCCCAACCCCCTTGTTGGAGAAACCAGTACCAAACATCCCATGTAGATAAGATAAGCAATGCGGCAGGGCTCAGTTAGGGCATATAGAATGTGAGGAATGCAAGATGTGAGATACGAGCAAGATGTGAGGTACGAGCAAGATGTGAAGTACGTGCAGGATGTGCTCTCCCTGCTTGTCTAATGTTGATAACAAAAATATGCACGCCACTGCAGTCTATATAAGATTTCCCCCTAAGAGGCTCAGGGTCTTGCTTTCCTAACCGGTCCTGCGTGTCCGTGTGGGAGCTCGACCCTGGCTAGCCAGTCCAATAAACTCTGCTTTGTTGATTGCATTCACGCCTGGCTCTCTGTCTCTCGGGGGAATAGGATTCCGGGTCCTAACATTTGGAGGTCCCACCGAGATTTCATTTTCTCGAGAGACAGAACCTGCCTGCGAGAAAGCAGGGGCGATCCCAAGTCCTAGGCGTTGGGATGGGATCCCAGACCCTCATTTGGAGGAACTTGAGTGTTCCATTTGGGCCGCGTCGGGGATTCGGCCAATCCCCAGGGAGATTCATTCTGGGAATCTTGCAAGGAGGACCACAGGGTCCTATTGGGAGAAGCTTTCCTCTCATTTGGGCTCGAGCATTTTAGGAACCCTGGCGCCAGGTGAAGAACTAATTGAGCTAGTCGACCGACCACCCGTCAAGTGGACGCCTTTCGGCCTGATATCCCAGTTCGACGGTGAGGAGGTTGAATGGGGTGCGCACCAGTGTGAGAGAAGGACCGGTCCGAGCGAGTGTGGAGAGTGTTGTGTGTGTGTGGAATTATTGTTGCCTTTACCCTTTTTGTTCTATCTCTCTTGGTGTTTGAGTCTCCTTCCACAATGGGACAGGGACAAACAACCCCAAAGTCTCTGATCCTTTCTCACTTTCCAGAAGTTAAAGAAAGGGCCTTAAATGCGGGTCTGGTCATCAAGAAAGGTAAGTTCGACACCTTTTGTTCTGCAGAGTGGCCCACCTTTGGAGTCGGGTGGCCCATTCAAGGTTCCCTCTCCCTAGACCTGATCACTAAGGTTAAAGCAGTCAATTTTCAGCCAGACAATCGAGGCCATCCAGACCAAGTTCCTTACATTTTGGTTTGGGAGGATCTGGTGAGGAACCCTCCCCCTTGGTTAACAGTTTTTCTGACCCACCCCTCCAGTTCGGCCCCCGGGGATAAAACCCCAGTCACGCCCGCCTTGGTCATAAAGGAGGAGGAAAAACTTCCTCTTCCCACCTTGACCGGTCCTCAAATTAGGGCATCTCCTTCACCATCTCCGGTCTTACCAGAGAGTTCCCCCCTTTACCCATCCCTCGCAGGGGCAGAGGAAGATCGGCCGCCTCCATACGTGACTCCCCCTGGCCAAGCCAGTGCCCCGGAGGAGGAAATTTCCTCATCCTCCTCAACAGGACTGGCAGCAGGAGGAGGAATGGGTCGAAGACTTCGCCCCCGAGGGATCCGGGAAAGGGAGGGGGAAGACGGGCCCCCCTCATCAACACAGGGGGAGGAAACTGTCCCTACACTTCCAGTCCGGATGGTGGGCCAAGGGGGACCGGGAGGAGGGCAACAGTTTCAGTACTGGCCCTTCTCCTCCAGTGATCTATATAACTGGAGGACGCAGAACCCGCCCTTTTCTGAAGACCCCAAGTGTCTCATAGATCTCCTGGAGTCCATCATGCATACACACCGCCCCACTTGGGATGACTGTCATCAGCTGCTCAATACTCTTTTTACGACGGAGGAACGAGAGCGCATCCTCAACGAAGCGAGGAAGAACGTCTTGGGGGATAATGGGAGACCCACAACTCTCCAACCGGCCATAGACGAGGCTTTTCCCCTACGCCGCCCTGATTGGGATTTCGGGACCGCAGAAGGTAGGGAGCGTCTTCGGATCTACCGCCAGACTCTTATGGCCGGTCTCCGAGCGGCCGCTAGAAGGCCCACCAATTTTGCAAAAGTAAAAGCAGTCATTCAAGGGGAAAACGAAAGCCCAGCCGGTTTCTTAGAGCGCCTCCATGAGGCATACCATCAGTACACCCCGATTGACCCTGAGGCGGACCTCCACCGGTCTGCTCTGGTACTCTCATTCATTAATCAGGCAGCCCCAGACATTAGGAGAAAACTCAATAAACAGGAAAACTTAGGGGAGATGACTATAAGGGAAATGCTACAGGTAGCAGAAAAGGTCTTTACCGCTAGGGAAACTCCAGAAGAAAGGGAGGAAAGACAGAGAAAGGAAGACAGGGAAGCCCAGGAGAAATTGAGAAAGGAGGACCGGGAGTTCCAGGCTAAGGAAAACCGAAAGCAACAGAGAGAAATGGCTCGTATTTTCCTAGCGGGTGTCCGGGACCAACCCAGAGGAGGGGGCCACGCCAGGACCCCGGATAAGGAACACTGTTTTTACTGTAAGGAAACGGGGCATTGGAAGAGAGAATGTCCTAAGTTAAAGGGAAGAAGAGGGTTTGGAAGGAGACCGGGGGAAAACAGGGAAAGGGAACGAGCAGTAGAGCAGGCCAGAGTCCTTCTAGCCGGAGAAGAGGACTGAAGGAGACGGGGCTCAGACCCCCTCCCCGAGTCCTGGGTAACAATGCATGTGGAAGGGAAGCCGATGGGGTTCATGGTGGATACCGGCGCCCAATATTCGGTTTTAAACAAGGCACATGGACCTTTGAACAAGGCACGAACAAGTGTTGTTCAGGGGGCCACCGGTACGCAGTTATGTACACGGACTACCAAAAGAAAGGTGAACTTAGGAAAACACCAGGTCACACACTCCTTCTTGGTCGTCCCTGAGAGCCCCGCTCCCCTGCTCGGACGGGACCTACTCACCAAAATAGGGGCCCATATCCATTTTGAGCCAGATGGAATAATTGTGACTGATCGAGAAGGGAGCCCGATTCATGTCTTGTCCCTATCATTGGCTGACGAGCATCGTCTGTTTGAGAGTCAACAGGAACCAGGAGGGGACATGACTCATTGGGTAAAAAGATTTCCCACGGCCTGGGCGGAGACTGCGGGAACCGGCCTCGCCAAACACCTCCCGCCCGTAGTTATACAATTGAAGGCTTCTGCTATCCCCATTCGGGTGAAACAGTATCCTATGCCTGAGGAGGCCCGAAGAGGCATAGCCCCTCATATCCACAGGCTAATAAAGGAAGGAGTACTGCGACCTTGTCAGTCTGCCTGGAATACTCCTCTGCTCCCCGTCCGAAAGCCGGGAAGCGGGGACTATAGGCCTGTGCAAGACCTACGAAAGGTAAACGAGCGGACGGAGGACATTCATCCCACCGTTCTGAATCCCTATACCTTGCTCAGCCACCTACCCCCCTCGCAAGTATGGTATACAACCCTTGATTTGAAAGATGCTTTCTTCAGCATTCCATTGTCAGAAATTAGTCAGCCGCTATTTGCTTTCGAATGGCAAGAAGATGGGGGCCAATCCGGACAGCTCACTTGGACCAGACTGCCGCAAGGATTTAAAAACTCTCCCACCCTGTTTAATGTGGCCCTGAGCCAGGACCTGGAACCTTTTCGTCGGAGCCACCCACGAGTCACTCTATTACAGTATGTTGATGACTTACTGTTAGCGGCAGAAACCCGAGAGGAGTGCATCAAGGCTACTGAACACCTGCTAACGGAATTAGGTGAGCTGGGGTATCGGGCAAGTGCCAAGAAAACTCACATCTGTAAAAGGTCAGTGACATATTTGGGTTATCGGATTGCAGATGGGGCAAGGTGGCTGACTGATGCCATGAAACAGACTATTCTGGCTATCCCATCCCCGACATCCACTAGGGGGGTAAGAGAATTCCTGGGCTCCGCGGGGTTCTGTAGACTCTGGATTCCAGGATTTGCGGAAATAGCCAGACCCCTATATGAGGCCACCAAAGAAGCTCCAGATTGGAGTTGGGGAGAGAGAGAACAACAGGCTAAAAGACGCTCTTTTGCAGGCCCCTGCCTTAGCCTTGCCAGATCCTACAAGACCATTCACTCTGTTTGTAGATGAGAAAAAGGGCGTAGCCAAAGGAGTCTTGACCCAACAGCTAGGTCCCTGGAAGAGACCAGTGGCATACTTTTCCAAGAAATTAGACGCAGTAGCGGCAGGATGGCCCCCCTGCCTCCGCATCATAGCGGCCATTGCCGTGCTGGTGAGAGAAGCCGATAAACTAACCTTTGGACAGGCCCTCTGGGTAACGGCCCCTCACCCGGTGGAGGGAATCCTTAAACAACCCCCTGGGAAATGGATGACGAATGCCAGGCTCACCCATTACCAGGGGCTCTTGTTGGATTCCCCTCGGATCACATTCACAGATCCCGTAATCCTGAACCCTGCCACCTTGTTGCCTAACCCGGAACTGCAGACACCTGTCCATAACTGCAAAGAATTCCTCTCCGAAGTTACACAGGTACGGGCTGACCTAAAGGATACCCCCCTGTCCGGCTGCAAATTAAACTGGTACACGGATGGAAGCAGTTTTTTCCAAGATGGAGCCCGAAGGGCAGGGGCAGCTGTAGTCGACCAAGAAGGAAATACGGTATGGAGCAGCGCCCTCCCACCCGGAACATCAGCCCAAAAAGCGGAATTAATTGCCTTGGCAGAGGCCCTGGAGAGGGCAAAAGGAAAGCGAGTCAATATCTACACCGATAGCCGCTATGCTTTCGGTACCATCCATGTCCACGGGGCCATCTATCGCGAAAGAGGATTCCGCACAGCAGAAGGAAAACATCTAAAGAACCTAGCCGAAGTCCAGCGTCTATTAATGGCAGTGGAAAAACCGAAGGCAGTGGCAGTGATGTATGTCCCAGGCCACCAGTCTGCCAAGACGCCGGAAGCTGTCGGTAACAACAGAGCAGATCAAGAAGCAAAGAGAGTAGCAATGGTGAGTCCTCCCATGGAGACAGGGCAACCTTCCACGGTTGCGGCGATAGACGTGCCGGTCCCAGAGCTCCCTCCGCTACCCCCCCGACCAGAATACTCCACAGAGGATTTCACTTGGATGAGAGCCCACTCCCCCTTTAGAGAAGGGGAAGACGGATGGAAAAGCGACTTGGAGGGCAAGTTAGTTCTGCCTGAAAAACTCGGACGATTCCTGTTGGCTAACTTACATAAGTCCACCCATTTGGGGCGGAGAAAATTACTAGACTTGTTGACATCTGCGCAGCTCCGATTTCCGAACCAGACCATAGCAGTCCGCCAAATTGTGGAAGATTGTGCCAGCTGCACAATCATGAAACCAGGACGAAGGGAGGGGCACCATACAGGTACTCGGGAACGGGGGAGGGCTCCGGGAAGAAGTTGGGAAGTGGATTTTACTGAGGTAAAACCGGGAAAGTTTGGGTACAAATATTTGCTGGTATTCATAGATACCTTTTCAGGCTGGGTGGAGGCTTTTCCTACAAAGAAGGAGACGAGTCAGGTAGTGGCAAAGGCTTTGCTAGAGGAAATCATACCCAGATATGGGGTGCCCGAGGCAATTGGGTCAGATAACGGTCCGGCTTTTGTTAGTAAGGTCCTGCAGGGACTAGCCCAGACTATGGGGGCCAATTGGAAGCTACATTGTGAATATAACCCCCAGAGCTCAGGGCAAGTAGAAAGGATGAATAGGACACTAAAGGAGACTTTAGCCAAATTGGCCCTGGAGACTGGCGGTGATTGGGTGACGCTCCTTCCCTTGGCCATCTTCCGAGTCCGGAACTCCCCCTATGTCCATGGGCTAACTCCCTTTGAGATCCTGTATGGGGCTCCACCCCCCATCATTCAGAGGACCTTAAGCCCAGAACTAGGTGATCTGGCCCCAAATTACCTGACCATGTTGCAGGCTTTAGCTAAAGTGCAACAACGGATTTGGCCCTTAATTCAAGCATACCACGCTGTTAAGAGGGACCCGGCTCCGGAACATGGCATAGTCCCGGGTGACATGGTATGGGTTAAAAGGCATCAGTCCAAAACCCTAGAGCCTAGATGGAAAGGACCTTATGTTGTACTGTTTACTACCCCTACCGCCCTCAAGGTTGATGGCATCGGACCTTGGATCCACCACTCCCACGTGCGTCGAGCCAATCATCAAAAACAAGAAGGGGTCAAGGAGTGGACTGTACGGCGGCACCCAGACAACCCATTAAAGCTAAAGCTTTTGTGGCCCCGGGAACATGCAGAGCCTTCAGGAGCAGCCACGGATGGGGTGGCTGATCGCTCTGATCTTGCTCAATGCCCAGAGCGGGAGCCTCGCAGAAACCAACCCTCACCAGCCCTATAAGCAAACCTGGATACTCACCGATGGGGAGACTCATACCACCCTCAACGAGACTACTCGCACTGCCCCCATAGGAACTTGGTGGCCGGAGCTTCAGTTCTGCTTCAGAGACATCAATCCTGCCTACAAGTCTACTGCCCCGGAGTCAGCCCGACGTTATGGGTTTTATGCCTGCCCCGGCCACAAAAAGAACCAGGAATGTGGGGGGATACAATACTCCTTCTGTAGGTCATGGGCATGTGTCACATCCAATGATAGTGAATGGAAATGGGGGATATCAAAATCAGACCTAGTCAAATTTGCCTTTGTAAATGGGATATTAAGGGGGCACAGAATTCCAATACCCACCCATAAATGCCAGCCCACGGATCTAGATAGAATCAAGGTCACTTTCACTGAAACTGGCAAGAAGGACACCCCTGGGTGGATACAAGGTAAGGTATGGGGACTTGTATTTTATAAATATGGTGGACATGCTGGCTCGACCATAGTGGTCAGATTAAAAATTGAGCCCATAGGGCCACCGTCCACAGCAGTAGGCCCCAATAAGGTACTTAGGCCGCCCAATGTAAAGCCATCTCCCCAACCTTCCACAACTCACCACCTTCCCTCAACCATAGCTCGGGCTAATGTTACAACTCCAAGACCATCAGAAACCAGCCCTCCCCTGGTGAGGCCCAGTCTCATGACCGCATCTAAAGACCCCCTCTGGGAGCTAGTGGTTGCTGCCTTCCTGACGTTAAACCACACCAACCCTAACATGACCAACTCCTGTTGGTTATGTTATGATGTGAGGCCCCCATTCTATGAGGCAATAGGGCTAAACACCACTCACGATACCTCATCTGAGGAAAACCCTACTCAATGTTCCTGGGGAGACCGTAAGAGAGGTCTGACCATACAGCAGGTAAACGGCCAAGGAACCTGCTTAGGAAAAGTGCCAAAGAACAGACGGGACTTATGTACTGTTATTAACGCCAGTTCTACCTGGGGAAATGCTATTAAATGGGTAATTCCAAAGGACAATGGGTGGTGGCTATGCTCGCGGTCCGGACTCACCCCATGCCTATCAACTAAGGTGTTTAACAGCTCTAAAGAATTCTGTGTTATAGTGGTTGTGCTGCCCCGCATCCTCTATCATTCGGAGGAAAGTCTATATTCATACTGGAATATAGGAACAGGTGAGAGAAAGAAGAGAGAGCCTATTTCTACACTAACCATTGCTACCCTACTTAGCCTAGGGGTGGCTGGGGCAGGGACCGGCATAGCCTCCCTGGCTACTCAACATAAAGGGATGTCTTCGCTGCGCGCAGCCATAGACGAAGATATAGAGAGAATAGAAACCTCCATTAGCCACCTAGAAAAATCCCTCACTTCTCTGTCTGAGGTAGTACTTCAAAACCGACGAGGTCTGGACTTGTTGTTCCTCCAAAAAGGGGGACTATGCGTTGCTCTAGGGGAAGAATGTTGTTTTTACGCTGACCATACCGGAGTTGTTCGTGACTCCATGTCTAAACTCCGAAAGAGCCTGGAACAAAGAAAACGAGAAAAAGAGGCAGGGGAAAGCTGGTTCGAGTCTTGGTTTAACCAGTCCCCATGGTTGGCTACCCTTTTATCTGCACTGGCAGGGCCAATAATAATCATCCTACTGCTTGTTACCATAGGACCCTGGATTCTAAACCGACTTATGACTTTTGTCAAAAGTCGAATTAATACTATCCAACTTCTGGTCCTCCGCCAACAATATCAGGCTCTTCATCCTCTTGAGGATGATTCCTCAATTTAGGCCATAAGAAAGGGGGGAATGAAAGGAATAGGAGGTCTCAGCGGGCCCCAACCCCCTTGTTGGAGAAACCAGTACCAAACATCCCATGTAGATAAGATAAGCAATGCGGCAGGGCTCAGTTAGGGCATATAGAATGTGAGGAATGCAAGATGTGAGGTACGAGCAAGATGTGAAGTACGTGCAGGATGTGCTCTCCCTGCTTGTCTAATGTTGATAACAAAAATATGCACGCCACTGCAGTCTATATAAGATTTCCCCCTAAGAGGCTCAGGGTCTTGCTTTCCTAACCGGTCCTGCGTGTCCGTGTGGGAGCTCGACCCTGGCTAGCCAGTCCAATAAACTCTGCTTTGTTGATTGCATTCACGCCTGGCTCTCTGTCTCTCGGGGGAATAGGATTCCGGGTCCTAACATTTGGAGGTCCCACCGAGATTTCATTTTCTCGAGAGACAGAACCTGCCTGCGAGAAAGCAGGGGCGATCCCAAGTCCTAGGCGTTGGGATGGGATCCCAGACCCTCATTTGGAGGAACTTGAGTGTTCCATTTGGGCCGCGTCGGGGATTCGGCCAATCCCCAGGGAGATTCATTCTGGGAATCTTGCAAGGAGGACCACAGGGTCCTATTGGGAGAAGCTTTCCTCTCATTTGGGCTCGAGCATTTTAGGAACCCTGGCGCCAGGTGAAGAACTAATTGAGCTAGTCGACCGACCACCCGTCAAGTGGACGCCTTTCGGCCTGATATCCCAGTTCGACGGTGAGGAGGTTGAATGGGGTGCGCACCAGTGTGAGAGAAGGACCGGTCCGAGCGAGTGTGGAGAGTGTTGTGTGTGTGTGGAATTATTGTTGCCTTTACCCTTTTTGTTCTATCTCTCTTGGTGTTTGAGTCTCCTTCCACAATGGGACAGGGACAAACAACCCCAAAGTCTCTGATCCTTTCTCACTTTCCAGAAGTTAAAGAAAGGGCCTTAAATGCGGGTCTGGTCATCAAGAAAGGTAAGTTCGACACCTTTTGTTCTGCAGAGTGGCCCACCTTTGGAGTCGGGTGGCCCATTCAAGGTTCCCTCTCCCTAGACCTGATCACTAAGGTTAAAGCAGTCAATTTTCAGCCAGACAATCGAGGCCATCCAGACCAAGTTCCTTACATTTTGGTTTGGGAGGATCTGGTGAGGAACCCTCCCCCTTGGTTAACAGTTTTTCTGACCCACCCCTCCAGTTCGGCCCCCGGGGATAAAACCCCAGTCACGCCCGCCTTGGTCATAAAGGAGGAGGAAAAACTTCCTCTTCCCACCTTGACCGGTCCTCAAATTAGGGCATCTCCTTCACCATCTCCGGTCTTACCAGAGAGTTCCCCCCTTTACCCATCCCTCGCAGGGGCAGAGGAAGATCGGCCGCCTCCATACGTGACTCCCCCTGGCCAAGCCAGTGCCCCGGAGGAGGAAATTTCCTCATCCTCCTCAACAGGACTGGCAGCAGGAGGAGGAATGGGTCGAAGACTTCGCCCCCGAGGGATCCGGGAAAGGGAGGGGGAAGACGGGCCCCCCTCATCAACACAGGGGGAGGAAACTGTCCCTACACTTCCAGTCCGGATGGTGGGCCAAGGGGGACCGGGAGGAGGGCAACAGTTTCAGTACTGGCCCTTCTCCTCCAGTGATCTATATAACTGGAGGACGCAGAACCCGCCCTTTTCTGAAGACCCCAAGTGTCTCATAGATCTCCTGGAGTCCATCATGCATACACACCGCCCCACTTGGGATGACTGTCATCAGCTGCTCAATACTCTTTTTACGACGGAGGAACGAGAGCGCATCCTCAACGAAGCGAGGAAGAACGTCTTGGGGGATAATGGGAGACCCACAACTCTCCAACCGGCCATAGACGAGGCTTTTCCCCTACGCCGCCCTGATTGGGATTTCGGGACCGCAGAAGGTAGGGAGCGTCTTCGGATCTACCGCCAGACTCTTATGGCCGGTCTCCGAGCGGCCGCTAGAAGGCCCACCAATTTTGCAAAAGTAAAAGCAGTCATTCAAGGGGAAAACGAAAGCCCAGCCGGTTTCTTAGAGCGCCTCCATGAGGCATACCATCAGTACACCCCGATTGACCCTGAGGCGGACCTCCACCGGTCTGCTCTGGTACTCTCATTCATTAATCAGGCAGCCCCAGACATTAGGAGAAAACTCAATAAACAGGAAAACTTAGGGGAGATGACTATAAGGGAAATGCTACAGGTAGCAGAAAAGGTCTTTACCGCTAGGGAAACTCCAGAAGAAAGGGAGGAAAGACAGAGAAAGGAAGACAGGGAAGCCCAGGAGAAATTGAGAAAGGAGGACCGGGAGTTCCAGGCTAAGGAAAACCGAAAGCAACAGAGAGAAATGGCTCGTATTTTCCTAGCGGGTGTCCGGGACCAACCCAGAGGAGGGGGCCACGCCAGGACCCCGGATAAGGAACACTGTTTTTACTGTAAGGAAACGGGGCATTGGAAGAGAGAATGTCCTAAGTTAAAGGGAAGAAGAGGGTTTGGAAGGAGACCGGGGGAAAACAGGGAAAGGGAACGAGCAGTAGAGCAGGCCAGAGTCCTTCTAGCCGGAGAAGAGGACTGAAGGAGACGGGGCTCAGACCCCCTCCCCGAGTCCTGGGTAACAATGCATGTGGAAGGGAAGCCGATGGGGTTCATGGTGGATACCGGCGCCCAATATTCGGTTTTAAACAAGGCACATGGACCTTTGAACAAGGCACGAACAAGTGTTGTTCAGGGGGCCACCGGTACGCAGTTATGTACACGGACTACCAAAAGAAAGGTGAACTTAGGAAAACACCAGGTCACACACTCCTTCTTGGTCGTCCCTGAGAGCCCCGCTCCCCTGCTCGGACGGGACCTACTCACCAAAATAGGGGCCCATATCCATTTTGAACCAGATGGAATAATTGTGACTGATCGAGAAGGGAGCCCGATTCATGTCTTGTCCCTATCATTGGCTGACGAGCATCGTCTGTTTGAGAGTCAACAGGAACCAGGAGGGGACATGACTCATTGGGTAAAAAGATTTCCCACGGCCTGGGCGGAGACTGCGGGAACCGGCCTCGCCAAACACCTCCCGCCCGTAGTTATACAATTGAAGGCTTCTGCTCTCCCCATTCGGGTGAAACAGTATCCTATGCCTGAGGAGGCCCGAAGAGGCATAGCCCCTCATATCCACAGGCTAATAAAGGAAGGAGTACTGCGACCTTGTCAGTCTGCCTGGAATACTCCTCTGCTCCCCGTCCGAAAGCCGGGAAGCGGGGACTATAGGCCTGTGCAAGACCTACGAAAGGTAAACGAGCGGACGGAGGACATTCATCCCACCGTTCCGAATCCCTATACCTTGCTCAGCCACCTACCCCCCTCGCAAGTATGGTATACAACCCTTGATTTGAAAGATGCTTTCTTCAGCATTCCATTGTCAGAAATTAGTCAGCCGCTATTTGCTTTCGAATGGCAAGAAGATGGGGGCCAATCCGGACAGCTCACTTGGACCAGACTGCCGCAAGGATTTAAAAACTCTCCCACCCTGTTTAATGTGGCCCTGAGCCAGGACCTGGAACCTTTTCGTCGGAGCCACCCACGAGTCACTCTATTACAGTATGTTGATGACTTACTGTTAGCGGCAGAAACCCGAGAGGAGTGCATCAAGGCTACTGAACACCTGCTAACGGAATTAGGTGAGCTGGGGTATCGGGCAAGTGCCAAGAAAACTCACATCTGTAAAAGGTCAGTGACATATTTGGGTTATCGGATTGCAGATGGGGCAAGGTGGCTGACTGATGCCATGAAACAGACTATTCTGGCTATCCCATCCCCGACATCCACTAGGGGGGTAAGAGAATTCCTGGGCTCCGCGGGGTTCTGTAGACTCTGGATTCCAGGATTTGCGGAAATAGCCAGACCCCTATATGAGGCCACCAAAGAAGCTCCAGATTGGAGTTGGGGAGAGAGAGAACAACAGGCTAAAAGACGCTCTTTTGCAGGCCCCTGCCTTAGCCTTGCCAGATCCTACAAGACCATTCACTCTGTTTGTAGATGAGAAAAAGGGCGTAGCCAAAGGAGTCTTGACCCAACAGCTAGGTCCCTGGAAGAGACCAGTGGCATACTTTTCCAAGAAATTAGACGCAGTAGCGGCAGGATGGCCCCCCTGCCTCCGCATCATAGCGGCCATTGCCGTGCTGGTGAGAGAAGCCGATAAACTAACCTTTGGACAGGCCCTCTGGGTAACGGCCCCTCACCCGGTGGAGGGAATCCTTAAACAACCCCCTGGGAAATGGATGACGAATGCCAGGCTCACCCATTACCAGGGGCTCTTGTTGGATTCCCCTCGGATCACATTCACAGATCCCGTAATCCTGAACCCTGCCACCTTGTTGCCTAACCCGGAACTGCAGACACCTGTCCATAACTGCAAAGAATTCCTCTCCGAAGTTACACAGGTACGGGCTGACCTAAAGGATACCCCCCTGTCCGGCTGCAAATTAAACTGGTACACGGATGGAAGCAGTTTTTTCCAAGATGGAGCCCGAAGGGCAGGGGCAGCTGTAGTCGACCAAGAAGGAAATACGGTATGGAGCAGCGCCCTCCCACCCGGAACATCAGCCCAAAAAGCGGAATTAATTGCCTTGGCAGAGGCCCTGGAGAGGGCAAAAGGAAAGCGAGTCAATATCTACACCGATAGCCGCTATGCTTTCGGTACCATCCATGTCCACGGGGCCATCTATCGCGAAAGAGGATTCCGCACAGCAGAAGGAAAACATCTAAAGAACCTAGCCGAAGTCCAGCGTCTATTAATGGCAGTGGAAAAACCGAAGGCAGTGGCAGTGATGTATGTCCCAGGCCACCAGTCTGCCAAGACGCCGGAAGCTGTCGGTAACAACAGAGCAGATCAAGAAGCAAAGAGAGTAGCAATGGTGAGTCCTCCCATGGAGACAGGGCAACCTTCCACGGTTGCGGCGATAGACGTGCCGGTCCCAGAGCTCCCTCCGCTACCCCCCCGACCAGAATACTCCACAGAGGATTTCACTTGGATGAGAGCCCACTCCCCCTTTAGAGAAGGGGAAGACGGATGGAAAAGCGACTTGGAGGGCAAGTTAGTTCTGCCTGAAAAACTCGGACGATTCCTGTTGGCTAACTTACATAAGTCCACCCATTTGGGGCGGAGAAAATTACTAGACTTGTTGACATCTGCGCAGCTCCGATTTCCGAACCAGACCATAGCAGTCCGCCAAATTGTGGAAGATTGTGCCAGCTGCACAATCATGAAACCAGGACGAAGGGAGGGGCACCATACAGGTACTCGGGAACGGGGGAGGGCTCCGGGAAGAAGTTGGGAAGTGGATTTTACTGAGGTAAAACCGGGAAAGTTTGGGTACAAATATTTGCTGGTATTCATAGATACCTTTTCAGGCTGGGTGGAGGCTTTTCCTACAAAGAAGGAGACGAGTCAGGTAGTGGCAAAGGCTTTGCTAGAGGAAATCATACCCAGATATGGGGTGCCCGAGGCAATTGGGTCAGATAACGGTCCGGCTTTTGTTAGTAAGGTCCTGCAGGGACTAGCCCAGACTATGGGGGCCAATTGGAAGCTACATTGTGAATATAACCCCCAGAGCTCAGGGCAAGTAGAAAGGATGAATAGGACACTAAAGGAGACTTTAGCCAAATTGGCCCTGGAGACTGGCGGTGATTGGGTGACGCTCCTTCCCTTGGCCATCTTCCGAGTCCGGAACTCCCCCTATGTCCATGGGCTAACTCCCTTTGAGATCCTGTATGGGGCTCCACCCCCCATCATTCAGAGGACCTTAAGCCCAGAACTAGGTGATCTGGCCCCAAATTACCTGACCATGTTGCAGGCTTTAGCTAAAGTGCAACAACGGATTTGGCCCTTAATTCAAGCATACCACGCTGTTAAGAGGGACCCGGCTCCGGAACATGGCATAGTCCCGGGTGACATGGTATGGGTTAAAAGGCATCAGTCCAAAACCCTAGAGCCTAGATGGAAAGGACCTTATGTTGTACTGTTTACTACCCCTACCGCCCTCAAGGTTGATGGCATCGGACCTTGGATCCACCACTCCCACGTGCGTCGAGCCAATCATCAAAAACAAGAAGGGGTCAAGGAGTGGACTGTACGGCGGCACCCAGACAACCCATTAAAGCTAAAGCTTTTGTGGCCCCGGGAACATGCAGAGCCTTCAGGAGCAGCCACGGATGGGGTGGCTGATCGCTCTGATCTTGCTCAATGCCCAGAGCGGGAGCCTCGCAGAAACCAACCCTCACCAGCCCTATAAGCAAACCTGGATACTCACCGATGGGGAGACTCATACCACCCTCAACGAGACTACTCGCACTGCCCCCATAGGAACTTGGTGGCCGGAGCTTCAGTTCTGCTTCAGAGACATCAATCCTGCCTACAAGTCTACTGCCCCGGAGTCAGCCCGACGTTATGGGTTTTATGCCTGCCCCGGCCACAAAAAGAACCAGGAATGTGGGGGGATACAATACTCCTTCTGTAGGTCATGGGCATGTGTCACATCCAATGATAGTGAATGGAAATGGGGGATATCAAAATCAGACCTAGTCAAATTTGCCTTTGTAAATGGGATATTAAGGGGGCACAGAATTCCAATACCCACCCATAAATGCCAGCCCACGGATCTAGATAGAATCAAGGTCACTTTCACTGAAACTGGCAAGAAGGACACCCCTGGGTGGATACAAGGTAAGGTATGGGGACTTGTATTTTATAAATATGGTGGACATGCTGGCTCGACCATAGTGGTCAGATTAAAAATTGAGCCCATAGGGCCACCGTCCACAGCAGTAGGCCCCAATAAGGTACTTAGGCCGCCCAATGTAAAGCCATCTCCCCAACCTTCCACAACTCACCACCTTCCCTCAACCATAGCTCGGGCTAATGTTACAACTCCAAGACCATCAGAAACCAGCCCTCCCCTGGTGAGGCCCAGTCTCATGACCGCATCTAAAGACCCCCTCTGGGAGCTAGTGGTTGCTGCCTTCCTGACGTTAAACCACACCAACCCTAACATGACCAACTCCTGTTGGTTATGTTATGATGTGAGGCCCCCATTCTATGAGGCAATAGGGCTAAACACCACTCACGATACCTCATCTGAGGAAAACCCTACTCAATGTTCCTGGGGAGACCGTAAGAGAGGTCTGACCATACAGCAGGTAAACGGCCAAGGAACCTGCTTAGGAAAAGTGCCAAAGAACAGACGGGACTTATGTACTGTTATTAACGCCAGTTCTACCTGGGGAAATGCTATTAAATGGGTAATTCCAAAGGACAATGGGTGGTGGCTATGCTCACGGTCCGGACTCACCCCATGCCTATCAACTAAGGTGTTTAACAGCTCTAAAGAATTCTGTGTTATAGTGGTTGTGCTGCCCCGCATCCTCTATCATTCGGAGGAAAGTCTATATTCATACTGGAATATAGGAACAGGTGAGAGAAAGAAGAGAGAGCCTATTTCTACACTAACCATTGCTACCCTACTTAGCCTAGGGGTGGCTGGGGCAGGGACCGGCATAGCCTCCCTGGCTACTCAACATAAAGGGATGTCTTCGCTGCGCGCAGCCATAGACGAAGATATAGAGAGAATAGAAACCTCCATTAGCCACCTAGAAAAATCCCTCACTTCTCTGTCTGAGGTAGTACTTCAAAACCGACGAGGTCTGGACTTGTTGTTCCTCCAAAAAGGGGGACTATGCGTTGCTCTAGGGGAAGAATGTTGTTTTTACGCTGACCATACCGGAGTTGTTCGTGACTCCATGTCTAAACTCCGAAAGAGCCTGGAACAAAGAAAACGAGAAAAAGAGGCAGGGGAAAGCTGGTTCGAGTCTTGGTTTAACCAGTCCCCATGGTTGGCTACCCTTTTATCTGCACTGGCAGGGCCAATAATAATCATCCTACTGCTTGTTACCATAGGACCCTGGATTCTAAACCGACTTATGACTTTTGTCAAAAGTCGAATTAATACTATCCAACTTCTGGTCCTCCGCCAACAATATCAGGCTCTTCATCCTCTTGAGGATGATTCCTCAATTTAGGCCATAAGAAAGGGGGGAATGAAAGGAATAGGAGGTCTCAGTGGGCCCCAACCCCCTTGTTGGAGAAACCAGTACCAAACATCCCATGTAGATAAGATAAGCAATGCGGCAGGGCTCAGTTAGGGCATATAGAATGTGAGGAATGCAAGATGTGAGGTACGAGCAAGATGTGAAGTACGTGCAGGATGTGCTCTCCCTGCTTGTCTAATGTTGATAACAAAAATATGCACGCCACTGCAGTCTATATAAGATTTCCCCCTAAGAGGCTCAGGGTCTTGCTTTCCTAACCGGTCCTGCGTGTCCGTGTGGGAGCTCGACCCTGGCTAGCCAGTCCAATAAACTCTGCTTTGTTGATTGCATTCACGCCTGGCTCTCTGTCTCTCGGGGGAATAGGATTCCGGGTCCTAACATTTGGAGGTCCCACCGAGATTTCATTTTCTCGAGAGACAGAACCTGCCTGCGAGAAAGCAGGGGCGATCCCAAGTCCTAGGCGTTGGGATGGGATCCCAGACCCTCATTTGGAGGAACTTGAGTGTTCCATTTGGGCCGCGTCGGGGATTCGGCCAATCCCCAGGGAGATTCATTCTGGGAATCTTGCAAGGAGGACCACAGGGTCCTATTGGGAGAGGCTTTCCTCTCATTTGGGCTCGAGCATTTTAGGAACCCTGGCGCCAGGTGAAGAACTAATTGAGCTAGTCGACCGACCACCCGTCAAGTGGACGCCTTTCGGCCTGATATCCCAGTTCGACGGTGAGGAGGTTGAATGGGGTGCGCACCAGTGTGAGAGAAGGACCGGTCCGAGCGAGTGCTGGAGAGTGTTGTGTGTGTGTGGAATTATTGTTGCCTTTACCCTTTTTGTTCTATCTCTCTTGGTGTTTGAGTCTCCTTCCACAATGGGACAGGGACAAACAACCCCAAAGTCTCTGATCCTTTCTCACTTTCCAGAAGTTAAAGAAAGGGCCTTAAATGCGGGTCTGGTCATCAAGAAAGGTAAGTTCGACACCTTTTGTTCTGCAGAGTGGCCCACCTTTGGAGTCGGGTGGCCCATTCAAGGTTCCCTCTCCCTAGACCTGATCACTAAGGTTAAAGCAGTCAATTTTCAGCCAGACAATCGAGGCCATCCAGACCAAGTTCCTTACATTTTGGTTTGGGAGGATCTGGTGAGGAACCCTCCCCCTTGGTTAACAGTTTTTCTGACCCACCCCTCCAGTTCGGCCCCCGGGGATAAAACCCCAGTCACGCCCGCCTTGGTCATAAAGGAGGAGGAAAAACTTCCTCTTCCCACCTTGACCGGTCCTCAAATTAGGGCATCTCCTTCACCATCTCCGGTCTTACCAGAGAGTTCCCCCCTTTACCCATCCCTCGCAGGGGCAGAGGAAGATCGGCCGCCTCCATACGTGACTCCCCCTGGCCAAGCCAGTGCCCCGGAGGAGGAAATTTCCTCATCCTCCTCAACAGGACTGGCAGCAGGAGGAGGAATGGGTCGAAGACTTCGCCCCCGAGGGATCCGGGAAAGGGAGGGGGAAGACGGGCCCCCCTCATCAACACAGGGGGAGGAAACTGTCCCTACACTTCCAGTCCGGATGGTGGGCCAAGGGGGACCGGGAGGAGGGCAACAGTTTCAGTACTGGCCCTTCTCCTCCAGTGATCTATATAACTGGAGGACGCAGAACCCGCCCTTTTCTGAAGACCCCAAGTGTCTCATAGATCTCCTGGAGTCCATCATGCATACACACCGCCCCACTTGGGATGACTGTCATCAGCTGCTCAATACTCTTTTTACGACGGAGGAACGAGAGCGCATCCTCAACGAAGCGAGGAAGAACGTCTTGGGGGATAATGGGAGACCCACAACTCTCCAACCGGCCATAGACGAGGCTTTTCCCCTACGCCGCCCTGATTGGGATTTCGGGACCGCAGAAGGTAGGGAGCGTCTTCGGATCTACCGCCAGACTCTTATGGCCGGTCTCCGAGCGGCCGCTAGAAGGCCCACCAATTTTGCAAAAGTAAAAGCAGTCATTCAAGGGGAAAACGAAAGCCCAGCCAGTTTCTTAGAGCGCCTCCATGAGGCATACCGTCAGTACACCCCGATTGACCCTGAGGCGGACCTCCACCGGTCTGCTCTGGTACTCTCATTCATTAATCAGGCAGCCCCAGACATTAGGAGAAAACTCAATAAACAGGAAAACTTAGGGGAGATGACTATAAGGGAAATGCTACAGGTAGCAGAAAAGGTCTTTACCGCTAGGGAAACTCCAGAAGAAAGGGAGGAAAGACAGAGAAAGGAAGACAGGGAAGCCCAGGAGAAATTGAGAAAGGAGGACCGGGAGTTCCAGGCTAAGGAAAACCGAAAGCAACAGAGAGAAATGGCTCGTATTTTCCTAGCGGGTGTCCGGGACCAACCCAGAGGAGGGGGCCACGCCAGGACCCCGGATAAGGAACACTGTTTTTACTGTAAGGAAACGGGGCATTGGAAGAGAGAATGTCCTAAGTTAAAGGGAAGAAGAGGGTTTGGAAGGAGACCGGGGGAAAACAGGGAAAGGGAACGAGCAGTAGAGCAGGCCAGAGTCCTTCTAGCCGGAGAAGAGGACTGAAGGAGACGGGGCTCAGACCCCCTCCCCGAGTCCTGGGTAACAATGCATGTGGAAGGGAAGCCGATGGGGTTCATGGTGGATACCGGCGCCCAATATTCGGTTTTAAACAAGGCACATGGACCTTTGAACAAGGCACGAACAAGTGTTGTTCAGGGGGCCACCGGTACGCAGTTATGTACACGGACTACCAAAAGAAAGGTGAACTTAGGAAAACACCAGGTCACACACTCCTTCTTGGTCGTCCCTGAGAGCCCTGCTCCCCTGCTCGGACGGGACCTACTCACCAAAATAGGGGCCCATATCCATTTTGAACCAGATGGAATAATTGTGACTGATCGAGAAGGGAGCCCGATTCATGTCTTGTCCCTATCATTGGCTGACGAGCATCGTCTGTTTGAGAGTCAACAGGAACCAGGAGGGGACATGACTCATTGGGTAAAAAGATTTCCCACGGCCTGGGCGGAGACTGCGGGAACCGGCCTCGCCAAACACCTCCCGCCCGTAGTTATACAATTGAAGGCTTCTGCTCTCCCCATTCGGGTGAAACAGTATCCTATGCCTGAGGAGGCCCGAAGAGGCATAGCCCCTCATATCCACAGGCTAATAAAGGAAGGAGTACTGCGACCTTGTCAGTCTGCCTGGAATACTCCTCTGCTCCCCGTCCGAAAGCCGGGAAGCGGGGACTATAGGCCTGTGCAAGACCTACGAAAGGTAAACGAGCGGACGGAGGACATTCATCCCACCGTTCCGAATCCCTATACCTTGCTCAGCCACCTACCCCCCTCGCAAGTATGGTATACAACCCTTGATTTGAAAGATGCTTTCTTCAGCATTCCATTGTCAGAAATTAGTCAGCCGCTATTTGCTTTCGAATGGCAAGAAGATGGGGGCCAATCCGGACAGCTCACTTGGACCAGACTGCCGCAAGGATTTAAAAACTCTCCCACCCTGTTTAATGAGGCCCTGAGCCAGGACCTGGAACCTTTTCGTCGGAGCCACCCACGAGTCACTCTATTACAGTATGTTGATGACTTACTGTTAGCGGCAGAAACCCGAGAGGAGTGCATCAAGGCTACTGAACACCTGCTAACGGAATTAGGTGAGCTGGGGTATCGGGCAAGTGCCAAGAAAACTCACATCTGTAAAAGGTCAGTGACATATTTGGGTTATCGGATTGCAGATGGGGCAAGGTGGCTGACTGATGCCATGAAACAGACTATTCTGGCTATCCCATCCCCGACATCCACTAGGGGGGTAAGAGAATTCCTGGGCTCCGCGGGGTTCTGTAGACTCTGGATTCCAGGATTTGCGGAAATAGCCAGACCCCTATATGAGGCCACCAAAGAAGCTCCAGATTGGAGTTGGGGAGAGAGAGAACAACAGGCTAAAAGACGCTCTTTTGCAGGCCCCTGCCTTAGCCTTGCCAGATCCTACAAGACCATTCACTCTGTTTGTAGATGAGAAAAAGGGCGTAGCCAAAGGAGTCTTGACCCAACAGCTAGGTCCCTGGAAGAGACCAGTGGCATACTTTTCCAAGAAATTAGACGCAGTAGCGGCAGGATGGCCCCCCTGCCTCCGCATCATAGCGGCCATTGCCGTGCTGGTGAGAGAAGCCGATAAACTAACCTTTGGACAGGCCCTCTGGGTAACGGCCCCTCACCCGGTGGAGGGAATCCTTAAACAACCCCCTGGGAAATGGATGACGAATGCCAGGCTCACCCATTACCAGGGGCTCTTGTTGGATTCCCCTCGGATCACATTCACAGATCCCGTAATCCTGAACCCTGCCACCTTGTTGCCTAACCCGGAACTGCAGACACCTGTCCATAACTGCAAAGAATTCCTCTCCGAAGTTACACAGGTACGGGCTGACCTAAAGGATACCCCCCTGTCCGGCTGCAAATTAAACTGGTACACGGATGGAAGCAGTTTTTTCCAAGATGGAGCCCGAAGGGCAGGGGCAGCTGTAGTCGACCAAGAAGGAAATACGGTATGGAGCAGCGCCCTCCCACCCGGAACATCAGCCCAAAAAGCGGAATTAATTGCCTTGGCAGAGGCCCTGGAGAGGGCAAAAGGAAAGCGAGTCAATATCTACACCGATAGCCGCTATGCTTTCGGTACCATCCATGTCCACGGGGCCATCTATCGCGAAAGAGGATTCCGCACAGCAGAAGGAAAACATCTAAAGAACCTAGCCGAAGTCCAGCGTCTATTAATGGCAGTGGAAAAACCGAAGGCAGTGGCAGTGATGTATGTCCCAGGCCACCAGTCTGCCAAGACGCCGGAAGCTGTCGGTAACAACAGAGCAGATCAAGAAGCAAAGAGAGTAGCAATGGTGAGTCCTCCCATGGAGACAGGGCAACCTTCCACGGTTGCGGCGATAGACGTGCCGGTCCCAGAGCTCCCTCCGCTACCCCCCCGACCAGAATACTCCACAGAGGATTTCACTTGGATGAGAGCCCACTCCCCCTTTAGAGAAGGGGAAGACGGATGGAAAAGCGACTTGGAGGGCAAGTTAGTTCTGCCTGAAAAACTCGGACGATTCCTGTTGGCTAACTTACATAAGTCCACCCATTTGGGGCGGAGAAAATTACTAGACTTGTTGACATCTGCGCAGCTCCGATTTCCGAACCAGACCATAGCAGTCCGCCAAATTGTGGAAGATTGTGCCAGCTGCACAATCATGAAACCAGGACGAAGGGAGGGGCACCATACAGGTACTCGGGAACGGGGGAGGGCTCCGGGAAGAAGTTGGGAAGTGGATTTTACTGAGGTAAAACCGGGAAAGTTTGGGTACAAATATTTGCTGGTATTCATAGATACCTTTTCAGGCTGGGTGGAGGCTTTTCCTACAAAGAAGGAGACGAGTCAGGTAGTGGCAAAGGCTTTGCTAGAGGAAATCATACCCAGATATGGGGTGCCCGAGGCAATTGGGTCAGATAACGGTCCGGCTTTTGTTAGTAAGGTCCTGCAGGGACTAGCCCAGACTATGGGGGCCAATTGGAAGCTACATTGTGAATATAACCCCCAGAGCTCAGGGCAAGTAGAAAGGATGAATAGGACACTAAAGGAGACTTTAGCCAAATTGGCCCTGGAGACTGGCGGTGATTGGGTGACGCTCCTTCCCTTGGCCATCTTCCGAGTCCGGAACTCCCCCTATGTCCATGGGCTAACTCCCTTTGAGATCCTGTATGGGGCTCCACCCCCCATCATTCAGAGGACCTTAAGCCCAGAACTAGGTGATCTGGCCCCAAATTACCTGACCATGTTGCAGGCTTTAGCTAAAGTGCAACAACGGATTTGGCCCTTAATTCAAGCATACCACGCTGTTAAGAGGGACCCGGCTCCGGAACATGGCATAGTCCCGGGTGACATGGTATGGGTTAAAAGGCATCAGTCCAAAACCCTAGAGCCTAGATGGAAAGGACCTTATGTTGTACTGTTTACTACCCCTACCGCCCTCAAGGTTGATGGCATCGGACCTTGGATCCACCACTCCCACGTGCGTCGAGCCAATCATCAAAAACAAGAAGGGGTCAAGGAGTGGACTGTACGGCGGCACCCAGACAACCCATTAAAGCTAAAGCTTTTGTGGCCCCGGGAACATGCAGAGCCTTCAGGAGCAGCCACGGATGGGGTGGCTGATCGCTCTGATCTTGCTCAATGCCCAGAGCGGGAGCCTCGCAGAAACCAACCCTCACCAGCCCTATAAGCAAACCTGGATACTCACCGATGGGGAGACTCATACCACCCTCAACGAGACTACTCGCACTGCCCCCATAGGAACTTGGTGGCCGGAGCTTCAGTTCTGCTTCAGAGACATCAATCCTGCCTACAAGTCTACTGCCCCGGAGTCAGCCCGACGTTATGGGTTTTATGCCTGCCCCGGCCACAAAAAGAACCAGGAATGTGGGGGGATACAATACTCCTTCTGTAGGTCATGGGCATGTGTCACATCCAATGATAGTGAATGGAAATGGGGGATATCAAAATCAGACCTAGTCAAATTTGCCTTTGTAAATGGGATATTAAGGGGGCACAGAATTCCAATACCCACCCATAAATGCCAGCCCACGGATCTAGATAGAATCAAGGTCACTTTCACTGAAACTGGCAAGAAGGACACCCCTGGGTGGATACAAGGTAAGGTATGGGGACTTGTATTTTATAAATATGGTGGACATGCTGGCTCGACCATAGTGGTCAGATTAAAAATTGAGCCCATAGGGCCACCGTCCACAGCAGTAGGCCCCAATAAGGTACTTAGGCCGCCCAATGTAAAGCCATCTCCCCAACCTTCCACAACTCACCACCTTCCCTCAACCATAGCTCGGGCTAATGTTACAACTCCAAGACCATCAGAAACCAGCCCTCCCCTGGTGAGGCCCAGTCTCATGACCGCATCTAAAGACCCCCTCTGGGAGCTAGTGGTTGCTGCCTTCCTGACGTTAAACCACACCAACCCTAACATGACCAACTCCTGTTGGTTATGTTATGATGTGAGGCCCCCATTCTATGAGGCAATAGGGCTAAACACCACTCACGATACCTCATCTGAGGAAAACCCTACTCAATGTTCCTGGGGAGACCGTAAGAGAGGTCTGACCATACAGCAGGTAAACGGCCAAGGAACCTGCTTAGGAAAAGTGCCAAAGAACAGACGGGACTTATGTACTGTTATTAACGCCAGTTCTACCTGGGGAAATGCTATTAAATGGGTAATTCCAAAGGACAATGGGTGGTGGCTATGCTCGCGGTCCGGACTCACCCCATGCCTATCAACTAAGGTGTTTAACAGCTCTAAAGAATTCTGTGTTATAGTGGTTGTGCTGCCCCGCATCCTCTATCATTCGGAGGAAAGTCTATATTCATACTGGAATATAGGAACAGGTGAGAGAAAGAAGAGAGAGCCTATTTCTACACTAACCATTGCTACCCTACTTAGCCTAGGGGTGGCTGGGGCAGGGACCGGCATAGCCTCCCTGGCTACTCAACATAAAGGGATGTCTTCGCTGCGCGCAGCCATAGACGAAGATATAGAGAGAATAGAAACCTCCATTAGCCACCTAGAAAAATCCCTCACTTCTCTGTCTGAGGTAGTACTTCAAAACCGACGAGGTCTGGACTTGTTGTTCCTCCAAAAAGGGGGACTATGCGTTGCTCTAGGGGAAGAATGTTGTTTTTACGCTGACCATACCGGAGTTGTTCGTGACTCCATGTCTAAACTCCGAAAGAGCCTGGAACAAAGAAAACGAGAAAAAGAGGCAGGGGAAAGCTGGTTCGAGTCTTGGTTTAACCAGTCCCCATGGTTGGCTACCCTTTTATCTGCACTGGCAGGGCCAATAATAATCATCCTACTGCTTGTTACCATAGGACCCTGGATTCTAAACCGACTTATGACTTTTGTCAAAAGTCGAATTAATACTATCCAACTTCTGGTCCTCCGCCAACAATATCAGGCTCTTCATCCTCTTGAGGATGATTCCTCAATTTAGGCCATAAGAAAGGGGGGAATGAAAGGAATAGGAGGTCTCAGCGGGCCCCAACCCCCTTGTTGGAGAAACCAGTACCAAACATCCCATGTAGATAAGATAAGCAATGCGGCAGGGCTCAGTTAGGGCATATAGAATGTGAGGAATGCAAGATGTGAGGTACGAGCAAGATGTGAAGTACGTGCAGGATGTGCTCTCCCTGCTTGTCTAATGTTGATAACAAAAATATGCACGCCACTGCAGTCTATATAAGATTTCCCCCTAAGAGGCTCAGGGTCTTGCTTTCCTAACCGGTCCTGCGTGTCCGTGTGGGAGCTCGACCCTGGCTAGCCAGTCCAATAAACTCTGCTTTGTTGATTGCATTCACGCCTGGCTCTCTGTCTCTCGGGGGAATAGGATTCCGGGTCCTAACATTTGGAGGTCCCACCGAGATTTCATTTTCTCGAGAGACAGAACCTGCCTGCGAGAAAGCAGGGGCGATCCCAAGTCCTAGGCGTTGGGATGGGATCCCAGACCCTCATTTGGAGGAACTTGAGTGTTCCATTTGGGCCGCGTCGGGGATTCGGCCAATCCCCAGGGAGATTCATTCTGGGAATCTTGCAAGGAGGACCACAGGGTCCTATTGGGAGAGGCTTTCCTCTCATTTGGGCTCGAGCATTTTAGGAACCCTGGCGCCAGGTGAAGAACTAATTGAGCTAGTCGACCGACCACCCGTCAAGTGGACGCCTTTCGGCCTGATATCCCAGTTCGACGGTGAGGAGGTTGAATGGGGTGCGCACCAGTGTGAGAGAAGGACCGGTCCGAGCGAGTGCTGGAGAGTGTTGTGTGTGTGTGGAATTATTGTTGCCTTTACCCTTTTTGTTCTATCTCTCTTGGTGTTTGAGTCTCCTTCCACAATGGGACAGGGACAAACAACCCCAAAGTCTCTGATCCTTTCTCACTTTCCAGAAGTTAAAGAAAGGGCCTTAAATGCGGGTCTGGTCATCAAGAAAGGTAAGTTCGACACCTTTTGTTCTGCAGAGTGGCCCACCTTTGGAGTCGGGTGGCCCATTCAAGGTTCCCTCTCCCTAGACCTGATCACTAAGGTTAAAGCAGTCAATTTTCAGCCAGACAATCGAGGCCATCCAGACCAAGTTCCTTACATTTTGGTTTGGGAGGATCTGGTGAGGAACCCTCCCCCTTGGTTAACAGTTTTTCTGACCCACCCCTCCAGTTCGGCCCCCGGGGATAAAACCCCAGTCACGCCCGCCTTGGTCATAAAGGAGGAGGAAAAACTTCCTCTTCCCACCTTGACCGGTCCTCAAATTAGGGCATCTCCTTCACCATCTCCGGTCTTACCAGAGAGTTCCCCCCTTTACCCATCCCTCGCAGGGGCAGAGGAAGATCGGCCGCCTCCATACGTGACTCCCCCTGGCCAAGCCAGTGCCCCGGAGGAGGAAATTTCCTCATCCTCCTCAACAGGACTGGCAGCAGGAGGAGGAATGGGTCGAAGACTTCGCCCCCGAGGGATCCGGGAAAGGGAGGGGGAAGACGGGCCCCCCTCATCAACACAGGGGGAGGAAACTGTCCCTACACTTCCAGTCCGGATGGTGGGCCAAGGGGGACCGGGAGGAGGGCAACAGTTTCAGTACTGGCCCTTCTCCTCCAGTGATCTATATAACTGGAGGACGCAGAACCCGCCCTTTTCTGAAGACCCCAAGTGTCTCATAGATCTCCTGGAGTCCATCATGCATACACACCGCCCCACTTGGGATGACTGTCATCAGCTGCTCAATACTCTTTTTACGACGGAGGAACGAGAGCGCATCCTCAACGAAGCGAGGAAGAACGTCTTGGGGGATAATGGGAGACCCACAACTCTCCAACCGGCCATAGACGAGGCTTTTCCCCTACGCCGCCCTGATTGGGATTTCGGGACCGCAGAAGGTAGGGAGCGTCTTCGGATCTACCGCCAGACTCTTATGGCCGGTCTCCGAGCGGCCGCTAGAAGGCCCACCAATTTTGCAAAAGTAAAAGCAGTCATTCAAGGGGAAAACGAAAGCCCAGCCAGTTTCTTAGAGCGCCTCCATGAGGCATACCGTCAGTACACCCCGATTGACCCTGAGGCGGACCTCCACCGGTCTGCTCTGGTACTCTCATTCATTAATCAGGCAGCCCCAGACATTAGGAGAAAACTCAATAAACAGGAAAACTTAGGGGAGATGACTATAAGGGAAATGCTACAGGTAGCAGAAAAGGTCTTTACCGCTAGGGAAACTCCAGAAGAAAGGGAGGAAAGACAGAGAAAGGAAGACAGGGAAGCCCAGGAGAAATTGAGAAAGGAGGACCGGGAGTTCCAGGCTAAGGAAAACCGAAAGCAACAGAGAGAAATGGCTCGTATTTTCCTAGCGGGTGTCCGGGACCAACCCAGAGGAGGGGGCCACGCCAGGACCCCGGATAAGGAACACTGTTTTTACTGTAAGGAAACGGGGCATTGGAAGAGAGAATGTCCTAAGTTAAAGGGAAGAAGAGGGTTTGGAAGGAGACCGGGGGAAAACAGGGAAAGGGAACGAGCAGTAGAGCAGGCCAGAGTCCTTCTAGCCGGAGAAGAGGACTGAAGGAGACGGGGCTCAGACCCCCTCCCCGAGTCCTGGGTAACAATGCATGTGGAAGGGAAGCCGATGGGGTTCATGGTGGATACCGGCGCCCAATATTCGGTTTTAAACAAGGCACATGGACCTTTGAACAAGGCACGAACAAGTGTTGTTCAGGGGGCCACCGGTACGCAGTTATGTACACGGACTACCAAAAGAAAGGTGAACTTAGGAAAACACCAGGTCACACACTCCTTCTTGGTCGTCCCTGAGAGCCCTGCTCCCCTGCTCGGACGGGACCTACTCACCAAAATAGGGGCCCATATCCATTTTGAACCAGATGGAATAATTGTGACTGATCGAGAAGGGAGCCCGATTCATGTCTTGTCCCTATCATTGGCTGACGAGCATCGTCTGTTTGAGAGTCAACAGGAACCAGGAGGGGACATGACTCATTGGGTAAAAAGATTTCCCACGGCCTGGGCGGAGACTGCGGGAACCGGCCTCGCCAAACACCTCCCGCCCGTAGTTATACAATTGAAGGCTTCTGCTCTCCCCATTCGGGTGAAACAGTATCCTATGCCTGAGGAGGCCCGAAGAGGCATAGCCCCTCATATCCACAGGCTAATAAAGGAAGGAGTACTGCGACCTTGTCAGTCTGCCTGGAATACTCCTCTGCTCCCCGTCCGAAAGCCGGGAAGCGGGGACTATAGGCCTGTGCAAGACCTACGAAAGGTAAACGAGTGGACGGAGGACATTCATCCCACCGTTCCGAATCCCTATACCTTGCTCAGCCACCTACCCCCCTCGCAAGTATGGTATACAACCCTTGATTTGAAAGATGCTTTCTTCAGCATTCCATTGTCAGAAATTAGTCAGCCGCTATTTGCTTTCGAATGGCAAGAAGATGGGGGCCAATCCGGACAGCTCACTTGGACCAGACTGCCGCAAGGATTTAAAAACTCTCCCACCCTGTTTAATGAGGCCCTGAGCCAGGACCTGGAACCTTTTCGTCGGAGCCACCCACGAGTCACTCTATTACAGTATGTTGATGACTTACTGTTAGCGGCAGAAACCCGAGAGGAGTGCATCAAGGCTACTGAACACCTGCTAACGGAATTAGGTGAGCTGGGGTATCGGGCAAGTGCCAAGAAAACTCACATCTGTAAAAGGTCAGTGACATATTTGGGTTATCGGATTGCAGATGGGGCAAGGTGGCTGACTGATGCCATGAAACAGACTATTCTGGCTATCCCATCCCCGACATCCACTAGGGGGGTAAGAGAATTCCTGGGCTCCGCGGGGTTCTGTAGACTCTGGATTCCAGGATTTGCGGAAATAGCCAGACCCCTATATGAGGCCACCAAAGAAGCTCCAGATTGGAGTTGGGGAGAGAGAGAACAACAGGCTAAAAGACGCTCTTTTGCAGGCCCCTGCCTTAGCCTTGCCAGATCCTACAAGACCATTCACTCTGTTTGTAGATGAGAAAAAGGGCGTAGCCAAAGGAGTCTTGACCCAACAGCTAGGTCCCTGGAAGAGACCAGTGGCATACTTTTCCAAGAAATTAGACGCAGTAGCGGCAGGATGGCCCCCCTGCCTCCGCATCATAGCGGCCATTGCCGTGCTGGTGAGAGAAGCCGATAAACTAACCTTTGGACAGGCCCTCTGGGTAACGGCCCCTCACCCGGTGGAGGGAATCCTTAAACAACCCCCTGGGAAATGGATGACGAATGCCAGGCTCACCCATTACCAGGGGCTCTTGTTGGATTCCCCTCGGATCACATTCACAGATCCCGTAATCCTGAACCCTGCCACCTTGTTGCCTAACCCGGAACTGCAGACACCTGTCCATAACTGCAAAGAATTCCTCTCCGAAGTTACACAGGTACGGGCTGACCTAAAGGATACCCCCCTGTCCGGCTGCAAATTAAACTGGTACACGGATGGAAGCAGTTTTTTCCAAGATGGAGCCCGAAGGGCAGGGGCAGCTGTAGTCGACCAAGAAGGAAATACGGTATGGAGCAGCGCCCTCCCACCCGGAACATCAGCCCAAAAAGCGGAATTAATTGCCTTGGCAGAGGCCCTGGAGAGGGCAAAAGGAAAGCGAGTCAATATCTACACCGATAGCCGCTATGCTTTCGGTACCATCCATGTCCACGGGGCCATCTATCGCGAAAGAGGATTCCGCACAGCAGAAGGAAAACATCTAAAGAACCTAGCCGAAGTCCAGCGTCTATTAATGGCAGTGGAAAAACCGAAGGCAGTGGCAGTGATGTATGTCCCAGGCCACCAGTCTGCCAAGACGCCGGAAGCTGTCGGTAACAACAGAGCAGATCAAGAAGCAAAGAGAGTAGCAATGGTGAGTCCTCCCATGGAGACAGGGCAACCTTCCACGGTTGCGGCGATAGACGTGCCGGTCCCAGAGCTCCCTCCGCTACCCCCCCGACCAGAATACTCCACAGAGGATTTCACTTGGATGAGAGCCCACTCCCCCTTTAGAGAAGGGGAAGACGGATGGAAAAGCGACTTGGAGGGCAAGTTAGTTCTGCCTGAAAAACTCGGACGATTCCTGTTGGCTAACTTACATAAGTCCACCCATTTGGGGCGGAGAAAATTACTAGACTTGTTGACATCTGCGCAGCTCCGATTTCCGAACCAGACCATAGCAGTCCGCCAAATTGTGGAAGATTGTGCCAGCTGCACAATCATGAAACCAGGACGAAGGGAGGGGCACCATACAGGTACTCGGGAACGGGGGAGGGCTCCGGGAAGAAGTTGGGAAGTGGATTTTACTGAGGTAAAACCGGGAAAGTTTGGGTACAAATATTTGCTGGTATTCATAGATACCTTTTCAGGCTGGGTGGAGGCTTTTCCTACAAAGAAGGAGACGAGTCAGGTAGTGGCAAAGGCTTTGCTAGAGGAAATCATACCCAGATATGGGGTGCCCGAGGCAATTGGGTCAGATAACGGTCCGGCTTTTGTTAGTAAGGTCCTGCAGGGACTAGCCCAGACTATGGGGGCCAATTGGAAGCTACATTGTGAATATAACCCCCAGAGCTCAGGGCAAGTAGAAAGGATGAATAGGACACTAAAGGAGACTTTAGCCAAATTGGCCCTGGAGACTGGCGGTGATTGGGTGACGCTCCTTCCCTTGGCCATCTTCCGAGTCCGGAACTCCCCCTATGTCCATGGGCTAACTCCCTTTGAGATCCTGTATGGGGCTCCACCCCCCATCATTCAGAGGACCTTAAGCCCAGAACTAGGTGATCTGGCCCCAAATTACCTGACCATGTTGCAGGCTTTAGCTAAAGTGCAACAACGGATTTGGCCCTTAATTCAAGCATACCACGCTGTTAAGAGGGACCCGGCTCCGGAACATGGCATAGTCCCGGGTGACATGGTATGGGTTAAAAGGCATCAGTCCAAAACCCTAGAGCCTAGATGGAAAGGACCTTATGTTGTACTGTTTACTACCCCTACCGCCCTCAAGGTTGATGGCATCGGACCTTGGATCCACCACTCCCACGTGCGTCGAGCCAATCATCAAAAACAAGAAGGGGTCAAGGAGTGGACTGTACGGCGGCACCCAGACAACCCATTAAAGCTAAAGCTTTTGTGGCCCCGGGAACATGCAGAGCCTTCAGGAGCAGCCACGGATGGGGTGGCTGATCGCTCTGATCTTGCTCAATGCCCAGAGCGGGAGCCTCGCAGAAACCAACCCTCACCAGCCCTATAAGCAAACCTGGATACTCACCGATGGGGAGACTCATACCACCCTCAACGAGACTACTCGCACTGCCCCCATAGGAACTTGGTGGCCGGAGCTTCAGTTCTGCTTCAGAGACATCAATCCTGCCTACAAGTCTACTGCCCCGGAGTCAGCCCGACGTTATGGGTTTTATGCCTGCCCCGGCCACAAAAAGAACCAGGAATGTGGGGGGATACAATACTCCTTCTGTAGGTCATGGGCATGTGTCACATCCAATGATAGTGAATGGAAATGGGGGATATCAAAATCAGACCTAGTCAAATTTGCCTTTGTAAATGGGATATTAAGGGGGCACAGAATTCCAATACCCACCCATAAATGCCAGCCCACGGATCTAGATAGAATCAAGGTCACTTTCACTGAAACTGGCAAGAAGGACACCCCTGGGTGGATACAAGGTAAGGTATGGGGACTTGTATTTTATAAATATGGTGGACATGCTGGCTCGACCATAGTGGTCAGATTAAAAATTGAGCCCATAGGGCCACCGTCCACAGCAGTAGGCCCCAATAAGGTACTTAGGCCGCCCAATGTAAAGCCATCTCCCCAACCTTCCACAACTCACCACCTTCCCTCAACCATAGCTCGGGCTAATGTTACAACTCCAAGACCATCAGAAACCAGCCCTCCCCTGGTGAGGCCCAGTCTCATGACCGCATCTAAAGACCCCCTCTGGGAGCTAGTGGTTGCTGCCTTCCTGACGTTAAACCACACCAACCCTAACATGACCAACTCCTGTTGGTTATGTTATGATGTGAGGCCCCCATTCTATGAGGCAATAGGGCTAAACACCACTCACGATACCTCATCTGAGGAAAACCCTACTCAATGTTCCTGGGGAGACCGTAAGAGAGGTCTGACCATACAGCAGGTAAACGGCCAAGGAACCTGCTTAGGAAAAGTGCCAAAGAACAGACGGGACTTATGTACTGTTATTAACGCCAGTTCTACCTGGGGAAATGCTATTAAATGGGTAATTCCAAAGGACAATGGGTGGTGGCTATGCTCGCGGTCCGGACTCACCCCATGCCTATCAACTAAGGTGTTTAACAGCTCTAAAGAATTCTGTGTTATAGTGGTTGTGCTGCCCCGCATCCTCTATCATTCGGAGGAAAGTCTATATTCATACTGGAATATAGGAACAGGTGAGAGAAAGAAGAGAGAGCCTATTTCTACACTAACCATTGCTACCCTACTTAGCCTAGGGGTGGCTGGGGCAGGGACCGGCATAGCCTCCCTGGCTACTCAACATAAAGGGATGTCTTCGCTGCGCGCAGCCATAGACGAAGATATAGAGAGAATAGAAACCTCCATTAGCCACCTAGAAAAATCCCTCACTTCTCTGTCTGAGGTAGTACTTCAAAACCGACGAGGTCTGGACTTGTTGTTCCTCCAAAAAGGGGGACTATGCGTTGCTCTAGGGGAAGAATGTTGTTTTTACGCTGACCATACCGGAGTTGTTCGTGACTCCATGTCTAAACTCCGAAAGAGCCTGGAACAAAGAAAACGAGAAAAAGAGGCAGGGGAAAGCTGGTTCGAGTCTTGGTTTAACCAGTCCCCATGGTTGGCTACCCTTTTATCTGCACTGGCAGGGCCAATAATAATCATCCTACTGCTTGTTACCATAGGACCCTGGATTCTAAACCGACTTATGACTTTTGTCAAAAGTCGAATTAATACTATCCAACTTCTGGTCCTCCGCCAACAATATCAGGCTCTTCATCCTCTTGAGGATGATTCCTCAATTTAGGCCATAAGAAAGGGGGGAATGAAAGGAATAGGAGGTCTCAGCGGGCCCCAACCCCCTTGTTGGAGAAACCAGTACCAAACATCCCATGTAGATAAGATAAGCAATGCGGCAGGGCTCAGTTAGGGCATATAGAATGTGAGGAATGCAAGATGTGAGGTACGAGCAAGATGTGAAGTACGTGCAGGATGTGCTCTCCCTGCTTGTCTAATGTTGATAACAAAAATATGCACGCCACTGCAGTCTATATAAGATTTCCCCCTAAGAGGCTCAGGGTCTTGCTTTCCTAACCGGTCCTGCGTGTCCGTGTGGGAGCTCGACCCTGGCTAGCCAGTCCAATAAACTCTGCTTTGTTGATTGCATTCACGCCTGGCTCTCTGTCTCTCGGGGGAATAGGATTCCGGGTCCTAACATTTGGAGGTCCCACCGAGATTTCATTTTCTCGAGAGACAGAACCTGCCTGCGAGAAAGCAGGGGCGATCCCAAGTCCTAGGCGTTGGGATGGGATCCCAGACCCTCATTTGGAGGAACTTGAGTGTTCCATTTGGGCCGCGTCGGGGATTCGGCCAATCCCCAGGGAGATTCATTCTGGGAATCTTGCAAGGAGGACCACAGGGTCCTATTGGGAGAGGCTTTCCTCTCATTTGGGCTCGAGCATTTTAGGAACCCTGGCGCCAGGTGAAGAACTAATTGAGCTAGTCGACCGACCACCCGTCAAGTGGACGCCTTTCGGCCTGATATCCCAGTTCGACGGTGAGGAGGTTGAATGGGGTGCGCACCAGTGTGAGAGAAGGACCGGTCCGAGCGAGTGCTGGAGAGTGTTGTGTGTGTGTGGAATTATTGTTGCCTTTACCCTTTTTGTTCTATCTCTCTTGGTGTTTGAGTCTCCTTCCACAATGGGACAGGGACAAACAACCCCAAAGTCTCTGATCCTTTCTCACTTTCCAGAAGTTAAAGAAAGGGCCTTAAATGCGGGTCTGGTCATCAAGAAAGGTAAGTTCGACACCTTTTGTTCTGCAGAGTGGCCCACCTTTGGAGTCGGGTGGCCCATTCAAGGTTCCCTCTCCCTAGACCTGATCACTAAGGTTAAAGCAGTCAATTTTCAGCCAGACAATCGAGGCCATCCAGACCAAGTTCCTTACATTTTGGTTTGGGAGGATCTGGTGAGGAACCCTCCCCCTTGGTTAACAGTTTTTCTGACCCACCCCTCCAGTTCGGCCCCCGGGGATAAAACCCCAGTCACGCCCGCCTTGGTCATAAAGGAGGAGGAAAAACTTCCTCTTCCCACCTTGACCGGTCCTCAAATTAGGGCATCTCCTTCACCATCTCCGGTCTTACCAGAGAGTTCCCCCCTTTACCCATCCCTCGCAGGGGCAGAGGAAGATCGGCCGCCTCCATACGTGACTCCCCCTGGCCAAGCCAGTGCCCCGGAGGAGGAAATTTCCTCATCCTCCTCAACAGGACTGGCAGCAGGAGGAGGAATGGGTCGAAGACTTCGCCCCCGAGGGATCCGGGAAAGGGAGGGGGAAGACGGGCCCCCCTCATCAACACAGGGGGAGGAAACTGTCCCTACACTTCCAGTCCGGATGGTGGGCCAAGGGGGACCGGGAGGAGGGCAACAGTTTCAGTACTGGCCCTTCTCCTCCAGTGATCTATATAACTGGAGGACGCAGAACCCGCCCTTTTCTGAAGACCCCAAGTGTCTCATAGATCTCCTGGAGTCCATCATGCATACACACCGCCCCACTTGGGATGACTGTCATCAGCTGCTCAATACTCTTTTTACGACGGAGGAACGAGAGCGCATCCTCAACGAAGCGAGGAAGAACGTCTTGGGGGATAATGGGAGACCCACAACTCTCCAACCGGCCATAGACGAGGCTTTTCCCCTACGCCGCCCTGATTGGGATTTCGGGACCGCAGAAGGTAGGGAGCGTCTTCGGATCTACCGCCAGACTCTTATGGCCGGTCTCCGAGCGGCCGCTAGAAGGCCCACCAATTTTGCAAAAGTAAAAGCAGTCATTCAAGGGGAAAACGAAAGCCCAGCCAGTTTCTTAGAGCGCCTCCATGAGGCATACCGTCAGTACACCCCGATTGACCCTGAGGCGGACCTCCACCGGTCTGCTCTGGTACTCTCATTCATTAATCAGGCAGCCCCAGACATTAGGAGAAAACTCAATAAACAGGAAAACTTAGGGGAGATGACTATAAGGGAAATGCTACAGGTAGCAGAAAAGGTCTTTACCGCTAGGGAAACTCCAGAAGAAAGGGAGGAAAGACAGAGAAAGGAAGACAGGGAAGCCCAGGAGAAATTGAGAAAGGAGGACCGGGAGTTCCAGGCTAAGGAAAACCGAAAGCAACAGAGAGAAATGGCTCGTATTTTCCTAGCGGGTGTCCGGGACCAACCCAGAGGAGGGGGCCACGCCAGGACCCCGGATAAGGAACACTGTTTTTACTGTAAGGAAACGGGGCATTGGAAGAGAGAATGTCCTAAGTTAAAGGGAAGAAGAGGGTTTGGAAGGAGACCGGGGGAAAACAGGGAAAGGGAACGAGCAGTAGAGCAGGCCAGAGTCCTTCTAGCCGGAGAAGAGGACTGAAGGAGACGGGGCTCAGACCCCCTCCCCGAGTCCTGGGTAACAATGCATGTGGAAGGGAAGCCGATGGGGTTCATGGTGGATACCGGCGCCCAATATTCGGTTTTAAACAAGGCACATGGACCTTTGAACAAGGCACGAACAAGTGTTGTTCAGGGGGCCACCGGTACGCAGTTATGTACACGGACTACCAAAAGAAAGGTGAACTTAGGAAAACACCAGGTCACACACTCCTTCTTGGTCGTCCCTGAGAGCCCTGCTCCCCTGCTCGGACGGGACCTACTCACCAAAATAGGGGCCCATATCCATTTTGAACCAGATGGAATAATTGTGACTGATCGAGAAGGGAGCCCGATTCATGTCTTGTCCCTATCATTGGCTGACGAGCATCGTCTGTTTGAGAGTCAACAGGAACCAGGAGGGGACATGACTCATTGGGTAAAAAGATTTCCCACGGCCTGGGCGGAGACTGCGGGAACCGGCCTCGCCAAACACCTCCCGCCCGTAGTTATACAATTGAAGGCTTCTGCTCTCCCCATTCGGGTGAAACAGTATCCTATGCCTGAGGAGGCCCGAAGAGGCATAGCCCCTCATATCCACAGGCTAATAAAGGAAGGAGTACTGCGACCTTGTCAGTCTGCCTGGAATACTCCTCTGCTCCCCGTCCGAAAGCCGGGAAGCGGGGACTATAGGCCTGTGCAAGACCTACGAAAGGTAAACGAGCGGACGGAGGACATTCATCCCACCGTTCCGAATCCCTATACCTTGCTCAGCCACCTACCCCCCTCGCAAGTATGGTATACAACCCTTGATTTGAAAGATGCTTTCTTCAGCATTCCATTGTCAGAAATTAGTCAGCCGCTATTTGCTTTCGAATGGCAAGAAGATGGGGGCCAATCCGGACAGCTCACTTGGACCAGACTGCCGCAAGGATTTAAAAACTCTCCCACCCTGTTTAATGAGGCCCTGAGCCAGGACCTGGAACCTTTTCGTCGGAGCCACCCACGAGTCACTCTATTACAGTATGTTGATGACTTACTGTTAGCGGCAGAAACCCGAGAGGAGTGCATCAAGGCTACTGAACACCTGCTAACGGAATTAGGTGAGCTGGGGTATCGGGCAAGTGCCAAGAAAACTCACATCTGTAAAAGGTCAGTGACATATTTGGGTTATCGGATTGCAGATGGGGCAAGGTGGCTGACTGATGCCATGAAACAGACTATTCTGGCTATCCCATCCCCGACATCCACTAGGGGGGTAAGAGAATTCCTGGGCTCCGCGGGGTTCTGTAGACTCTGGATTCCAGGATTTGCGGAAATAGCCAGACCCCTATATGAGGCCACCAAAGAAGCTCCAGATTGGAGTTGGGGAGAGAGAGAACAACAGGCTAAAAGACGCTCTTTTGCAGGCCCCTGCCTTAGCCTTGCCAGATCCTACAAGACCATTCACTCTGTTTGTAGATGAGAAAAAGGGCGTAGCCAAAGGAGTCTTGACCCAACAGCTAGGTCCCTGGAAGAGACCAGTGGCATACTTTTCCAAGAAATTAGACGCAGTAGCGGCAGGATGGCCCCCCTGCCTCCGCATCATAGCGGCCATTGCCGTGCTGGTGAGAGAAGCCGATAAACTAACCTTTGGACAGGCCCTCTGGGTAACGGCCCCTCACCCGGTGGAGGGAATCCTTAAACAACCCCCTGGGAAATGGATGACGAATGCCAGGCTCACCCATTACCAGGGGCTCTTGTTGGATTCCCCTCGGATCACATTCACAGATCCCGTAATCCTGAACCCTGCCACCTTGTTGCCTAACCCGGAACTGCAGACACCTGTCCATAACTGCAAAGAATTCCTCTCCGAAGTTACACAGGTACGGGCTGACCTAAAGGATACCCCCCTGTCCGGCTGCAAATTAAACTGGTACACGGATGGAAGCAGTTTTTTCCAAGATGGAGCCCGAAGGGCAGGGGCAGCTGTAGTCGACCAAGAAGGAAATACGGTATGGAGCAGCGCCCTCCCACCCGGAACATCAGCCCAAAAAGCGGAATTAATTGCCTTGGCAGAGGCCCTGGAGAGGGCAAAAGGAAAGCGAGTCAATATCTACACCGATAGCCGCTATGCTTTCGGTACCATCCATGTCCACGGGGCCATCTATCGCGAAAGAGGATTCCGCACAGCAGAAGGAAAACATCTAAAGAACCTAGCCGAAGTCCAGCGTCTATTAATGGCAGTGGAAAAACCGAAGGCAGTGGCAGTGATGTATGTCCCAGGCCACCAGTCTGCCAAGACGCCGGAAGCTGTCGGTAACAACAGAGCAGATCAAGAAGCAAAGAGAGTAGCAATGGTGAGTCCTCCCATGGAGACAGGGCAACCTTCCACGGTTGCGGCGATAGACGTGCCGGTCCCAGAGCTCCCTCCGCTACCCCCCCGACCAGAATACTCCACAGAGGATTTCACTTGGATGAGAGCCCACTCCCCCTTTAGAGAAGGGGAAGACGGATGGAAAAGCGACTTGGAGGGCAAGTTAGTTCTGCCTGAAAAACTCGGACGATTCCTGTTGGCTAACTTACATAAGTCCACCCATTTGGGGCGGAGAAAATTACTAGACTTGTTGACATCTGCGCAGCTCCGATTTCCGAACCAGACCATAGCAGTCCGCCAAATTGTGGAAGATTGTGCCAGCTGCACAATCATGAAACCAGGACGAAGGGAGGGCACCATACAGGTACTCGGGAATGGGGGAGGGCTCCGGGAAGAAGTTGGGAAGTGGATTTTACTGAGGTAAAACCGGGAAAGTTTGGGTACAAATATTTGCTGGTATTCATAGATACCTTTTCAGGCTGGGTGGAGGCTTTTCCTACAAAGAAGGAGACGAGTCAGGTAGTGGCAAAGGCTTTGCTAGAGGAAATCATACCCAGATATGGGGTGCCCGAGGCAATTGGGTCAGATAACGGTCCGGCTTTTGTTAGTAAGGTCCTGCAGGGACTAGCCCAGACTATGGGGGCCAATTGGAAGCTACATTGTGAATATAACCCCCAGAGCTCAGGGCAAGTAGAAAGGATGAATAGGACACTAAAGGAGACTTTAGCCAAATTGGCCCTGGAGACTGGCGGTGATTGGGTGACGCTCCTTCCCTTGGCCATCTTCCGAGTCCGGAACTCCCCCTATGTCCATGGGCTAACTCCCTTTGAGATCCTGTATGGGGCTCCACCCCCCATCATTCAGAGGACCTTAAGCCCAGAACTAGGTGATCTGGCCCCAAATTACCTGACCATGTTGCAGGCTTTAGCTAAAGTGCAACAACGGATTTGGCCCTTAATTCAAGCATACCACGCTGTTAAGAGGGACCCGGCTCCGGAACATGGCATAGTCCCGGGTGACATGGTATGGGTTAAAAGGCATCAGTCCAAAACCCTAGAGCCTAGATGGAAAGGACCTTATGTTGTACTGTTTACTACCCCTACCGCCCTCAAGGTTGATGGCATCGGACCTTGGATCCACCACTCCCACGTGCGTCGAGCCAATCATCAAAAACAAGAAGGGGTCAAGGAGTGGACTGTACGGCGGCACCCAGACAACCCATTAAAGCTAAAGCTTTTGTGGCCCCGGGAACATGCAGAGCCTTCAGGAGCAGCCACGGATGGGGTGGCTGATCGCTCTGATCTTGCTCAATGCCCAGAGCGGGAGCCTCGCAGAAACCAACCCTCACCAGCCCTATAAGCAAACCTGGATACTCACCGATGGGGAGACTCATACCACCCTCAACGAGACTACTCGCACTGCCCCCATAGGAACTTGGTGGCCGGAGCTTCAGTTCTGCTTCAGGGACATCAATCCTGCCTACAAGTCTACTGCCCCGGAGTCAGCCCGACGTTATGGGTTTTATGCCTGCCCCGGCCACAAAAAGAACCAGGAATGTGGGGGGATACAATACTCCTTCTGTAGGTCATGGGCATGTGTCACATCCAATGATAGTGAATGGAAATGGGGGATATCAAAATCAGACCTAGTCAAATTTGCCTTTGTAAATGGGATATTAAGGGGGCACAGAATTCCAATACCCACCCATAAATGCCAGCCCACGGATCTAGATAGAATCAAGGTCACTTTCACTGAAACTGGCAAGAAGGACACCCCTGGGTGGATACAAGGTAAGGTATGGGGACTTGTATTTTATAAATATGGTGGACATGCTGGCTCGACCATAGTGGTCAGATTAAAAATTGAGCCCATAGGGCCACCGTCCACAGCAGTAGGCCCCAATAAGGTACTTAGGCCGCCCAATGTAAAGCCATCTCCCCAACCTTCCACAACTCACCACCTTCCCTCAACCATAGCTCGGGCTAATGTTACAACTCCAAGACCATCAGAAACCAGCCCTCCCCTGGTGAGGCCCAGTCTCATGACCGCATCTAAAGACCCCCTCTGGGAGCTAGTGGTTGCTGCCTTCCTGACGTTAAACCACACCAACCCTAACATGACCAACTCCTGTTGGTTATGTTATGATGTGAGGCCCCCATTCTATGAGGCAATAGGGCTAAACACCACTCACGATACCTCATCTGAGGAAAACCCTACTCAATGTTCCTGGGGAGACCGTAAGAGAGGTCTGACCATACAGCAGGTAAACGGCCAAGGAACCTGCTTAGGAAAAGTGCCAAAGAACAGACGGGACTTATGTACTGTTATTAACGCCAGTTCTACCTGGGGAAATGCTATTAAATGGGTAATTCCAAAGGACAATGGGTGGTGGCTATGCTCGCGGTCCGGACTCACCCCATGCCTATCAACTAAGGTGTTTAACAGCTCTAAAGAATTCTGTGTTATAGTGGTTGTGCTGCCCCGCATCCTCTATCATTCGGAGGAAAGTCTATATTCATACTGGAATATAGGAACAGGTGAGAGAAAGAAGAGAGAGCCTATTTCTACACTAACCATTGCTACCCTACTTAGCCTAGGGGTGGCTGGGGCAGGGACCGGCATAGCCTCCCTGGCTACTCAACATAAAGGGATGTCTTCGCTGCGCGCAGCCATAGACGAAGATATAGAGAGAATAGAAACCTCCATTAGCCACCTAGAAAAATCCCTCACTTCTCTGTCTGAGGTAGTACTTCAAAACCAACGAGGTCTGGACTTGTTGTTCCTCCAAAAAGGGGGACTATGCGTTGCTCTAGGGGAAGAATGTTGTTTTTACGCTGACCATACCGGAGTTGTTCGTGACTCCATGTCTAAACTCCGAAAGAGCCTGGAACAAAGAAAACGAGAAAAAGAGGCAGGGGAAAGCTGGTTCGAGTCTTGGTTTAACCAGTCCCCATGGTTGGCTACCCTTTTATCTGCACTGGCAGGGCCAATAATAATCATCCTACTGCTTGTTACCATAGGACCCTGGATTCTAAACCGACTTATGACTTTTGTCAAAAGTCGAATTAATACTATCCAACTTCTGGTCCTCCGCCAACAATATCAGGCTCTTCATCCTCTTGAGGATGATTCCTCAATTTAGGCCATAAGAAAGGGGGGAATGAAAGGAATAGGAGGTCTCAGCGGGCCCCAACCCCCTTGTTGGAGAAACCAGTACCAAACATCCCATGTAGATAAGATAAGCAATGCGGCAGGGCTCAGTTAGGGCATATAGAATGTGAGGAATGCAAGATGTGAGATACGAGCAAGATGTGAGGTACGAGCAAGATGTGAAGTACGTGCAGGATGTGCTCTCCCTGCTTGTCTAATGTTGATAACAAAAATATGCACGCCACTGCAGTCTATATAAGATTTCCCCCTAAGAGGCTCAGGGTCTTGCTTTCCTAACCGGTCCTGGGTGTCCGTGTGGGAGCTCGACCCTGGCTAGCCAGTCCAATAAACTCTGCTTTGTTGATTGCATTCACGCCTGGCTCTCTGTCTCTCAGGGGAATAGGATTCCGGGTCCTAACAAGCGTATTGCCTTAAACAACACACACAATTCTCAAACTTAAACAAGCTGCTTCTAACATTAATTGTTTTCCTAGAAAAGCTACAGTTTTTCTCCATTCACTTGAAACAGGCTGTTTTGCACAAAGTTGATATGCTTCACCTTTGAAAACGCTGACAGTCAGGAAAGGTTCTTTTCAAAGGTAACTCGGTTCACCTTGCATAACAAGGTGAAAGGCCCTCTTCCTTGTAACACTAATGCTTCTCTTACAGAGCTGCAGTGATTCTCCCCTTCACTTGAATGGGGTGATTCAGCAAGAAAGGTGAAGTTGCTCATCCAGGAAAACACTGAGAGGTAGGCAGTACTCCTTTAAAGAGCAAACTCAATTCACCATACTACCCATGTTGCTAGACCCTCTTGTTTGAGAAGTAGGCAGAATTCCTTTAAAGAGCAAAATGCATTCACAATACTACCCATGTTGCTAGACCCTCTGTTTTCTAACATTAAAGATTCTCTTACAAACCTGCAGTTTTTCTAACATTTACTTGTATGCGGTGATTTTGCTCAAGGTTTATGTTCCTCACAGAAGAAAACGCTGAAAGTTGGGCCGCGTTCCTTTCATACACTAACACAGTTCACCATGCTTAACAAGGTGCAAGACCCTCTTGCTCTTACAAGAGCTGCAGTGCTTCTCCCTTTCACTTGAATGGGGAGATTCAGCAGAAAGGTGATGTTGCTGATCCAGGAAAACACTGAGAGGTAGGCAGTACTCCTTTAAACAGCAAACTGAATTCACCATACTAATCATGTTGCTGGACCCTCTTGTTTCTAACATGAGGTATTCTCTTACAAATCTGCAGTTTTTCTCCCATTCACTTGTAGGCGGTGATTTTGCACAAAGTTTATGTTCCTCACCCATGAAAAGGCTGATGGTTAGGCAGCATTCCTTTCAAAAACTAACACAGTTTACCATGTTTGGCAAGGTGCAAGACACTCTTGCTTGCAAAGTTAATCCTTCTCTTACAAGTGCTACAGTGCTTCTCCCATTCACTTTAATGGGGTGATTCAGCACAAAGGTGATGTTGCTTATGCAGGAAAACAGTGAGAAGCAGGCAGAATTCCTGTAAAGAGCAAAATGAATTCACAATACTAACCATGATTCTAGACCCTCTGTTTTCTAACATTAAAGATTCTCTTACAAACATGCAGTTTTTCTCCCATTCACTTGTAAGCTCTTGTTATGCACAGCGATGATTTTCCTCACCCATGGAAACACTGAGAGGGAGAGCGTATTGCCTTAAACAACACACACAAATCTCAAACTTAAACATGCTGCTTCTAACATTAATTGTTTTCCTAGAAAATCTACAGTTTTTCTCCATTCACTTGAAACAGGCTGTTTTGCACAAAGTTGATATGCTTCACCTTTGAAAACGCTGACATTCAGGAAAGGTTCTTTTCAAAGGCTACTCGGTTCACCATGCATAACAAGGTGAAAGGCCCTCTTGCTTGTAACACTAATGCTTCTGTTACAGAGCTGCAGTGATTCTTCCCTTCACTTGAATGGGGTGATTCAGCAAGAAAGGTGATGTTGCTCATCCAGGAAAACACTGAGAGGTAGGCCAGTACTCCTTTAAAGAGCAAACTCAATTCACCATACTACCCATGTTGCTAGACCCTCTTGTTTGTAACATGAAGCATTCTGTTACAAATCTGCAGTTTTTCTCCCTTTCACTTGTATGCGGTGATTTTTGCACAAAGTTTATGTTCCTCACACATGAAAACGCTGAAGTTTAGGCAGCATTCCTATCAAAAACTAACACAGTTCACCATGCTTAGCAAGGAGCAAGACCCTCTTGCTTGTAAAATTAATCCTATCTTACAAGATCTACAGTGCTTGTCCAATTCACTTGAATGGGGTGATTCAGCACAAAGGTGATGTTGCTTATCCAGGAAAACAGTGAGAAGTAGGCAGAATTCCTTTAAAGAGCAAAATGCATTCACAATACTACCCATGTTGCTAGACCCTCTGTTTTCTAACATTAAAGATTCTCTTACAAACCTGCAGTTTTTCTAACATTTACTTGTATGCGGTGATTTTGCTCAAGGTTTATGTTCCTCACAGAAGAAAACGCTGAAAGTTGGGCCGCGTTCCTTTCATACACTAACACAGTTCACCATGCTTAACAAGGTGCAAGACCCTCTTGCTCTTACAAGAGCTGCAGTGCTTCTCCCTTTCACTTGAATGGGGAGATTCAGCAGAAAGGTGATGTTGCTGATCCAGGAAAACACTGAGAGGTAGGCAGTACTCCTTTAAACAGCAAACTGAATTCACCATACTAATCATGTTGCTGGACCCTCTTGTTTCTAACATGAGGTATTCTCTTACAAATCTGCAGTTTTTCTCCCATTCACTTGTAGGCGGTGATTTTGCACAAAGTTTATGTTCCTCACCCATGAAAAGGCTGATGGTTAGGCAGCATTCCTTTCAAAAACTAACACAGTTTACCATGTTTGGCAAGGTGCAAGACACTCTTGCTTGCAAAGTTAATCCTTCTCTTACAAGTGCTACAGTGCTTCTCCCATTCACTTTAATGGGGTGATTCAGCACAAAGGTGATGTTGCTTATGCAGGAAAACAGTGAGAAGCAGGCAGAATTCCTGTAAAGAGCAAAATGAATTCACAATACTAACCATGATTCTAGACCCTCTGTTTTCTAACATTAAAGATTCTCTTACAAACATGCAGTTTTTCTCCCATTCACTTGTAAGCTCTTGTTATGCACAGCGATGATTTTCCTCACCCATGGAAACACTGAGAGGGAGAGCGTATTGCCTTAAACAACACACACAAATCTCAAACTTAAACATGCTGCTTCTAACATTAATTGTTTTCCTAGAAAATCTACAGTTTTTCTCCATTCACTTGAAACAGGCTGTTTTGCACAAAGTTGATATGCTTCACCTTTGAAAACGCTGACATTCAGGAAAGGTTCTTTTCAAAGGCTACTCGGTTCACCATGCATAACAAGGTGAAAGGCCCTCTTGCTTGTAACACTAATGCTTCTGTTACAGAGCTGCAGTGATTCTTCCCTTCACTTGAATGGGGTGATTCAGCAAGAAAGGTGATGTTGCTCATCCAGGAAAACACTGAGAGGTAGGCAGTACTCCTTTAAAGAGCAAACTCAATTCACCATACTACCCATGTTGCTAGACCCTCTTGTTTGTAACATGAAGCATTCTGTTACAAATCTGCAGTTTTTCTCCCTTTCACTTGTATGCGGTGATTTTTGCACAAAGTTTATGTTCCTCACACATGAAAACGCTGAAGTTTAGGCAGCATTCCTATCAAAAACTAACACAGTTCACCATGCTTAGCAAGGAGCAAGACCCTCTTGCTTGTAAAATTAATCCTATCTTACAAGATCTACAGTGCTTGTCCAATTCACTTGAATGGGGTGATTCAGCACAAAGGTGATGTTGCTTATCCAGGAAAACAGTGAGAAGTAGGCAGAATTCCTTTAAAGAGCAAAATGCATTCACAATACTACCCATGTTGCTAGACCCTCTGTTTTCTAACATTAAAGATTCTCTTACAAACCTGCAGTTTTTCTAACATTTACTTGTATGCGGTGATTTTGCTCAAGGTTTATGTTCCTCACAGAAGAAAACGCTGAAAGTTGGGCCGCGTTCCTTTCATACACTAACACAGTTCACCATGCTTAACAAGGTGCAAGACCCTCTTGCTGTTACAAGAGCTGCAGTGCTTCTCCCTTTCACTTGAATGGGGAGATTCAGCAGAAAGGTGATGTTGCTGATCCAGGAAAACACTGAGAGGTAGGCAGTACTCCTTTAAACAGCAAACTGAATTCACCATACTAATCATGTTGCTGGACCCTCTTGTTTCTAACATGAGGTATTCTCTTACAAATCTGCAGTTTTTCTCCCATTCACTTGTAGGCGGTGATTTTGCACAAAGTTTATGTTCCTCACCCATGAAAAGGCTGAAGGTTAGGCAGCATTCCTTTCAAAAACTAACACAGTTTACCATGTTTGGCAAGGTGCAAGACACTCTTGCTTGCAAAGTTAATCCTTCTCTTACAAGTGCTACAGTGCTTCTCCCATTCACTTTAATGGGGTGATTCAGCACAAAGGTGATGTTGCTTATGCAGGAAAACAGTGAGAAGCAGGCAGAATTCCTGTAAAGAGCAAAATGAATTCACAATACTAACCATGATTCTAGACCCTCTGTTTTCTAACATTAAAGATTCTCTTACAAACATGCAGTTTTTCTCCCATTCACTTGTAAGCTCTTGTTATGCACAGCGATGATTTTCCTCACCCATGGAAACACTGAGAGGGAGAGCGTATTGCCTTAAACAACACACACAAATCTCAAACTTAAACATGCTGCTTCTAACATTAATTGTTTTCCTAGAAAATCTACAGTTTTTCTCCATTCAGTTGAAACAGGCTGTTTTGCACAAAGTTGATATGCTTCACCTTTGAAAACGCTGACATTCAGGAAAGGTTCTTTTCAAAGGCTACTCGGTTCACCATGCATAACAAGGTGAAAGGCCCTCTTGCTTGTAACACTAATGCTTCTGTTACAGAGCTGCAGTGATTCTTCCCTTCACTTGAATGGGGTGATTCAGCAAGAAAGGTGATGTTGCTCATCCAGGAAAACACTGAGAGGTAGGCAGTACTCCTTTAAAGAGCAAACTCAATTCACCATACTACCCATGTTGCTAGACCCTCTTGTTTGTAACATGAAGCATTCTGTTACAAATCTGCAGTTTTTCTCCCTTTCACTTGTATGCGGTGATTTTTGCACAAAGTTTATGTTCCTCACACATGAAAACGCTGAAGTTTAGGCAGCATTCCTATCAAAAACTAACACAGTTCACCATGCTTAGCAAGGAGCAAGACCCTCTTGCTTGTAAAATTAATCCTATCTTACAAGATCTACAGTGCTTGTCCAATTCACTTGAATGGGGTGATTCAGCACAAAGGTGATGTTGCTTATCCAGGAAAACAGTGAGAAGTAGGCAGAATTCCTTTAAAGAGCAAAATGCATTCACAATACTACCCATGTTGCTAGACCCTCTGTTTTCTAACATTAAAGATTCTCTTACAAACCTGCAGTTTTTCTAACATTTACTTGTATGCGGTGATTTTGCTCAAGGTTTATGTTCCTCACAGAAGAAAACGCTGAAAGTTGGGCCGCGTTCCTTTCATACACTAACACAGTTCACCATGCTTAACAAGGTGCAAGACCCTCTTGCTCTTACAAGAGCTGCAGTGCTTCTCCCTTTCACTTGAATGGGGAGATTCAGCAGAAAGGTGATGTTGCTGATCCAGGAAAACACTGAGAGGTAGGCAGTACTCCTTTAAACAGCAAACTGAATTCACCATACTAATCATGTTGCTGGACCCTCTTGTTTCTAACATGAGGTATTCTCTTACAAATCTGCAGTTTTTCTCCCATTCACTTGTAGGCGGTGATTTTGCACAAAGTTTATGTTCCTCACCCATGAAAAGGCTGATGGTTAGGCAGCATTCCTTTCAAAAACTAACACAGTTTACCATGTTTGGCAAGGTGCAAGACACTCTTGCTTGCAAAGTTAATCCTTCTCTTACAAGTGCTACAGTGCTTCTCCCATTCACTTTAATGGGGTGATTCAGCACAAAGGTGATGTTGCTTATGCAGGAAAACAGTGAGAAGCAGGCAGAATTCCTGTAAAGAGCAAAATGAATTCACAATACTAACCATGATTCTAGACCCTCTGTTTTCTAACATTAAAGATTCTCTTACAAACATGCAGTTTTTCTCCCATTCACTTGTAAGCTCTTGTTATGCACAGCGATGATTTTCCTCACCCATGGAAACACTGAGAGGGAGAGCGTATTGCCTTAAACAACACACACAAATCTCAAACTTAAACATGCTGCTTCTAACATTAATTGTTTTCCTAGAAAATCTACAGTTTTTCTCCATTCACTTGAAACAGGCTGTTTTGCACAAAGTTGATATGCTTCACCTTTGAAAACGCTGACATTCAGGAAAGGTTCTTTTCAAAGGCTACTCGGTTCACCATGCATAACAAGGTGAAAGGCCCTCTTGCTTGTAACACTAATGCTTCTGTTACAGAGCTGCAGTGATTCTTCCCTTCACTTGAATGGGGTGATTCAGCAAGAAAGGTGATGTTGCTCATCCAGGAAAACACTGAGAGGTAGGCAGTACTCCTTTAAAGAGCAAACTCAATTCACCATACTACCCATGTTGCTAGACCCTCTTGTTTGTAACATGAAGCATTCTGTTACAAATCTGCAGTTTTTCTCCCTTTCACTTGTATGCGGTGATTTTTGCACAAAGTTTATGTTCCTCACACATGAAAACGCTGAAGTTTAGGCAGCATTCCTATCAAAAACTAACACAGTTCACCATGCTTAGCAAGGAGCAAGACCCTCTTGCTTGTAAAATTAATCCTATCTTACAAGATCTACAGTGCTTGTCCAATTCACTTGAATGGGGTGATTCAGCACAAAGGTGATGTTGCTTATCCAGGAAAACAGTGAGAAGTAGGCAGAATTCCTTTAAAGAGCAAAATGCATTCACAATACTACCCATGTTGCTAGACCCTCTGTTTTCTAACATTAAAGATTCTCTTACAAACCTGCAGTTTTTCTAACATTTACTTGTATGCGGTGATTTTGCTCAAGGTTTATGTTCCTCACAGAAGAAAACGCTGAAAGTTGGGCCGCGTTCCTTTCATACACTAACACAGTTCACCATGCTTAACAAGGTGCAAGACCCTCTTGCTGTTACAAGAGCTGCAGTGCTTCTCCCTTTCACTTGAATGGGGAGATTCAGCAGAAAGGTGATGTTGCTGATCCAGGAAAACACTGAGAGGTAGGCAGTACTCCTTTAAACAGCAAACTGAATTCACCATACTAATCATGTTGCTGGACCCTCTTGTTTCTAACATGAGGTATTCTCTTACAAATCTGCAGTTTTTCTCCCATTCACTTGTAGGCGGTGATTTTGCACAAAGTTTATGTTCCTCACCCATGAAAAGGCTGAAGGTTAGGCAGCATTCCTTTCAAAAACTAACACAGTTTACCATGTTTGGCAAGGTGCAAGACACTCTTGCTTGCAAAGTTAATCCTTCTCTTACAAGTGCTACAGTGCTTCTCCCATTCACTTTAATGGGGTGATTCAGCACAAAGGTGATGTTGCTTATGCAGGAAAACAGTGAGAAGCAGGCAGAATTCCTGTAAAGAGCAAAATGAATTCACAATACTAACCATGATTCTAGACCCTCTGTTTTCTAACATTAAAGATTCTCTTACAAACATGCAGTTTTTCTCCCATTCACTTGTAAGCTCTTGTTATGCACAGCGATGATTTTCCTCACCCATGGAAACACTGAGAGGGAGAGCGTATTGCCTTAAACAACACACACAAATCTCAAACTTAAACATGCTGCTTCTAACATTAATTGTTTTCCTAGAAAATCTACAGTTTTTCTCCATTCACTTGAAACAGGCTGTTTTGCACAAAGTTGATATGCTTCACCTTTGAAAACGCTGACATTCAGGAAAGGTTCTTTTCAAAGGCTACTCGGTTCACCATGCATAACAAGGTGAAAGGCCCTCTTGCTTGTAACACTAATGCTTCTGTTACAGAGCTGCAGTGATTCTTCCCTTCACTTGAATGGGGTGATTCAGCAAGAAAGGTGATGTTGCTCATCCAGGAAAACACTGAGAGGTAGGCAGTACTCCTTTAAAGAGCAAACTCAATTCACCATACTACCCATGTTGCTAGACCCTCTTGTTTGTAACATGAAGCATTCTGTTACAAATCTGCAGTTTTTCTCCCTTTCACTTGTATGCGGTGATTTTTGCACAAAGTTTATGTTCCTCACACATGAAAACGCTGAAGTTTAGGCAGCATTCCTATCAAAAACTAACACAGTTCACCATGCTTAGCAAGGAGCAAGACCCTCTTGCTTGTAAAATTAATCCTATCTTACAAGATCTACAGTGCTTGTCCAATTCACTTGAATGGGGTGATTCAGCACAAAGGTGATGTTGCTTATCCAGGAAAACAGTGAGAAGTAGGCAGAATTCCTTTAAAGAGCAAAATGCATTCACAATACTACCCATGTTGCTAGACCCTCTGTTTTCTAACATTAAAGATTCTCTTACAAACCTGCAGTTTTTCTAACATTTACTTGTATGCGGTGATTTTGCTCAAGGTTTATGTTCCTCACAGAAGAAAACGCTGAAAGTTGGGCCGCGTTCCTTTCATACACTAACACAGTTCACCATGCTTAACAAGGTGCAAGACCCTCTTGCTCTTACAAGAGCTGCAGTGCTTCTCCCTTTCACTTGAATGGGGAGATTCAGCAGAAAGGTGATGTTGCTGATCCAGGAAAACACTGAGAGGTAGGCAGTACTCCTTTAAACAGCAAACTGAATTCACCATACTAATCATGTTGCTGGACCCTCTTGTTTCTAACATGAGGTATTCTCTTACAAATCTGCAGTTTTTCTCCCATTCACTTGTAGGCGGTGATTTTGCACAAAGTTTATGTTCCTCACCCATGAAAAGGCTGATGGTTAGGCAGCATTCCTTTCAAAAACTAACACAGTTTACCATGTTTGGCAAGGTGCAAGACACTCTTGCTTGCAAAGTTAATCCTTCTCTTACAAGTGCTACAGTGCTTCTCCCATTCACTTTAATGGGGTGATTCAGCACAAAGGTGATGTTGCTTATGCAGGAAAACAGTGAGAAGCAGGCAGAATTCCTGTAAAGAGCAAAATGAATTCACAATACTAACCATGATTCTAGACCCTCTGTTTTCTAACATTAAAGATTCTCTTACAAACATGCAGTTTTTCTCCCATTCACTTGTAAGCTCTTGTTATGCACAGCGATGATTTTCCTCACCCATGGAAACACTGAGAGGGAGAGCGTATTGCCTTAAACAACACACACAAATCTCAAACTTAAACATGCTGCTTCTAACATTAATTGTTTTCCTAGAAAATCTACAGTTTTTCTCCATTCACTTGAAACAGGCTGTTTTGCACAAAGTTGATATGCTTCACCTTTGAAAACGCTGACATTCAGGAAAGGTTCTTTTCAAAGGCTACTCGGTTCACCATGCATAACAAGGTGAAAGGCCCTCTTGCTTGTAACACTAATGCTTCTGTTACAGAGCTGCAGTGATTCTTCCCTTCACTTGAATGGGGTGATTCAGCAAGAAAGGTGATGTTGCTCATCCAGGAAAACACTGAGAGGTAGGCAGTACTCCTTTAAAGAGCAAACTCAATTCACCATACTACCCATGTTGCTAGACCCTCTTGTTTGTAACATGAAGCATTCTGTTACAAATCTGCAGTTTTTCTCCCTTTCACTTGTATGCGGTGATTTTTGCACAAAGTTTATGTTCCTCACACATGAAAACGCTGAAGTTTAGGCAGCATTCCTATCAAAAACTAACACAGTTCACCATGCTTAGCAAGGAGCAAGACCCTCTTGCTTGTAAAATTAATCCTATCTTACAAGATCTACAGTGCTTGTCCAATTCACTTGAATGGGGTGATTCAGCACAAAGGTGATGTTGCTTATCCAGGAAAACAGTGAGAAGTAGGCAGAATTCCTTTAAAGAGCAAAATGCATTCACAATACTACCCATGTTGCTAGACCCTCTGTTTTCTAACATTAAAGATTCTCTTAAAAACCTGCAGTTTTTCTAACATTTACTTGTATGCGGTGATTTTGCTCAAGGTTTATGTTCCTCACAGAAGAAAACGCTGAAAGTTGGGCCGCGTTCCTTTCATACACTAACACAGTTCACCATGCTTAACAAGGTGCAAGACCCTCTTGCTCTTACAAGATCTGCAGTGCTTCTCCCTTTCACTTGAATGGGGAGATTCAGCAGAAAGGTGATGTTGCTGATCCAGGAAAACACTGAGAGGTAGGCAGTATTCCTTTAAAGAGCAAACTGAATTCACCATACTACCCATGTTGCTAGACCCTCTTGTTTCTAACATGAGGTATTCTCTTACAAATCTGCAGTTTTTCTCCCATTCACTTGTAGGCGGTGATTTTGCACAAAGTTTATGTTCCTCACCCATGAAAAGGCTGAAGGTTAGGCAGCATTCCTTTCAAAAACTAACACAGTTTACCATGTTTGGCAAGGTGCAAGACACTCTTGCTTGCAAAGTTAATCCTTCTCTTACAAGTGCTACAGTGCTTCTCCCATTCACTTTAATGGGGTGATTCAGCACAAAGGTGATGTTGCTTATGCAGGAAAACAGTGAGAAGCAGGCAGAATTCCTGTAAAGAGCAAAATGAATTCACAATACTAACCATGATTCTAGACCCTCTGTTTTCTAACATTAAAGATTCTCTTACAAACATGCAGTTTTTCTCCCATTCACTTGTAAGCTCTTGTTATGCACAGCGATGATTTTCCTCACCCATGGAAACACTGAGAGGGAGAGCGTATTGCCTTAAACAACACACACAAATCTCAAACTTAAACATGCTGCTTCTAACATTAATTGTTTTCCTAGAAAATCTACAGTTTTTCTCCATTCAGTTGAAACAGGCTGTTTTGCACAAAGTTGATATGCTTCACCTTTGAAAACGCTGACATTCAGGAAAGGTTCTTTTCAAAGGCTACTCGGTTCACCATGCATAACAAGGTGAAAGGCCCTCTTGCTTGTAACACTAATGCTTCTGTTACAGAGCTGCAGTGATTCTTCCCTTCACTTGAATGGGGTGATTCAGCAAGAAAGGTGATGTTGCTCATCCAGGAAAACACTGAGAGGTAGGCAGTACTCCTTTAAAGAGCAAACTCAATTCACCATACTACCCATGTTGCTAGACCCTCTTGTTTGTAACATGAAGCATTCTGTTACAAATCTGCAGTTTTTCTCCCTTTCACTTGTATGCGGTGATTTTTGCACAAAGTTTATGTTCCTCACACATGAAAACGCTGAAGTTTAGGCAGCATTCCTATCAAAAACTAACACAGTTCACCATGCTTAGCAAGGAGCAAGACCCTCTTGCTTGTAAAATTAATCCTATCTTACAAGATCTACAGTGCTTGTCCAATTCACTTGAATGGGGTGATTCAGCACAAAGGTGATGTTGCTTATCCAGGAAAACAGTGAGAAGTAGGCAGAATTCCTTTAAAGAGCAAAATGCATTCACAATACTACCCATGTTGCTAGACCCTCTGTTTTCTAACATTAAAGATTCTCTTACAAACCTGCAGTTTTTCTAACATTTACTTGTATGCGGTGATTTTGCTCAAGGTTTATGTTCCTCACAGAAGAAAACGCTGAAAGTTGGGCCGCGTTCCTTTCATACACTAACACAGTTCACCATGCTTAACAAGGTGCAAGACCCTCTTGCTCTTACAAGAGCTGCAGTGCTTCTCCCTTTCACTTGAATGGGGAGATTCAGCAGAAAGGTGATGTTGCTGATCCAGGAAAACACTGAGAGGTAGGCAGTACTCCTTTAAACAGCAAACTGAATTCACCATACTAATCATGTTGCTGGACCCTCTTGTTTCTAACATGAGGTATTCTCTTACAAATCTGCAGTTTTTCTCCCATTCACTTGTAGGCGGTGATTTTGCACAAAGTTTATGTTCCTCACCCATGAAAAGGCTGATGGTTAGGCAGCATTCCTTTCAAAAACTAACACAGTTTACCATGTTTGGCAAGGTGCAAGACACTCTTGCTTGCAAAGTTAATCCTTCTCTTACAAGTGCTACAGTGCTTCTCCCATTCACTTTAATGGGGTGATTCAGCACAAAGGTGATGTTGCTTATGCAGGAAAACAGTGAGAAGCAGGCAGAATTCCTGTAAAGAGCAAAATGAATTCACAATACTAACCATGATTCTAGACCCTCTGTTTTCTAACATTAAAGATTCTCTTACAAACATGCAGTTTTTCTCCCATTCACTTGTAAGCTCTTGTTATGCACAGCGATGATTTTCCTCACCCATGGAAACACTGAGAGGGAGAGCGTATTGCCTTAAACAACACACACAAATCTCAAACTTAAACATGCTGCTTCTAACATTAATTGTTTTCCTAGAAAATCTACAGTTTTTCTCCATTCACTTGAAACAGGCTGTTTTGCACAAAGTTGATATGCTTCACCTTTGAAAACGCTGACATTCAGGAAAGGTTCTTTTCAAAGGCTACTCGGTTCACCATGCATAACAAGGTGAAAGGCCCTCTTGCTTGTAACACTAATGCTTCTGTTACAGAGCTGCAGTGATTCTTCCCTTCACTTGAATGGGGTGATTCAGCAAGAAAGGTGATGTTGCTCATCCAGGAAAACACTGAGAGGTAGGCAGTACTCCTTTAAAGAGCAAACTCAATTCACCATACTACCCATGTTGCTAGACCCTCTTGTTTGTAACATGAAGCATTCTGTTACAAATCTGCAGTTTTTCTCCCTTTCACTTGTATGCGGTGATTTTTGCACAAAGTTTATGTTCCTCACACATGAAAACGCTGAAGTTTAGGCAGCATTCCTATCAAAAACTAACACAGTTCACCATGCTTAGCAAGGAGCAAGACCCTCTTGCTTGTAAAATTAATCCTATCTTACAAGATCTACAGTGCTTGTCCAATTCACTTGAATGGGGTGATTCAGCACAAAGGTGATGTTGCTTATCCAGGAAAACAGTGAGAAGTAGGCAGAATTCCTTTAAAGAGCAAAATGCATTCACAATACTACCCATGTTGCTAGACCCTCTGTTTTCTAACATTAAAGATTCTCTTACAAACCTGCAGTTTTTCTAACATTTACTTGTATGCGGTGATTTTGCTCAAGGTTTATGTTCCTCACAGAAGAAAACGCTGAAAGTTGGGCCGCGTTCCTTTCATACACTAACACAGTTCACCATGCTTAACAAGGTGCAAGACCCTCTTGCTGTTACAAGAGCTGCAGTGCTTCTCCCTTTCACTTGAATGGGGAGATTCAGCAGAAAGGTGATGTTGCTGATCCAGGAAAACACTGAGAGGTAGGCAGTACTCCTTTAAACAGCAAACTGAATTCACCATACTAATCATGTTGCTGGACCCTCTTGTTTCTAACATGAGGTATTCTCTTACAAATCTGCAGTTTTTCTCCCATTCACTTGTAGGCGGTGATTTTGCACAAAGTTTATGTTCCTCACCCATGAAAAGGCTGAAGGTTAGGCAGCATTCCTTTCAAAAACTAACACAGTTTACCATGTTTGGCAAGGTGCAAGACACTCTTGCTTGCAAAGTTAATCCTTCTCTTACAAGTGCTACAGTGCTTCTCCCATTCACTTTAATGGGGTGATTCAGCACAAAGGTGATGTTGCTTATGCAGGAAAACAGTGAGAAGCAGGCAGAATTCCTGTAAAGAGCAAAATGAATTCACAATACTAACCATGATTCTAGACCCTCTGTTTTCTAACATTAAAGATTCTCTTACAAACATGCAGTTTTTCTCCCATTCACTTGTAAGCTCTTGTTATGCACAGCGATGATTTTCCTCACCCATGGAAACACTGAGAGGGAGAGCGTATTGCCTTAAACAACACACACAAATCTCAAACTTAAACATGCTGCTTCTAACATTAATTGTTTTCCTAGAAAATCTACAGTTTTTCTCCATTCACTTGAAACAGGCTGTTTTGCACAAAGTTGATATGCTTCACCTTTGAAAACGCTGACATTCAGGAAAGGTTCTTTTCAAAGGCTACTCGGTTCACCATGCATAACAAGGTGAAAGGCCCTCTTGCTTGTAACACTAATGCTTCTGTTACAGAGCTGCAGTGATTCTTCCCTTCACTTGAATGGGGTGATTCAGCAAGAAAGGTGATGTTGCTCATCCAGGAAAACACTGAGAGGTAGGCAGTACTCCTTTAAAGAGCAAACTCAATTCACCATACTACCCATGTTGCTAGACCCTCTTGTTTGTAACATGAAGCATTCTGTTACAAATCTGCAGTTTTTCTCCCTTTCACTTGTATGCGGTGATTTTTGCACAAAGTTTATGTTCCTCACACATGAAAACGCTGAAGTTTAGGCAGCATTCCTATCAAAAACTAACACAGTTCACCATGCTTAGCAAGGAGCAAGACCCTCTTGCTTGTAAAATTAATCCTATCTTACAAGATCTACAGTGCTTGTCCAATTCACTTGAATGGGGTGATTCAGCACAAAGGTGATGTTGCTTATCCAGGAAAACAGTGAGAAGTAGGCAGAATTCCTTTAAAGAGCAAAATGCATTCACAATACTACCCATGTTGCTAGACCCTCTGTTTTCTAACATTAAAGATTCTCTTACAAACCTGCAGTTTTTCTAACATTTACTTGTATGCGGTGATTTTGCTCAAGGTTTATGTTCCTCACAGAAGAAAACGCTGAAAGTTGGGCCGCGTTCCTTTCATACACTAACACAGTTCACCATGCTTAACAAGGTGCAAGACCCTCTTGCTCTTACAAGAGCTGCAGTGCTTCTCCCTTTCACTTGAATGGGGAGATTCAGCAGAAAGGTGATGTTGCTGATCCAGGAAAACACTGAGAGGTAGGCAGTACTCCTTTAAACAGCAAACTGAATTCACCATACTAATCATGTTGCTGGACCCTCTTGTTTCTAACATGAGGTATTCTCTTACAAATCTGCAGTTTTTCTCCCATTCACTTGTAGGCGGTGATTTTGCACAAAGTTTATGTTCCTCACCCATGAAAAGGCTGATGGTTAGGCAGCATTCCTTTCAAAAACTAACACAGTTTACCATGTTTGGCAAGGTGCAAGACACTCTTGCTTGCAAAGTTAATCCTTCTCTTACAAGTGCTACAGTGCTTCTCCCATTCACTTTAATGGGGTGATTCAGCACAAAGGTGATGTTGCTTATGCAGGAAAACAGTGAGAAGCAGGCAGAATTCCTGTAAAGAGCAAAATGAATTCACAATACTAACCATGATTCTAGACCCTCTGTTTTCTAACATTAAAGATTCTCTTACAAACATGCAGTTTTTCTCCCATTCACTTGTAAGCTCTTGTTATGCACAGCGATGATTTTCCTCACCCATGGAAACACTGAGAGGGAGAGCGTATTGCCTTAAACAACACACACAAATCTCAAACTTAAACATGCTGCTTCTAACATTAATTGTTTTCCTAGAAAATCTACAGTTTTTCTCCATTCACTTGAAACAGGCTGTTTTGCACAAAGTTGATATGCTTCACCTTTGAAAACGCTGACATTCAGGAAAGGTTCTTTTCAAAGGCTACTCGGTTCACCATGCATAACAAGGTGAAAGGCCCTCTTGCTTGTAACACTAATGCTTCTGTTACAGAGCTGCAGTGATTCTTCCCTTCACTTGAATGGGGTGATTCAGCAAGAAAGGTGATGTTGCTCATCCAGGAAAACACTGAGAGGTAGGCAGTACTCCTTTAAAGAGCAAACTCAATTCACCATACTACCCATGTTGCTAGACCCTCTTGTTTGTAACATGAAGCATTCTGTTACAAATCTGCAGTTTTTCTCCCTTTCACTTGTATGCGGTGATTTTTGCACAAAGTTTATGTTCCTCACACATGAAAACGCTGAAGTTTAGGCAGCATTCCTATCAAAAACTAACACAGTTCACCATGCTTAGCAAGGAGCAAGACCCTCTTGCTTGTAAAATTAATCCTATCTTACAAGATCTACAGTGCTTGTCCAATTCACTTGAATGGGGTGATTCAGCACAAAGGTGATGTTGCTTATCCAGGAAAACAGTGAGAAGTAGGCAGAATTCCTTTAAAGAGCAAAATGCATTCACAATACTACCCATGTTGCTAGACCCTCTGTTTTCTAACATTAAAGATTCTCTTACAAACCTGCAGTTTTTCTAACATTTACTTGTATGCGGTGATTTTGCTCAAGGTTTATGTTCCTCACAGAAGAAAACGCTGAAAGTTGGGCCGCGTTCCTTTCATACACTAACACAGTTCACCATGCTTAACAAGGTGCAAGACCCTCTTGCTCTTACAAGATCTGCAGTGCTTCTCCCTTTCACTTGAATGGGGAGATTCAGCAGAAAGGTGATGTTGCTGATCCAGGAAAACACTGAGAGGTAGGCAGTATTCCTTTAAAGAGCAAACTGAATTCACCATACTACCCATGTTGCTAGACCCTCTTGTTTCTAACATGAGGGATTCTCTTACAAATCTGCAGTTTTTCTCCCATTCACTTGTAGGCGGTGATTTTGCACAAAGTTTATGTTCCTCACCCATGAAAAGGCTGAACGTTAGGCAGCATTCCTTTCAAAAACTAACACAGTTTACCATGTTTGGCAAGGTGCAAGACACTCTTGCTTGCAAAGTTAATCCTTCTCTCACAAGTGCTACAGTGCTTCTCCCATTCACTTGAATGGGGTGATTCAGCACAAAGGTGATGTTGCTTATGCAGGAAAACAGTGAGAAGTAGGCAATATTCCTGTAAAGAGCAAAATGAATTCACAATACTAACCATGTTTCTAGACCCTCTGTTTTCTAACATTAAAGATTCTCTTACAAACATGCAGTTTTTCTCCCTTTTACTTGTATGCTCTTGTTATGCACAGCGATGATTTTCCTCACCCATGGAAACACTGAGAGGAAGAGCGTATTGCCTTAAACAACACACACAATTCTCAAACTTAAACATGCTGCTAAATCATCTTGCTTCTAACATTAATTGTTTTCTTAGAAAAGCTACAGTTTTTCTCCATTCACTTGAAAGAGGCTGTTTTGCACAAAGTTGATATGCTTCACCTTTGAAAACGCTGATAGTCAGGAAGGGTTCTTTTCAAATGCGAACTCGGTTCACCATGCATAACAAGGTGAAAGGCCCTCTTGCTTGTAACACTAATGCTTCTCTTACAGAGCTGCAGTGATTCTCCCCTTCACTTGAATGGGGTGATTCAGCAAGAAAGGTGATGTTGCTCATCCAGGAAAACACTGAGCGTTATGCAGTACTCCTTGAAAGAGCAAACTGAATTCACAATATTAACCAAGTTGCTAGACCCTCTTGTTTCTAACATTAAGGATTCTCTTAGAAAAGCTGCAGTTTTTCTCCGATTTACTTTTATGCGGAGATTTTGCACAAAGTTTATGTTCCTCTCCCATGAAAACACTGAAAGTTAGGCAGCGTTCCTCTTCAAAACGAACTAAGTTCACCATGCTTAACAAGGTGCAAGACCCTCTTGCTTGTACCATTAATTCTTCTCTTATAAGAGCTGCAGTGGTTCTCCCTTTCACTTGAATGTGGAGATTCAGCAGAAAGGTGATGTTGCTGATCCAGGAAAACACTGAGCGTTATGCAGTACTCCTTGAAAGAGCAAACTGAATTCACAATATTAACCAAGTTGCTAGACCCTCTTGTTTCTAACATTAAGGATTCTCTTACAAAACCTGCAGTTTTTCTCCGATTTACTTTTATGCGGAGATTTTGAACAAAGTTTATGTTCCTCTCCCATGAAAACACTGAAAGTTAGGCAGCGTTCCTCTTCAAAACTAACTCAGTTCACCATGCTTAACAAGGGGCAAGACCCTCTTGCTTGTAACATTAATGCTTCTCTTATAAGAGCTGCAGTGGTTCTCCCATTCACTTGAATGGGGAGATTCAGCAGAAAGGTGATGTTGCTGATCCAAGAAAACACTGAGAGGTAGGCAGTACTCCTTTAAAGAGCAAACTCAATTCACCATACTACCCATGTTGCTAGACCCTCTTGTTTGTAACATGAAGCATTCTCTTACAAATCTGCAGTTTTTCTCCCTTTCACTTCTATGCGGTGATTTTTGCACAAAGTTTATGTTCCTCACAGAAGAAAACGCTGAAAGTTGGGCCGCGTTCCTTTCAAACACTAACACAGTTCACCATGCTTAACAAGGTGCAAGACCCTGTTGCTCTTCTATGAGCTGCAGTGCTTCTCCCTTTCACTTGAATGGGGAGATTCAGCAGAAAGGTGTTGTTGCTGATCGAGGAAAACACTGAGAGGTAGGCAGTACTCCTTTAAACAGCAAAGTGAATTCACCATACTAATCATGTTGTTGGACCCTCTTGTTTGTAACATGAGGTATTCTCTTACAAATCTGCAGTTTTTCTCCCATTCACTTGTAGGCGGTGATTTTGCACAAAGTTTATGTTCCTCACCCATGAAAAGGCTGAAGGTTAGGCAGCATTCCTTTCAAAAACTAACACAGTTTACCATGTTTGGCAAGGTGCAAGACACTCTTGCTTGCAAAGTTAATCCTTCTCTCACAAGTGCTACAGTGCTTCTCCCATTCATTTGAATGGGGTGATTAATCACAAAGGTGAAGTTGCTTATGCAGGAAAACAGTGAGAAGTAGGCAGAATTCCTTTAAAGAGCAAAATGAATTCACAATACTAACCATGTTTCTAGACCCTCTGTTTTCTAACATTAAAGATTCTCTTAGAAACATGCAGTTTTTCTCCCATTCAATTGTATGCTCTTGTTATGCACAGCGATGATGTTCCTCACCCATGGAAACACTGAGAGGGAGAGCGTATTGCCTTAAACAACACACACAATTCTCAAACTTAAACATGCTGCTAAATCATCTTGCTTCTAACATTAATTGTTTTCTTAGAAAACCTACAGTTTTTCTCCATTCACTTGAAAGAGGCTGTTTTGCACAAAGTTGATATGCTTCACCTTTGAAAACGCTGACAGTCAGGAAGGGTTCTTTTCAAATGCGAACTAGATTCACCATGCATAACAAGGTGAAAGGCCCTCTTGCTTGTAACACTAATGCTTCTCTTACAGAGCTGCAGTGATTCTCCCCTTCACTTGAATGGGGTCATTCGGCAAGAAAGGTGATGTTGCTCATCCAGGAAAACACTGAGCGTTATGCACTACTTCTTGAAAGAGCAAACTGAATTCACAATATTAACCAAGTTGCTAGACTCTCTTGTTTCTAACATTAAGGATTCTCTTACAAAAGCTGCAGTTTTTCTCCCATTTACTTTTATGCGGAGATTTTGCACAAAGTTTATGTTCCTCTCCCATGAAAACACTGAAAGTTAGGCAGCGTTCCTCTTCAAAACGAACTAAGTTCACCATGCTTAACAAGGTGCAAGACCCTCTTGCTTGTAACATTAATGCTTCTCTTATAAGAGCTGCAGTGGTTCTTCAATACACTTGAAAGGGGAGATTCAGCAGAAAGGTGATGTTGCTCATCCAGGAAAACACTGAGAGGTAGGCAGTACTCCTTTAAAGAGCAAACTCAATTCACCACACTACCCATGTTGCTAGACCCTCTTGTTTGTAACATGAAGCATTCTCTTACAAATCTGCAGTTTTTCTCCCTTTCACTTGTATGCGGTGATTTTTGCACAAAGTTTATATTCCTCACACATGAAAACGCTGAAGGTTAGGCAGCATTCCTATCAAAAACTAACACAGTTCACAAAAGAAAGGTGAACTTAGGAAAACACCAGGTCATACACTCCTTCTTGGTCGTCCCTGAGAGCCCCGCTCCCCTGCTCGGACGGGACCTACTCACCAAAATAGGGGCCCATATCCATTTTGAACCAGATGGAATAATTGTGACTGATCGAGAAGGGAGCCCGATTCATGTCTTTTCCCTATCATTGGCTGACGAGCATCGTCTGTTTGAGAGTCAACAGGAACCAGGAGGGGACATGACTCATTGGGTAAAAAGATTTCCCACAGCCTGGGCGGAGACTGCGGGAACCGGCCTCGCCAAACACCTCCCGCCCGTAGTTATACAATTGAAGTCTTCTGCTCTCCCCATTCGGGTGAAACAGTATCCTATGCCTGAGGAGGCCCGAAGAGGCATAGCCCCTCATATCCACAGGCTAATAAAGGAAGGAGTACTGCGACCTTGTCAGTCTGCCTGGAATACTCCTCTGCTCCCCGTCCGAAAGCCGGGAAGCGGGGACTATAGGCCTGTGCAAGACCTACGAAAGGTAAACGAGCGGACGGAGGACATTCATCCCACCGTTCCGAATCCCTATACCTTGCTCAGCCACCTACCCCCCTCGCAAGTATGGTATACAACCCTTGATTTGAAAGATGCTTTCTTCAGCATTCCATTGTCAGAAATTAGTCAGCCGCTATTTGCTTTCGAATGGCAAGAAGATGGGGGCCAATCCGGACAGCTCACTTGGACCAGACTGCCGCAAGGATTTAAAAACTCTCCCACCCTGTTTAATGAGGCCCTGAGCCAGGACCTGGAACCTTTTCGTCGGAGCCACCCACGAGTCACTCTATTACAGTATGTTGATGACTTACTGTTAGCGGCAGAAACCCGAGAGGAGTGCATCAAGGCTACTGAACACCTGCTAACGGAATTAGGTGAGCTGGGGTATCGGGCAAGTGCCAAGAAAACTCACATCTGTAAAAGGTCAGTGACATATTTGGGTTATCGGATTGCAGATGGGGCAAGGTGGCTGACTGATGCCATGAAACAGACTATTCTGGCTATCCCATCCCCGACATCCACTAGGGGGGTAAGAGAATTCCTGGGCTCCGCGGGGTTCTGTAGACTCTGGATTCCAGGATTTGCGGAAATAGCCAGACCCCTATATGAGGCCACCAAAGAAGCTCCAGATTGGAGTTGGGGAGAGAGAGAACAACAGGCTAAAAGACGCTCTTTTGCAGGCCCCTGCCTTAGCCTTGCCAGATCCTACAAGACCATTCACTCTGTTTGTAGATGAGAAAAAGGGCGTAGCCAAAGGAGTCTTGACCCAACAGCTAGGTCCCTGGAAGAGACCAGTGGCATACTTTTCCAAGAAATTAGACGCAGTAGCGGCAGGATGGCCCCCCTGCCTCCGCATCATAGCGGCCATTGCCGTGCTGGTGAGAGAAGCCGATAAACTAACCTTTGGACAGGCCCTCTGGGTAACGGCCCCTCACCCGGTGGAGGGAATCCTTAAACAACCCCCTGGGAAATGGATGACGAATGCCAGGCTCACCCATTACCAGGGGCTCTTGTTGGATTCCCCTCGGATCACATTCACAGATCCCGTAATCCTGAACCCTGCCACCTTGTTGCCTAACCCGGAACTGCAGACACCTGTCCATAACTGCAAAGAATTCCTCTCCGAAGTTACACAGGTACGGGCTGACCTAAAGGATACCCCCCGTCCGGCTGCAAATTAAACTGGTACACGGATGGAAGCAGTTTTTTCCAAGATGGAGCCCGAAGGGCAGGGGCAGCTGTAGTCGACCAAGAAGGAAATACGGTATGGAGCAGCGCCCTCCCACCCGGAACATCAGCCCAAAAAGCGGAATTAATTGCCTTGGCAGAGGCCCTGGAGAGGGCAAAAGGAAAGCGAGTCAATATCTACACCGATAGCCGCTATGCTTTCGGTACCATCCATGTCCACGGGGCCATCTATCGCGAAAGAGGATTCCGCACAGCAGAAGGAAAACATCTAAAGAACCTAGCCGAAGTCCAGCGTCTATTAATGGCAGTGGAAAAACCGAAGGCAGTGGCAGTGATGTATGTCCCAGGCCACCAGTCTGCCAAGACGCCAGAAGCTGTCGGTAACAACAGAGCAGATCAAGAAGCAAAGAGAGTAGCAATGGTGAGTCCTCCCATGGAGACAGGGCAACCTTCCACGGTTGCGGCGATAGACGTGCCGGTCCCAGAGCTCCCTCCGCTACCCCCCCGACCAGAATACTCCACAGAGGATTTCACTTGGATGAGAGCCCACTCCCCCTTTAGAGAAGGGGAAGACGGATGGAAAAGCGACTTGGAGGGCAAGTTAGTTCTGCCTGAAAAACTCGGACGATTCCTGTTGGCTAACTTACATAAGTCCACCCATTTGGGGCGGAGAAAATTACTAGACTTGTTGACATCTGTGCAGCTCCGATTTCCGAACCAGACCATAGCAGTCCGCCAAATTGTGGAAGATTGTGCCAGCTGCACAATCATGAAACCAGGACGAAGGGAGGGGCACCATACAGGTACTCGGGAACGGGGGAGGGCTCCGGGAAGAAGTTGGGAAGTGGATTTTACTGAGGTAAAACCGGGAAAGTTTGGGTACAAATATTTGCTGGTATTCATAGATACCTTTTCAGGCTGGGTGGAGGCTTTTCCTACAAAGAAGGAGACGAGTCAGGTAGTGGCAAAGGCTTTGCTAGAGGAAATCATACCCAGATATGGGGTGCCCGAGGCAATTGGGTCAGATAACGGTCCGGCTTTTGTTAGTAAGGTCCTGCAGGGACTAGGCCAGACTATGGGGGCCAATTGGAAGCTACATTGTGAATATAACCCCCAGAGCTCAGGGCAAGTAGAAAGGATGAATAGGACACTAAAGGAGACTTTAGCCAAATTGGCCCTGGAGACTGGCGGTGATTGGGTGACGCTCCTTCCCTTGGCCATCTTCCGAGTCCGGAACTCCCCCTATGTCCATGGGCTAACTCCCTTTGAGATCCTGTATGGGGCTCCACCCCCCATCATTCAGAGGACCTTAAGCCCAGAACTAGGTGATCTGGCCCCAAATTACCTGACCATGTTGCAGGCTTTAGCTAAAGTGCAACAACGGATTTGGCCCTTAATTCAAGCATACCACGCTGTTAAGAGGGACCCGGCTCCGGAACATGGCATAGTCCCGGGTGACATGGTATGGGTTAAAAGGCATCAGTCCAAAACCCTAGAGCCTAGATGGAAAGGACCTTATGTTGTACTGTTTACTACCCCTACCGCCCTCAAGGTTGATGGCATCGGACCTTGGATCCACCACTCCCACGTGCGTCGAGCCAATCATCAAAAACAAGAAGGGGTCAAGGAGTGGACTGTACGGCGGCACCCAGACAACCCATTAAAGCTAAAGCTTTTGTGGCCCCGGGAACATGCAGAGCCTTCAGGAGCAGCCACGGATGGGGTGGCTGATCGCTCTGATCTTGCTCAATGCCCAGAGCGGGAGCCTCGCAGAAACCAACCCTCACCAGCCCTATAAGCAAACCTGGATACTCACCGATGGGGAGACTCATACCACCCTCAACGAGACTACTCGCACTGCCCCCATAGGAACTTGGTGGCCGGAGCTTCAGTTCTGCTTCAGGGACATCAATCCTGCCTACAAGTCTACTGCCCCGGAGTCAGCCCGACGTTATGGGTTTTATGCCTGCCCCGGCCACAAAAAGAACCAGGAATGTGGGGGGATACAATACTCCTTCTGTAGGTCATGGGCATGTGTCACATCCAATGATAGTGAATGGAAATGGGGGATATCAAAATCAGACCTAGTCAAATTTGCCTTTGTAAATGGGATATTAAGGGGGCACAGAATTCCAATACCCACCCATAAATGCCAGCCCACGGATCTAGATAGAATCAAGGTCACTTTCACTGAAACTGGCAAGAAGGACACCCCTGGGTGGATACAAGGTAAGGTATGGGGACTTGTATTTTATAAATATGGTGGACATGCTGGCTCGACCATAGTGGTCAGATTAAAAATTGAGCCCATAGGGCCACCGTCCACAGCAGTAGGCCCCAATAAGGTACTTAGGCCGCCCAATGTAAAGCCATCTCCCCAACCTTCCACAACTCACCACCTTCCCTCAACCATAGCTCGGGCTAATGTTACAACTCCAAGACCATCAGAAACCAGCCCTCCCCTGGTGAGGCCCAGTCTCATGACCGCATCTAAAGACCCCCTCTGGGAGCTAGTGGTTGCTGCCTTCCTGACGTTAAACCACACCAACCCTAACATGACCAACTCCTGTTGGTTATGTTATGATGTGAGGCCCCCATTCTATGAGGCAATAGGGCTAAACACCACTCACGATACCTCATCTGAGGAAAACCCTACTCAATGTTCCTGGGGAGACCGTAAGAGAGGTCTGACCATACAGCAGGTAAACGGCCAAGGAACCTGCTTAGGAAAAGTGCCAAAGAACAGACGGGACTTATGTACTGTTATTAACGCCAGTTCTACCTGGGGAAATGCTATTAAATGGGTAATTCCAAAGGACAATGGGTGGTGGCTATGCTCGCGGTCCGGACTCACCCCATGCCTATCAACTAAGGTGTTTAACAGCTCTAAAGAATTCTGTGTTATAGTGGTTGTGCTGCCCCGCATCCTCTATCATTCGGAGGAAAGTCTATATTCATACTGGAATATAGGAACAGGTGAGAGAAAGAAGAGAGAGCCTATTTCTACACTAACCATTGCTACCCTACTTAGCCTAGGGGTGGCTGGGGCAGGGACCGGCATAGCCTCCCTGGCTACTCAACATAAAGGGATGTCTTCGCTGCGCGCAGCCATAGACGAAGATATAGAGAGAATAGAAACCTCCATTAGCCACCTAGAAAAATCCCTCACTTCTCTGTCTGAGGTAATACTTCAAAACCGACGAGGTCTGGACTTGTTGTTCCTCCAAAAAGGGGGACTATGCGTTGCTCTAGGGGAAGAATGTTGTTTTTACGCTGACCATACCGGAGTTGTTCGTGACTCCATGTCTAAACTCCGAAAGAGCCTGGAACAAAGAAAACGAGAAAAAGAGGCAGGGGAAAGCTGGTTCGAGTCTTGGTTTAACCAGTCCCCATGGTTGGCTACCCTTTTATCTGCACTGGCAGGGCCAATAATAATCATCCTACTGCTTGTTACCATAGGACCCTGGATTCTAAACCGACTTATGACTTTTGTCAAAAGTCGAATTAATACTATCCAACTTCTGGTCCTCCGCCAACAATATCAGGCTCTTCATCCTCTTGAGGATGATTCCTCAATTTAGGCCATAAGAAAGGGGGGAATGAAAGGAATAGGAGGTCTCAGCGGGCCCCAACCCCCTTGTTGGAGAAACCAGTACCAAACATCCCATGTAGATAAGATAAGCAATGCGGCAGGGCTCAGTTAGGGCATATAGAATGTGAGGAATGCAAGATGTGAGATACGAGCAAGATGTGAGGTACGAGCAAGATGTGAAGTACGTGCAGGATGTGCTCTCCCTGCTTGTCTAATGTTGATAACAAAAATATGCACGCCACTGCAGTCTATATAAGATTTCCCCCTAAGAGGCTCAGGGTCTTGCTTTCCTAACCGGTCCTGCGTGTCCGTGTGGGAGCTCGACCCTGGCTAGCCAGTCCAATAAACTCTGCTTTGTTGATTGCATTCACGCCTGGCTCTCTGTCTCTCGGGGGAATAGGATTCCGGGTCCTAACATTTGGAGGTCCCACCGAGATTTCATTTTCTCGAGAGACAGAACCTGCCTGCGAGAAAGCAGGGGCGATCCCAAGTCCTAGGCGTTGGGATCGGATCCCAGGCCCTCATTTGGAGGAACTTGAGTGTTCCATTTGGGCCGCGTCGGGGATTCGGCCAATCCCCAGGGAGATTCATTCTGGGAATCTTGCAAGGAGGACTACAGGGTCCTATTGGGAGAGGCTTTCCTCTCATTTGGGCTCGAGCATTTTAGGAACCCTGGCGCCAGGTGAAGAACTAATTGAGCTAGTCGACCGACCACCCGTCAAGTGGACGCCTTTCGGCCTGATATCCCAGTTCGACGGTGAGGAGGTTGAATGGGGTGCGCACCAGTGTGAGAGAAGGACCGGTCCGAGCGAGTGCTGGAGAGTGTTGTGTGTGTGTGGAATTATTGTTGCCTTTACCCTTTTTGTTCTATCTCTCTTGGTGTTTGAGTCTCCTTCCACAATGGGACAGGGACAAACAACCCCAAAGTCTCTGATCCTTTCTCACTTTCCAGAAGTTAAAGAAAGGGCCTTAAATGCGGGTCTGGTCATCAAGAAAGGTAAGTTCGACACCTTTTGTTCTGCAGAGTGGCCCACCTTTGGAGTCGGGTGGCCCATTCAAGGTTCCCTCTCCCTAGACCTGATCACTAAGGTTAAAGCAGTCAATTTTCAGCCAGACAATCGAGGCCATCCAGACCAAGTTCCTTACATTTTGGTTTGGGAGGATCTGGTGAGGAACCCTCCCCCTTGGTTAACAGTTTTTCTGACCCACCCCTCCAGTTCGGCCCCCGGGGATAAAACCCCAGTCACGCCCGCCTTGGTCATAAAGGAGGAGGAAAAACTTCCTCTTCCCACCTTGACCGGTCCTCAAATTAGGGCATCTCCTTCACCATCTCCGGTCTTACCAGAGAGTTCCCCCCTTTACCCATCCCTCGCAGGGGCAGAGGAAGATCGGCCGCCTCCATACGTGACTCCCCCTGGCCAAGCCAGTGCCCCGGAGGAGGAAATTTCCTCATCCTCCTCAACAGGACTGGCAGCAGGAGGAGGAATGGGTCGAAGACTTCGCCCCCGAGGGATCCGGGAAAGGGAGGGGGAAGACGGGCCCCCCTCATCAACACAGGGGGAGGAAACTGTCCCTACACTTCCAGTCCGGATGGTGGGCCAAGGGGGACCGGGAGGAGGGCAACAGTTTCAGTACTGGCCCTTCTCCTCCAGTGATCTATATAACTGGAGGACGCAGAACCCGCCCTTTTCTGAAGACCCCAAGTGTCTCATAGATCTCCTGGAGTCCATCATGCATACACACCGCCCCACTTGGGATGACTGTCATCAGCTGCTCAATACTCTTTTTACGACGGAGGAACGAGAGCGCATCCTCAACGAAGCGAGGAAGAACGTCTTGGGGGATAATGGGAGACCCACAACTCTCCAACCGGCCATAGACGAGGCTTTTCCCCTACGCCGCCCTGATTGGGATTTCGGGACCGCAGAAGGTAGGGAGCGTCTTCGGATCTACCGCCAGACTCTTATGGCCGGTCTCCGAGCGGCCGCTAGAAGGCCCACCAATTTTGCAAAAGTAAAAGCAGTCATTCAAGGGGAAAACGAAAGCCCAGCCGGTTTCTTAGAGCGCCTCCATGAGGCATACCGTCAGTACACCCCGATTGACCCTGAGGCGGACCTCCACCGGTCTGCTCTGGTACTCTCATTCATTAATCAGGCAGCCCCAGACATTAGGAGAAAACTCAATAAACAGGAAAACTTAGGGGAGATGACTATAAGGGAAATGCTACAGGTAGCAGAAAAGGTCTTTACCGCTAGGGAAACTCCAGAAGAAAGGGAGGAAAGACAGAGAAAGGAAGACAGGGAAGCCCAGGAGAAATTGAGAAAGGAGGACCGGGAGTTCCAGGCTAAGGAAAACCGAAAGCAACAGAGAGAAATGGCTCGTATTTTCCTAGCGGGTGTCCGGGACCAACCCAGAGGAGGGGGCCACGCCAGGACCCCGGATAAGGAACACTGTTTTTACTGTAAGGAAACGGGGCATTGGAAGAGAGAATGTCCTAAGTTAAAGGGAAGAAGAGGGTTTGGAAGGAGACCGGGGGAAAACAGGGAAAGGGAACGAGCAGTAGAGCAGGCCAGAGTCCTTCTAGCCGGAGAAGAGGACTGAAGGAGACGGGGCTCAGACCCCCTCCCCGAGTCCTGGGTAACAATGCATGTGGAAGGGAAGCCGATGGGGTTCATGGTGGATACCGGCGCCCAATATTCGGTTTTAAACAAGGCACATGGACCTTTGAACAAGGCACGAACAAGTGTTGTTCAGGGGGCCACCGGTACGCAGTTATGTACACGGACTACCAAAAGAAAGGTGAACTTAGGAAAACACCAGGTCACACACTCCTTCTTGGTCGTCCCTGAGAGCCCCGCTCCCCTGCTCGGACGGGACCTACTCACCAAAATAGGGGCCCATATCCATTTTGAACCAGATGGAATAATTGTGACTGATCGAGAAGGGAGCCCGATTCATGTCTTGTCCCTATCATTGGCTGACGAGCATCGTCTGTTTGAGAGTCAACAGGAACCAGGAGGGGACATGACTCATTGGGTAAAAAGATTTCCCACGGCCTGGGCGGAGACTGCGGGAACCGGCCTCGCCAAACACCTCCCGCCCGTAGTTATACAATTGAAGGCTTCTGCTCTCCCCATTCGGGTGAAACAGTATCCTATGCCTGAGGAGGCCCGAAGAGGCATAGCCCCTCATATCCACAGGCTAATAAAGGAAGGAGTACTGCGACCTTGTCAGTCTGCCTGGAATACTCCTCTGCTCCCCGTCCGAAAGCCGGGAAGCGGGGACTATAGGCCTGTGCAAGACCTACGAAAGGTAAACGAGCGGACGGAGGACATTCATCCCACCGTTCCGAATCCCTATACCTTGCTCAGCCACCTACCCCCCTCGCAAGTATGGTATACAACCCTTGATTTGAAAGATGCTTTCTTCAGCATTCCATTGTCAGAAATTAGTCAGCCGCTATTTGCTTTCGAATGGCAAGAAGATGGGGGCCAATCCGGACAGCTCACTTGGACCAGACTGCCGCAAGGATTTAAAAACTCTCCCACCCTGTTTAATGAGGCCCTGAGCCAGGACCTGGAACCTTTTCGTCGGAGCCACCCACGAGTCACTCTATTACAGTATGTTGATGACTTAGAGAGGAGTGCATCAAGGCTACTGAACACCTGCTAACGGAATTAGGTGAGCTGGGGTATCGGGCAAGTGCCAAGAAAACTCACATCTGTAAAAGGTCAGTGACATATTTGGGTTATCGGATTGCAGATGGGGCAAGGTGGCTGACTGATGCCATGAAACAGACTATTCTGGCTATCCCATCCCCGACATCCACTAGGGGGGTGAGAGAATTCCTGGGCTCCGCGGGGTTCTGTAGACTCTGGATTCCAGGATTTGCGGAAATAGCCAGACCCCTATATGAGGCCACCAAAGAAGCTCCAGATTGGAGTTGGGGAGAGAGAGAACAACAGGCCTTTGATCAGCTAAAAGACGCTCTTTTGCAGGCCCCTGCCTTAGCCTTGCCAGATCCTACAAGACCATTCACTCTGTTTGTAGATGAGAAAAAGGGCGTAGCCAAAGGAGTCTTGACCCAACAGCTAGGTCCCTGGAAGAGACCAGTGGCATACTTTTCCAAGAAATTAGACGCAGTAGCGGCAGGATGGCCCCCCTGCCTCCGCATCATAGCGGCCATTGCCGTGCTGGTGAGAGAAGCCGATAAACTAACCTTTGGACAGGCCCTCTGGGTAACGGCCCCTCACCCGGTGGAGGGAATCCTTAAACAACCCCCTGGGAAATGGATGACGAATGCCAGGCTCACCCATTACCAGGGGCTCTTGTTGGATTCCCCTCGGATCACATTCACAGATCCCGTAATCCTGAACCCTGCCACCTTGTTGCCTAACCCGGAACTGCAGACACCTGTCCATAACTGCAAAGAATTCCTCTCCGAAGTTACACAGGTACGGGCTGACCTAAAGGATACCCCCCTGTCCGGCTGCAAATTAAACTGGTACACGGATGGAAGCAGTTTTTTCCAAGATGGAGCCCGAAGGGCAGGGGCAGCTGTAGTCGACCAAGAAGGAAATACGGTATG